>NC_090935.1:884089398-884708731 GCF_040938575.1 Ambystoma mexicanum | reverse complement strand
GGTGGCAAATTTAATTCAAGTAACTTTAACTGCCACAGTCTGTATTGGCACAACCCAGTGACCAGGCAGATTTTCCTTGCCGGCCCCTTACAAGAACAGGGATGCACCTGGCAGAGGAGCAGCACCTTGCATTGATATCTGTAGGGAGCTTCTTTAAGGTGTGGCGAGGGCAGCCTGACGCGGCAGTATACTGCCCGGTGCCCATCTTGCTGTTTCTGCTGTTACGGCCTCGGAGTAAAACTCCCTTCCAATACCAAGGGTCTCATCAGAAGTTTGGCGGTATATCAGTGCAATTACCGCCAGGCGCAAATAGCGTTACTGCTGGGTTATGCAGCGCAATTAGTGCTGTATCACAACCTGCTGTGCACACGCTCTGACACCGATGGCAATGCTATCATCGCCCGGTGGTAATTGCGGCAACTGATTCTACAGTTGGCAGTATTTGCAGTGGCTCGTGATCCAGGAGAGCGGTATTGTCAGCGTTAATTCCATTACCAACACTTTTAAAGGCTACCGCTGAGCTTGTGATGAGGCCCCTACATGCCTGAGCTAGGCGGTCTCCTATGAAGCCACAAGGACAAGGGTGACAGAAGGGGAACCCCAAAACCTGCTATTTCCCTGTATGTTTTGCTCCAAAGCCAATAAGCCTTTGGCAGCCTTCCCACCTGAGGAATAGGAAATAGGCGAGCTCTTGGAGGTTGCATTATCCCATAATAGGAGTAGGCCATCTCTGACTGCCTGGCCCCTGAGCGGGCAATAGCTGGGTCTAGGTGGCAGGAAGCCATCACCATCTACTTCCTATGTGAGTTCAGGACTTAGACCGTAAAGCACATCTTTCACATGGATTTCTTGCAGTCCTAGGATTATTACATTAAAAGTATTGCAATCTGAAAGGAGAAAAACATGCGGTTTAGGCATATTACACAATTACTAACAAGAGCGAGAGAGACATCAGCATAATAAATGTGGGCGGAAAACCACAAAGCAGCCCTCATTATGAATGCAGATGATATTGTCAAGACCATCAATCATTGAGGTGATCGATATAAATGCAGTTGATACATTTTTTTGTTGTGCTCAAAATAGGCTGATTTTGAAGCACACTATTTGGGTTCAGACTAGAGAAGTTAAGCAATCGAACATTGTGAGCCTTATTACAGAATATTTGCACCGGTGCACGGCAAGTGAAATTAGCACTAGGGAGCCATTGCATTAGTTACAAAAAATATTCTTTGAATGCATTTTTGTCACATTTCCCATCAGTGGTGTGCTTTGGGCAAATATTGCCCTGCAAAAAATAATTGAAAGAATATGTTTTTTGGAATAAGCGATCTTTGCCCTTGTCCTAATTGCACCCGCATTGGTGCAATGTTTTTGTACTAATGACACTTCTATGGACTGCCAAACTGTTGGGATGCATGTACAGCGCCCCAGCCAGGCGAAACTGTTCAGGTTGAGAAAATTCCATTAGCACACTTTATTCTAGACCTAGATTGAGGTTTGCACAGCAAAAGGTGCATGTAGTGTTTTAGTTAGATCTGATACACATTAGACACTGACATATAGCAATACGTAAAGAGCAACAAATGTACTAATGTTGCGGTTGCAGAGGTTATAGATAGGGCAGTATTATAGGCCCTGTGTTTTATTGTTGTATTCATAGGTATGTCCTGCAGTGAGGGGTGCGAAAAGAGTCACGACAGGTGGAAGCTGTAGTCCGAGGGGTATTGTGGTCAAAGTGAGGTCAGTGTGTTAATATGGCAGAAGTGCCACCATATTGGATGTTAAGGCTCAGTTCATTAGGAACAGAATAGAATGCAGGTCCTAATGTGGAGCTACTGCTCTGTTTAAATTAGTTTCAAAACACAAAGCCCCTTCCCCTTTCCGCAGGAGAGAAATCAATGCCAAAGTCACCCTCGGTGCACAGATAAACGCTAATTGTATCCAGCTGCATGGCTGAGCGTGGGGGAAACGGACTGTTAGCTGTTGGGAAAGCTGGTAGGGATGCACCCTTTGAAGGACACATTCAAGTGAATAGGGCATAAGGTTTTGTGATGTCAATGAGCAAGAAGAAGATTTAGCACACTGCTGCCCTCTCCCGAAAGTAGTCATCCCATTTCAATTACAAGTACACGTACCACCAGAGATAAATAACTCCCTGAAATTCAGATTCATTCAAGAGTGATGTCTTGGTCACATCATTTCTAGGCACCTGGGGTTTGAAGGAGATAAGGGGTGGCCATGTCTGGAATGTTCTGTGATTTGGGACAGGAGGAGCAGAGATGATGCCAATAAATGTAGTGCAAGGCTGGGGAGGCAACTTGTTTGCACCATGATGTCGGATATAATGAGAAGGCCTATTGACTATTCTGAAATTCAGAGTCAAGAGTGGTTGGTGTCTTGGTCACATCATTACTAGGCACCTGGGGTTTGAAGGAGATAAGGGGGAGCCATGTCTGGAACATTTCATGATTTGGGACAGGAGGAGCAGAGTTGATGACAATATATTTAGTGCAAGAGTTGGCCTCGTTAGTTTACTTTTATCGTGTCTGGGCCAGAGGGGTGCACATCAGGTGACTGTTACGATTTATCAATGTGTTAATAACTTAAAACCACCAATCCAGTTCTTGGATTTAACAGTGACAATGTAGTAAATCGCATTTATATGGAAATGGGTTTAGATAAGATGTGGTAAATCAGTCTAGGGACTATAGGGGGACAATTGCATGTTATATAGGTGAGAGCCAATGAGAGTGGAGGGATTCTGTTGTAACTCATTATTATGTTAGTATTGTTAATTATGTCATATCACGCAATAAAAGACGTACCCCCAAGACCTTTTTGCATGTATTAAGCCTTGCTTTCCCTTGCAAAGAGGTGCAGTGCTTATTTGGTGTGGATTATTTCTCTGTTTCGTTTTTGGGTTGCTTGCTTTTAAATTTGACTCTCTGTGAAATCATGGGTGTCCCAGCCGTGGATCCTGGACTGCGGTGCCTATCTGCAGTGACCAGTCCCCTGTGCATGACTTGAAGAGGTTTGCAGGAGCCGTGTTGCCAGAAGGCGCTGCTCCCAGCTTGTGCAGGCCGTTGACAGGACCCTGTATCGGAGGAGCTCGGGAGAACGCATAGATGTAAGTACACCCTTGTGGGAGAGGTGCGTGCATATGTGTCCAGCAATTTGATGATGAGTGTGGGGGTGCGCACGACCATATGGCAATATATAGTGGTTTTTGTGTAAGGTGACATCATGGTATATATTATGAGGAAAAAGAGAGAGAGTAAATAGGAACTTCTCCATTAGGAGGAAAGGCAGCGCTGCAGAATAAAATAAGAGGTGAGGTCCAGTATATGGAAGACATGGGATCCCACCACTCGGGAAAAGGGAGTATGAGGAAGTAAATACCCAAATTCCGAGGCAAAGGGATAGAACAAGGGTCTATGCTATTTTTAAATAAATGTGATTTTTTTGCGTGGGTCCATTATATGGTGGGCCTGGTATCCCTTTGCCGGGCACAAAGGGGATAAAGGAGGTACATTCCCTTGTTTTGAAGAGAAGATTGAGAGGGTCTAAACCATTGTGTATGTAAATTGTGGTATTATTGATTTATGAATTAAGGTGTTTTTGCAGTGTTATTGTGTGAAGTGGTTGTGTTAGAGTTGTGGGAAGAATGGTGTCTTGTGATTAGTGTGTGGTGTGTGGGGCGAAGAAGAATGGGGAGGGGCAACAGGGAGTGTGGGCAGAAGTGGGAATGGGTGGGGTAGATCGGCACCACTGGATCAGTGTTAATGAATTTAAAAAGATCATTATGAGTATGGGATTAGTCTCAATTATTAGTTCTCGTACCCCACTTGGGTCACTGATGGGATCTATCAGCCATTGCCAGAAGAGGGAATGCATAATAAAGATGTTTTGGGCCACATTTACACATATTTAGTTGCTAAATATAAGGGGAGGAAGTGGAAGAATAGAAAAGGTATTTTGAAGCTGTGTAGGATGTCGAGGATTTGAAAGATGTCCCTGAGGATCTGAAAAGGGGAGAGGTTGTAATAAAAGCACCTTGTGTCACCCGCGCACCTAGTGCAGTCCCTGCGTCCTGTGATACACCTGCAACCCGCACAGCTCTGCTGCCCCCACTGTGGTGTTACCCTATGTAAGCAGCAGCAGGTTACACTAAACTAGAGTATGTGCCCCCACAGCACAGTGACAGAGAGCACCCGCAGCCTAAGAAAATGTCCTGCAGCCCCCAGTAGCAGATACAATGTGTACCCCATTAGTAAAGGGAATAGCGAGCAAGACAAGAAGAGACTTGGAAACAGTGCTGCGAAGGACAGAGGCAGAGCTTGAATGAGTAAAGCGGGAGAGGGCTGAGTGGCCAAGAGCACCAATAGACACTTATGAATGGATAGTGGGTGATATTTTATTTAGAATTGATAGTACTGCGATTAGGGATGTAAATGTTGAATCAAGGGATGGGATGAGAGGTATGCAGAAGGATTTGCTGAGGGGACAGTGTATACTTTGAGTCAATCAGATCAGATGTTGATGTAAGAGCGGCAGAGGAATGGGGCATTTATGAGGAACAGGGAGAAGAAATACCTCCTAGACTGACACCAAGAGTAAAACATTTGTGGGGTCCAAGACAGAGAGTGCAACCAGGTTGCATGGCGATAATAAAGGAGAAAAGAGTGGGTAAGACACCACTGTGTAAACAGGAGGGAACACAGTTACACAAGGGTCCCTGCAGGGCACAGTATGTGCCCTGGCCACACATGGATAGAAATAACTTGTTGAAGGCCTTACCATCACTCGCAGCAGGAGCAGGTAAATGGATTTATGCACTTGAAAAAACAGACTGCATGTATTACACTAAGGATACGAGACATGCAATGTTTATTGGCCGTATTACTAGGAGAACAAGAGGATGAGATTTGGAAAAGAGCGGGGTATCCCAGGGTATGGGTAGGTGATGACAACCATGATGGGGCGCATTTTAACAACTGTAGGGCCAAAGTGTGGGCTGCTTAAGAGCAGTATATCCTGATACACAAGACATACACTTAATTATGGCATGTACTATGAAAGAGGATGAAGACCCCAGCACACTGCATCCTCCAGATTCTGGAGGTAGGGAGGGCAGAGAGAAGGGAACCAGGGGATACGACTATAGCAATATTCTATCACAATCTGAAGCATGGGCTTCCCAGAAGTGCGGAAGGACTTGGACAAAGTAGTAGACATTGAGGCAAAGGGTTGGGCAGAGATTCAGGCAATCATAGTACATCATTGCAGGTGAAGGCAGGAGAAAGAGAAGGACGTGGTAGAACATGCGTGAAGTGAAGCTAGTGCAGAAGAAATTAACGAAGTTGAGCATTGAAGGAGCAATGATTTAGAGCCCGCCTGTAGGGCAGGGAGAACCGCGGATGGCGCTGGTGTAAACGAGAATGGTGCCTTAGTGGAAAGGAGGGTATGAAGGCTATTCAGACCACAGAGGGTACCAGGGAGGCTATCTGAGAGGAGGGGGATTCCAAGGATTCAAAGGGGGTAGAGGAGAACTTTGAGGGATTGGGCCAAGATTTGGTGGACCAGGACCATGTTGGTCATGTGTTGGTCATGTGGGAAAATGTGCCTTTTCGTGTGAGAGTGTAGGAGTATGCATGATCCCCACACATATCCCAGCAGACCGGTGGCCCCAGTCACATATTGCCAGCAGTTTGGGATGATGCATTCAAATGCCCCATACGCTGCAGATCCTGCGCAGAAGCCCCAGCAGGGTCAACAGTCCCAGTATCAATATCACGTGCCCCGCACCACTGCCGAAGCAACCCCAAGCACTCAATAGCACACCAGTGTATGTGCAGCAACAAACACAACTGTCAGCACCACAATCATGGACAAAAATGCTTTGCCACATGGCATAGTGACAAGAGTTAAAGGTGTAAATGTGGTGGGCAGCAATACCTTTGAGGTTCCAGGGTCTGGAGATAGGTAGAAAATCATTTGTATTGATGGTTAACACTTGTCAACAAAATCATGCATAAATGAAGGGTGCTTCCCCTTATCAGGAAAATTAATGGACACACAGTGTTCTATGGGGCAATACATTTGGTTTCGTTTACAGAAGGCTACTCATCAAAGTGGTGTTAGCTCCATTATTGTTCTCCACTGCAACACCAGTGAACCTGCTAGGCAGGGATCTGTTGAGCAAGCTGAATATGACAATTACATTTTCAGAAGAAGGGGTGGTTGCTCCACACCAGGATTCTGTTATGCTAGAGTCCTGGAGAGAACACAGGCATTGTATAATGATGGCACCACTAGGGGAATACCTTTGCACACATATTTCTTTATGTATCGAGGGACTGTGCTATTGACTTGGGTACCCAGTATTCGAAACAAGTCATGGAGGGTGCCATCAGAATTATGTTTAGCCTGGCAGTGCCCCAACATTATGCTATGGGCACCATTATCACATTAGATTTGTAGTTGGTGCTGATTGCAAATTACAAGGTAATTGGGACACACAAAGATGGAGGTGCGTGATATACAGTTTGGTTCATCGACCCGGCTCAACCGTTGAGCAGGGTGACAGATGGTCAGCAGTTTGAAGATGTGGACAATGATGGTGAGATGATTTTGGAGGTTTGTATCCCATGAGAAATAATGATTCAGTAATGGAATGTACCTAGTCCCATATTTCTCACCTAGAAACACTTGTATACAGGCGTGTTATAAATACCATATCATATCATATCATATTGATTGGCAAGTGGATGTCCACGTATTTATATGATGATTTGATACATGTCCCCAGTGTTAATGGACAGACAGCCCCCATGATGTAGGGCTCTGAAAGAACATAGGGGCAGTGCATATCAAGTTAAAGCAGGGAGCAGTGTCTCCCAGAGTGCAGCATTATCCATTGTCCAGAGAGGCAGATGAGGGAATGCACGAGACAATTGTTGCGTTATGGCAGCAGGGCATCCTAGTGCCTCCAAACTCCCCATATAACACAGTGATATACACTGTCACAAAGGCAAAGGGGTCAAGTTGGAGGATGTCACAGGGTTTACGCCAATTGAATAACATTGTTGAAGCTGAGTTCCCAGTCGTACTAAACCCTGCCACAGTCCTTTACAACATAATGACTGTGGCCACCCTCTTTACTGTCATTGTTTTAAAAAGCATTTTTTTCAATTCCATTGCACCCTGATTCTCAATATCTCACAGTGTTTACTTATTGTACACTGCAGGCAATGTTTCCAACACACTGGACTCCCTTAGGGGTGCTTTGAGTCCCCCAGTATTTTTAACATAGTGCTATGCATGGATTTGGGCAATATACATGTACCCAACCACGGTCATTCAGTATGTAGATGACCTCTTGGTGTGCAGCACGACAGAAGTTCTATGTAGACCAGATCCATTAAGTTACAGAGAAAGGATACAAAGTTGATAAAGAAAAAATGCAGCATTGTTAGAAAGGGGTAATGTATATGGGACAAATAATATCATCAGCAGAGAAAAGAGTAACTCCAGATATAGCTGCTGCAATACAGAGCACACCACAGCCCAATACAGTTTAACAAATGCAGCAGTTTTAGGGGTTGTGTAACTATTGTAGCACTTGGATTATTGACTATTCTATTTAAACAAAACCTTTGCTGCAGGGACACAAAGAAACACAGAAAACGAAAGGGCCACTCACATGGACAGAAGACATGGCATGTTTTCAAGAAATTAAAAATGCCATAAGCAATGCGGCGGTACTGGCAACCCCTGATTACACAAAAGAGTTTTACTTGTTCTCACATGCTAAAGGACAAGTAATGACTGCTGTGTTGGCTCAGCAGACATCCTTAGGAAATAAACCCTTGGCATATTAGATTCAGTGATGCATGATCAATTTCTGTGTGAACAGGCACTGACTGCAGCAGCCTTTGCTATTGAAAAATCAACAATAACTATGGGTTGCTCAATAACGCTTTATGTCGAGCATGCAGTGTTCGCAATTCTTGATAGATCCAAACCCACTTTGACCACACAGAGGACCTCTGCATATTAAGTAATTTTGTCAAGCACATCTATTCACATTGTGAGATGCCGCACAGTGAACCCTGCCACGTTAATTGCAATACCTGTTAAGGAAGGTGAGGAAGTGCATGATTGTGTTACCTATGAAGGTCCTGAAGATGATTTGATACGAACAAGGTGGGGGCGCACTTTGGGAGGGGGAGGTCCTCTTTGTTGATGGGTCATTGATGATTGATCAGGAGACTGGCTAGAGACAAACAGGCGCAGCAGTGGTGCACCTTGTAGATAGGGAATATGAGGTTCTAGTTCAGAAACGATTACCAACACAGTATTCGCTCAGGCAGCAGAAATGATTGCATTCATTGAAGCATTAAAGGCATTCCAGGGATGCTTAATGACCATTTATTCTGATTCTGCATACATGACCACTGCCGTACATTCAGGGGTATCCAGGTGGAAAAGGAGGACATTTCGGAAACCGGTGGATCACCTGTGCAGTATGTAGCTGGAAAGTTTAATGTATGTTTTGTCCCGACCAGCCCTTGTAGCAGTGGCTAAATGCTGCAACCATACCAAAAATACAGACTCTGTTACTCTTGGTAATGATGCGGCAGAAAAGGCAGCCAAAGAAATAGTGTATCATATGGATCCAGATGTCACTGTATATCCAGAGGTGGCAATGCAATAGTTGCAGATAGACATTCCATTCACTGCAGTACAGCTCACACAAATAAATGAGTTACAAGGACAGGCGCCCAGGGATAAAAAGGAGCTTTATGTAAAAAAGAAGGTGCTCACAATCACCAACTGATTTTATTTGGAGACAAAGCATTAAAGGTAAAGTAGTAATGCCTCAGGAATTGCCTATGGTTGCTTTTGAGCTACTGCTTTACTCAGCACATGAACTGCATATTGTAGGAGATATTCAGGAAGATTGGTTTGTTGGCAATCTGTAGGAATATTTTAACCAGTTTGTGGCAAATTGCACAATGTGCCATCTTTACAGCATGGGCCAGACTCTCAGGACTTTGCTGGCACATTTCTGCTTTGCACTGGCCCCTTCTGGAAACTCCACATGGACTTTGCGGATATGTTAAACAGGTGCAGTAATTACTTTCAGCTTATTGTTGTAGTGTGTCGGTTCTCTGTTGGGTTGAGGCTGGTAGCTGCGCACACCCAGATGCAAAAACAGTGGCCAAAATGTTGGTAAGCAAGGCATTTCCTCGCTGGGCGGTATGTGAGGTGCTCAAATCAAATGAAAGAACTCACCTTTTTAATGATTTGTTTAAGGAGATTACATCCCTATTAGGGATTAAGCGTAATATGTGCTCAATCTATCATCCACAAGCAAACAGTATTGTGGAGAAGATGAATGGGCTTTTGAAGTGTGGGCTCTCCAAGAGTTCGACTATGTTAAGGAGGATCTGGCTACAATGTCTCCCTCTAGTTCTGTTCAGCCTGAGCATGCAGCCCAGTAAAAATCACCACCTCTCGCCGCATGAGATGGTGTACAAAAACGTTACTGAAGAGTGCCATGATGATGGTGTCATTGACAGCGGGTAGGGTGCCTCCTCCCACTAAAAACAAGCACACCCACAATCCCACATGGGATACGGTTGTGAAACCAAGGATAGTGAGAATAGAGCAGCCTTTGGATCCCCCCCAGGAACATTGCCTACACCCCCACAGGACCCAGAGAACTACATTGAGCACTGGGTTGACTTAGCAGGAGATGGAGGGTACTGTTATATAATGGGTACCCCAGAGGAAGATGCCCAAGGGGGGTGAGTTTACATCATGTGTCTAAGGCATGGGTCCCCAAGGTTGATGACTATAGGAGAAAGGAGGCAGTAGGGTTAATTAATGGAGTATTAACTGAAGGGGGAAAGTTGGGATGCATGTAGAGCATCCACACCAGATGAAAAGGTTCTGGTTGAGAACCTCTATTAGCACACATTATTCTGGAAGTAGTTTGAGGCTTGAACAGTAAAGGGCGCATGTAGTGTTTTAGTTAGGTCGGATACACATTAGACACTCACATATAGCAACAGAGAAAGAGCAACAAATGTACTAATGTTGCGGTTGCAGAGGTTATAGATAGGGCAGTATTATAGGCTGTGTTTTATTGCTTTATTCATAGGTATGGCCTACAGTGATGGGTGTGAAAAGAGTCGAGGTGCGTGTGTCTTTAAAGGACAACGAGTCAGACTTATCAGCTGACTATTTAAAGGGCGCCTCAGCGCCCTTGCAGCGTAAGCCCTCGGCGAAAGGGGGAGTTGCTGTTTTGCTGTTCTGCGTGTCTGCAGTGTGTGCAGAATCTAGCGAGCTGGCACACCATCTGGACGAATTCGCTGATTAGGCAAAATGAGCCGTCGTATTGAATCACCTGTTGGTAATCTGCAGAATTTGCAGAAAACGCGATCACAAACAAAGAGGATCAAGCCTTGTGAAACAAGTAGGGATGCACGCGCCACTGCGCGACTTGATCATCCTCAGTTCAAGTAAGTGCAAATTATGATCTAAATATAGCAGCTTTTGAATACAATGAAACTGCTCGCGTAAGCAATGCACTAAGTACACATAGCGAGACCGAAAGTGAAATCAGTAAAACGCAGCCACAAAGTCCGGAGACAGAAATGTTCTCGGCTGATAACAGGCTTCCTGAATGCCTTGCGATAGAACGTATGTCTCCGACTATAAGCACAATAAATCTGTGTCTATCGGAAGAAATGGGAAAAACGGAGAGCGCCGGCGCACGTGTGAACTGGGCCGGTCGTAGCTCACACAACACTCAAACTAATTGTGGAGCTGACCGGCCTAGTCTTGACATTTTGCCAACAACAGAAATTTGTATTTCGACACCCCTGGAAGAATTATGTATTGAACATTGCGAAATGGTTGGACAAGAGCCAGAGTGTGTCCAAACTAAAATAGCTACTACAACTGAGAAATTGGCATTCTTTAAACAAAGACAGTCCATCTATGTGAATGCCTCTACTTCTCCGGCATTTAACATTGAAAAAGCAGTAGAAGACGTCACAGAGGAAGAAGTTATTAATACTGTTACTTCGCCTGACGACGTAGAGACAAATGAAACTATCGCGCTTCATGCCATACCTTCTCCATCAGCCCTATTGAAAAACGGCATAACACAGATAAACAAAGACAGACATGACAAACAAATGATAAATACTGCACAAGCAAAAATGGATTCTCAAGTAGATACCTCTTATGCAAAAACAAAGCAAACATTGGGAGACTTGGCCGGCTCAAAATGTAGGCGAATACAAGTGAGTAGTTCACCTACTATGCAATGTTCCCAGCAGAAAAAATTAAAACATGGACCTAAAGCATCAGAACATGCACAAAATACTGGAACACTCTTCACTGCCTCCAATCATGAAAATTACTCAACAGAGCACATTGACCATTTATCCTGTGATTCATCTAAACACAATGGTTCTCTTTCAGACTCTTCAATTATGGAGCGTCCGTTTCCTAAAATTAGGAAAAGTAGACAATACAATCGACATAAAAAAGAAAGAGAAAATCGGAACCTAAGGGTCTCTTGCGAAATACCACCTGCAAAAGACCTTCAAGCAATTATTATGGCATCCATGGGTATGTCTATTGCTCCGTTTATTAAGCTGTACGAACAGATGAATGAAAATATAAAAGATCTGATAACATTGTCGGCACTCTTTAACACTAAACTGACCGACGCTGAAGGAAAAAGCATTGTATGCAAAGATGAACTTATTGACATAAATAGGAAGATTGACTCTTTGACGGTACAAGTTCTCGGACAAAACCAAAACAATAATGAAGATAAAAAACTACTCGCGGAAGTAGCAAAAGAGACACTGAAACTCTTTCGAACAAAACCAGAAGAAAAAATGAAAATGACTGCAGCTGAGACATCGTTGGTTAATTCTGTAGTTAAAGAAAAAGAAAAATAACTTTCACACGTCCTTAGGCAAACACAAAGTTAAAACTGAGCGAGTATGGTACACCAGAAACGCCCTCTGAAAAAAGTGAACAAATAAGAACAAATAAACCTTGCATGATGCTTTAGACAAAATTAAAGAGTGTAACACCAAGGGAAAAAATGGGAAAAAAGGTATCTTGTCAAATGACAGAAACGACAACTGTCGTAAACAGCAACACTTCACTAAAAAGTGTGGACAAAACGCAACTGACCGAGTCAATAAAAAAAAAGAGGCTTTGGAAAACAGCAGAAAATCTAGCAATCCTGCTTTAGCTAACCCACAAACACCCTCCTCTGCGGCTACTAAAAAAGGAGTAGAAGATGTAATATGTGCACAAGAAAAAGATAATTTTTGCAAAAAAAATGCGCCAATATTTGACATCTTTAAGCCAGTAAAACGCCCCACAATGCCACCACATACTTCTGCTCCTGAGAAAAATTATGCCTTCAACAAAAAAACTAAAAACTTACCATCAATCAAGAAGGGGCGAAGAAATGGTGCTAGAAAATTTCTGCGAAATATAAAAACTGTAAATGTAACAGTACATAACAACATTGAGCCCAAAAACCTAAACTTGCAGGGAAAAAAACCTGCACATGAGGTAACAACTTCTAATTCTGACACAAACTTCTTGGCCATGAGCCAAAATGAAGAAATAGACCTGATCAATTTATCAACTTCTGAGGAAGAGGCGGAAACTCCAAACTTACAGTTGGACTGTTTACAGACTAAATGTCTAGAGCCAAAATTAATCCAAACCATGACCGAAAATGCATTAACCACCACTGAAACGGAGACGATAATTGCTCAGCCATTAAGTATTTACAAAAAAACAAGTCCAGGAAGAACTTGCATGCTTGTGAAACAAATTATATCAAAAGAGAATATAAACACAGAAACAAGCCCACCATTTTTGACAATGGAGGAAAAGCGTGCAAAACAAACAAGACTACTGGTCACTGTAGTAGACCTGGAAACTGAATCATTGCAGACTAAACACGTACTCCAGAAACCAAATGTGATGATAAATACACAGACGTCGAAATTACTCCAAGACTCAACAAACATGATCCTAAATTCTAAAGGTGAAGTAAAAGCAAAAACAGAGTGGAGTACGACAAATTCCAAGATGACAAGAAAAGTATCTCTGCATGAAAAATTGATAATGGAAAGAGTTGATACTCTTGATGACTTGATTCTGAATCGAAACAACATAATTAGGCTATTACATATTGTTCCAAGTTTGAGAACGATCCACTCAGAAGACTTAAAAATTGTGGAATTTCACTGTGAACGAAGAAATGACATAGTAACCTTACACCTAGCCTCAAGGATGATAAGAGACCAACTATTAGATGCAGTAGCTGCACTGTTATCCTTGGGTTTTGACTTGTACCCACAATTACATGTCTCACGGCCTCATCCTTCGTTTAAAGGTACACACAACAAAGCCTCAGAAAACGAAGTACAAAAAAACATAAAAGAAAATTCGTCTACAAAACAAGCGCACTTGTCAACTATGGAAACAGAATTTAAAACTAAAATTAAAGAAACATCAGGTCAACAAACAGAAGAGAAAATTAAAATAACGATTAAAGGATGCACATCTAAACCAGACACAATCCTTCATGATGATTCGACTAAAAGTCCAACTGGAAACGAAGATTGGCCATGGTTGGCATCCACTCTAAACAGGAAACAGAGCAAGTAATGCCAGAAGTAATATGAAGAACTGACCTTAACTTTTGGCTCATGGAATATGCATGGTTTTGCCCACCTGTTTAATACACCGTGGATGAAAAATTTGGACTTGATATGTCTACAGGAAACATGGCTAAGCGAATGTCCGTTGTCTCCAATGTTTGAGATTGTTGTAAATCCTGCTATTAAGCAGCCAAAAGGAAGACCAATGGCCGGCCTCTTAATAGCTGTTAAAAAAAAGCTTGGACTTAAAATTGTAGAAACAAAGAATGTTACTCCATATATACAAACTGCCAAAGTGACGATACCAAGTGTAAAAGATACAGAATATCTCTATATTGTCAATCTATACTGGAATCAGATAGCAACGGGAACAACAACATTTATTGACCAGGTGACTATGATAATTGATTCTATACTTGAAAAAACATCGGTCCCCCAAATAATAATCTGTGGCGACCTCAATATAGATTGTCTAAAGTTGGACACTAACTATATATCACAGTCAGCTGGCAAGAAAGTGAACGAAGAAGCCGCCAAAACATGGTGTTTTGAAATGGATTCCCGTAGAATAACACCTTTAAATGGGAACTTAACTGGGGATATACCAGCAAACCCTACATGGAATTGAGACCAACAGTATTCAATAATACACTACATATTCGTCTCTGAATCCTTTTTGCAAAAAAGCCTGCAGGATGGAGATTTGCAAGACTGACTGAACATAGTGATCATTACTTGCTGAAAATTAATTTTAACATCTGCAAAAACACTCAAAATAAACTACAAACTTCATGGCCACATGACACCATCTATCATTCAGGAAGAATAAGGTTAAACCTTAAAAATTGTGAAGTAAACTCAATCGTATCAACCATGTCATCAAAACCTGAAGCGATAGAATATCAACACGTGCTATCGCAATTCTTGGATCATAACCAAGGGTTGAAACAACGCAAGATGCAACACAAACATAAGTTTGACATACAAGTGCTGCAACATAAAAGAATGATGCGTAGAGAGATACGAGCGCTATCATGTACAAACAAAGAACCTTATAACATAGGGAAAAAAAAGGCCATGCAAAAATATAGAAACTGGAAGAAAGGTCACAATGCAAATCTATTCCAAAAGGACTCTGAAGAGATGTTGATGAGACTAAAAAACAAAAACTCGTCAGAGTTCTGGCAGCTAATAAACAATCTAGCTGCAACACAGAATGCGATGCAAGTCTCTCCAATATCTGAAGAAACATGGGTACACTACTATACTGAAATGTTTGCTAACACTAGAGTGGAAGAGGGAAAAAATCAAGGGAATCAAAGGACATGGGAACTGAAGTTCGACAAACTTACATCCTGAACTCGATTAAAAACAGCAGTGTCTCAAGAGCTCCAGGACCAGACGGTCTGACGAATCATACATTAAAATCAAAACCGAACGAATGGACGAACTTCTGTGCCATTTTATTCGAAAGAATAACAAAGAAGCGGGAAACACCGACATCATGGAAAAATGCCATTATTGTACCCATTTTTAAAAAGGGCGACAGACTAAACCCAAGTAATTACCGTCCCATCGCCTTGCTTGACGTGCTTGGCAAGATCTATGCACGCCAACTGCCACAAATGTTGCTGGCATGGTCAATTGAAAACAATCACATTGACCAGCGGCAAGCAGGTTTTGTAAAAGGCGTTGGATGTGGGCTAAATACACTTCTGCTGAACCTATTAAAAATGGAAGCGATTAGAACTAATGCTCCAATTTATGTGGCATCCATTGATTTCTCGCATGCTTTTGATAGTGTGGACCGACAAAACTTGTGGGACAAACTAGAGGCATGGAAGTGCCCAGCAAGTTTACTAGCAGCAATAAAAGACCTGCACACGAATACCACCATTCAAGTCAGACTAGATCAAAGTGGAAGACTGTCAAAACCGATCAAAACCTATAAAGGCGTAAAACAGGGTTGTCCACTGGCCGCAATTATCTTCAATCTTTTTATTTCTGACATCGGAGATACATTGAACCGACTGCAGCCTTTCCACCGAAAATCAATGGCACTCATCTAGGTTGGCTTATATATGCAGACGATTTAATACTCTTGGACGCCATTCCTATTGGTCTGCAGCGAAGGTTGAACGCCCTTGAAATATATGTCAGCAAAAATGGGCTTGTCATTAATAAGCAGAAATGCGAAGTCCTGATACTACGAAATTTGTCAAATTATTTAAAAAAAAGTAAACAACTTGTTTGGCACTTGGAAAAAACAACTCTTAAAACCTCACAATTAAGTACTTGGGATCACAAATCAGCTCTAATATAGATGACGGCCCATGGGTAGAGGTTGTAAAAAGGAAATGCCAACAATTAGCCTGTCAAGCTGCTATAATAAACAAGAAATTTGGCAAATTTTCCATAAAACCCATGATTGACTTTTATTGTCAAAAGGCCGTGCCAGCAATGATTTATGGCGCAGAAAATATGTTCGGTTGTTCGTACGAGTTGTGGAACACTTTACAAAACAACTTCTGGACAAGAGCGTTGCACCTTCCCATGGGTTTCCCTACCACCAATATAAGATATGAATTAGGTCTGATATCAATACAAGCAAGGGTGTGCTGGAACGCTCTAACATTATATAGGAAGACCTTACTATCAAATCCAGCTCCCCAATTTAAAATTCTACAAACTGTAAAGCTTGAACAAACACATACAATTCTTTCAAAATTGAGAAATTTGTCAAATTATTAAAAAAAATAGTAAACAACTTGTTTGGCACTTGGAAAAAACAACTCTTAAAACCTCACAATTAAGTACTTGGGATCACAAATCAGCTCTAATATAGATGATGGCCCATGGGTAGAGGTTGTAAAAAGGAAATGCCAACAATTAGCCTGTCAAGCTGCTATAAGAAACAAGAAATTTGGCAAATTTTCCATAAAACCCATGATTTACTTTTATCGTCAAAAGGCCATACCAGCAATAATTTATGGCGCAGAAAATATGTTTGGTTGTTCGTACGAGTTGTGGGACACTTTAGAAAACAACTTCTGGACAAGAGCGTTGCACCTTCCCATGTGTTGCCCTACCACCAATATAAAATATGAATTAGGCCTGATATCAACACAAGCAAGGGTGTGCTGGAACGCTCTAACATTATATAGGAAGACCTTACTATCAAATCCAGCTCCCCAATTTAAAATTCTACAAACTGTAAAGCTTGAACAAAAAAATACAATTCTTTCAAAATGGAGAAATGTATGCACTGAAATTATGGCTGCATATAATATAAAATCTATGACATTGATAAATAATCCAGATCAGGCTAAACTAAAGCTATGGAGAACGGACTGGCATCAAACTTGCGCAGATCGCGCATGTTCACGTCTTTTGAAGGATGTGCCTCCGGAAGCAAGAGAATATGACAGACTACAACCCTACTTGGCTAAATCACCGGACCAAAAATCCAGATTACTACTTATGCAATTTAGACTAAATCTTTACTTGACTAAAGATTGTATAAAAACTTGGAAGGGGAATGAGAATCTTAGTTTAAGTTGTCGGTTCTGTGAACATTCTACAGAGACCCTTAAACATCTTATCTTATTCTGCCCAAAGTTTCGATCCCTGTGGACTAAATTGTTTGGCCCCTTCATCGAAAATCGGCGGACTTACATTGCAAATGATTTGTGGAAAACCATGTTTGAAGGAATAGAACAAAAAGTTATGCCCCGTCTAGTCTTGTTTCTGGAAGATCTAAAAACTTCATTAGCTGACCTTAATCCCACACCCGCATTGGCTTTGCTGGACTCTTAGATGTGCAATGAAAAAGAATGGAATGATATTGAATTCAAAGGATGGTATGGGTTTTTATGATGTGATGCAATTGAAACCAAATATTTTAAAGGTTTTGTATTTTGAAACCATATAAAATAAAAAAATAAATAAATAAAAAAAGAAAAGAGTCGAGACAGGTGGAAGATGGAGTTAGAGAAGCATTGTGGTCAAAGCAAGGTCAGCGTGTTAATATGGAACAAGTTTTGCCATATTCGATGTTAATGCTCATTTCATTAGGAACATAATCGAATACAGGCCCTGATACGGAGCTGTGGCTCTGTTTAGTTTAGTTCCAAAACACAAATCCCCTTCCCTGTTCCCCAGGAGAGAAGCCGAGGTCAGAGTCACCCTCGGTGAAGAGATACACGCTAATTGTATTTAACTGCCAGGCTAAACGTGGTGGGAACAGAAAGTTAACTGTTGGGAGAGCTGGTATGGATCCACCCTTTGAAGGACAAATTAATGACGATAGGGCATGAGGTTTTGTGATGCCAACAAGCAAGAAGAAGATTTAGCACACTGCTGCCCTCACCCGAAAGTGGTCATCCCATTTGAATTACAAGTATACGTACCACCGGAGATAAATATATCCCTGAAATTCAGACTCAAGAGTGGTGTCTTGGTCAAGTCATTACTAGGCACCTGGCTTTTGAAGGAGATAAAGAGAGAGCTGTGTCTGGAACGTTCCATGATTAGGGACAGGAGAAGCAGAGGTGAGGCAAATACATTTAGTGCATGGTCGTGGAGGCAACTTGTGTGTGCCATGGTGTCTGTTATAATGGGAAGGCCTATTGTCTATTAAAGTAGAGTTGGCCTCACCAGCTTACCTTGATGGTGTCTGGGCCATAGGGGTGCACATCACGTGACGGTTATCATTTATCAATGTGTCAATAAGTTAAAACCACCAATCCCGTTCCTGGATTTAATAGTGATGTTGTAGTAGTAAATCACATGTATAGGGGAATGGGTTTAAATAAGATGAGGCCAATCGGTCCTGGGACTATCGCAGGACATTTGTATGTTATATAAGTGGCAACCAATGAGGGTGGAGGGATTCTGTTGTAACTCGTTATTATTTTAGTATTGTTAATTATAGCTTATCCGCCTATAAAAGATATAACCCTTTGAAACATCAGAGAGCTCAATGTCACTTTGGTTCTATAAGACTGTCTGACACGTTTTTGCATATAATAAACCTTGTTTTCCCTTGGAAAGAGGTGCAGTGCTTATTTGGCTTTTTGGGTGATTTTTCAGTTCATTTTTTTGGGTTACTTTCTTTCCAAAACCTAAAAGCAGGGAACGCAAATGTTTTTAGGCAGTTAAGTTCACCTGTGGGTACTTTTCTCATGTATTTGCATGGTGACTATTCATGATTTTAAAAAATTTGAAGGGGCACAGCTGGTTGATAAGTGTACATACATTCTGTTATTTATTCTTCACTGGATGCTATTATTTTAAGGATACCACTATTTGAAGTCAGGGGACGAGATGTCATGGGGGTGACAAAAGGTGATAACCGCCCTTACATTTATGTGCTAGGCTGACAGGTGATATAATGACTGAGCAACCCTGCACATGTCTAAACTACTGCCAACAACCATTAACCATGAGCGACTGTTCTATTAGCAGCTACCTGGGAAGAGAGCCTGGGGCGCTTCCTGAGGTGAGCACATATCGCAAAGTGAAGTGGCCAGTGACGGGGTGTCACACCAGCACACCAGCAGGCGCATGGTAGGGCCAGCGACAGTCAGCAGAGCCGGCCCCAGGAATGGGCAGTCTGCTCTGTGGCCCAGGGCCCCACTTTCAGAGGGTCTTCACAAGGCACCAGTGTCTGCCTCAACTGCTGTGCAGCTTCCTAGTATGAAGCTCGCGTGAGATCACAGTGTCGCCGCCCAACCTCTTGTGGCTCGCTAGAGGGAGACACCCGTTCCCAGCAGCCCATTAGATGCTGCAGGCCCTTTAATGAGTGCTTAACACTTTCTTCCTTCAAGCAGCACATTAAAGTGCGGATGATTTACAAATGATGGCACATTTAAGAGACCATTGTTTTGGAGGAGATGTTCATGACATTTCTGTGTTAAGAAATGCAAAGCAAATAAAAAGCACAAGTCAGCTGCCTTCAGTCTCCTCCAGGTCAATTACAATATATCAAACAAAACTGTTTTAAATTAGCTACATTATTTGCAGATATTCCTATTTAATGCACCAAAAAGAGTTTATTTTTGGTAGAATGTGATATTTTCATCAGATCATATATAAACTCTGCATTTGTCAAACACAAACCCAAACAGATAACCTTTTCACACCATGCATGTTGTTATACTTATTGAAAATACATTTCCAAAACTCAAAGGGCATTCATTTTTGTTGCATTTTCCTGGTTTGCATTCTGGTATGTGTAGTCTCCCAGTCAAGAGGGGTGAATAATGCCACAAGTCTACACTGTTTGCTTAACATATTGCTGATTGCTCTAATGATTTATACATTTGAATGGGCACCTTATTATGGTATGTGTACTTTTCAAGACATCTTTTTAAAGCAGAGTATTGTTGAAAGCCAGACGTGGGTTCGAGGAGGGGGAATGATGAGAGGGCAAGCGAGTCCTGAATATGTGCCCAAGATGAGGCAAGTGAGGTTGCAATCCTGGAGACTATTGCAGTTAATTTATCTGATTGTGGCCAAGTGCTCTTTTTCAGGGCATAAGGAAAGGAGACATGTGAGTTGACAGCGTAATGTTTTACATAGGGCAGACGCAACCCCCTTGGATGTTTTTGAGGTCGGCAAGCTTGCTCAAGTATTTGGCTACCAGGATTTCACCCAGGTTGTCATGTTTCCAGTGCAGCCTCTTACCCACAAGACTCATAAATTATCAACTAAGCACATGCTTGTATTGGGATTTTGTTTTCTAGGGAATATTTCACTACATATTGCTGGGTTAAAAAGGTTAGCACCTTTTATACTTGGCCAGCGTATTTAATTAAAAAATTACTCTTTAAGGTTATTCTTTTGTTTTTGATTACTTTTTTTTTGAAAGGCCAGTGCTCTTTTGTCTGGTGCACTTATTTCTAAGGGGAAAGGTCAAGTGAACTAAATTTACATCTTTCACTTTAAGATTTGTTCACTTACTGTGCATATATTCTTGGGTGCCAACTTTTGATTTTCGTTATGGGGGCAAAGGTTCCCACACTGACTATAGTGTGGGAGCCATACTCATCCCCATGTGAAAACACCACATTTTACAGCACATGTTGCTGCAGGAATAGGAAAGAAGACATGATTTACAGGAAAGACTAAACGTGCAACATCTCAGAAACAGTATCCCAACTTGCTCAGTTGCTTTACAGCTTTCTGCTATAAGATCCCTTGCTAATCTACACCATAAGGTTTTGGCCTGCTCTTCCCCTCCAATCAAGGCTCACGGGGCAGATCAATGAGGCTACGTTCTCATTTTGTAGTGAGCAGCACTTGGTAAAAGTAGTAATTATTTGCATTTTTTTTTTGATTGTCAACATAACATTATCTGAAATAAAAGCATGTTGCTAATTTGAACAATATGCCCAAATATGCACAAAATGAAAATAAGAACAATTGAGAAACTCCTGCAAAACCAGACGTTAGTTTCAGTTAGCAAAACACAATCACCATATTTTTGCAATGCCTTACACAGATAATGCTTTTAAATCAAAGTTTCAAAAGACCTTTTGCAAACAGTATTTCTATCAATTACATCTGGGAAGAGATGTGTTCAAGTTCCTGAATTGCAGACTGCTCTCAAATCCAGCCTTCTCCACTTAACCAAAGTGAGTGCTCCCGCAACTTTTATCACACTATGCTGAATCTGCCATAATTCGAAGTCTGTACAAGGTATTCAGTTGTGTGCCACTTAAAAAAAATGCGTCACTCCTGATAGTGCCACACAGGTAAATATTAACATTGACAATTCATATACTGGACCCCACAGTGTATTTGTTTCCTGCCTTACTCATGGCAACATGTTTTTAATTTAACTTCCCATGATATATTTGCGTACTAAAGACTCATTCTGTGATATCACCGGTGTCAATATTTATGCAAATTAGGGGGTCCCACACATCTTTTGCCGCCCAGGGCTCTGAAAATCCCAGGGCCGGCCTGCCAGCCAGGCTTCTTCAGGCTTCATCCCATCTCTCATGATGGATGCAGCCTCTGGCAGATGGCAGAGCAGGCCGGGTCTACCCGGTGACATTCTTGTAATTCAATTTACATTGCCCTGGTACCACTTCCTTATTCGTACTCAGGCTTCCTAATGGAGAACGTATGAGTTAATATTGCCCTTGAGAGCCTTTAATGGAGACCGGCTTTTGAGAACCACTGCATCAGACTCCCTCGGGTTGAGTGAATAACTAGCCAGTGATGCAAGGCTGATATTTACCGGTTTGATAAACATTACCATCTAATTTTCATTTGATAATCCATTTTTGAAGGGAGCAAACTTCCTTCTGTTCCTGTTGGCATACAAATAAGTTGTTGAAGTGCTATCGATTTGAGATTCTTTTTACCTTCTTGTTTGAAGAGGGCGGTGTAATTCACAATGTTGTCAGGTGTGTATTAATACTCCCGGAAACTAAGAGTCCTTGATTGGTCTGTTTCACTGACCCTTTGGTTTCTAAAGCATTATCCTCATACATTAACAGGGAAGTCGGTGCGTTTGGCATCGAGCTCTCTTGAAAACTCTGCCACGTGTGCTTGTAAAGATGATGTCAGACCTCAATACCTACAGTGATTTGTATCCCTGGGTCTTTTGGTTGTAGCCCTGGATAGAAGCTCAGGTGCTACAACCAAAATGCTACCTCGCCCCGAGTCCCGACATTAGCTTACCCCCTGATCTTTTCCAGACCTAGCAACACCCCTGGTTAGCGACCCCTGGGATCACAACTACGACCCTAATGATTATTGTGGCTGCATTGGTTAAGGCCACTGTCCATCACTAAGCTGGCCTCTTGGCACTGGTTGAGATAGAGGTGGCGCTGGAGTGGGAGAGCTACTGCTTGAAGAGTGAGGCAGTCAGAGTGCTGCAGAAGGCCAGGCCGCCCATTTTATCAAAGGTGAGCACCAGCGCAGAGAGCTGATGCGCCATTTGTGCCCCGGTGCTCACCCTGCAAACATTGTGTAAAATTCAAATAAAGCAAGTGCTAGTAGCGAGCTCCTCTGCGCATAGAGCTAAAGATATGCGCTGATGGTACGTTTCCCTAATCTTCACAGGGGGCATTTCTCTGTTAATTAGGCGCGCAAGCACTGCGACTGATTTAGAGAAGAAAATGTGGCGCGCTGTGCATCCCAGGTTTGACACAATTGAGTAGATGATAAGGGAAACCACTGTATGACAGCTTTCAATTTTTACAAATATGCGCTGCAATGTGTACAAAAGAAAAGGGATGGAAAGCTGATGGGGCGTCTGCATGGTCAAAAATATGTAGTCATTCACAAGTCACACGTGAAATGTTTTTATTATACATTTATTGTATAATTGAAGAAAAACTCAAAAGGCCACTTTCCAGTTATCCGTGTACATTGTTGGGAACTTGAGACCCTAAAATTAAAATTTAACACTTGAAAGCGACAGGACATGTTAGCTGTCTATCAGCTATTTACGCCATCAGCCAATTTCTCCTCTGCATTCCATATTCACCCACTCCCGAAGTGCCCCCTTTTACATGTAGCATTGCCTAGAACAAAGTGTCTGCGCTGTGCTTTTGTGTCTTGTCCAGGGACGTCATTTGGGTGTTGTCAGGGGTCGCAACTGCAACCCCTGGGGGCCAGAGTTGCAACCCCTGGGACCAATTGCAACCCCAAATTTAAAAAGCAAATCAGGGTGAAGGCTGGGCTGGGGAGGCACTCAGTAGGGGTGGGAACTGACCATGAAATGTGGCACATGTCAAATGCCACATTTAGCTCCAACCCCTTCACCCTTTGAAGTTCTCGCAGCTTCCTGGTTCATGTTTGTGAGCAGCACGGAGAAGCCGAGGGGGCCTGGAAGGACAGACCGAAGCTGTAAGAAAAAGGTAAAAATTATTTTTTTTGTAATATGATGTGTGTTTCACATGTGTGCAGTGCGTGTCAGATGTATGTATGTATGTGAATGGTGGGGGAATGAGAAGTGATGTGATGTGATGTGTGTTTTTGAATGTTCTGGGTGGGTGGGTGTGTGCCTTTGTAGAGAATGCAATGAGTGGATGTAAGAGAAGGTGTGAGTGACTGGTGGGTGAATGATAAGTGATATGATGTATGTTTTTGAATGTTCTGGGTGGGTGGGTGTGTGCCTGTGTAGAGAATGCAATCAGTGGATGTAAGAGGAGGTGTCATTGACTGGTGGGTGAATAAGAAGTGATGTTGATGTGTGTTTTTGAATGTTCTGGGTGGGTGGGTGTGTGCCTTTGTAGAGAATGCAATGAGTGGATGTAAGAGAAGGTGTGAGTGACTGGCGGGTGAATTATAATTGATGTAATGTGTGTTTTTGAATGTTCTCGGTGGGTTGGTTCTCTTTGTGTAGATCTGCAGAAAATGCATTGAGTAGATGGGTGTATGCCTGTGTAGAGAATGCAATGAGCGGATGTAAGAGAATGTGTGTGTGAGTGACTGGTGGGTGAATGAGTATGAATGTGATGGTGTGTTTTTGAATGTTCTGAGTGGGTGGATGTGTATGGTGCCTGTTTACAAAATGCAATGGGTGGAGGTAAGAAAAGGTGTATGATTGAGTCACTGGTGGGTGAATGCGTATGGATGTGATGGCGTGTTTTTGAATGTTTTGGGTGGGTGGGTGTGTGCCTGTGTAGAGAATGCAATGAGTGCATGTAAGAGAATGTGTGAGTGAATGACTGGTGGGTGAATGAGCATACATGTGGTAGTGTGTGTTTGAATGTTCTGGGTGGGTTTTGGTGTGTGCCTGTGTGGTGAATTCAGTGCGAGAGAGTGCCAGAGAGTGCCAGAGGAGATGTATGGGTGAGTGACTGGTGGGTGAAAGGGGATGCATGTGTGTGTAAGGCCCTGGGAGACTGGGGATCACTGGAGCAATTTTGCCACATTCTTTATTGACTTTGAATGTTTTACTGGTATTTTTGAGCAAATGCAAGTTCATGCCTGCCATTCCTTGGCTAGACTGGCATTTTGTTGCAGTCAGTCTAGCCATTGCTTACTGTGGCATGACATTTATTACTCTGCATATTTACAAAAATCAAGCATAATAGGTAGTGCTACTTTGCTAACCTGATTTTTTGGTGTAGTAACCTGTATATTCTTCACTGTAGCACAACCTTTTTAACAACTGAGCATCTATGACGAATCCAGCAGGATAAGTGTTCCTATGAGTCTAGACTGGCTTACATTGGAACCATTTTGGATAGGTTTTCCTATTGTGACATGTCATTTTTAAGGGCCAAACTAACAGGAGTACATACTTACATAGGAGTACTGGCATATATTGGCAGAGACAGTTTTGTGCCCAGAGCGAGTAATGATAATATAGAAAAATGTCTTAAAGCGAGCATGAGTATGGTTTTATATGGGAATACTAGCATATGTTGGTGGAGCCAGCACGGAAATGTACAGGCACAGCCAGCATACAAATGTTTTTATACTGGCACATATTGCATTAGGAAATGCCCTGTGCACTTTTGGTGACTTGCAGCTAGTGTACTATTTTTCATGATTTACCCTACACCCTACAAACCCGATTGTTGGCCTTTTACCCACATTGTTGGCATTTTACCCATATTTTCCCAGCAAGTGTGCTTTTTAATGCATCATTTTAACCCATTAATCAAAACATTGACTCTGGGGAGGGAGAAGAATCGCCTGGTCTACCCCCCAACCCATTTTTGTTAGTTCGGGCTCCCTCGCTATGCTCAGTCAAAATCACATATTGGTGGCAAATATTTACACCCTGCCAAAAAACAACTCACCAGCCACTAAAGGTGGCTGGTATATTTGTGCACCAGGCACCACCCCCTACTCTCTACGTTACATTAAAGATTTAAGGTTTGATTGAAAAACAGATTTACTTCTTTCACTTGCAGTAGTGCATGCCCCTGCAGTGGCATAATCATCATGGACATTCCGCCCACGTGGTGGTTCGGACCGGCCCGGGGTTTGGCTTGCCCAGTGCTTTCCCGCTGTGCACGCAGACCAGTATAATAGGTTTCTTCTATCGTAGTGGTAGCTGAATCATATATACATTTATAACCAGGAAATTGTGTTGATCTGGTCAATGATTTAATTTTCAAGCCTTGCCCGTGCATAATTTTTCTCCTGGTTAAACAGCAGCGCTCGCCTCCCATGTCAGTGCTTTTTTGGCTTGTTTAACGGAGCAATACCACAGATAACAAACACATACTTCTGTGCCCATTGATCTATAGATGTTTAATACACTAGCTGTAGCATGAGCTACAGATTTCGGTTACCCTGTTAGAAATACTGCATTATGTATGTTTTACATATAGACCCCACGTCGAATCTGGAAAATGGCATTCCCCAAATGGATAATCATGGACAATTCATGCTTCCCTCTGTGCCTCGGTTCTTGTATCTGGCTGAAATGAGAGCACCTGGAAATACGGGTGCTAGATGCATCTAGAAAATCTGAAGGTCATTTCCCATCACTTCCTGTGATGTCACTTGGAGCGGAGTCAAATTAAATCACTTCCTGTGATGTCATCGGGGGTTCAAGGGTTGTGTGATGTCACTTCCGCCCCCCCCCCCCTCCTGGCTTTTTGGTGAAATGATGTCCCTGGTCTTGTCCTTTTAAAAACAGAGCATTTTGGGAACCCCCCAGCAAGCACAGCGCAGACTGAAAGTGTGCCATGTGCTGTCACCTTTTATTAAATCCGTGCCCAGGTTGTACTCCATGAATCCAGTTTGGTGACCAGAATTCCAATTGTCTGCCTTGCCAGTGCTTTGCTCTGGACACTCCAACCTTTCAGCTGAGTGACTGACACTAGCGCCATTATTTAGAAGTCAACTGCCACCCCTATTTATCTGCTTGCTTCTCCTACGCCTGCTTTTCATCTGCTTCTGCAAGCTATTTCGGTCCTATGTAATTTTGTGGATTTTTGTAGGTCACCTAACAAAAAGATCATTTTTGTGGCTGATTTTAGGCGGCCTACAAAAATCAAAAAAAATCAATTTCTACGCCCACCAACACCCCTCCCCACCCTCTCTTGCGGCATTTGATTGAAAAAAATCCTCCCTCTGCCCCCGCTGCCTCCCTCCCCTCCCAAGACTCCACCCCACCATAACACACACACACACACACACAAAAACGAACACCTAACACACCCACAAACACACACATAAACGTACCCATTCTCCGTCGCGGTTGCTTCCAGGTCCTGGAGTGCCTGTCAGCCCCTGCGCACACTCGTGTGTGTCGCAGGTACTGACAGTTCGATTTAGAAAGACGCTCTGTGTGGTCACATAGCAGTCTTTATAAATCGCTTTTTAAAAAACTTTTTATTCATTTAGGACTGATAATTCATTTATTTCATTTACCGACGAAGGATTGTTATTACCCACTTCTTATGGTTGGCAAAGCAAAGGATCATGGGTGTCACTTCCTATCATGTCATTGCGGTACAAACATTGAGTCATGTCACTACCATTACCCCTTTGATTTACATGAAATGATAACGTAATCCACCATGATATATGATATTTTATTTGTATCGCGCTCATACACATGTGTTTCAGAGCGTGACGAGGGAAAGGAGGGGATCAAGGGAGGAAAAACAACTATCTTACTAGGCCCAGTGACATTGAGAACCTACAAGTGCAGGGAAGGGAGAAGGGGAAAGGTGCTGAGCAAGATATAAAACCATAACAACTGGTAGTGTAATCAGCAAGGTGGCAAGTGCGAGGTTTGAGGCGCAGACAAGGGATGTCTGATAAGTGCAGGTAAGGGAACTGTAGGGTTACAGATACAGACCCAAGTGCAAGGGTTGCCAGGAGGCAGTGCGGATGTGTGACTGGGTGGGCAGGCAACTGGGCCCGAAATCAGAGGGTAGCCAGGTGCATGGAGCCGAAGCAGACAGATCAGCAGAGGAGAGAAAGAGAGAAAGGCGGTAGCAAAGAGGAAGGTCTTGCGGTGCTTCCAGAACCGGTTATGGTTCTCAAGTTTCAGAGTGGAAAGGAGGCTGTGCCAGAGGGAGGACCCAGCTGAGGAAAGAGATCTGCCCCCAACGCCTTGCTAGGAGAAGCGACTAATACTGAGGGAGTTGGAGGTGGAGGAGCAAAGTGCTCAAGTAGGAAGGTATTTATGGAGGGAGAGTTGAAGGTATTTTGGATCCATGCCCCAGAAAGCCTTGTGGACAATGCAGAGGATCCTGAATTTAACCGTTGCAGCCACTAAGAGCCAATGAAGAGATTGCAGGGCTGGCAGCTCTGAGAGACAACCAACAGAATCAGTGTGAAGATTAAGCTGGGAGATGACCAGCTCTTCCAAGAGTTTTCTCAGGAAAGGAGTGATAGAAATTGGCGATAGTTAGCCGGGCAGGAGGGGTCAGCTGTGGGTTCTTTGAGAAGAGGGTGCACAAGAGAGTGCTTCAGAGGGGAGGGGAAGGCTCCAGAGGCGAAGGAATGCTTACAGAAGTCGCCCAGAGCTGGAGCAAGGGTGTCAATGTGGTCCTTGATGGTTTTGGACGAACAGGGAAGGACCTGTTTTGACGAGACTTTCATAGATCAGACTTGTCTGGAAATCTCGCCACTGCAGACCTGAGGAAAAGATGAGAAGGAGGGTGGAGAGATGGCTGCAGGGGGGCCAGAAGTATCAGTGAGAGAAGGGGGAGTAGGAGGGGAGAACGAGAGGGTGGATAGGATGTCCTGTTTTCTTTAGATTAAGTGAGAGGCCAGGGCCACGCAAAGGGCCTGAGAGGAGACAGGAGAGGTAGAGACTGCAGCAGTTTGGCCAGCTCCTTGCAGATTCACCATGAATCTTATTCATTTAATTAATAGGTACAGTATCAAGAAATATGGTTAGACATTTACGTAGCTATTGTTGCCAAATGGAGTGAGGACCAGCAGCCCCACCTTGCCTGAGTATTTATTTATTTATATTTTATTTGTTTGATTGTAATGTGCATGTTACCCACTGGCATCTGGGTGCACAAAAACACAAAGGTACAAACATAGAAGACAGGGCTCAACAAACACTTCCTGGTAGGATTGCAGGGAACGTTTTTACTCATGTGAAGAACTAAGTAAAAAGCCAAGTTTTTAATGTTTGAGCGGAATGTCTTTGCGTTATTCAACAACAATTCAGTCTCTGCCATGCCCAGTCGACTCTGGACAGCAAAGCTCTTAGGCGCCTCTTTTTCATGACGCTTTTTATCACAATGTTCTATGAGGCGCAGGGATATGTGTTTAGTCCATATGAGTAATTTTGCAGGAAAGGTTGGGGGGGCATGATATCTGAAGCAAAATTACCAAGCAGGTTAAAAAGGGATGGGGTGCAATAAGGTGCTGGGCAGAAGAGGGGGCATTGCTGCAGGAACATTTGGAATAAAGTTTTCAAAGTAGGGTATTTTCAGGTCAAGGTCTTCTTGTGCCAGTGGTGGTATTAGACCTCCAATGAGCTTTGGTATAATAAGATAGCTCAGTGGGTTTAGCACCTGATGTAGGTACATTAATGGGCTTCAGCCCTAGACGGTGTAAGAACCTGGCAATGGTGCAGTGTTAGGGGCTGGCCTGGGTGCACTGATAGATGGTGTAAGGAGCTGTCACTGGTGGACAGAGTGTGGTGGCTACACTGCTGGACTATGTGAGCATCAGGTGGTGGTGGGACAGTGTGAGGAGATGCAGCCCAGCGTGAGGAGCTGACAGTGGATTTAACTATTCTTCATAGATCACATAGAATCAAACATTTCCATTTCAGTGACAATGTTCAAAGCATATAAACAAAATGTGAATGTAATTTTGTTGTTCCCTTAAGTTGTAGAAATGATACAATTATATAGAACATATGGAAATAGCAGCATTCAGCAACATAAGTAACACACATGTCACGATGAGACAAGCATATCTGACTAGTATGTGGAAAGGGGTCCATGGATATCTGAGCTCAATGCTGCCTGACGTCAAAGAGTGAGTAGGAGTATTGTTCGTGTTGGGAACTTTCTTGGAACCATTGGTAGTCTGTCTGCCATTTCTACTACCTAGCAGCATCAATGTTTTCCTACAAAACCCTACTCCAGTCGCGAAGTGATGCAGAGTGAGTAGGAGTGTTGTAAGTGTTGCTCGGGGGCAGCAGAGCAGAAGCACCTCTGGAGAAGAACACGTGACAGGGATGATAGAATCAGCGCCCAGATTGCCGATGTCAAGAACATGACTACACATGAAATCACAGTTGAGCGGTGGCCAGACTGTTCCCTCTAAGCCCTAAAGACTACAGAAACTTCAACCGCCTCTGATACTGCAATCAGAGCTGAGTGGAAACAAGGTGCAGTGGTGTTCACTAAAAGATGCTAAAACCTGGTTGCAGGATATAACTGGAGGGATAGAATGCTCAGGTTTATCTGAAGCCATGAAGGGGAAAAACTCTCGTAAAATTTCAGAGACTTCCTTACAAGCATGTCAGTCGACGACCTCTGTGTCTCTGCAGACTGAGAAACAGAGGTGTATGAGCCCACAGAATCAGCGCCCCCCGTGGAAGGTGAAGACGGTCTTTCTTTGAATCCTTGGGATCATGTCCCACAAACAGCAGAGTTTCAGAACATCAGGGTGTCTGACGTACATTCTTCCTCTACTAGAGATGACACTGCGGCTAAAGTATGGAACTTATTGTGAGCTACGCCCCCTTGCTCTGTGACGCAGAAGTCTGTTACCAACGAGATGGACAGGTGCAATAGTTTGCTGGTTCTGAGTCCTCGAAGCCAATGAAAGGCAATGTTGTGGACATCACACTCCTCACTGAGGGTGCTGAAAATCCTCTAGCAGACATCCGCAGTCAACGCAAGAGGGTGATAAACACACTAGACAATGGACCTAGCAAAGAGTCGTCCACCCACCCACTTCTTGTTTCTTCTCTTCATGAGCTATCCCTCAATGCACCTTTCCACTGAGGGGATAAACTCCTCGATGTAAAGATTGTTGACGCAGCGGCTATCATCTACGATGACTGATGAAGGAAGAGTCTGGACAGAAGTGTCAAAAATAAGGAGCACCATTGCCTAATCTCCTTTTTAGCTGAACATGGGCATGCACAACCACTTCTCCAAAGCCCGAGGGGTTGGCCCTTTCGGACCCTACAAGTCTTTTGGCCAAATCTTGGGGATGAACCCAATCGAGTAGGGAACTCGACAGCCTTTAATATGCATAACGATATGATGGCTGCCGTATTCATCTCTCTTTCTCCTTTCCTGAAATTGTATGAAACTATGAGTGAAACAAGTAAAGATAAAACTATGCTACTGGCCTTGATGCATTCCAAAATAATATACATTGAATCTTTTATAACTTCATTGCAATCTAGAGTTGACCGAGATGCTCAAACAGGATACAAAGAGAGATACAGGGTACTTTGAAACTCGAAAGAGCAGATATAAAATATCTATTGAACTCAGTACTAGACCAACTCAATCTAAAATCAACGGTCCAAAATAGGAAAGCTGCTGAGTCTATGACACTGGATGTGGATAGGTTGGGTGAGGGTTCTGACGTCACTCCCAATCTCAATTTGGACATTCCACAAAACCGACAGCCATAGAGAAAGACTGTGACCTAAACATGGCCAATGAAAGAGAGATTGGGCTCCCCCCGATTCAACTGGGATAACGGTAAATCCTTTAAAAATTGTGAACGTGGTTGATTTTACCATGTGCAAGCCCGAGCGGGCAACCTTTTAGAGGCCCCAGAAGCCGTTGGTGCTTCTGACTAGGATGCCTCCTCTGACAACGCTTAATCCTTTTTCAATCTTTAGGCAAAGGAAAAAGAGAAAATTGAACTGGAAGACAGGCAGAGAGACTCCACAAGAAAAGAAACCAAAGATCTCTAAGTTTTCCAAAAATAAACCAACAAAGCCAGCCCATTTGGCCATTAGAAACATTCCTGTCTTGCAAATCAATCTGTCAACGAAAGGCAGAACAAATCTGCTACCCTCTGCAAATTCAGTGCTGAAGTCTATCCCGGTCTCTTCAAAGGATTGCCATACTGCAAGAGTGAACACAATCATTTCAAAGGATGAAATCAAAGAAGACTGTCTACATTGTTCTACCTACACCTTTGAGGAGCACGATCTGTTGGGGGAAGAACATACTCTTCAACTCCAGCCAGATAGTTTGCAATCACCACTGATCCGAGAGCCACACAATGCCCGGGAACGACCAAAGATGGGGCTCACGATGCAGGATTCTAACTGGAGCGTGGCTCTGATGGATTTTATTGCTCCTTATGGACCAGATGGTCCATCAAGTCCCTTTCGGACACTGGCAGAAAGACAAAGGGATATCATCCTAAAGAGTGATCCATTGGCAGGCATGGGGAAGAGCGACCAACTGAAAGGCAAACCAGCAGTGCAATAAAAATTTAGAAGAATGTCCCATACCCCCACAAAGAGCGGGGTCGAGTACAGCCGCAGACACGAAAGAGGAGATAACCTCAATTTGAGACATACCACCACCGAAAATACTAAGGTTATTTTGGAACGCCTGCTGCCTATTAGAGACAGCCTGATTCTGAACTGTTTAAATGGTGTAAGTCTTTTGTACAACATTCCCTTCCTAAGATTTGTCAAATCCGACGACATTCTGATTGTCGAGTTCACTAAAGAACGCATAACAGACAGCGTGATCCTCCTTCTATGCTCTCAAGGAATTAAGACAGAATTGTTGGAAATGGCTCACTTATTGCTGCCCAGGGGATTTGAATGCAGCAAATGCCTGGGAACGATACACCTCTACAGCTGAAAAAGAAGAGCTAGCAGATGATCTCCATCGCAAGGGGAGCATCACACAGAAGTTCACAGGACCCCAAAAGTCTGTTACACCCAAATAAACAGTCCCACAACCTTGGAAGGCCAATTTGAGGGACCCGCTGTGAATCCAGCTAGAAGGCCAGAAGGCCAGCTGAAAATAACATTCAAGAATGGAGGTGAGGGGGTACAGAGCGCTTAATCAAGGCCATCACGAAAACCTCCAGACAAAACTCAACAGAAAAAGAACTGATGAACTCCAACCATAGGCCCAAGCATAGTCGAGAATAGCCACAAAGATCTCTATGACGGATAGCATATTGGAACACAAGAGTATCAATACATCTTCCAACTGATGGAGACAAACAAGCGGGAAACCTGCATATTCTCTGCTTGCAATAAAATTGGCTTTGAGGGGCCCCTTACTTAGATGGCTATGCCTCTTTATTTACTGCTGCCTATGGGCGTGACAGACAGTGCCCAGTGGCGGGCCTTGTGACATTTGTGAAAAACGGCACTGGGATGGTGGTGGAGTCCTTTGATAGTCCAAACCCATTTATGCAAATTATTTGTATCAAAGAAACATCAGAAAAAAAGATCTCCAGAGGTCTGGTGGTCAACATCTATTGGAACCCGACGGTCCTTACTTACTACAGCCTGATTCATAGATGTAGTTACTAGTTCTACTGACCAATGGAGATGGCAAGTCATGCCACACTAAACAATTGTGGGAGGGGATCTAAACTGCTGATCTATGGACAAAACAACTGGCCTTCCACTGACGATCAGGGGCTGCAAGAGGCTGGGCAGCGTTAGAGCCCGCGAGTGGTGGAGCCTGACATCGGACCATGATCTTCACATCCTTAATGGTTAAATAGCTGGAGACGTGCTGGCAAAAATCACCTGGCCCAACAGGAGTAGTTCTAGTATACTGGACTATGTCTTCAATTCAAGTTCACTAATGTGGGATATAGAGCCTTATTACGAGTTTGGAGGTAGCCATGCCGTTCTTAGTGGCATGGCTGCCTTCAAACTCGTGTCTGGGTCCTGAAAAAAGTGAATACCGGGCCATTCTGACTATTGCGGGCCCGGTAATTCCCTTTTCTCGGGACCTGGCCCCGGTACATCCCTATTCCCATTCGAGCCCCCATAGGGCTCAGTGGGAATGGAGAGGATGCTAACAACGGACCTGTTATTGACCGGTCCGTTGTTAGCATCCTGGTCAGCTCGCGGGTGGCAGTATGCACGTCTGGTCTGGCCCAGACGTGCATACCGCCACCCGTGAGCAAACTCGTAATGTGTTGGTCCAAAATGAACGGTGCCGGTCCCTTACCGGCACTGTTCATTCCGTGGCCACCAGCCTCGTAATGAGGCCCACAGAGTCCTTCGAAGTCATTCAAAAAATAAGGAGTGACCATTTGTTACTGAAATGTACTTGGGAGGGCATACTTTCAGGCATAAAACTTTCTACGTGGCCCTGATCTATCTGGCGAATGCTTAATGGAGTAGGGCCTGTTCACGATGACCCTCTTCTGCATGCCGTCATGGAAGAAACAGGGCCGTTCTTCTACCAACAACTGTTCAAGCAAAGAAAAAGCCATATACAAGCATTATCTAGGTAATCTAACCCAGGATGATCGTTCCCTGCTTGACATCCAGGATATTAAACTTTTAATCAAGAAGGCTAACCATTCCACAGCACCGCAACCGGACAGAATTACCAACTCCATGATAAAGAGAGCTCCTGAGAACTGGATCCACTTTGAATTTGAGTTGTGCAAGCAAATCATGAGGACAGAGGAGATACCAGACTCATGGCACTTAGCGATCATTGGGCCTCATTACACGGAAGGCGGTAATGGTTAACGGCCACCGTTAATGGTAACGGTGGCCGTTAACCATTACCGCCTTACTAAGAGGTCCCTTAGCGGGTTGGTGTTTTAACGCCTGCTTTTTGCAGGCGTTAAAAACCAACCCGCTAAGGGACCTTGGAGCTAATTACGGCACCGCAAAATTGCGGTGCCGTAATTAGCGCCTTCCCCATTCCCATAGAGCCCTATGGGGCAGAAATGGGAATGGGGAAGGGCAATGGCGGAAGGGGGATTTACCGCCCCACCAACCTTGGAATGGGGCGGTAAATCCCCTTTCCGCCAAGGCGGTGCCGGTATTTTACCGGCATGAGCCATGGCGCTAATAGCGCCATGGCTCACCGCCTTCCGTGTAATGAGGCCCATTGTCCGGATTTACAAGCACGGAAACAGAGCTGAACCTTCAAACTAACCCCCAATAGTGCTCCTTGACTCTGTAGGCAAGTTATTTGCAGCCTTTCTGTTAAATCAATTACAAAGTTGGATCAAGGCGGCTAATAGAGAGAACCCATGACTAACAGGACTCGTGAAAGGTGTTGGAACGGAGCTGAACCTTTTCTTAATCAACATGGTGAAAGCCAAAGCGTTCAATGGAAACATCAGAACCTACGTGGCTCTTGTAGATATGAAGCAGGCATTTGACAGTGTCACTCGCCATTGATTATGGGTGAAAATGAAGGCTTGGCAGTGTCCTGGAGACCTGCAGGAAGCCATAGAGTCTCTTTATATGTCTACTAGTTTTAAGATCTGCCTCTGTTCCCATGGTCGGTTGACTAGACCCATTGACACTTTTGACGGGTTGAAACAGGGACATCCACTGGCCCAACATTATTTAGATTATTCTTCTCAGACCCCAGAGAGGCTTGGACCAAAACAAGAGCATTTCCACCAAGGCTTGGAGCTTCTATTTGCAGATGGTCTAGTCATTCTTGACCTAACACCAATTGGACTACAGAGGAGTTTAGAAGCTCTGGATCAATACATGTCTGCAAATGGATTAGCTGTGAACTCAACAAAGACAACTATTATGTTACTGGGAGACCGAGGTCGCAGACCGAGATAAGTGCACACGTGGTTCATCAAAAAAGAGCCCTTGCGACAAACACAAGAAGCCACTTATCTGGGATCCCTCATTAACAACAGCAGGACAGACCTCTCGTGCCAGCTTAATTTACAAATGAAACTAAAGACCTTTATCGCTCAAGGGAGACTGATACACAGAACGTTTTGAAAATTCTCGATCGATCCAGTGTTGGCCTTTTTCCAAGCTAAGGTTACGCCAGGCTAATCTATGAAGCAGACAGATTTCCTCTAATGCCTCGGTAGCTAATGCCCTCGTTGGAAGGAGGCTATTGGAGGAAAATCCTAATGCTCCTGAACTTGATACCAACTTCCTTGATACGATTCAAACTGGGTTTGATCTTCCTAAAAGCAAGAGTGTCTTGGAAGTTGCTAATGCTATACTAGAAGTGCTGCTTGCCTGATATAGCTAAACCAAATGAAATCTTGGAGGCTGCCCTAAAAACCAACAACAATATTCTCATGAACGAATGAAATAAAAGCTGCCAGAACTGGACCATCTCCAGGTTAAACAAGAAGAGTTGATTAACAATACCCCAAGGTAAAATGGAAACTATGGCAAGATGACTGGGTGAAGACTACAGCAGAGAAAAACATATACAAACTGGAGACTGTTACGAGAGAAGAGCATAAGATTTGGGGTTCGCTGCCTAAGCACCTATCTAAATTTTCCAGTAGATGGTACAGGTCCCAATATTTACGCTTTCGGGTGAACTTATACCCTACTAACCAGATCCTCAAAATCTACAACCAGCTGACACCTTCAGTGGACTGCAGATTGTGTGGTAAGGCAGGGACAGAAGAAACCTTGAAACACCTTAGCCTTTTTTGCACCGGTCTGACAGATAGGAGAACCAAATTCCTAGGTGCCCTAGTTGGTGAAAGAAATTCAGAAAATGCAGAGGATTTTTGGCACATTCTACAGTGGGGGGAATACTTTCTGGTGGTAATCGCACTTGTGAAATTTCTTAAAGAAGTTTTTTTAGAGGACAAAGGAGAGGAACCTCTGAAAGAAACTGAACGAACAAAGAACTTTGGGGAGGAGGGATATGGGAGGATATTAAGTTTTCCAGTAGGACTTTGTATTGATAAAAGGTTTGGAATAAACCAAATGCCTAATAAACATTTTTTTTTTAAAAAAAGATTCAACTTCCAATTGCTCCTGTCTTGTAGATGTCTAGAATTCCAGTCTGTGACAGAGTTGACCTGACCTGGCAGATGCCAAAACTCTCTCGCCAGATCCACCAGACCCTTGGACCCCCGAGAAAGGTGATATAATGGACCGCTGAAACCTTGTCCACGTGTGGGAGGACACAAATGTTTATTCAATTCATTAAATGCGTTTTCAAAGCAAAGCATAGGAGCTTGAAAAAAGCTCCAGGTAGTTGATAAGGGGCGTTCTATCTTCCTGTGATGATTCTCTCCCCCCATGTACAAGGACCCCCTTCTCGCCCCCAGCCCAAATAGCTGGACCAAAATTGCCTCCTGTACCATGACTTCATATGCTACAGATAGCAAATAAATTCTTCTGTGACATCTGAAGAGAGACTTCTCAACTTGGAGTAAGAGAGGCACCTGTGTACGTATTTGGCTTCACACCGCTGTGTAGCTCTGTAATGAAGGGAGCAAGGAAGAAGTCATTAATGAAGGCCAACAACATGCCCATACACTTTGTCGCTGTTCTTTAAGTTTCTGCCCATCCTTTTCCCGAATAGAGCAGAATGCACTGCAGTGAATCTGTATTGAAGACCAGAAAATATAAGCCTATCAAAGACTGAGGCTACTGTATTAATGAGGTACCATAGAGCATTGCCGCAAGTCTCTTGAACAACTCTGGCCATAGTTGGAGGGGAGCAGGAGGGCCAGCTGAACTGGCTCTCTGAGGCAACCCACTCAGCCACATCCCATATAATAGCAGGGATTCTGTTATCATCTGTATTCTGTTAGCATCAGGCATATTCCCTCCCAAGCCTCGAGAGGCTGATATTCTTCTGAGCAACTTGTCTGAAAGTCCTACAATGCATAGGCACAACTATACCCCTGTAAGGGAAAACCACCCACTGATAGTTTTCATGGCGATCAATGACGGACAGCCTCTGCATGGGCACTGAGCCCACGCGTACACTGAAGTAGACAATGTGCATCGGACAGACACAAGAACACCATCATGCAATGATGGAGCTCAACCATGTGATATTGACCAAAAGTATTGGCATAGTTACACAATGGATTCTGCAGTGTGGTGTGAGGGATGGTCTCTGCAATGCCCCACAAATTCCCAGGAAGTCACTTGAAGCTTTGCGGGGCATCTATGAATGGAATGGAACGTCTCTGTGCGCATGGGCGTAATTTTAGGGGGGACAGGGGTGTTCGTCCCCCCTAACTTTCATGGAACACCATTTTGTCCACATTCATTTGGCTGGGGCATCTTTTCTTCGGATGTCATGCCCCCCCCCAAAATTTTCAGCAAAGTTACTCCACTGTCTGCGCGAGCACCGCACTGCTCTGGTAAGCCACAATACAACACATTATGCGCATATGCAACATTTGAAGCAATCATTTTGTAGCAATCTTATATCACACAAGTTTAGTGCACACAAAGGATCGAATTTACTTTGATGGTGTCAATAGCAAAGAAGAGAGGATGAAGTTGAGCTGCAGACCTCTTACATAATTCCACATGTAATCTCCATGCGTGATATGGGGGCATGGCCTAGGTCCCCATGTTTGTTTGTGATATTGTCTCATATATGCTATATTTGTTTTCATAGCAAGAAAAACGTGTTTACATTTGGGAATGCTTATTCTAGTTTCTGCTCACTGTTGTGAAAAAGTCAATGCATGATAAGAAAGCTCCAGTCTTGAGACAGTATTTGCATATGCCTTGACATCACCGGAAGGGAAAATACAGGAAATTACAACACAATGTATGAGAGCAATTTTTAGACTGTAGTGCATCATGATTGACAGTACAAGAGAGCAACAGCCTTGGGGAGTGCATGCAATTGCTCACTAATATTATCAATTGAGCAACATTTATAGTCTATTAAACTGTGATTAAGGATTTATGAAAAATGTACAATATAAGCTGAGTCACTTCCATGGACTAACAATTTATACAGATAATGTACTGTAAGAAACAGTGATTAGCTCCAAGATCACACATGTTAATTAAACGTGGAAGATGGGATTTGAGCCCAGTCTGAAATGTAGGCCTTGATTGACCAGATCTCTTCTTGGCAATCGTCGTAAAAAATGCTATTAAAAAATCTGATAAATATATACATCCTTGTAGAGATGCATTAAGCAAAAAGATTAGAATTGTAGCTTTATGTTGCCTGTTCAGAAGGGAATTGTACAAGTGAGATACTAAGTAATGTAAGAATAATCATTCAGCACTTGGCCTTTAACAAACACAACATGCAGCTTGTAATTATGCAATTATGTAATTATGCACGATGTAAAGAAAATGTTCCAAAAAAAGGGAAACAAAAACCCTATTTTTATCCATGACATTAGTTTAAAAATGTGGGCAGGGTCGATTTTTCAACTCCATTTAAGTGCCTTGGGAGAAGATGCAGATTTCTGGGTGGATGATGTGTGAGGGGTTTCAGAGGCAGAAGTCCCCATTAGCTCTTATAACCCAAACATCAATGCCAAATCAGAGGTGTTGCTGTCATTCGTAGCTGACAAAGAGCCTCCCTTTCATATGTGCAACCAAGTTAAGGGATTTGCATGTCCCTAATAGCCGGTTTGCTGGGAGTGCTTACACAGCAGTTTACACAGTTTGGAGGTGAGTGGGGGCTGCAAGGCCCACAGGAGAGGTAGGCCGTGGCTGCATGAGCTGAGGAGGTCACAAAGGTCAAATCCCTGTTACCTTTTAAAGAAGCAGACCCCATTAAAGCCATTGTGGGCTGAAGAAAGGATGCCTTTGCATCTTAAAGAATCATCATTTCAATGACGTGATGACCTTTCCTCAGCCTGCCCTGATCGTGTGTTTTCTGACACCTTCACAACCAGGCACAGGTCAGTTGGTAGCTATGTTGAATAATGGGGGGTTGGATAATCTGCAGTGCTACCAAAGTTGAGAGGGACAGACACCTCTACCCCCCTTAAATTATGCCCACCGTTGTGTCTCAAGTTTGAGCTGCACAAGAATGGTTTCTCCAGTAGAATCTTGTGCACCTTGACATTTATTTTTGGCTTGGTATATGTCTGTGCACTTTAAAGAGATTTATGTAAACTTCAAGCTTATGGAGAATGCCAACTGTCATGCCCTACCATCCACGGTCCTTGTGGTCCTTTTGGAAGCTACGGTCCCGTCTAACGGGTGCCTTTTTTGCTTCCAATATGGCCCTCTGCTTTCCCTCCGTAAAGCGGCATGAGTGGTCCAGTCTTCAGACTTTCCTCACTGGCTCGGAAGCCCCCAATGACTAATTGCAGACCTGAGCAGAGCTCCTCATGTCTCAACACTTGTTTTTTAGTGTCCAGCTCAGTTCGTGGAAACGCTCTTGTTTACCTTCCTTGCCTCCTTCTGTTATTCTTGCTCCCTGCCTTCCTCCCCCTGATGTTACACTTGGATCCTCCCACTGGCTAATCATCAAGCAGGTGTTTCCTTCCTTAGAATGTGTTTTTCTGGCTTCCTTTGGCAGTTTTCTCTAGGACTACTTGGCATGAGCTTCTGCTACCAGGTAAGGTGGCGTCTGGGAGGGCTCGCCCATTTCTCCATGAGACGGGAACTAAACAGAGACATCACAAGAAAGAGGACCACAGAAAACCCTTGCATACGAAAACACAGGTGAACCCTACTGTGGGATATTCAGAAACTCTTGACTGAGGTTTAAACCCTCAAAGCGGAAAATGCTGCCCTATGTCAGTTACTCTTATCTCAGGACGCCTTCGCTCAGGAGTTTTCCACTTTGGGGGCTGTCCTGTAGAAGTATGACGGATCCCTGAAGAAGCTTTGTTCCTTTTTGGATATATGTATGGTACATTTCACCTTTAAACCTTAAATGTTTGACCAACCAGATGTCGGCTTCTCCCAACAGGTAATATTACTCGAGTTTCAGCAGGGATCCCAGGAAATGTTGTCATATGTGATAAAGTTTGTGCAACTTGCCAAAGAGGCTGATTGGTCTCTGAATGCCTGCTTTACCCTCTTTCGTAGGGGATTGACCGAAGAAATAAAGGACAAGCTAGCCCTGGTTGGTTGACCCGACTCCTTTCAGGCTATTCTTGATCTGGCCATGCAAATAGATTTCCGACTCCAGGAAAGAAAGGCTGAGAAAAGGAAGCATTGTTTGCCAACTTCAAGGCCAACACCTGTTTGTCCGACACCACGTGATCTACCCACAAACCCTCCAGGAGATCCAGAACCCATGTAAATGGGTTCCCTTTGAGGACCGTTCACAGCCAAGGAAAGGATTAGGTGAATCAAGATGGGGCTTTGTATGTATTGTGCCCCCTCAATGCACATGGTTCACAACTGCCCGATTGTATCACTTCGGCGGTCAGGAAACTCCATCTCCCATTCCTAAGTGGAATAGGGAAACGGGAGGACAATCATTGCTCTTTTTTTTCTACCACTCTGGGCCCTCCGGTACACACTTCTTTGGGGGTCCTACAGGTCTCGATGCAATCCAATGGTGAAGAAAGATTGACTGTCAATGCCGTGGTGAATTGAGGAGCCATGGCTCTGTTTTTGGATGATGATTTGGCACAACGTCATAATATTCCTGTGAAAGAGCAGGTCCAAACCATTGAAGGGATTTATGGTAAACCTTTGTCGTCTGGTCCCATTACACACCAGTCCAAACTGCTTCTATCATTGATAAACAACCACTGTGAGCCTCTATTGTATTGTATTGTATTGTTTATTTATTTATAAAGCGCACCGGGCCCTGAGGCAACTATCTATATATTGACATCATCAAGGCTGCCAACTATCCAATGGTCTTGGCATGCCATGGTTGCACAGACACAATCTGTATATAAACTGGCCCGCTGGTTCATTGTTTTTAGGCTCAGAGTTTTGTCTCTCTTCGGAAAACCACCATTTCACAGGTTCTGTCGATAGGAAATCCAGGAGTCAACACGGTGTCGCTTTCGAACATCAATAATGTCCCAGTGGAATACCATGGTGAAAAGTACCAGGAGGCTTGGATGTGAGGAACAATATTTTATTGTAAGTCTTACATGTGCCCAGCGGCTCCTTAGCACAAGGCCTTTTAATCATCAAACGTTTTTCTCCCAGTGGATTTTTCCTTTAGTATTCCATGCTCTGCATTCCACACTCCATACCAGGCTAGATGTGGAATGTTGTCTGCAGAGCATGGAATGCTACACATCTCCCTTTTTTACTCTACAATATTAAAAGAAATTGAATAAGGAAAAGAAAGAATTAAAACAAAACTTATGATTACTGTAAAAGAGCAAAAGATGTTTTTTTACGGTGACAATAACTTCACTGTTCTCTTTCTAGTGGAAAGGCAGAAAGGAGAATGGAGTTATTGTAGTTTGTGAATCAGGGCATCAAAACAGGGACCTTAAGAGTAATATTGTATACAACATTTCCATTACAACATTAATACAGAAATAAAGTAATAATATATTGCATATAACATTTACCAAAACTTCAATGTGCATAGTCCTTGAAGTATGAAGGTTTACCACATACACGCTTCACACGCACCTCACAGGACACTTTTCCTCCCTTTATGTGCTTCTTTCTGTGATGCTACTGCGTTTGCTATTCACACACTTGAAAACCCTGTTTATGTTCCATACTCTACCATCTGATACTTTGACTGCAACATGAAACCTCTGCATAACCTCCATAGGTGCAGACCAATCAACATTCCTTTCTGTTCTGTTATGGGGAAACTTTATACACACCCAATTACCTTCCTTAACAAGACATTTCTTTGCTGCCTTCCTAATGTCAAAGCAAACTTCATTACACATCTGTCTCTTGGTGATATTCTCCTTGACAACAGCAAAATGAATCTCTTTCGGGCATGCTCTACCCAGCCAAGGTGGACACACCCTTTTGTTGGGTTTCCTCCACCTCAACATTTCAAACGGACACACGCCGGGTGTGGCATGAGGCGTAAACCTATGTGCCACCACTGTGTCTTTTGCTGCTTTCCTCCAATCGCCATTTTCTGAGCTGGCACACTTGATGCTATTCCTAATGAAATGACCCTATTGAATCTCTCAACAATTCCATTGGTCTCAGGGTGATGAATTGAACTGGTTTTGTGTTCTATGCCATTTCTCTTGAGAAAAACTTCAATTTCTTCAGACACAAGTTGGACCCCATTGTCTGTCACAATGGCTGTTGGATAACCTTCTCTTCTAAAAATGTATTCTAAAAACTTAATTATAGCTTTAGAGCAGACATTCAGAACCCATGAAATCTCTACACATCTGGATAACATGTCCACTAACACAATACAAAATCTTAAAGTGCCTTGACTCCTTACAGGTGCCACAATGTGTAACCCCACTCGTTCCCAAGGTACGGATAGAATAGGCATTACTGCCATTGGTTCTAGTCTTGTGGTACAACCCTTTGCAGAATGCTCACAAATGTGACAATCCCTGATTAACCTCTCTACCTGCAAATCCATCCCTGGCCACCAATAGTCCTGTCTTATTAGCTGCTTGGTTTTAGTCATGCCTTCTAGGAGCACCAAGACCATGTCACTAAAGTTATGCCCTGTCTCCGAGAGAACCAACTGTTGGCGAAACCAGAAACATTTCAATTCGATATAACTTATATTCATTACTTGGGATTCATGTTCAGTCTGGCATTTCTATGGACTCCTGCAAGGTCTCGGCTAAAACCACCTGTCCTCAACCAACGACTATAAAACAAGTCCAGTCCTTTCTGGGATTAGAACATTTATACTTTAAAATTATTCCCAATTTCTCTGCCATAGTACAGCGGATCGTGCATCTCTTAAAAAAGGGTGTACCCTTTTTCCGGTCCCATGATCAAGAATCGGCCTTCTCTAGGTTAAAAAAAGAAATCAGAGAAGGTCCCATCCTCCGCCAACCAGATACTTCTAAGCACTTTTTGGTTGAAACTGTTGCCTCAGATGCCGCTATTGGAGCTGTGCTCAAACAACTCCAAGAAGATACAGAGGAACACCCCGGGGATTACCTATCAAGGACTTTAACTGATTGTGAAAAGCATTATTTAGTCCTGTAAAAGGAATTACTAGCAATGAGACAAGCCTTTCTAGACTGGCAACACCTTCTACTGGGCGCAGCTCATCCGGTACAAATTAGGACTGACCATCGGAATCTCCAGGTTCTTCAGTCCATGGAATGCCGTAACAGCAGACAGGCCGGTTGGGCTTATTTCTACGCCCAGTTTCAATCCCAAGTATCCCAAATACCAGGACAAAGGAACATCATCACTGATGCCCTTTCTCGACGTCCTGACTTATTAACAGATCCACCGAGTGAATTCCCCAGGATGTTTCCAGACACTGTTTTTCTTTATCATATCAATGAATTCCTGGAAACGGTTTGACAGGATACTGCTGCCAGTGATGAGTGGCGAAAGTCCTCTAGATACAACCCTTGAGACCTTACCAAGAAGGAGGAGCTGCTCTTGAAGGGAAGTTGCTTATTTGCCCACCATCCCAATCCAAGAGTCCGCACTTTGTTTATGCCATGACACTTTAACTGCAGGACATAGAGGCGAGAAAGTCACCTTAAAAATTCTTCAAAGACAGTTCTGGTGGCCCAAAATGGCAAAGTCAGTAAGGACATATATCGGTCATGTGGGGTATGTGCCCAAAACAAGCTTCAAACCCAAAACCATCTGGGTTACTTTATCAATCAGAGTTACCTTCCAGAGCCTGGCAAGTCATTGCTACAGATTTCACTATGTATCTTCCACCCTCTAGGGGTGCACTACCATTATGGTCACCAATGATGCCTAGTCTTGTATGGCTCATTTTACTCCTTTGGCCAAACTACCTTCTGCCACTGAAATGGCTAACATATTTCTGACAGAAGTGTTTAGATTACACAGGTTACCATCCATTATTATCTCCGACAGGGGCACTCGGTATACCTCTCGATTTTGCTCCCAACTGTGCCATCTACTTGGAGTTAAAAGAGCCTTATCACTAGGCTGCCATCCACAAAGCAATGCTATAACAGAAAGAGTCAACCAGACCCTCACACAATTCCTTCGTTGCTCTCATTCCAGTTGCAGAATTCACTTACAAACAATTCTACTCATTCCTCCCTAAATACCAGTCCATTTTAATGCAATTATGGCTTTCATCCCACGGTTTTACCTTTGGTCCCCATTGGAACCTCTACTGTACCTACAGTAGAAGCATGATTATCAATTTGAATAAAATTCATAAACAAGTAAAGGAACATCTGATCAAGGCCAGAGAAAATACCCAAAAATATGCATCCCGCAAGTGCCGAGAATCTCCCCCTTATGCTGTAGGGGATCCGGTTTGGTTGTCTTCTAAGTACCTGTCTAAACATCTATGTCTTAGCAAGCTTTCTCCAACTTCCTTTTTAGTGGACAAGGTCATCAACATGTTGCCTTTTGCCTACGCTTACCTGCCACCTGGAAATGCATTAATTCAGTGTTTCATGCGTCCTTGCTAAAAGCTTATCTGTCTCCAACCCGGAAGGCACTCAATCCTCCTCCAGTTGTTACCAGCAACTGGACTATGAAGTGGCTCGATTGTGTGGCTCAAGATACAGAAGAGGACATCGACAGTACCTTGTGGAATGGAAGGGGCATTCCCCTAGTGAACGCTCCTGGGAATCCGCTGCTCATATCCACGCACCACCCTTCTTCGCCATTTCCTTGTAGTCCTTTTGGAAGCTCCAGTCCTGGCTCGCTGGTGCCATTTTTGCTTTCAATATGGCATTCCGCTTTTCCTCTGTGAAGCGTGGTGAGCGGTCTAGTCTTCAGGCTTTCCTACCAGCTCGGAAGCCCGTGATTACTAAATGCAGACCTGAGTGGAGCTCCTTGCGTCTCAATGCTGGTTCATTAGTGCCCAGCTCAGTGCTTGGTAACACTCTTGTTTACCTTCCTAGCAATCTTCTGTCCTTCTTGCTCCCTACCTTCCTCACCCCTGGCTGCCTTCCTCTATTTTGCTGGTTCCATTCTCGCTCTTGACTGCTTGCTTGGTTCTGCACACCGGCTGACATTACACTTGGATCTTCCCACTGGATAATCATCACACAGGTTTTTCCTTCCTTTGAAGGTTTTTTCCTGCTTCCTTTGGCAGTTTTCCCCAAGGCTACTTGGCCTGAACATCTGCTAGCAGGCATGGTGGTATCTGGGGAGGCTTGCCCATTCCTCCACGAGACCCAGACTAAAGAGAGACATCACAAGAAAAAGGACCACGGAAAACCCTTGCATAAGAAAACACAGGTGAGCTCTTCCAGCGAAAGCTCTATCCATGTCACTAATCTGGTGCTTAACGCCTTAAATGCCAGGCTATTATGCAAGTCTATGCAAAAAGGACGAGCATACTCATCCTTGGTCCTTAAGGGGTTAATGGCATGTCAAACTGGGAGCTTGCAGGGAATGTCAAGCCTGCTGTCAATGTGAATCTGGCCACTTACTGGGAATGAAAGGCAAGTATAGTGCCCTATAGTGATGGACACTCCCGTCCCATGCACACCTGAATTACTGTCACCAAGGGCAGTCAAAATTTACTACGATTAATTCTAGAATCAATCTTCAGTAGATGTTTCAAATTAATTGTAAGAGATAAGCATTCAATGTGCCGCATTTTAACATAGAATGAATTTTGAAAATACAGTTGAAACAAAAACAAAACATATAATGGTTCTACGCGTTTCGGGCGGATCCCTTCAGCAGGAATAATATTCTTACACGTCTTCAAAATTTCACATAATTTCTGGAGGATAAATTAAAAAGATATAATCAGTTTTGGTGTTTGTTCAAGGTTTGTTAAACATTAAATTGAGCTTTAATGTATACCAACTCTCATATGAAGTCAAAATATCAGTCACCTGGCTAGCTCATGCTTTGTGCCTTCTCGCATTCAATTCCAAAAAGCTGCCAATAGTGGTCCACTTCCTATGTATTTTTACAATCTCATCTCTAGAAACGAGAAGAAGAGTGAACGAGTATTCAAGATAGATCATTGAATAGATCTATTGTAACAATCTTAGGTGTTATGCTTACCTATCCATCTGAGTATGGAGTTACTCATTAAAGTGTGTCTTCAAGTTAACTCTCAAATCATAATATATTATGGCTTAAAAGATAGAGTGCTTTCACTACCTTGGGAAGAAAAATGAGAGAGGGGAATATTCAAAATATTGTAGGATGACATTGTATAAATAAGTGTATCAAAGTAATTCTCACAATGGAATTCAAGCGGGACTCACCTCAATATTGGTGATCCCTTTTCAAAATACAAATTACTCGGGATCAACAGATCATGTTCTTTGTTGTAAGGATGATCAGCACGGTCATATGTTAGATAAATGATAACAAATCTTAAAATGTTAAAATGTCTTGTTATAATTTCAATCATTAAAGGTTGGCTTATCTGAATGTACAGCATTACAGTAAGTCTCTCTTAGATCCTATATAGAATCCACATGGTGTGGTGGGGTGGATATATTTACATGCCTGTAAGGAAAGTCCTATTCCACTTCTTAATCAGCGTTGCACTGCATCTACACCTAAAATTTATGAACATCCAATTAATCAATAGTTGAATTAGACCTCAGAATGCACAACACATTTTTTTAACAATAAAAAGGGACAGTTAATATTGCATGTAAGGCATCGTATGACAGACGTTACAGTAAGATGTAGTCTGAGAGTATGGGCTGTTATTGACTGATGCATGTAGTGCTTTAGAAAAGGGCACTTTCTTCAGAGTAATCTTAATCATGGGAAAGAATGGGAAGCATTAAGTACTTGGAGATGGATGGATTTATTGCAGTGCAGTCTTGTGATCTTGGGACAACAATATAGACCTTATTTTTTGTTGTCTGATGAAAGGATGAGAAAAAGTACACGAACATAGAGACACACATAGCGGTGTATCTTTTTGATCTCAACCGAGCAGTAAATTGTGAACTCTTGTGTTACATGGGTAGGAAAGAAAAGCGACTGGGACTGGGAAACGGACAGCATACTTACAGTGCATCCTTATATAGTGAAGTTCTGTTTTCCATAGAGCGTGGGATTAGCACTTGAGGCTGAGGGAGACTATGCAGTGTAGACTTGTGATCTTTTGCAATCAGTATATTCGGAGTGCTTGTTTTCCAGTTATGGGCAGAAAACAATCAGCAAATTAGTCAGTAATTGGTTTGCCAGGGATTCATTACAGTGCAGCCCTGTAATCTTGAGCAACGAGCATGAGCAACTAAGTGGAGGACTTCAGGGCCGGTCTTAGACCAGATTGCACCCCAGGCAGGAAATCATGGTTGGCGCCTCCCACCCCCACAAAATGTTGGGAGAGGTGCTTACTTCAGAGACGATGGGGAGGGGCAAACTTACTTCTGTGGGGCCATCTAACTTCTTTACACATTCTAATGAGACTATTCTAGTGCAGCTTCAATGTTAAAAAGAAATCACACACTTAAGCACTGCTGTGAGAATTAACAGTCTCCTACCCCTACCCTTCCAATCACTCCCCTGACATGCAAGTACAAACACCCCTCCTCTTTCATTTGCTGAAAAATGTATGCTTACGAATGCATGTGCTAACAATAAAATGTTTTACATTAATAATCGCTGGCCATTTGTTCACTGTGCAGTCGCCAGCACAATGTATTGTCTGTGTCCTGCTCTGTCCGTCTATGGCTGCATTCGCCTTACCATACATGATGAACGAAAGAGGGGGGGGGAATCGCTGAAGTCTGAAATGTCTTACTAAGATAAGGGGAGGGGTCATGGGGTTCGATGTGTTTTGCTTAAGATTCCAGGTGTCATATCTGTATCACTGAAGCTGATCAGGGGTATTTGCCTGGGTTCTGCTTCATTCACTCAAGGTGGTCGGTTGGGGAGGAGGACATTGGTGGGTGGTCTAACCAGTGCCTGTTCCCCCCCCACCCTATTATCCCCTCCCTCTCATTTGTGTCTGATCTGGTGCTCCGGTGCCTCTGTGCGGCTCGGTGTGTGACCGGGTGCAACACAATGATGGGTCCAGCTTTCAGTCTGTGTGTGCCCTGTGCAGTCTCTTAGCAAACACCAGAATTACAGGGAAAGCCTGGCCAGGTAGCACCTTTGAGACAAATTGCAGAGTGCTTGGGAAGCGAGGACGACCAGCAAAATATATAAGCATATGTGGATTCTGTCTTCTCTGCACAGCCCATTTAGGCTGCAGACAGTCACTAATTTTCAAGTTGATTGCATTGTCTCAGTGACACCATGGATGGGGAGGTGGAAATGTAAATGGTGGACTTCTAATATATATAGAGATTGATGCTTCTGTAGTCCACAACCCCAACCTTAGTTTGTGGTGTTACAGTGTAATACTACATTCCGAATGCTCCTTCCTCTATAATGTTTATATTGGTTGAACAATACTAATATTAAAAAGAAGCTATTTTAGGCTATTTTACACTCGTAATTTTGCAGATTAAATACCTGATGTATATACATTGCTGTGCTTGTGCCACACCCCAAGCACAGCAAAGAAAGAGCGTTTTGTGTCTGTGTTAAAGTGGCGAGCATCCTTTTAAAAGTAGGGTATTTTGGTATTGCTTAGTGTGTGAGTAAAATGTACATTAAAGGCAGTTACTCTTTTAATGAAGGGGCATTGTAGTGCTCCATTACAGTGACAAATGAACGCCTTTGCATTCCTGAATTGCAGTAATAATACATACAGCCCATGATATGAGCGACTCGAATATTACTGTGTTACGCTTGTACTGCATGGTCGTTACACCACTGCCCCACACCCACTAGCGCAGCACTGCACTCCCATAGCAAGATGCAGCGCTACAATAATGCAAACACAGGCCGATCCCTTCTTTGCATCCGGACCATGTATCCCACGCTGGCACGAAGAGTTGAATGTACCCGATATACTAACCACTCAGGCAGAACTTCGCAAGTGCAGTCTGTATTCTACCAGCCCAATCAATCAACCAATCAGCCCCAACTCTGTACAGCACATGTGCGGAAGAGAAGGCACATGTGATCACCCAAGTTTCGGGCCGGGAACTGATAAGCAATACATGCTGCTTTTAAGGCTTGGCCGCAAGGGCTTGCAAAGACCCCAGAGGGGCCTGGCTTTGAACACACTGCTGCTGACTGCAGGAATTGGAGAGTCTGATGATTTAAAAAGTTTCACTTTGTTTTTTGTGTACTGTGTCTACTTTTTTACAATAATTAAAATGATGACAATGGTGTTGTTGAAGTCAGACTGGCGACCCCAGAGCCTGGTGGCACCTCAGGCAGGCGCCTCTACTGCCTGATGCAAAGAAAAATACAAAACATAGGTGATAGGGGAATGAGAACAGCAACACATCGACATGAACATATGCAATGGTTTATACTTAATGTTCAATGAGGCTACCTTCTAGAAAATATGAGTGCATACTTGTGTGCATTGGCTTTGCATCGAATGGATGTAGGCAAGGATGTGGTATGTACCTATGTATTAAGAGCTGAGTACAGTTTCTAATGGAGAGTAATTAAAAAGCAGATTGTCTTGATAGGTTTCATGTGTTCTGCAAGTGTTATGAAGCCTTGGTAAATATGGGGAGTTTGCTGAGGATGATACATTAGATGCAGAAAAATGTTATTTGTGGTGGTAGTGTTGCTGTGGGACATGTTATGTTAGAGACTGAATTGAGAGAAATTCAGATTTGGTGACAGCAACTCTCATCAGCAAACTATATTCTGAGCTATTAGTCTCCACTATGAAGAATGAAACACAACAATGTGCAGGATTCTTTTTTCCCATATGAGAGACCCCCCCACACCCCATCAACCTAATCCATCCATCATTCACAATAACCCAGACTTCACCCAGTGGACCTTTTCTCCTACCATCCACTGGGCATTGTGAGGCTTATTGATTGGGCGAAGGCTTACGGCTCAGGGGCTTCCGCAGTGGGCTGATGAGAGTTGCTGTCACCAAATCTGAATTTCTCTCAATTCAGTCGCTAACATAACATGTCCCACAGCAACACTACCACCACAAATAACATTTTTCTGCATCTAATGTATCATCCTCAGCAAACTCCCCATATTTACCAAGGCTTCATAACACTTGCAGAACACATGAAACCTATCAAGACAATCTGCTTTTTAATTACGCTCCATTAGAAACTGTACTCAGCTCTTAATAGATAGGTACATACCACATCCTTGCCTACATCCATTCGATGCAAAGCCAATGCACACACGTATGCACTTATATTTTCTAGAAGGTAGCCTCATTGAACATTAAGTATAAACCATTGCATATGTTCATGTCCATGTGTTGCTGTTCGCATTCCCCTATCACCTATGTTTTGTATTTTTATCGTAGATTTCCCACGAGGTAGGGAGGCTGTGATTCCCCCACCGTGGGGTTAGCCGGTGTGAGATTAGTGCTGTTCTCATTCCCACAGCTGATAAAATACAAGATAAGCGAGCCCTAACATGTTAATGTCCTCAAAGGCAATCACAGACATTTTTAAAGAGACCCACTGAATCAGAACAATTCGAACCGCACACACCCTACCAGCAAGGTGGCAAATACACCTAAATAACTCTTCAAAATAGTTGCACACTTCAAAATTTCCCATGCCAGACACCGTACATTACTCAATCTGCAAACTTGTGCATTGGGATCCAGACCTTAGTCTCCTTTAGAATCCGTGCTGCAGGGAGGTGATGGCACCCCCTAGCAGGAGCCGCAGGGCAAAAAGTCCTAGAGATGTAGATGGGGAATAGCTGTGTACTTGTGGGTGTTAGTAGGCCCTGGTAAATTGGTAAATGCTAGGAGTATGTTGAGGATGTAGAGGTAGGTGGTTGCTGTACTTGAGAGCAACATCTTTTCATGTTGTTTTCTTATCAATATATCTCGAAACTATTTTGGGCCCAGTTTATATCTGATACACACTGGACACCGCCTTCTGAGAAAACAATTTGCTATTTAACCATTAGGTGGCTCCTTGCCATTCAATGGGGATCGAAACATTCACACATGCATGATCTGGGCTTGGCAACATACGAAGAGGAAGAGAGTCTGACGTAGGCATCCTTTAAAACCAAAAAGAAGCCAGGTACCCATGGTTCACTGTAGAATCGGTGGCTGCTGGTTTGCGGGCATACCTCATCTACCCTTCATAGATTGGGCCCCGGGGTTTGAGCCTGGTCAATGCCGCTAGAAGTGGCTGTTTGCCTCATCAACAGGGTGTCCCTTTAGCCAATGGGGCACCAAGTTGCGATCAGCTCCGCCAATTCGATTTCGGCTGAGTTAAGTAAACAAGGCATTAAACACCTGAGTTATTTGTGTGTTATTATTCACTGTTTCAATGTATCCCCATCTTTTTTTCTGGTATTTGTTTCTATTCTCATATTGTTTTGCTGTGGGGAATAACATGCAAGATGCTGTAGTGTGGGGATTAGGAATGGACACTACACAGATTAAGAGGGCATAAGAGGTATATTTATTATGGTTAATATATTTTACATCCGATATATATAAATTAATATTATACTACGGGAAGAAAGGAGGGAGACAGCTATCCCACACGAAGCTGGAAACTGTTTCTCTTCAACCAGCGTTCCACATTCCATGACCCGACCGAAGGGCTCGTGTCACTTCTCCACTTTGCTTGTACATTCATACTGCCATGGTTGAGTCAGGCATGTCTCTCTCCAACCAGGCAAACCTCCTGTCATTTAGTTGAGATATTACACATCTCCCTTCCTTTACATTGTTCACAAAGAAGTATTTTCAAAAAAATGAAAAACAAAAGAAGTAAAAATAACCAAAGAAAACAAAGAAAAATGGAAGTCACACATAGTCCTCCATCTGTTTAGGCAGTCGATATGATCTTCCCCATCTAGATCTGCCACCGATGTCTCTGGGACGGATTGACAAGGAAACATCTTTTGACTTAATTTTAATCCTAGAAACAGCCTTCCTTTCCTTCACATCAAACCCATCACCAACATTCTGACCACCACCCTTCACATCCATACTGACATTCTCCCTGCCATTCCTATTATGTTTGCTGTTGCTGTCCTCACATACCCAAATCCTCTCAACATTCCAGACCCTACCATCGTCCGTTCTGACAGCATGTCTAAAAGCTTCTATTACTCTGATTGGTATAGACCACTTACATGGGCCCACTCTAAGAGCGGACATAAGTAAAACTCTAACCAATTTACCCACAACAGAAGTCTTATCATACTTGCTACTACAACTTTTCTTGTCATAATCCATTTTGTTCCTCCTCTGAACTCCTCTGATCTTCTCACACACAGTACTGAAATCCTTCTCCACCCCATTTCCTTTGGTATCTAACCACACAGGAGCCAATTTGGTGTTGGCTTTCCTACCTCTACTGAGTTCAAAAGGTGAAAGACCTGTGATGGAATGCGGTGTAAAGTGATGAGCAATCACCTTATCTCTGACCGCTTCCTCCCAATCTATACCATTAAACCAAGACATTCTAATTGTCTCTTTCAGAACTTTGTTGAAGCGTTCAACTATCCCATTTGTCTGGGGGTGATAAATCGAGCTTGTTTTATGCACAATAGAGTATCTATGGCAGAAATCTGCTACCTCTCTGGACTTGAATTGAGTACCATTATCCGAAAGAATGCTCCCTGGGTATCCTTCCCTTTCACATATGGTGGATAGAAAATCAGTTACTGTTTTCCCCGTAATACTAGATGCAATGAGCACTTCCACCCACCTAGTGAGGAGATCTATAATCACCAGACAGTACGTTTGCACTCCATTGCTACACACTGGACCTAAGATATCCATGCCCACATCCTTCCATACTTTGCTAGGGATCTCTGTAATCACCATCGGTTGTTTCACACCCACACATTTTGTTTCACTATTATAACAAAGGATACAATTCCTGATGTAGCGCTCAATCTGTAAATCGCATCCTGGCCACCAGAAGTAATTCCTTATTCTTTGCTTGGTCTTTATAATACCCTGATGGCCTTCGTGTCCTAGTTCAATGACCTTCTGGCGTAGACTTGACAGAGGAATCACTTTATCTCCTCTCATAACAAACCTGCCATGAACATGCAGCTCATCAGCAAAAGACCAGAAATCCATCAAGTTTGCATCTTCAAATTTTGACTTGTTCCAGGAACTTTGACAATTAAGTAACTCCTTTAGATTTTTGAGACTCTCATCATCTCGCTCAGCACTGTCCCATTCAGACTTAGAGATTGATGGTACCTCAATAATTAGAACGACTTCCATGTCATCTTCCCCATCATCAATTTCTGAAACATTAGTTAGGTGAGACAAACAATCAGCCGTGACATTCTTAACTCCAGGAACATATACTACTGTGTAATTAAATTCTTGTAGAATCAACAACCATCTTCTGATTCTTTTAGAAACGTTGTCCAGACCTTTTGACATAAACACATGAGTCAGTGGTTTGTGATCTGTTCTGAATTCAACTTCATTTCTCCATATAAAATTTCTGAACTTTTCAGCTGCCCACTTTATCGCCAAGGTTTCTTTTTCAATTGCAGCATACGATAACTCTGCCCCCTTAAGCAACCTTGAGGCAAAAGCAATCACCACTTCACGACCCTTATCCTCTTGGGTGACAACTGCTCCCAACCCAACATTGCTGGCATCAGTCATGATGATTATTTTCTTGTTGTTGCAGAAGTTCTTCAAAGCAGGAGCGGATCCTATGGCAACCTTAATAAAATTAAACTCCTCTTCACAATCATTGTCCCATTCAAAACTCCTCTTCTTGAGTAATTCCCATAATGGAACCGTGTGAACAGCAAAATCTTTGACAAATTTGGAGTAATACTCTGCCATTCCAATAAATGTGCAAACTTCTTCCTTGCTGCACGGCCTTGGCATCTTATTGATAGCATCAACCAGTTGTGGTCTTGGAGAAATTCCTTCCGCAGAAATCTTGTGACCCAAATACTCTATCTCAGAACAGTTGATTTTACATTTGTCCTTACTTAAAGTCATTCCTGCTCTATATAATTTTGTACATACATAACTCAACCTCTCATCATGCAAATTTTGATTGTCGGAATGGACTAAAATATCATCTTGAAAGCAAATCACCCCAGCTGTATCATTGAACAAATTGTGCATCACCTTCTGGAAGACCGAAGCCGCAGATACCAACCCAAATGGCATCCTCTTGAATTGGTAAAGCCCATCAGGCGTAATGAATGCAGTAAGATTCTTGGAACACCTATGTAATTTAATCTGGTGGTATGCAGAAGTCAAATCCAAAGTGGAAAAAAACTTTGAAGGTCCGATTGTGGAGACTAATTCTTGTATGTTGGGGAGGGGATGCCGATCGGGAACAACACACTTATTCAATTGCCGCATATCTACACAAATTCTGAGTTTACCAGATTTCTTCCTTATGACAACAAGCGGTGAAACCTATTCACTGGCATCAATGCTTTCAATAATCCCCATTTCCTCCATCTTTCATATCTCCCTTCTGACTTCGTCTCGCATGGACAACGGAATGTTTCTCAATTTCTGGGCTACAGATTTATGATTTGGTCTCAACTGTATTTGATGTACATAGCCCTTAAGATATCCTGCACCGTCTCGAAAAACAGCTTGCATGATCTCTGTATTGTTCATATTATTTGTAACAAAAGCCTTACTCGGTTTGCTCTCATCATTGCTTATGGCAAACACAGACTCTCCACTGGTAGCTTGACTTGCAGCTTACTCTGATGAGTCCAATTTAGGAGTGGTGTCCTGCCAAGATTGGTGATGTAAACTTTACCTTTAGCTCTCCTATCTTTAAACTTCAATTTTCCCCAATACCACCCTATGGTGTCAATTCTCGCTCCACCATAGGCTCTGGGGTTTATATCAGTCTCATGTAGGTACTCGTGTTTCTACTTGTTCCATAAATGACGTGGCAACAACGTGTACTTGGCACCGGTATCAATCATCATATTTAGTTCCACACCATCAATTGAAACCATGGCCTTGGGGCTCTCCAGTACTTCCTCATCATCATCACCAGTAATGACAAACACGCATTCTTCACCTTCTTCTCCACCACTATGGCCGCTATCAGAATTGCCTCCTATCCAGTTTGTAGAATTATTGCGGATTCTACAACACTTTGAATAGTGACCTTTCCCTTTGCACTTGCTGCAGATAATCTTTATGGCTGGACAATCTGGATCGTCGGCCCAGTGATTGGCACTGTCACATCTGTAACACCTCCCTTGGCGTCTCCTTCTAGAATTCATAGATTGCTTGTCGGGACTATCTCTCCTGTTTCGATCAATAGCAGCCCTTTGTAACTAGACTTGCATCTCCCCTTGTCCAGTTGTGATGAACTATATTGTCTATAAGGTACTTTCCACCTGACAGAAGTATTGTTTATCATCGATATGGATTCATTTTCTTCAGCAACATTACTTGACATTTTCACAGACTTGCTATTAGAATTCTCAATTTTCATATGCTTCATTTTATTCTCCAATTCTTTCACACATTCCTCGGTATGTTCTACTTCCTTTGGCACGCGAAGTACTGTATCCAAGAGTGGATCATTTTCTGACCAAAGTTTTTCTCTCGCTTTGGCACTGCGGCACTCCAGCATGAACTGGTCTCTTAGCCTTTCATCAAGCTGCTCATTAAAATGACACGATTTGGCTAACTTCCTCAGGGCAGTAATGAATTTCTCAACGCTTTCTCCCTCCTCTTGTGTTCTCTTCCCAAATTTATACCTTTCTAAAATAATACTTATCTTTTTCTCAAAGTGTTTGTTAATCTTCAAGACAGCACGCTCATATTCATTGATATCAAGACTTTCATCACTAGACAGTTCTGGCAGGGTTTCATATTTCTCTTGACCAGCTGGGTACAAACAATGCAACAACAAATACTTTGTTTTCTCTGCACTGCAATTAGGGCCACATACAACTCCAGCGTAATGCTGAAATTACGTTATCCCTCTTTTCCATGGAATGCTGGGTTCATCGGTACTTGGCATAAAGAAAACAGGTGGGGGAACACTGCTGAAAGCCATGATGTACTAATACATAAGGTGATGAATGCTCTGGGTGCTGGCTTGTAGAACGTTGTGTTCCAGTGACCTTAAAATTGCTTCAATGCTGTTCTATGGATTGTAATGTACCATGTACTCATTAAAAGGCATAAATGCTATATACTTGAGTAACATCAATTACTAAACTGGTGTAACAATGTCCTGTAGAGATTTTTCACTTAGTGATGCACTTGGAAAACTCTCTGTGTAGCTTGGTGCATGTATTTGACATCTGACGGTGTGCACCTGTCATCCACTTTCATTCCCATATGTAAATAAAACGTGCCTGTCTCTTTAAGGATGTTGACTTCCAACGGGAAGCCAAAACTAGTGATGCGCATGCGCGCGTAGCAAAACAGGAAAACGATGATAGCCGCCAGCTGTCGCTTGTGTATTTTCACCTGTAATGTATTCGCTATGCCCTTCAACGATCGCGCACGGCAACCGAGTTACCTTCAGGAACCACTCGGGGCCGCTACAACGCTCGGGCATGAGCAGAGCAGCTCCATACAGACAGCTGATCGGCAGGAAGCAAGTAAATCCTCGTCGCCAAATGTAGTGTGGGGATTAGGAATGGACACTACACGGAGTAAGAGGGCATACGAGGTATATTTATTATGGTTAATATATTTTACATGCAATATATATAAATTAGTATTATACTACGGGAAGAAAGGAGGGGGACAGCAATGCCGTACGAAGCTGGAAACTGTTTCTCTTCAACCAGTGTTCCACATTCCATGACCCGACCGAAGGGCTCGTGTCACTCCTCCACTTTGCTTTTACATTCATATTGCCATGGTTGAGTCAGGCATGTCTCTCTCCAACCAGGCAAACCTCCTATCATTTAGTTGAGATATTACACACGCCTGTTAAATTCTCTATTTATCGTTTTTTTTTTTGTTCCCTGCAGTTTCTTTTATACAGTATACACTGTTACTCACGTATTTATCATTTCTTGTTTCTATGATATACGTGTGGTGTAACGCTTTCACTGCTCTGAGGATATGGCAAACAAAAGTAAACACATTCCATTCTCCACGGGCTGCTCACCCAGACAATGGATCTCGTATTGCATTGAAAGGTTATTGTGTGCAAACCCGAATTAAACATATTGATTATACAACAACTACTGTTACTGCACAATACATTAAACAAACAAGACAGGTGGAACCACACAACCTACAATAAGATGACTGCACATGCGTGTTTGTAAGTAATGTTATCAGTGCGAGCCTGTCAGGTGTCAGGTCGGCATCATGTATATTGGGGCAGTGTGCTGTAGTAGAGACGCCCACAGCTACATTTCTATTTTCCCCATTAAAGCTGTAGTACATGTCCCCGAATGCATTGGGTATATTCTCATGTACGTAATACAGCATACAAGCCCTGGGCCTGTCAAAGTAGTTGGAAAGCAACCATATACTGTAGACAGAAACAATCTGGTTCTAAATGATCCCCGAAACACATATCCCATAGCACCAACTTCAATGGGGGTTGGGGTGGAAGAGGGGTAAAGCACCAAAACCTACATACAATTGCTCTGGCTACAAATGCACTATGAAGACGAAAGTGAGACCTTGTTGTCCTTTCAAGGACACAGGCATTCAGACACCAGAGGCTTGCTGTAACATTGGTGTCTGTGGGTTGACAATATGCCTGGCCAACCCTTAATTGACTGGGGACCGCGGTTCGAGACTGGTGAACACCCCATCCAGTGGATGAATTGCTCAGCAACTAGGGGGGACCCTGAACCAACTGGGCACCAGGTGTCTATCCACTGCACCAATGCTATTTTAACTGCATCTAGTAAAATGAACATTTAACAGCTGAGGTTTCTATTTATTTGTTATGTATTGCTCTACTTGATCACCTCTTTTTTCATTTGTTTCAGGAAATAAGCACAGGTTGACAATGAAGGCATTCAGTTGTCATTGTTACTGATTTATAATGTATGTTTTTATTTAGAGTAGGATTAATGTGCATGCTTGTTTGAAAGTCATGCTGCCGGTAGGAAGGTACTGGACAGTCAGGGAGTGATGGGGTCATCATTGTGTGTGATCTAGGTCTGTGTGTCCCAAGAAGCATGGGCCATATTGGCGTACACTCCTCATAAGACTCATATCCTCAAGGTTGTGAAGGTGGTCGGATGGCACCCCATATTGGACACAGAAACCATCTAAACATCTTGATGATCTGCTCAGCCCACAGCATCAGCTTATACAGAAACACTGTTGAGTGGAAGCTGCCCTGCCTATGTTTCCCTCCCCTCCCATACGTACGTGCTCACACCTGACTGAGTGCCGAGTGCTGACATTAATCCTGCCTCCCCACTCACTGTGTGCGCAGAAGCATGCAGGCCATCCATCAAGGGTACTTATGCTTCAGGCTCATTTTCAGTGTGTGAATGTTAACAGAGCATGTCTCTCTCTGTCTAGGTTTTTCTACACAAGCTGATATCAAAAGCAGACGATGTATTGTATTTGATGTTCACTTTGCCAAAGTTGTGGCTAATTATCGATATTTAAGTTCACTTGCAGTGCGTAAAGCTCATTCTGGACTGATAATGATGCAGCCCCATTCCACCCAAAATGTGACCTTTGACTTTGCTAGACCTTCTCAAAGCCCATAGGAGGGCCCAGCATCTATAGACTGCCCTGGCCCCGCACACCAGGATACATTTCATTGCACTGTGCAGCCCGAAGCCGCGTCTGCGCAGCGCAGGAAACCATGTCCAAAGCGAGAATGATACATGGCCACATATCTATTTTTTTTTAAAACATATTTTTATTGTTTTCTGATGCAAAAATAAACATTAACACAATTATTTCTCCCAACTTCCCTCCCCCCCTCCCCGGAAGAGTGGGTCCTCATCAGTTTTCAGTTCTGGAACATTTACCTACTGAACATGTCTGATATTTTAATGTTATGTGGACACCATTGGTCCATGTAGTCTGATTTCAAATATTCTAGGACTTGTCCCCATTCCTTCATGAACGTGTTGTTTTGGTCCTGGAGATGGTGCGTAATCTTTTCCATGGTCATCTGGGACCACACCTTTTGTAGCCAGGTGAATACCAGCGGCGGGTCTCGTTTCTTCCAGCTTTGGGCTATCGTTGCTCAGGCTGCAATGACTAAACCCATGAAGCTCCTCCATTGTGCTTTATGGAGTCTCTTGGCCTGTGGGTCTTTAAATCCGCATAACCACACTCTTTCCCCCATTTGGTCTGCCTCTGGGAACATTTTCTGGATTTCCAGTCGCACTTCCTTCCAGAAGCCCTGTACCCCCTGGCAGTCCCACCAGATATGCCTCCAAGTTCCTGCGTCCGGGCACCCCCTCCAGCAGCGATCCAACATTGCCGGGTACATTGATTTGAGCCTCTCTGGGGTGTAGTGCCATTGTGTGGTTATTTTCAACCACATTTCTCTGGTTTGGACTGCCCTGGTGAGTTTTGGGATGCCCGCCCACAGTTCTTCCCATTGCTGCCTGGTTATTTCTTCCCCCAGCGTGGCTTCCCATCTCCTCATGTATGCCCATTTTATTTCCTCTCCTTGTGTGTTAATGTGGGTATATAGGGTTGACACCAGTTTTTTGTCTCCTGGGTTGGAAATTATGTACTGTTCAAATGGTGTAAGGTCCCTTGTGGCAGCCTGGAAGATCTCTGGTGTACTTAGCCAGTGTTTTAATTGCTCGTATCTATAGCGGTCGGTCTCTGTTAGTTTCCACATGTTTTTGCATTCCTCGAACGATCGTATTTCATTATCCTGGATCATTTCGCCTATTTTCCTGCATCCCGCTGTTTCCCATTTCTCAAAGTCGCCGAATTCCTGTCCCAGGGGGAACTGAGGGTTTCGGCAGATTGGCGTGAAGGGGGCCAGTGGGGTGGTCATGATTCTTTTCCTGGTTTGGTTGTCCCATGCGTTGAGGGTGGCTTTCATGACCTCACTAACTCTGAGGTTCTGGTGTCTATGTTGTTTATGTTTCCATAGTAGGTCCTCCAGGGGGGTCCTGGCAACTGCCCTGTCTTGTGTTGCCCAGATCGTCTGTTGGTCCCCCCCCAACCATTCCTTGAGGATCCAGAGTTGGGCTGCCTGATAATATTTTTTGAAGTGGGGGAGGGACATACCGCCTGCCTTGGTAGGTGCAGAGAGAATGGCTCTGGAGATCCTCAGTGGTTTCCTGTTCCACACGTATTGGGATATGGCTTTGGAGAGTGCTTTGAAGAAGGAGTTAGGGACTGTCACTGGGAGGGCATGGAAGTGGTATAGCACCCTGGGGAGTATATTCATTTTTACTGCTTGGATTCTGCCCCACCACGAAATCCTAAGCAGGGACCATCTTTCTATATCCTGTATGACTTTAGCCAGGAGATGTGTGTAGTTGTTCTTATAAATCATGTCTACTCTGTGTGTTAGCGTCACCCCCAGGTATTTGATACCCTCTTCCACTATTTTTAGACTTAGCATGCCTGCAACTGTTTCTGTTGTCTCCTTGTCTCCGGCAAGGAGCATAATCTCTGATTTATTCTTGTTAATCTTCAGGCCTGAGATCGCCCCAAATTCCTCCAATATTTCTATGGCTCTTGTCAGGGAGTTCACAGGGTCTTCCAGGGCCAATAGCATGTCGTCTGCATATGCAATAACTTTATGTTGCCTGCCCGCCATCTCAATCCCTCTTATCCCCACCGTTACCCTTATCTTGATTAGGAGAGCGTCCAAAAATATGGCATATAGCAGAGGTGATAGGGGGCATCCCTGTTTCGTACCCCTCGTGATCTCCACCCTCCCAGTGACCTCTCCGTTTATTGCTATTCTTATCGATGGGGAGTTGTAGTTGGCCTTAACCATATTTATAAACTGCTCTCCGAACCCCATATGCTTCAACGTTTTAAGGAGGAAGGACCATTCAACCCGGTCAAAGGCCTTCTCGGCGTCTAGTGAAAGTAGGATTGCTGGTGTGTGGGTGATGCCTATTTTTTCTATAAGGTGGATGACTCTTCTTAGATTGTCGTGTGTTTGCCTACCTGGGATGAAGCCTGATTGATCTGTGTTTATTAGGGTCGGGAGGAGTGGTGATAGTCTGGCAGCCAGTACTCTAGTGTAGATTTTGGCGTCTAGGTTTATTAGGGCTATCGGGCGGTATGAGGCCGGGAGAGTTGGATCTTTACCTTTGTTGTGGAACTCAAGGACTTTACCTCATTCATGGAGAAAGTGACGTTCCCACTGTCCTGGAATGTGTTTAGCAACCTCGTCAGGAATGGAACTAAAGTGTCCGCATATTTTCTGTAAAATTGGGCCGTGAAGCCATCCGGGCCTGGTGCCTTTGACATGGGGAGGCCCGCTATTGCCCTCAGGACCTCTTCATCTGTAATCCTTGATTCTAAAGCCTGTTTGTCTTCTTCTGGTATTGTCTGAATGGGAATAGATTGCAGGAACTTGTCTTGTTTCTTTTCGTCCGGGTGTTCCGTTGCATATAGATCTTGGTAGAACGCTTTAAAGGCCCCCCTCTATGTCCTTTGAGTTTGTATGAGGTATGCCTTGCGCATCCTTGATGTTCAAGATCATCATTGCTTTCTGTTTTTCTCTAAGTTGTCTTGCTAGATATTTGTCTGCTTTGTTGGCCTTGATGTAGTGTCGCTGTTTTAAATATAGTAGGGAGCTCTCTGCTTTTTTGTTGCGGAGCATCTCTAGTTGACCATGCACGTGTTTCATTGCTTTCTTGAGAGTTCTTGTGGGATGGAGTCTTAGCTCCTCCTGTATGTCTGTTAGTTTCTTTTCGAGCGTTCTTTCCCGTTCTTGATGTTGTTTTTCTTTGGCTGCCTTGTGTGCTATGACATGTCCCCGGGTTACTGCCTTAAAGGCTTCCCATACTGTTCCCAATGGAACTTCTCCATTGTCGTTTAGGTCAAAGTATTCCTTGATTTTGTCCCTTAGATCCTCTCCCTGCACCTGGTCCGTTAGAATGTCGGACGGCATTCTCCATCTCCAGACACCTCTTCCCCTTGCGGGGGCCTGTACGTCGAGCCATAGCGGGGCGTGATCTGACAACGCTATCGCTCCCTTTTCGATATCCTGGATCCTACCCATCAGTCCCACCGAGACCCAGAAATAGTCAATCCTCGACATCGTGTTGTGCACGTGCGAGTAGTAGGTGAATCCTGCATCTTGTCCCCTTATTTCCCTCCATGCGTCTCGTAGTGCCATCTGTTCCATCCTTTGCTTTAATCGTTTGGAAGGGGTCCCATGTGGCTGCGTTCCCCCCGCACTCCTATCTATGTGAGGTTGCCAGGCCATGTTCAAGTCTCCTCCCAGGATTATCTCTCCCTTCGCAAATTCCTCCATTTTCCCCAGTGTATCCTGGAGAAATCCATCCTACCCAGTGTTCGGCGAGTATATTGCCGCTAGGGTGAGTCTATAGCCTTCTAAGGAGATATTAACAAATGCAAACCTCCCTTCCCTGTCTACTCGAGTGTCTATGAGGTTTGCCGTCAGACCCCCTTTCGCAGCAATCAGTACTCCTGCTCTTTTTTCCCCAGCATTCGCCTGCGCCCAGATCGTATATCCTCTGAGGTGTACTTTCTTTTTGTCCTGTGCCTTAATGTGTGCCTCCTGGAGGACAAAAATGTCTGCCTTTTCCCTTCTCAGCAGGGCCTCCATTTTTTTCCTTTTCACCGGTGAGTTCAGCCCCCTTATATTTTGTGAAAAAATTCTGAGCTTCCCCATCTCTTCTGCTCTGCTTGTACAATTATCATTCCCGTGTACTGTGATCCCTTCCCTCTTCCGGATTGTCCCCCACCCTGCTTCCCCCCCAACTTCCCAACTCCCCCCCAACTATTAACATGAATTCAACTTCGATCCCGAGGAGGGCCCAGGCACCTAGGGTTGCTAGGGCGTTGCGCCTATCGCTCCCTGCCATCTCATAGCTCGGGATTAACTGTGCGGGGGGTCCTAAACCCCGCTTCATCCTCTACTTAGGGTACTTCCCTCCCATTCCCCCGCCGGGCCTCTTCTACTTGGTAATCCAAGGTTTTCTAGTTAATCTTCTTCCGCCCTCCCCCTTCAAGGGGGGACGAGCCGGTGGCCCTGTTGATCATCTCTAGTGGTCTCCTGCTGGTTTCCCTGTTTTCCCCCAGCCATTTGGTTTCTTCTTTTGTCTCACTACCTCCCATCCTCTCAACCTTTTGTGGGTCTCCCTTTTCGTCCTGCTATCCCCTGTGTCCGTCTCTTCCATCTGCTTGTCCATTACGTTGAGCCCCTCCTCGCAAGTAGTCACCCTTCCCTGCTTGCCCTCCCACTCGAATACTAGGCGAATGGGAACGTCCATTTGTATCTGATTTCTTTCGCCACCAATTCCTTCACCAATGGGGCCATTTCCCTTCTTTTTAGGAGTGTTGCTGAGGCGAGATCTTGGTACAACTGTATTTCCACTCCATTCATCCTAAAGTGGTCAAGGTGCCTCGCTTTCCTTAGGATCAGTTCCTTTTGTGGGTAAGAAGCGAGTGCTGCTAATACGTCCCTGGGTCTCTCGCCTGGAGCGCCTGTTCTCCTCGGACCCACCCTGTGGACTTTGTCTATCCCAATGTTCTCTGATTCTTGTTCTTCGATTATATCTCTGAACACCTCTTGTATCGCTGTTTTAAGGTCTTTGTCCGTCACCGATTCGGGCACATTCTTTATACGGATGTTGGATCCGCGGGAGAGGTTCTCCAGATCTTCACACTGGATTTCCAGGTCATGGGTTAGCCGGATCAAGTGTTCTTGTGTTTCGCTGTTCTGTTTCGTTTCCTCTTCTATATTTTGTATGATTCTCTCTACTGTGTCTGTCCTTTCCTCCAGCTTGGCCACATCTATTTTCAAGTCCTTTACCGCCTGCTTCATCTCGTTTTTCATGGAGGCGAATTGGTCCTGGACTGTGGACATAAACTTGTCCTGGAGCTCCGCAAACCAGGCCTTCATATCATCTTTTGTCGGGGGGAGAGCGCTCTGGTTTGGGAGATACGTGTCAGAAGGGAGTTCTTCTCCTGACCTGTCTCTTGGGACTGCCTGGGCTTCTGAGGACCACATTTGTAGCAGACTTATGTCCTGTTTGTGAGATTGCGATGTGGGTTGAGAGGGGGCCCCTTTCCCCTTTGCTCATGACATCCTCCTTGATTGTAAGGGGGTGACTGGTGGTGGTGTGGTCCCCCACAGGGCTGCCGGAGTTTTCTTATCGGGGGGGGTTGTTGCCGCCTCCCCTACGACCTCCTTGAGTGCGGGGGTGCCCTGAGTATATTGGGGTCTTATTCCCCCTCTTGTGTCGTTATGGGGCGGGGCACTCCTCCGCGCCCGGGCCGGCGTCTTGTGTATGTGCCCCCGCTTGATCGTGGCCTTATGTGCCGGGGATAGTGTAAGGAGGGGGGGGGGCGCTTGTGCGGGCTCGCTAAACTCTCGATCCCGCCGTGCCGTGTCCGTGAGTGCCCGGATGGTACCTCCTCCTCCTCTCGGTCTTCGCCGCCGGAGTGTCGATCCCTGTGTGCCTGTGTGCCTCGCTGCTGCCGATCCGGCTGCTCGTGCTCTTCCCCCCCGTCTGCGCCGTGCCGCCCACCGCACCCGGCGGTGATGCCGGGATTCTTCTTGGTGTCGGGCCGGGTCCCGTTCCTCTTTTCTCTGTGTCGGGATAGTAGGAGGCCCTCTCCCCGGGACTCTGTTTTTCACGGGTCCGCTGCTGCGCGGCCTACTCCGCTAGGCCGCCGAGGGCATCTTTGGTGGGGGAGGGGCAGTTGCTTCTTTCAGCGGCGGGAACGCCGAGGGCTGTGTTGCCGGGGCTGTCTCCGATCGCCACCGTGTCCACTGTCTCTTGGGTTTTGCGGCTCTGATTCCAGTGCGGGAACCGTCGGAAAAGCTTGTTTGAAGTGCTTTTTTGTCTAGGCCCTGCGGGAGCGCGATCTAGACACAACCTCCACTGCCGGCGACCATCTTGGAATCCATATCTATTTTATTTAATCAATGAAGCAGACAAGAAAAACATAAATAGAGCATGCATTCAAATACACAAACACACACACAGAATACACACACACTGCATATGTGTTGCTACCCCATCCCCTTAGAGGACCACTGGCAGGTTCGTTTCAATATGGGCAATTGTCCTGCAGCAAATGTCTTGTGTAAGTATTTGTTATTGAGATCTGCAGGTGCCACCAGTTAGCTCTGCCTGGTTGACCTTGTATGAACCTGCTTTAAATGTCCCTTAAGGTGAGCCCACACCACTCTGATAAGATTTAGTAACTCAGGTGGCATTCACACCTAAATAGGCCCTAGCTCTGCATAAATCCTGCTGCACAGGAATGTTCTGGAGTGTTGCCTTGCATTACCCATAGTTGTCCGGTGTCCTGGGGATGTTGTCTGTGCACACGTGACACCAGTGTGCACAGACAACATACTTTTTGTTTGTGGTGGAGGAACTAAATGACGGTTTTGAATCTGAAGGTTCCGAACCTGTGTCGTTTGATCCCAGGATCAATTGCCTAAACCTGTCCAGTGTCATAGCACAGGCTGTGGCACAACCTCCACGCCGCCACCTAGGCATGAGCAACTTCCTGTCCAACGTGCACATACGCTTCTCTCCCATATTTAGTTTCATTTGTTGACAGGTAAACAAAATCAAATTTAAAAAAGGGCTGGAGGGTGTGGGATGTATTTCATTTGAATTATTTTATTAGGATATTTACACAGCACTGTCTTTTACTATGGCCACATGGAGCACCTTAAAACGTTCAAACAGATAAGGTGAAGAAGGCGTAACAGTGTTTTCAGAAGAGGAAAGCGGGGTGAGGACAGAGAAAGGACATGGTCTGGGATTGGATTCTCATGAATGTTCCTCATTCGGAAAGGAATGTCCACACCATGCCACTACCAATGCTGTAGCCATGAAGCCCAAAGTAGCATAGGTGAGCGCTAACTGATCCTCAGTACCATCGTGCACTGTGCTCGGCAAGATCCTTCACCATCGGGAGCACCATTTCCATCACTGTGGTGAGGATCCATTTGTTTCCCACAAGGCCTAAGAAGAAATAAGTCAACCAGTGGCCAATTGCTGAGACAAAGGGCCCTGTAGCGGGACAAAAGGTACATCACGCGTCGGCCAATATTACAAATGTTGAGTACCAGTGCTGTATTTTCTGTCACATATCTTAGAACGTTCAGTACTACGCTCCGGAACCCCTTTTGTAAGCATTAAAGTGCCACAGCACCCACTAACCCTAGCTGTGAACTGTCTGTTTAATGTAAAGCGACATCAGCAGACATGGAACTTGCCGATTACCAGTTGGCAGCAGGGAATTCTAGGGTTTGGAGCCATGACACTTGCATTCATTGATATTGACCATACATCTAAAGTGCAATTCTGTAACCTACATTAGGCAATGTTTAGTTGTCTCAGAACATGTTACATTTTTAATAATATAGAACACAGATTGCCAGGGAAATGGGCCCATTGGGTTGCCTGCCGTGCTATGGATGGCTTGTAAGATATCCTTGGCCCTCCAGAAGAGAAACCCGTGTGAAACCCTTCTGTAACTGATTCCATTATCTTCAGGGGCATTAGATTCCAGGCTTCCTTAAAGGTGTGCAAATTGCTATTTATACCACTATTTCTGAAGCATTTCAAACTTGGTGTGAAGATATTTCTCACAGCACTGTACATTCACTCATCTCTCCCCATTGAACACCGTGAAGTGTAGCCTATGTGAAAATAGAACACGACTTACAGGGGGAAAGCAGCAGTGCATGTACAACACGGAATAGTGGCCATGCAAATGACACCTGGCTGATTTCTGTGGCATGCATGATAGTGGCTGGTTTGAGAACTTATAACACAAATAAGGCTGCGGAGCGAAAGAGGAAGCTTGGCAACCCATTATGATTCAGAAGGTGTGGGTACTCCCTTCATGGATACATGCAAAATATTACCCATTGGCATGGTCAATAGGTCTGGCTTTGCTAATGTAGAAAGTAAGCATGTATGTATAGGGTGTGGGCTTGCAGGAACATTATACTTTTTCTTTTACCAGGCCAAACCTATTGGCTTTGACGATGCTTGTTTAGACAGGAAGTATTAATAATGGGACAGCCATAGTACATCAAATGTAAAGTTCTCTGACAGCACCAAACACATTTCAGCTTGGTTATCAATCAAAGGTAGGATATGGACCCTTATACTGCTAGAGAGTGACATTCTTTTACCTAACGGCATTTAAAACATATCCGCTATAGTCGAACTTTTCCAATGTGAAAGTAGGACTGATAAAATCTCCCTATTGTATGTCCTATTGTATAGACAGATGTCTTTTGTGTTTTTCGTGATGCACTGCTGTATGAATACACACTGTTTTTAATATTTATTAATAAAGTAAGGTATATATACTTTCCTTATTTGGATTGTTCTAACTGCCTTCTAGCTTCAATGAGTTTCATTGCAATGTGTGTTCTGGTGATATGTATATGGTGTTTTTAAGTTGTATGTGAAGACAATCGGTCAATCTCTACTATCCCCCGGGTCATAGAAGTGAGGGGTTTTCAATTCTCTGTGCTTTACACACCATTTTTCTTCTTTCTGACTATATACAGGCCGCCAAGCCCACCCACTGAGTTCCTCGACCAATTTGACTCTCTACATTTTTTCCCTCTTCCGCACCCTTTTTCTTTTTGGTGACTTTAACCCCCATCTTCTTGCAGCTTCTACTCAATCTCATATTGTATCTCTCATTGACTCCTATCTCCCACCTTCCACCAATCTGGTTCTTGCCTTGGTCTCATCTTTTCTTCACTTGCCTCCCTTGGTACCATTTCTGTCTATCCTATTCATTCATCAGATCACCTCCTCCTTACTCTTTCTTTCTCCCTTACTCTCCCCTTTATTTGCCCTTCCTGCTCTTTCATCCCCTCTCGCAGCCCCCTCAACCCTGGCTCAACCCTGCTCTATCTTCTCTTCGCCGCAGTCTTCACAAAGCCGAACGTTGCTAGAAGAAGTCCCAGTCCCCTTCTGATCTCTCTGTTTTATCTTATCTACACGCTTCATACTATCAATCTCTACTCTCAGTTAAAAAACTATATTTTTCGGAACTTACTCTATTGCTTAGCATCACCCGGGCCGTCTCTTTCAGCTTCTCTAAACTGTTCTCTCTCCTCATCCTCCCACCCCTTCTCTTCTTTCATCTCTTTCTTCCTCTGATTTTGCTAACTTCCACCAAGGGTGTTTCTCTCCGCTCTTCCTTCCAACCTGTTACACCCTCTCCTCTTTCTCCCCGCATATACTTCCTGTCATTATCTTCTTTCTCCCCTCTTATCAACCTGGGCACCACTGCTCCCCTTGCCCGGGCTTATCCCACTCCCTTCCCATCGGGCCCACTTTCTTCTTCCCTCATTCCACAAATCTACCCTCACCTGATCCCTTACCTAACTTGTCTTATTAATTCCTCTCTCAATAGCTCTTGTTTTTCTTCTTGGTTTAAACATTCTACCATCATTCCTATCCAGAAAACACCCACCCTCAATCTTTCTCTCCCAGCCAATTTCTATCCCATTTCTCTTCTTCCTTTTCTCTCTAAGCTCTTGGAGCATGCTGTTTATTCTCAGGTCTCTTCCTACCTTAATCATCATTTACTTCTTCCATCTCTCTGACCCAAAACTCGTCCCTCTCACTCCCCTGAGACCCCTCTCCTGCATGTCTCCAGTGCACTTCTTACTGCCCGACATTCTAAGCTCTCCTCGACCTTATTTTTCTATACCTCTCAGCTGCATTTGATACTGCTGACCACTCAGTTCTTCTTTCCACCCTCCCCTCTCTTGGGTTCTCTGGTTCTGTCCTCAAATAGTTTTATTCCATTCTTTCAAATCGTTCCTGCTCTGTCACCTGGGGCCAGATTACAGAGACTCTGCACAGGTGCAAAGTTGCACGGTATTAGCACTAGGGCAAAGTTTTCCCTAGTTTTAAATACACTGGGACACATTAGAAAACTATTGCACCATGACAAGTGCTGTTTGACATATTAAAAGCACCAGGGCAAAAATTGCTCTAGTGAAAAAAAGATACATTTTGGATGCATTTTTGCATCCGGGCAAAGCTTGCCTTAGTGCTAATGCCATTCCGTATTAGCACTAGGTCAAACTTTGCCATGGTGCAAAAATGCAGTAGAAATTGATCTTTTTTTGCACTAGGGCAATTTTTAATATGTCAAACTGCCCTTGTCATGGTGCAGTAGTTTTCTAGTGTGTGCCAGTGTTTTTAAAAATAGGGCAAACTTTGCCTCGGGCAACACAACATTTCTCTGATATTTGTAGTAAGCATTTTCAGCAAGGAACTCAAGTCCCACAAATGTACAGAAACCTGAAATTTTACTGAACGTTAATCCACTAAACAACAAAGCAGATGATCAAAGTACATTTCCAGCAGGCACTTTTCCGAGGATAGTTGAGCGGAGCATGAAAATGTGTTATTTTGGTGGACAGGGCTACCCTTGATCTTCAGGTCGGTGCCTTTGACTACAGGAGTAAACTTCAACAATGGCTCCCCACAAATCCTCCGAAGTAATATATGGTTGCATTTAATCATTTTGATAATCTCTAGCAGGCAGCAGTTGAATACAGGGTATTTTGGCTCCCTTAATAGCCGATCGTCCTGCAGTACAGTTGTCGTGATGCAATGGGGTGGACAAGTCCTCCACACTAGGAAGCGTGAAGTCTGGATCACAAACACATTTATCAATCAATTCTAAGATGCTTCAGTTATTTCAATCTGTGATATTTTCAGATTTTTAGAATGTATTGGGTAAACAGGGAGTATTATGTCTTTCTTTCATTTACATTATTTATAGGGTGTGGATTGTGTGAGCAGGTCTGCAAGTAATTCTGAAACATCGTCTGTTTTGTCTGTCTCTTCTGGGGTATGTGTGATGTAACAAAGATCCATGGTCACTTTCTTTGGGTCACTGGTGACATTCAGTTCAAATTCCGGCCACTGGACATTTGGATCCCGAATCTTGAGACGAGCCTGCTGAGCCTCAACATTGAGTTGCTCCCAAGTAACATCTGTTTGACATGTGACATCATGAGTTTGTGGTATGGTCTGAGTCTTTCTGCTCCTCTTTTTCCTAGGTCTCTAACTGATTAAGAAAACATGCTTAATGTATAGCACACTTACAGAAGATATGAATTTCAACCTCAACATGTAATATCAATTAAATACTTTCTAAACAACCCCTTTAAAAAATATGAAAGCCTGTTGGTTATTTACCCTATTTTTCCTAGTGTGCCTTGATACAGTCAATCTTGATTTGTCAGCTTCATCACCCAAAAGAAAAAGACTATTTTGAAAATGTAGAAACCAAGCATTTTACTCTTCCATTTGAAGATACATATGTACAATTACAAAAAGAACCTAATTTCCGTATGGAAAAACCATTATCACATAATAAAAATTGCATGAAAAGAAAAATAGATCATTACTGATCTTTTACAATATCTTATGTATACCTTGGGTCCATTTATCTCTAGAACACTCCTTGCACATACCAAATTCAACAAAAATTGTTTAATAGTTAAACAATGTAATGTTAAAATCTTTGATCTCAAAAAGTACATCTTGAGAATTTAGTTTTATGATTGTCGACTTTACATCAGTTATACATAGAAAACAGAGACATTAAGTCACTAAGACATTTTTTATTGAAAACTTTTATAAAAACAAACATTTTAATACAATAAAGTCGAACACTGTGTAGATCTAACACTTTAAAAAAAGATATTTGAAATTGTACCTGTTGACCTTCCAAGATGTCACAGTGAATAGGTGTGAGATCCTCCTGCAAAACAGAGTGAAAAAAATGGCTGCCTCCAAAGGTATATTGCATTATAATGTTTTTTTGCATCTATTGAGCTTTAGGTAGGTAGCAACAATTTATTAATTTATTTAATAAATAGACCATTCAGAGAGTGAAAGATTCTATGTACTTCTTCCACAATCAAAGTTTTTGTGATGGATTACTGTCATTGTTGCATGTGCTTGGGTGAATGACACAACAAGGTTGCTGATTGAATGCTTTCCAAATTTGTCAAAATGATTATTAATTGTAAATAAATTATCAATGTTCTTATTAATTTAAATAAAATAATATTAATTAACTAATATTAGCATTCAATAAAGTCTTGTGTTTCATACCTCATCTTCCTGACCAGTTTAAATAGAAGAATAGTATGTTGTAGAAGTGCCTACCTCTCCCCATATTAAAATAATTGTTGTAATACTGATAGAAGAGAAATGTAGCAAGAAAATGTAATGAAAAAGATAGTCAATATTGTGATACAATCCTACATGCCAATTTATATCAATAGCAAATATAATAAATAGCAATGATCAATATGTTTAAAGTTCAACATGACCTTATACATGTATTGTATAAGTCACATATGAATAAATAGTGTACACAAAATTACTTGAAAGGGGAGTGAGGTGATGTTGATTCTGGAATAGTTGTCCAAGTTGAATCTTGGTCCTTTTTTCAATGTATATATTCATAACACTGTTCAATATAAAATGTACATAAGTATTTTATTTATTTGTTTATTTGTTTTTTTATGCATTTGTAAGGTGCTTATACATCAAGTAAATTGTGTTTCGAAGCACCCACAGGGCAAAAGGGAGGGAACCATTAGGTGTGGTAGAAGAGAAGGAGGAGAGAAAAGCAGAGGGAGGATGGGAGGCCCTAGGAGGAACGAAGGTGGGGTTAAGGGGAGGGGGAGAGGGACACAAGGGTGCACAGAATATCCTGAGTTTTCGCAGTGAAATGTGTGGTCAGTGCTTTGCAGAGGGCCTGGGAGGGAAGAGGTGAGGAGGAGACTGCAGAGGGGTTTGCTAGTTCCCCGCAGATTTTAAAGAGTTCAGACATATTATTGGATGCACCAGAGACGCAAGCCTGGATGCAGGCCCTTTTCTTGGTGCAGATGGAGAGTCGGTATTGCCTATGTAGTAGGCGACAGGCCAGTTTGTCAGAGGGTGAGCCTGAGGTCTGCCACTTCCGTTCTGCAGCTCTGCACTTGCGTTTCAATGCAGCAAGTTCAGAGTTGTACCAGGTGTTACACTTAGAGGCATGTTTCAGGTGGATCCTTGTGACTGGGGCAAGAATGTCAAGGGTTTTGGTGATGGCGAGATGGAGGTTGCTTAGAGCAGCATCAGAAGTAAAGTCTGTAGTGGGGAGAGAGGGAGGGATGCAGGTAACTGTGAAGGCAGCAGCTGACACTCGTTTCATCGGCCGGTAGTTCGTGAATGAGGTTGACAAGGCTGGGGGAGGTGAGATCAGAGGGCATAGAGGGCCCAGGTAAGAAGAGACGAGCGAGCGATCTGACCAGGAGAGTGGTGTGATCAATGGGGAGGAGAGTGAAAGATCAGTGCGGATGAAGGCATCAAGAATGTGTCTGGCTGAGTGGGTAGGACCAGAAGGGAGTAAGGAGAGTGAGAGTTAGGTGCAGAGGTCATATAAGAGAGTGGATACCGTAATTGAGGAGTCAAGGTAGATGTTGAAATCGCCCATGAGATGGAGTTTAGTGGTCGTTATGAGGAGAGGGGAGGACAAAGCAGCCCATTCTGAGAGAAACACGGTGCTAGAGCCAGGTCGCCTAAAGATGGTGGCAATGGTCAGAGAGGTGGTGGGAGAGATGGGCAGCTTGCATACCAGACTCTTGAAGGAAGAGTAATGCTGGGTGGGCATGAGGGAAGAAGGGACCCACTCAGGGAAGATAAAAACAACCCCACCAGCTACACAGCTAGGGCAAGGCTTGGAGATGATTGCATAGCCATCAGGGAGAAGGGAGTTAAAAGCAATGACTGAGCTGGCCTTGAACCACTTCTCAGTAAGAGCAAGGACATTGAGCTCAAGGTCTTCAAGGAGGAGGCAGAGGTCAGCATACTGTTTGATGGCAGAACGAGCATTAAGCATGGCTAGATGCAAGCGGTCTAAACCTTTGAAGGTTTTCCAAGGAGGGGAACAAGGGCTTGGTACACCAGTCAGAGGGGGGACAGAGAGAGTGGAAGAAGGAGTAGCGGGAGCGGGGTGGAAGTTAATGAGGCATGGTGAGGACTCTGAACCAGGATAGTGCCAGTGTGTTAGACATTAATGATGCACCTGAATATTGCAAAGCCCACCAAGAGGACTTGCCATTTAGTGACACCTTTAATGGATGTAAGAGGAGAGAGAGCAGAGATGATATGAGTCCATAGATCTGGGTAAGGGACAGAGAAGAGGATATCAGTAAAGACCTGACTGGAAGTTGCACTGGCATAGGTGTCTGTGATAGGTAGGCCAGGGTTAGTGGTCAGGTTGTCTTTTATAAGCTTTTTTCTTCCAGACTTTGTCAGAGAGGGAGGATAGGTGATAGTATAGCAGTTAGAGAAGATAGGGGATATCGTGAGTACCATAGTGGTAGAGGACACAAGGAAGAAAGAGGGGAGGTTGCACTGCACAGTACAAGCACAAACTCACCAGGAGGCCCAGTAGCCAAGAGTTCAAGAAACAAATTAACTGGAATAGCAATCAAAGCACACAAAACATATTTAGGGGCACCTAAAATCGATTTTTGTTACAGGCACTCTGAGAACACAAAAATGAAATTGGCAACACAGATGTAAGGGCACCGACATTTCATACACTGTAAAATAAGTTTACGTGCATGTCGGTTGGCCTCACCATTTGGATATTCGATGTGTCTGTTGTTACAATCGTGGTAACGGTCTGTACTTCCATCAGTGTGTCTACATAAAGACAGACATGGTAATCAATGGTTAGAAAACAGTGGTGCACACCTATAGGTTATTGGAGTTGTTAGAATAGTTAATTTAAGTAGAATAATCTTAGCAAAGTTTTAAGGTGCGGGGGAGGAACGGGATTCCTGGCACAGAAAACCATACACAAAAATGGAAAGAGAAGAAGATTCAACCTGGGAAACCATACCATCATTGGACAGAGAAACTGACAATACTGGAGTTTTTTTAGTCGTAAGAGAAAGACAAGGAGAGGCAAGAAAACAAACAACAACCAAAAAAAGAACAAGTAAACACTAAGAACTTGGTAGTGGTGTATTTCATTAAGTGTACGTGAAATATGTGTCTTACATATTTTACCTTTGTTTACTCTGGTCACCCCCCATTGAGCGTGCCCAGTGGAAGTTTGTTGTGTATCCCATTTCATTTTGAGTTTTTAATGTTAATTTTAATTTTACTCTACTTATGGACACGTCTCTCTTGGGTCCAGATATTTCCTGCTGAATACTATTATCATCTTAGATTGCCACGTATCCTCCACGTGAGAATGCTCAGCAGACGTTCTGCAATTTCTCTTTTCTCCATGGGTTTGCCCCAATAATTATATCGTCTTTCTAGGACCTGTGTGTCCTTCGAGGATATTCATACCTTGCTACCTAGTATCTTTTATTTTCTATAAACGTTCCTCTTTCCTCATTCAACTTTTTGCCTGCACATTATTTATTCAGCATATCTTTCTACTTTTCATAGTAGAACACATATGTGCATATCCTGCTACTGATCTTTTTCTATTCCTTTCAATCGGTTTTCATTATTTAGATCGAGTGTCTCAGCTCCCGAGATATCTATACCTCCAACATGCCGATCCTTCAGTTCTCTAGGAACTAGTCCATCATCTATGTTTACTCTGCACATACATATATTGCTAAATAAGATGGCGCTGGCTGTTACCGTAGTAACGGTTCCAGATGCCATCTCCAGAGTCTCTCCATTCCTCGTCCTGTACGGACAGAGAGAAGGTAAGCTCCCAGGCAGGGGTCTTTTGTAATTTTAGGGACCGTCTCAAAACTCAATTTTTTGTGATTTCCTCTAATTTTTTTTCGTTGCTTTTCAGTGGCTTTAAGACACAGAGTGACATGATAGGAGTGATCTACTCCTTTACGTTACTTACCGTGGCAGTATCAGTTTATAAACTCTACATACCAAGAGTGCATGATCCTTGACCTCCTCTGAGGTATGTTACCACTTCTTATGGGTTAACTTGTAATTGTAAAGCTAGATTAGTTGTTTAGCCATCTTTCAGCTCCCTCATATATTATATCATATTCACTTTATCTTAATTATATATTTACATTTTCTCCAGGATTTTTTCAACACTTTTGACATTAACCGTAGCTCATGCGGCTGCCTGGGGGCATACTCGTGGCTGGGATTAAACCAGTCATCCACTTTTGGAAGTCAGTGGTACTTCCAGTGGGGTAGGTCCATTAAAATGTATTTTCTCAGAGCCATATTGATCTCCATTCTGCCTCAGTATAATTTTCTCGCATCTCTATGAGTCCTCCTCACAATCTTATGTTTCCCACTCACCTTGGTCTCCATATAGCCTTGAGCTATATAATTGTATCCAGGTGACTGTATATTTTCTACTGGTTCTTTTTCCTCATATATATTATTTCTCATGCCTGTAATTCTCGACTTGGTTGCGCTTTTGGTATCCAGGAGGGTGCGCTACAACACTCAGTCTCTGGAATTGGACGAATTGAAGAATGAGACTTTTCATGGTCTGACTCAGTTAGCAGAGTTTGTATTTAGTGTACCTTTACAGGTATGTGTACTGCTCTGTACTTTATTTATCACATTTCTCTCCACCTGATATCTATCTATTTATCTTTTGTTTTTACCCGGCACTGTATTAAGTGTGCAGCTACTTCCACACCACGCGGCTCTGGGGTCAGTTCAGAGTACAACACTCTACCATCAATGATTAATTTTCTTTATATGAACTCTATTTAGAGTACAAATGTGAGGCCTAATGAGTGAAATTAGATTATGTCAAGTATCTTGTCTTGTAGATTCCAATTCTCAAGTTCATTCATGAGCATATAACTACCTCAAAGGGGCCTTTGGCTCGTATCAGATTATGTACTAAATAGTTACATATCATTACTACATTGGAATTGCCCATTGCAAAAAAATCGCTTTCCATGTGCTCCTCTACAATCTTATGTGATTTTAAAAAATCTCAGTAGGTATTATAACTGTACCACAGTCAATTATTAGGACCTAGGAATTTAGAAAATTGCTGTTTTTCATCCTGAACTATATTATGAAAATGGAATATGTATTTTAAATAAGTTGTTTGCAATACTGAAAATTCTGTTTTTTTGACAGTCCGTTTAGGCTATTTGAAGAAAAGGAACACGTCCTCGAAAAACGCGTCGCCCTAGAAAACTGACCCACCTTGGTTTTCTTCTCTGTATATTTATTTATGTTTTGTACATATATTATGTGTAAATTGTTTTGAAACAATATATTTACTTTTCTTCTTCAAATTTTCCTTGTGTGATGAAATTATTTCCATGTACATTGCTTGAAAATTGCATTTGAATTTTGTATTAAATACACAGTAGTTGGCTTTATGCCAACATTGGATAGTGTGCAGGAGACGGGAGGATTCCCAGACCTGGTAATCAACACATTTACCAGAATAACCCATTTTCAGAGGACGCTATTAAAGTATTTAGAAAGCCTCACATTGCTCTGAACTATTTGTGCATCCCTAAATTAGGGATACGCAAAGAAGCCAAAAGTGAACAATTTAAAAACTACTGTGCATTGTGTCATAATGGAAAATTGGGCAATACAATATTGATAGCAATATTCCCCAAAAGTCCAAACGTTTCATCATGTTACCGTTTGACACACTATTTCAATAGAATGTTTGATCATTTTGATGACATATGTATACACACCAATTGTGTACAGATGAAGATACATACATATTTCACCATTGACTACTCACCTGAGTCAGCATGTGTTGAAATTCAGTTGGAACTGCATTGGGAAGTAATTTGCGAAGGAGTCTGGGGTAATGCTTTTTAGTTTACTTACATGGTTCGTACATATCTTCTGAGAAGTGCATGCTGCAGACGCAGCATTGATTGCCCCTCACATCCTCCAAGACATCCTTGGCTCTGCTTTCAATCTGGGATGCTGGAAATCCACAGTTCAACAACCATGTACTTATTAACGTCATATCTTTTGGGAAAACATGCATCACTGTACCAGGAGTTTTGAGATTGGCTGATATTAATGTAACCATATGTAAGGGCATCTACATTTCATACACTGTAAAATAAGTTTACATGCATGCTAGTTGGCCTCACCGTTTGGATACATGAAGGCATTGGTTGATTGCCAGAAGATCTGTAAAAAAAAATATAAAGATTACAATTGATAAAGTATCACAGTGAGTAATTTAGCACCCCGGGTTCTCACTTTAGGAACCAGGGGTGCTAATGGCCTTTATCTGCCATTGCAGGGGCTGCAATGGAGGATAATGGTCTGGAGCCCTCGTTATTTATTTATGTATTTATTTATTTATTTATTTATTTATAACATGCCGAAGCCGCAGGCATCAGGGTGCACACAGACACACTTTGCTTGGGCCGATAACTTGGGCTGCCGGGCCGTTATCCCAAGTTGCAGTCCCTGGAACGTGGGATGAACGCCACATTATTCCCATTAGCACAACAAAAAATGCTAATGGAAATGTTGGAAAAATGTATTGAGTCTATGTATGTTCACGTGGCACTGTCCGGAAGGTACACAGTGACGTCAGACGTTCGCGGACGTCGACGGAAACAAAAACATTGGAAAAAGTATAGAAGTGTTAAAAATAATGCTAGAAGGTGGGAAATGGCAGAGTTTTAAGGTGAAATGTGGTAAATTCACCATAAATGTTGCTATAATGGGGAAAATATGATATTAGTAAGTAGTAGGAAAATAGCTTGCACTGGTAAAAATCCATGGAATTCTCTGAAAAAAAGCTTTGTAAAAGAGACGTTATAGTTAAGTTGCACCAATAAAAACCTATACAATTCAATGAAAAAACTTTGTTAAAGGGAGGTTAGGGTTAAGTTGCACTAGTAAAAACCTATGAAATTCAATGAAAAAACTTTGTTAAAGGGATGTTATGATGAAGTTGCACCAATAAAAACTTATACAATTCAATGAAAAAACTTTGTTAAAGGAACTTTATGGTTAAGTTGCACTAATAAAAACCTATGAAATTCAATGAAAAAAGTTTGTTAAAGGGACGTTATGGTTAAGTTGCACTAGTAAAAACCTATGAAATTCAATTAAAAAACGTAGTTAAGGGGACGTTATGGTTACAGGTAAAATCGAAAAACCTCTGAAATTCACCAGTTATGGTAAGCTAACCAACCATAACTCCCGCCACCACCGTGCACTCCTAAGACTAACACCCAGGGTATCAAGAATGACATCACAAATGTCATTGATGACATCACTGATGACATTACATGTGAAATGAATTTTGATGAAAAGTCCCTACAAGGAGTTGTTTTTATTATGTTGGTACCAAGATGTCAGGGGTGATTGTGTAATGTTAAACATGTAATAACTAGCTACCAATTCAAGACTTAGTACACACTTGTGCTAGCACAAACAATACATATGAAGACCCACAATGCATCTAAATCAGAGGCACATACAGGGTAACTAAAGTAAGGAAGAAAGAAACAGCATCATCAGAAAATGTTAATAACATTAAAGTGTATCTTCCTGTATACAAATGAATTGTGTGTTTGAGGCCTGCTGTTGCCCCATGCATGTGCATCATGAGCTGAGACCAAACCCTAAGGAAAGTACTTTAAGAACATATGACAAGGTTACCGTTTTGATATACAGCACCTTTTGAATTTTACTATTCTGATTGTCAGTGAATAAAACCACCTGGCCTAGATTTTTCAGTGAACCAAAATAAGTGAGCCAGATATAACGTCCCTGTAACAATGTTTTTCCATTGCATTTCATAGGTTTTTATTAGTGCAACTTAACCATAATGTCTCTTTAACAAAGTTTTTTCATTGAATATATATATATATATATATATATATATATATATATATATATGTAAATACAGCAAAATGAATGCAGCAATGTATTAAGTACTAGCACCTTGCACTTTATTAAGGTAAAGCACTGAGCAACTAAATCAGTACAGCTACTATAGTAAGATGTAAATTGAAACACTTTTGAACAGCAATTATTGCAGAATGACAGTTCGTTTTAAATCAGTACGACTATATATCAGATGCACAAATGTATAATAGTAAACAAAGGGATCAGCACATGATAACACGCTGACATCAGAGCCTAAGGGACTTTAAATATGGCCGCCCTTAGAGGCTAATGAGAGTGCAATAAAGTAGCAGTCTAGTGTTTTTAAACCAAGGAGAGCATTAACGAGTCATAGGTTAAATGCAAAGGAATTCCATTGTTCCATTCAAAAGCTGACGAAGCCCGGTTTGGGTGAAACGTGTAATTGTGTGTTTTCTTCATATGTCCACCTACTGAACAATAAATTACTTTTTACATGAAGATGATGGCCAAATGTGATTGTTTGGAACCTAAATGGAGGAGTGCCGCTGTGAACCGTGCAATTGCAGTTCTTGTTTTCCATATATATACATATATATATATATATATATAGTTTCAGATGGCCATTGGAAGAAAATGGATGATGGCCATGTTAAAGAATCAACCCAGCTACCTCAAAATGCGAACCTAGGATTGCAAATTGAATAATTAATGAAGAAGCTGTTTTCGTGTGCAGACAAAGGGAGTATGTTGGCTTGGAGTCAAGGAGGATATTTCTGGAGATGGGTGCAAAGCACAAGGGGAGTGGAATGAACAGACCAGGTGCGTGAGACATATTTCTGCTAAGATTAGGAGGGCAAGGACATTTGCTGATGCCAAGTGTTGGACAACCACGAAGGCAAACGTCTATGTGAGGTGGAGTGAGCAAGTCTCTAAAGGCCAGAGGGGTAATGACACCTGTTTCAATAAAATCAAATAGCAGTAATTTAGAGGTTGAAATTGACAAAATCGTGGTCTCCTAACATGTGATGAAGAACTCAAAACAAATACTATTCATTAGAACTTCGAGTTAAGATAGTAGTGTGCTCACAGTCACACAAATGTCCCAGAACAGTGAGCAGACTATGCGGTCAACTACAAACGACAGACGTTGGCTAAGAATCAAGTTGATGACATATGATGGAGTAATTGGACAAAATAGAGAACAAGATGATGCATTTTGAACACCTAGGTTTCGTTCTGTCCACGTGTTGCTAAAACAAGCCCAAGGTTAGATAGGGTTGCCAAACAATCAAAAGGCCTGCTATGCACTTTCATATACAAAGTTGCAGTAATTAGCCCACTGCTATAATCAGTATGTGACGTACATAGAAGTAGCTCGGTGTGTGTCCTACAGACAAGGGGCAGGCAATGAGATATTAACACTTGTATAATTCCATAAATAGACATGTTTCCCTAATCCAATCCCTCCCAGCGTACGGTTTTTATGAAATGCCACGTAGGATGACTTCATGAATGACATATTTAAAAGTATATAAACTCTGTGCAAGCAAACTTAGGTGTGAATATATTGGACATCTACTTGATAGCTGTATTTATCCCTGCTTTCTTTCATTGAGATTCAAGCAGCATTTTACCCTCTTCCTTTGGTCTGTCTGATTATTTGGTCTGTGATAATTACTGGTAATTTTATCTAGCACAAAGAAGATGCACCAAAGTGCTAGAACACATTTGGTAGCAGTGCAGATCGTTCGAGTCTAACAACCTAGATCTAGGCCCAGATCCAGACCCCAGACAATTGTCGGCTCCTACCATTAGCTAGACGATTGCAGAGTTTCCTGCAGAGAATGGAGCGTAAAAAATCACATGATCAAGATCCAGTTTTGCAGGTCCCCCTTTGATGAAATTCCTGTCCGGTCCCCATGGTTGGCCAGTGGACTGAAGGTGAACTGGTTGATTATGGGAGAGTCGACTGAGGGACGCGAAGTGAATAGCGGATGTGAGTAGAGCATTGAATAGAGTAAAAGATAAAGAGGGGAGGGATTGTGTTGTGATGTGTTGAATGTATATGTATATATATATATATATATATATATATATATATATATATATATATATATAAAAAAATGTAAAAAAGAAGTGGATCGGAAGCCAATCCGAGTCGCATCAGCACTCCGGCTGTGATTCCAGCAAAACATTGTATTTCTCCAATTGATCCACAAACAGACTTTGTGTATTGTGCAATTAAAGTGTCCTTTATTAGTTAAAACTGCATAGACAAGGAGGACAAAGCAGTCTTGAATGCACAGAAAAAATGACGCGTTTCACCCTACTCGGGCTTCTTCTGGTATGTGACAGAGAGAGAGGACTGTAATCTTATATAGAATAGTGTGTGCGTCCATTGTTGATGTTTACTACTTAAATGCAGTAATGATTGTTAGTCAAGGAGGTGGCCATATTGGAACTGTATGACCCCTCACTTTAATGCACTTATTAAAAAACATTGTGCGTTCTGTTAGTTATAGTAATATTTTGATACTATTTAAATGATTTGGTCCTCGCTCTCGTCCCGAATACCTATTAGCCCAAGTCGGTTAAAGGTGGACGATTTTACATGGAAATGTTATTTTAAAATAGTAATTTAAAATAATGTGTTTGGCATGATAGTTGTCACCATTACCAACATGGTTAGAGGGAAACAATTATTCGTCATTTTCTATTTCACCAAGTATGTTTTAACAGCTCAAGTGGGCCAATACAATATCTTAGCTTGAACAGAAATATATGTATATATAGAAAGAGTAACTGGATTTTTAGGGTTTGAGAGAGTAAGACGGATACCTCAATTTCACAAGCCCGTGAGGGATGGAAAGAATACATGCCATCACTCCATATAGGAGTGTTAAGGTATTCCTGAGTCATAAAGCCAATAAAACGTTTGTGCATTAAATTCTGAGTCAATAAGAGATGAGACACATTTAAAAAGAATAGTAAAGAAGATGTACGTAGGGCTAGAAATTAAAGTGCACATATGTATGGGATATCAAATATTTTTCTATAACGTTTTTTACTTGTTTAAACTGATAGATATAAAAAGACTGTAAAAATAAATAAAGTGTTTTTTGGTACACTTTTTAAACAAAAAGATTGACGTCCATCAGAAGGTTCAAATCAGATGAAATTAATATATAACGACGAGTACCTTAAGATACTGAAAAACCAAGAACAATATAAAAATAATTGATAGAAAGTGTAAACGAAGGAGCGGGCACAGTAGTGGTGCAAAATGTTTTCAAAATATTTAGACTCATGGATTACGAGCAGCGATTGATGATGCTTGCTCAAAAAGATTAAAACAATATATTTAATATACCTAGAAAGAGGAATAACAGACTGTGTAAGTATTGACAGTCTGAATTGACTTGTCACCATGAAGATACACCGCTTGTACACCTATGCAGAACATTGCAGAGACATAGTACCAAAATTAGGATATTTCATTCCGAATGGGTCAAGGGCACAACTAGTAAAGCACTTCTGTCATGGCCTAAAGAGGGTTTAGTTTCAAAATCGATATTGCGTCAAATGACGACATACTTACATGCCACTCAGAAAGGAAAAAAGTTAAAGAGGAGGTTGGCAGTTTTAGAACTCTGGAAAATGTATCAGAGTGAGAAAGAAGATCCAGTTGAGAGGGAGTGTGTGCTTAATCAGAATAAAGGATGAGATTTAATATCTTCAGCTCCTATTTTACCTCCTGAAAAGTAAGATGTAAAAGTTGAAAAACAGGCATTTTATCCTCCAAATGAATTAAAGGCAGCAGTGGGGTATGTTAATCCAAAATATGAGCCCCCTGCTTATAACAGTGAATACAATACAGAAGAGAGCCAGCATAGAGAACAGCAAAATGCATGAACACACAATGAAAATAAACAGCGTCATGAGATTTAAAAAAAGACAAGACAAACAGACAGAAATAGAGGAAAAGGCAAAAAGACAGAAAGGAAAAAAGGATACAGCTAAGGGCATGACAATAGTACATAATGAATGGATGGGAGGAAAAATGTTGCCCAAACTAGATTATAAGGGCATTGATGGATAAGGAGGAGTGAGAAAAATGAGAGAAAGAGAAAGAAAAGAGAATATACAAAGAAGAAAGGGATAAACCATGCAAGCAAAGGGAGGAACTGAAAAGGTGTGAAATGAGAAAGGAGAAGGAGAAACAAAAAGAGGTAGAAGCCCAAAGATTGAAAGTAGGTTGCATCAAAGGTAAGAGGGCAGGGAATTAAGTGGAAGAGAGGAAGAAATGACAGGAGAAGGGGATTACAAGATCATGAAATAGAATATTTATGCCACAGCAGCATAGTGCCCATAGAAGCACAAGAACGAGTGGAAGAAGAAAGAGGGTCACAACAGCCCAGAAGGGATTTGCAAGGAATGTCACAATCAGCATCTACTGGTGGACAGGATACTGAAGACATAAAGTAGAGGATTGGGAAATTATATGGGAAAATGAGTGATAGAGAAAAGTACGAGACCCAGGAGAATATTGAAAGTCCCTGATTAAAGGGAACGAAAAGTAAATCAGGAGACTTCATGACAGACGATCATAGAACATTGTCCTTAAGTAGGTTAGATCTCGACAATATAGAAGAAGATAGCAGCCACACGAGTTGGGGCAAAATTATGTCAAAGAAAGAGAGGAGAATGAGAGGGTGCAGAAAGAAGGCACATGCAGATTTTCAAGGGAATCAAGGGCAGATGAATGGGTAAAATTGTCAGATTTAGAAGACCCCATAGAAAAAACACCAGCACCAACACCATATGTTGAACGACCGCAAGCACAATCATGTAGTGCAGGGGATAAATCCCTGAAGATTAAGGGCATTGCCAGGACAGAGACAAACCAGCAAGAATTCCCACTATTAGAGAAAGGGGTGAGGGGACGATCACAATATATTCCATGGCCCCAGATGGATAAAGAGAATTTAAAGTGCACATTACCAAGTTTAATTTCGGGTGCAGGAAAATGGATTTCTGAGCTAGAGTAAAGGACACCATGAGCGATTTTAGCTATAGGTGAAATTAAAGGCATATTATCAGCCACCCTATGGGAGAGAGCTGATGACGTGTGGAAAGGAGCAGAATATCTGAAAGTCACTGCACAAAACACGGTGCACATTGGAGCACCATTTAATAATTGTAGAGAAGATGTGTAGCGATGCATCGGATATTGGGGCAATAATGACTATGAAACTGGGAGAGACTGAAGACACCCTTGCCTTTATTCAGGAGATTCAGGACAGATGGAATTTGGAAACGCATGAGTCGTGGGATAAGACAGTGGCATTATTTTATCATATTTTGTGTCAAGGTCTGCCAGAGCCAGTGCAATGTCAGCTAAAGAAACAGATATGAATGGAATTGAAGCCATGGCCAGAGATACATTTGGCAATTGTTCTCAGGTGACGATGGTAATTCTGACTCCACACCTGTGTCTTCAGGTGAATTCTCTTCCTGGTCACCCTTCTTCTTGCGTCTTCTTGTTCCATACTTATTTTCCTTCTTAGAGAAGAGATAAGGGTGAGCTCCTCCGGAGGCCACCGTGCATGGTTGGGGAACAAACCAGGCAGAAGGGACCCTGTGGAGCCAACCCCTAACAGGGAAAAAGCCTTTTGGCTGAAAAGACTCTGATGGTGAATCTGATGTTGAAGACTGGAAGATGGTAGTAGGATTCCAGGGAATTAACGGAGGTCAGCACTATCCAATGGTACACAGATCACAGAGGTGTGTTCCAGGGAGGGACAGGAATACAAAACAAACCAGAATGCAGTAACCCAGTAACCACATGATAAGAACGGAAGCTGTAGCAAGAAGGAACTGATGGGAGGCAAGTCAGGAAGAGGACAAAATGGAACAGAAATGGATAACAAGAAGCAAGGGAGAAACAAGGAGGAAATGCAAGCAGAGAAGCATGGGCAGGCACACCAAAAGGCACTTACCAGAGAGTGAGACGTGACAGCATCTGACCCGACAGTATGAGGGTTGCAACACACCGACCGAGACTTTTGGCGATAAGAAAAGCAAACGGTGGCCATCTTGGGAGAACACTAGACTGTGGATGACGGTCGGTGAGGAAGAGGGAAACTAACCTCTCTCCCAGCATCTCCATAAGCTCCAGCGCTTCACTGTGACAGTATGCCACCTCCCTAACTGAAGTCCCCCAGACTTACCTGTGTATCTCTTGTGGAACTGGCAGATCAGGCGATGTGCATGAATATTTCCAGTAGGTTCCCAGGTTCTTTCTTCTTCCGAAGAACATTCCAGTGAACCAAGTATTGTAGAATTTCATGGTTGTATCAGCCCTCGTATTCTTTAGGTGTATCAGCCCTCTTTCTGCTACGTCCTTTAATCTTACAACCAAACAGATCTTGAAGGCAGGTCTTGAAAAGGGAGGTATGAAAGAATGGATGTATACTTCTAAGTCTGTGAGGTAGTTTCAAATGATAAGCCACAGGATTGAACATAGTTTTTATTTCAAATGGTCCGATGTACCTTGGGGAGAACTTGGTGGGTCGAACCAATCTGGGTAGATACTTGGTTGACAACCACACCTTAAATCCTATATTCCAGGATGGGTTCCTTGTTCTGCTATGGTTGGCAGCTACATTGTAGGCCTTGTTACTCCTTTGTGGGTTTTGTAGAGCTTCCTTATGGGTCTGAGAAATGGTTTCTAAAAGGGCATCTACCAACAGAATCTTGGAAGCTCTTGGAATGCTGTGGTAGGAAGGTGTCTGGGATGGTATCCGTAGGTGCAGATGAAGGGACTCATGCTAAAGGCAGATAGTAAGTGTTATTTTAGGCAAACTCTGCCAAGGGTAATAGATCTGACCAATTGTCCTGTTCTTGGTTGCTGTAGCATCGTAGATATTGCTTTAGGGTGGCATTGAGTCTTTCTGTTGGACCATTGCTTAGCAGATGATATCTTGAAGATAACGCGCATTGGATTCCCAGTCGCTTATATAAAGTAGCCCAGAATAAAGAAGTAAACTGGGATCCTCTATCAGACATGATAGTATGAAGGAAATCATGTAATTTCACTTTGTCCTAACGGAAAACCGAAGCTGTGAGAGTAGCTGAAGGAAGTCCTGCTAGTGGTGAAAAATGTGGAAGTTCACTGAATAAATCAACCATAGTCATTATGGAATTATGTCTTTGTGAAGGAGGAAGATCAACAATGAAATCTGTGGAGACGTGTTGCCAGGGTTTGATAGGAAGAGGTTCTTGTTGAAGTAACCACAAAGGTTTAGTGGTAGGATATTTGTTTTGAGCACAGCAAGGACATGAAGACACAGATTGCCTCATATCGCTATTTACGGTGGGCCACCAGAAGTAACGATTGATTAACTCCAAGGTAGCAGTTTGTCCTCTGTGTTCAGCTGTCTGCTGATCATGACACCATGACATCGCGAACACCTGTAAATCCTGTGTGGGTAAAAACATTTTTTTATCCTGAAAGAGAAGTCCTTGTTCAGAAAACAAAGTAGGATAGGAATGCCTTGGTCCCCTTGATCTGCAATGCTCAAATTCCTTGTAGGCATGCTTGACTTCCTTAATCTCCCCAATGAAGCATGATAAGGCCTCCGACAATATGTTGTCCTTGCCTGGTAGGTACATAATCACGAAGGCAAATTGGTAAAAAAGTAAGCCCATCTTGTGTGCCTAGAGTTGCACCATTCCATCTGTGGAAGAATACGGAGGTTCCGATGATCCGTTTGGACTTCCAAAGGATGGGAAGCTCCTTGAAAAGGGTGTTGCCATTCTTCACATGGTTGATGGATAGCCAACAGCTCCTTTAGCAGGATTAAATAATTTCTCTCACTGGGAGTGAGGGTGCAGGAATAGTAAGCCACAGGATGGTCCTTACCTTCCACTCCTTTCTGACAAAGTATTTCCCCCAATGCACCTCCGGAAGCATCTGTCTCAACCATAAAGGGAATGGACTGATCAGGTTGTGGAAGAATGGAAGCCGAACAGAAAGCTGTCTTGATTTTCGGCCTTTGGACTCCAATCGAAGCATACTCAATTCTTTAGCAGAATGTCTGAAAAGTTATGAATGAACTTCTTATAGAAGTTGGCAAGGCCTTGAACTTCCTTAACAGATCTAGGTTCTGGCCACTGTGGGATAGTTTGTTTCTTCCTCAGATCAATCTGTACCCCTTCCTCAGTAAGGATGAATCCTAGGTAGGATAACATAGGGGACTCAAAAACAAATATTTCCGCTTTGGCCAGTAAGTTGTGTTGATGTAGACGGAGCAAGACTTCTGTGACGTGTCGTCTATGTTCCACCATAGAAGAAGAATAAATCAGGATTCCGTCAAGCTATACCACAACTGAAGAAAAGAGGAGATTTTATCTATGAATCAATGAAGCACAGCAGGAGCATTGACAAGCCCAAAGAGTATGACCTGGTATTCATAATGACCTAGAGGGGTCTGGAAAGCTGTCTTCCATTCATCTCCCTTTCTAATTCGAAGCAAATGATAAGCCCCATGGAGATCAAGCTTGGTAAATACTTTGGCTCCCGGTACTGCTTCGAGCATTTCCTTTATTAACAGCATCGGGTATCAGTCTCGTATGGTAAGACTGTTGAGTCCACGACAGTCAATGCAAGGTCTCAGCTCTCTTGAGTCCTTTTTGGGGATGAAGACCACAGAGGCTTCTGTGGCGGATTTAGACTCGCGACTCAAACCATGTTGAAGGTTGCAGTCCAGGTAATCTCTCAGACCCTTCCTTTCTGGTAAGGATAACAGAAACATCCTGCCGAATGGCACCGTCGTATTGGGTAGGAGGTCGATTGCACAGTTTTATTTGCAGTGTGGAGGTAGTTCGCTAGGGGTAACATCCTCAAAGACGTCATAGAAGTTCTGATAATGGGGGGATATAGAGCAGACCACTGAGGATGACACGGTAACAGGAATCCCGGCTTGTGAGACATCAACCTTCTTCTTGAGACAGAATTGAGAGCAGCATTGTGATTGAAATGTTATGGTATTTATGGTCCAGTCGCTCCTTGGATTATGTTTCCGCAACCACGGAATTCCGAGAATGATCAGAAAGTGGGTTGCATGAATCAGATCATAAGAAATGTCTTCTTCATGATGGAATAATGAGACATGTACAGAACCGGTTTCATGAATGATGGGACCTGATGTTAACAGGGAATTATCTACCTCTTCAACTGGAATGGGCTCCTTCTTGTTCTGTCTGGGGATTTCTCTTTCCATAGCCCATGCAATGTCCATAAAGTTATCTGCTGCTCCGCAGTCTAGCATAACTTGAGCTTCAAAGGGAGGTCTGTTAGCTATGGTCAACAGCACACCGAAGACCATCAGGCAATAATCTTCGGTAACATCCTTCTCTTGAGTGTTATAACACAGTCTAGTGCTTCCTTCCCCTTCCTTAGCTCTGTTTAAGGTCAGGGGTTGTCTTTTCCCTGATGCCGTGTAGGAACTTCCGGACAATTTGCAATAGGTGTTTATTGGAATTACAGTACCTGCAGAGACCCTGGTATCTCCTTTTCTTCCGTTCCACTGGTGTCAATGGGTCTCTGGCTGTTCCGATTTGCATTGGTTCTTCACCTCTGGTACCTTCAGATTGATAGGGTAATTGTGGAGGTATAACCTGAAAATCTTTGGTTCTCTTTTTCTCAGTCTTTCTTTCAGCCAGACAATATTCAATTTGAAGTGATAACGAGACCAATTCCTGGACAGTAGCTGGTCTGGCCTGGCCACCCTGGCTTATTCATCTTCGATGTCCTCATGCAGCCCTCTGTGGAATACAGTCTGTTGAGCTGTCTAGGGCCAGCCGGCCTCCGATGCCATCTTCTGAAAGATCAAAACGTAAGTCTGGATGTCCGATGACCCTTGCCTGATGTCCAAAAGGTTTTTGAATGAAGAGAAGATAACTTCAGGTCTCTCAAAACACTGGTTAAAGAGCTTAATGAAATGATTATAGTCATTATAGGCAGGGTCTGATGTGGTAACCATGGGTGTAGCCCAAGCCAATGCGTTACCCACCAGGTTTGTTATAAAAAAAACAACCGTTGTCCAATCAAATTCATAGGACCTCGGGCGGAAGGGGTAGTATATTAGACAGGCATCTAGGAATTCCTTCGGCCGATGTGGTGCACCATCATATTTCCTGAAAGGGAATCCCAAGGGTGAAAGATCACCTCTGTGGTCTTCTCTAACATCCACTTGTTGCCTTAGAGATTTCGCCTTCCATGGTTAAGTCCTTGAATTTACTCCTGATGAATGTTCAACACTTATGTTTATTGAACAGAAACATGTTGAGAGGAAAACCTGTGATGTTTTGCACAGTGATAACAATTTTAGAAGACTAATTTGTTTTCTCATACTAGTGAACTAGAAGCCAATTACGTTTAAAATCTAAAGTGCATCTGTGTGTACATTATTACCCTGTTCGCCTTCGCTGATATTGCAAATTAATGTACTAATCAAAAGTGTCTTGTGTTTTAATATGTAGTGTATTTATTTCTTTATGATATGATGTGTTAACTAATAAATCCAGTTTAGCAGTATTGAAGGATTTAAAACCAAATCTTTTCAGTTTCATGAACTGTCAGTACAGTCTCTATCTTATTGTTATTAGCGTGACTGTCTTATTATCATGGTTGCCTCAATTGATCTGCAAGATTTTGAGGATACCTGATATGTTTTTGTTCAGACCAGAGATTCCCATGGATGATGAGGCGGGGCAAATTATGACTTTAGAACTAGAAGCAGCAATAGTAAGAGAAGAAATGTTGATGCTTCATGGGACAGACGATGAGGGAAAGGGATGAAGAACAGTGATATCCCTCGATCAAGGATACAGGTTGACAGATTTGACAGACGAGGAACTATTTAGGGATGACTGTTCAAATGAGGAGGCAGTATTTTTCATAAATCTTACTTATTGGATTAAAGTAGAGAATTTAGAAATACCACAGAGAATGACATTGGTAAAAGAGAAACTGACATTTTTTTCGGGAGGAATTGGGAGCAGTGGCAAGTATCTTAAGGACTACAAGTCCATATGATGTAGGTTTATTGAAAGGAGTTGAAACAGTTAAAATTAAGCTCAAACAAGGAGCAATTTTCCCACATGGAACACAGTATCCTAAGTCTAGAGAGGCAGATGAAGGTATATTCGAAACCATATCCGCTTTATTGAAGCAACACATTTTAGTACCATCTGATTCTCGTTGTAAAATGGCCACTTACCCTGTCAAAAAATCAACGGGGGTCGTGGAGTTTTATCCAAGACTTGAGACCCCTAAACAATATAGTTGAAGCAGAATTTCCTTTAGTTACTAACCCTGCAAAAATATTGTGCAATAGCCCATCAAAAGCAAGGTATTTTACTGTTGTAAATTTAAAAAAATGCATTTTTCTCAATTCCCCTTCATGAAGACTCACAAGACCTAACTTCCTTTTCATATAGAACGATTAATCTAAAACATACTAGTTTGCCTCTGGGGTACTGCGAGTCAACCTAAATTTTTAACAGAACACTTCAGATGGACTTCAAAGTACCATAATTCAATATGTTGATGTCATTTTAGTGTGTAGTGAGACAGAAGAAAGATGCATTGAAGACTCTGTCAAGCTTATGACTTTATTGGTAGAGAAAGGTTACAGAGTGGATAAGGAGAAGTTACACTATTGCCAAAAAGAAGTACTGTATATAGGACAGTTGATTTCACATGAAGGGAGAAAAGAGACACCTGAAAGGGCAGAGGCCATTATGAAGACTGAACAGCTAAAAAACAGTGAGACAAATGAATCAATTTTTATAGGCTTATGCAATTACTGCAGGGCCTGGGTCTTTGATTAGAGTACATATATTCAACCACTTTTAAAAGGGCTCAAAGAGGCACAGATGGCTAAAATTAAATTAATGTGGACAGAAGAGATGACTGAAGGATTTCAGGAATTAAAAAAGGCAATCAGCATGGCCCCTGTGTTAGGGATTCCACATTGTAGTGAAGAATTATACTTATTCTCTCATTCAAATGGAGAAGTCATGACAGCAGTGCTCACACTGAAAACAAAATTAGGACATGGTCATAAAACATTGGCTTATTACAGTGGGATCGTAGATCCGGTCATGAAAGGACATTATCCTTGTGAGCAATATCTGATAGCAGCTGCCTTTGCAATTGAAAGGACCTCAAGTCTGACCATGGGGTGTTCAGTGACGCTTGTAGACCATGCATTATTCACAATTGTCGAAAAACCTAAAAGTATGTTGACCCCACAAAGAGCATCAGCATAAGAGGTAATTATCTCAGACCCTGCAATAAACGTTGTTAGGTGTAGCATAGTGAATCCAGCAAAGTTTATAGTTGAACCAGTGGGATAAGATGATGATATGCATAATTGTACAACGTATACCGATCCTTATGATGATATTCCCAAAGTTAGAGAAAATACTCTAGGGAGGGGGTAAGTGGTCTTCATTGATGGGTCACCGAGAATTGGCCAAAAGTGTGGGGTGAGACATACTTAATCGGCAGTGGTAAAACTGAACCAAGAGGGTAAATTTGAGGTAATGCTCAGTAGACGATTGTCCCCAAATTATTCAGCACAGTCTGCAGAATTAGCCGTGTTTATTGATGCATTGCGAATCTTTCAGGATGAGGAAGTGACGATGTACTCTGACTCTGCCTATGTGACGTCAACTGTACACGCAGGCTTGTTACTTTGGAAAAGGAGGGTTTTTTTCTATGCAGACGGCACTCAAGTGCAGCATACAGGATTATTAAAAAAGCTTATTGATGCGCTGAGTTTTCCAGAGACCATTGTGATCGTGAAATGTGCAGATTTGCAGGGTAATTCATAGAATTTCGCACAAAAGTGGCGCATGCGGCTGGCGCACAGTGTCCCCGTGCGATACACTGCGCCAGCCGCGTGCGATAAAATCCATTTCATCGCACAGCGTATTCATGGATTCCAGCCTCCAAAACCAACCGTGGTGCAGAGTGGTGCAGAGTGGTGCAGCGACTCTGCAGGAGCGCCAGTTACGCCCCCAAGAATGCCCTCGCGCAAGGAAAAGCCTTCAAAATTCCCAATTCATCGCAAAGGGCTGCGCTAACCCTGGACCAGTTCACAGGGCTGCCAAACAGCAAACGCCAAGCGGGGAACATGTATTTCAGTGGTTCGTGGGAAGTTTCACACGTGATTGTCCTGGGTACGTGTACATCAGGGGTGCGCGTGAAGTAACACACGCGATTCCATCAGGGCACGTGTATTCCAGGGGTGTGCGGGAAGTATCACACGCAAAATCAGCAGGGTTCGTGTATTTCAGAGGTGCGCAGGAAGTATCACACGCGATTCCATCAGGGCACGTGTATTTCAGGGGTGCGCGGGGAGCACTACACGTGACTTGGCCGTGTAGCAAAATGTGTTAGCAACCAGTATTTAATTCATAACTCCCAGGATATACGTTTTGACTCAGTTCAGTGAGTATGCAGGAAGTCCACAGTCTTATTGGAAAAACTGACTTGTACACCCTCCATGGCCCTTGAAGCCAGCCCACACCACAGGGGACCACCCTGCACCCCTGCTCATATCCCGCAGGCAGGCCATCCACCATGGCCATGCCCCCCAGCCAAGCCACATGTCACCTTGCACTACTGATCAACAACGCATGTTTCCCAGCACCCTCACCCCCCAGCACTGTGGGGCACCTGCCAGCAGGCCCCCACACATGTCCAACTCATGTCCACCTGCACCCCCACACCCCAGCACTGTGGGGCACCCTCCACCAGGCCCACACTCATGTCTCCCAGCACCCCCGCCCCCCAGCATCCAGGGGCACCCTCCACCAGGCCCCCACTCCTTCCTACCACCCCCCCACCCCCGAGCAGTGCAATTCGCCTGTGTACATGTCTATCAGGGTTGTGCGTGTAGTCTGACACGCAAATTCATCAGGGTACGTGTATTATGGGTCCGCGTGAACTTCCACACGCGATATCAGCAGGGTACGTGTATTACAGGGTTCGTGTGAAGTTCCACACGCCATTGCCCTGGGTATGTGTATTTCGGGGTGCGCGGGAAGTTCTACACGCGGTTACAGCAGGGTACGTGTATTCCAAGGTGTGCGGGAAGTACCACACGCGATTGCCCTGGGCACGTGTATTTCGGGGTGCGCGGGAAGTTCCACACGCAAATTCAGCAGGGTACGTGTATTCCAAGGTGTGCGGGAAGTTCCACACGCAAATTCAGCAGGGTACGTGTATTCCAAGGTGCGCGGGAAGTTCCACACGCGATTTCAGCAGGGTACGTGTATTCCAAGGTGCGTGGGAAGTTCCACACGTGATTGTCCATGGTGCGTGTATTTCGGGGTGCGCGGGAAGTTCCACACGCGATTTCAGCAGGGCACATGTATTCCAAGGTGCAAGTGAAATTCCACAAGCGAATCCAGCAGCCTACGTGGATTCCGGGGGTGCCGGGCAGTCCTACACGTGAATCGGCCGTGTGGGTCCTCCCAGCTGTTCACTCGACACCCTCCACGGCCCCTGCAGGCAGCCCACACCACAGGGGACTATCCTGCACATGTCCCGCAGGCAGCCCATCCACCATGCCCATGCCCCCCAGCCAACCCACATGTCACCTTGCACTACTGCCCACCAACGCATGTCTCCCAGCACCCCCACCCCCCACCAGTCAGGGGCACCCTCCACCAGGCCCCCACTCATGTCCCCCTGCACCCCCACCCCCCTGCATCCAGGGGCACCCTCCACCAGGCCCCCACTCATGTCCCCCTGCACCCCCACCCCCCTTCATCCAGGGGCACCCTCCACCAGGCCCCCACTCATGTCCCCCTGCACCCCCACCCCCCTGCATCCAGGGGCACCCTCCACCAGGCCCCCACTCATGTCCTCCTGCACCCCCACCCCCCTGCATCCAGGGGCACCCTCCACCAGGCCCCCACTCATGTCTCCCAGCACCCCCACCCCCCAGCACTGTGGGGCACCCTCCACCAGGCCCCCACTCATGTTCAACTCATGTCCCCCTGCACCCCCACCCCCCAGCACTGTGGGGCACCGTCCACCAGGCCCCCACTCATGTCCAACTCATGTCCCCCTGCACCCCCACCCCCATCACTGTGGGGCACCCTCCACCAGGCCCTCACTCATGTCCCCCTGCACCCCCACCCCCCATCACTGTGGGGCCCCCTCCGCCAGGCCCCTACTCATGTCTCCCAGCACCCCCACCCCCCATCACTGTGGGGCACCCTCCACAAGGCCCCCACTCATGTCTCCCAGCACCCCCACCCCCCAGCACTGTGGGGCACCCTCCACCAGGCCCCCACTCATGTCCAACTCATGTCCCCCTGCACCCCCACCCCCCAGCACTGTGGTGCACCCTCCACCAGGCCCCCACTCATGTCTCCCAGCACCCCCACCCCCCAGCACTGTGAGGCACCCTCCACCAGGCCCCCACTCATGTCCAACTCATGTCCCCCTGCACCCCCACCCCCATCACTGTGGGGCACCCTCCACCAGGCCCCCACTCATGTCCAACTCATGTCTCCCAGCACCCCCACCCCCAGCTCTGTGGGGCACCCTCCACCAGGCCCCCACTCATGTCCAACTCATGTCCCCCTGCATCCCCACCCCCCAGCACTGTGGTGCACCCTCCACCACGCCCCCACTCATGTCTCCCAGCACCCCCACCCCCCCAGCACTGTGGGTCACCCTCCACCTGGCCCCCACTAATGTCCAACTCATGTCCCCCCTGCACCCCCTCCCCCCATCACTGTGGGGCACCCTCCACCAGGCCCCCACTCATGTCCAACTCATGTCCCCCTGCACCCCCACCCCCCAGCACTGTGGGGCACCCTCCACCAGGCCCCCACTCATGTCCCCCTGCACCCCCACCCCCCATCACTGTGGGGGCACCCTCCACCAGGCCCCCACTCATGTCCAACTCATGTCTCCCAGCACCCCCACCCCCCAGCACTGTGGGGCACCCTCCACCAGGCCCCCACTCATGTCCAACTCATGTCCCCCTGCACCCCCACCCCCCAGCACTGTGGTGCACCCTCCACCAGGCCCCCACACATGTCTCGCAGCACCCCCACCCCCCAGCACTGTGGGGCACCCTCCACCAGCCCCCACTCATGTCCAACTCATGTCCCCCTGCACTCCCACCCCCCAGCACTGTGGGGCACCCTCCACCAGGCCCCCACTCATGTCCAACGCATGTCTCCCTGCACCCCCACCCCCCAGCACTGTGGGACACCCTCCACCAGGCCCCAGCTCATGTCCAACTCATGTCCCCCAACACCCCCACTCCCCAGCACTGTGGGGCACCCTCCACCAGGCCCCCACTCATGTCCCCCTGCACCCCCATCCCCCATCACTGTGGGGCACCCTCCACCAGGCCCCCACTGATGTCCATCTCATGTCTTCCAGCACCCCCACCCCCCAGCACTGTAGGGCACCCTCCACCAGGCCCCTACTCATGTCCCCCTGCACCCCCACCCCCCTGCATCCAGGGGCACCCTCCACCAGGCCACCACTCATGTCTCCCAGCACCCCCACCCCCCACCAGTCAGGGGCACCTGCCAGCAGGCCCCCACACATGTCCCCCAGCCAACATGTCATCACAATCTAGATCCCTGGGCCTTATGGGCAGCCTCCAAATGCCAAACACCCACCCGAGTATTGCATCCACCCAGAAATGGCAATTACATGATACAACCCCAATGGCAAGTTTGTAAATGAACACATGTCCCTCACATACACATAATGGGTGTCAGTGAATGTCAAAACCCATATCATGATATGCATGAAACCAATGAGATGATACTACACATTGAAGTTTGAAGAAAAAATATGTATTAAAAGCAACATAAATTGGATCAAAAATAAACAAGCGAAAATGGGAAATAAAAAAAAAAAAGCAGCATGTCCGTAAAATAATGTAAAACCGCAAATCATAATCCAAAGGAAAGGTGTCCAAAGTCACAGTTCACAAAAGTAAATCCAATGGAAAATTAAAATCGAAAACCATTGCTCCATGGGTAAATCATAAAAAAAATAGAAAATCCAGCAGTCAACTATATACAGATAAACAATCCAGGGTCCATGATCCCAACCGAAGAAATGAAACCTATCTAATAACACTACCTAATAAAAAAAACTATATACAAAAATGTGGCCCATTGTCCAAAAGGTCCAAAAAAAATGCAAAACCAAAGGAAACCTAACACTAACTACAGAACTATTTACAAGGGCAGCGGGCTAGTCCGATGGCTCACTTCGGGATGTTCCGGGCCAGGGCATCATCGAACTCCTGCTCAATGTCCCACAGGCGGTCCTCCTCCATGGCCCTGAGGGTCCGCAGGGCCGTCGACATGTTCACCTCCAACTCCCTGCAGATTGCCTCGAGGCACTCAGCCTGCCTCAGGGCCCTCCGCATGGAGTTCTCCGCCCTGACCATCGTGAGCCGTGCCTCTTCCGCCCGCTGCCGCTCCGCATCTATGGTGTGGCCCAACCGCTGCCACAACAAAGACACTTCCCGTCCTGGGTCCTCCTGCCCTCTGGCCGATGCCTGCCCCTCCGATGTCGAAGGCCCCGAGCCATCATGGCTCCCACCTCATTGCTGCTGCTGCTGTGCCTCTGCCCGTGCCCTGGCTCCTGCTGCCTGCACATCCTCCACCGGCTGGGGTGCAGTCGTTGATGTGGCCACCCTGCTGGACGTCCGACTCCCGACTGTGGCAGGGATGCCTCCTCCACCAGCCTGGCCGCACCGTCAGAGGCAGCTCCACAGGGCACCCAGGTGACTAATGGGTGGGAAGATGGCACGGAGGACGACTGGCGCATAGGGGGTTCAGTTGAGGAGGGGGTCTGAGCAAGCCCCATCAAACGGAGGAATCCGGCCTGGGTGACCTGTCCCAGTAGGCCGACGCGGTCAACGAGCCATTCGAGATGACGTGCAGTCTCCTCATGAAAAGACTGCAGGTCACCTCGCATGGCCCGTTGACGCAACGCCACAGCAGTCAGGACAGGCTCAACCCGGACCCGGAAAGCCACGTCCGCAGGCAGAGGAAGGCCAGTTATTGTGAGCTCATCCCCTGCCTGAAAACAGGTCTGGACGTAGGCATCCCTGCTGGTGCAAGATGATGCAGTGACAGGATCAGGGACAGGATTGCACACAGGCACCTCCGTGGCGGCCTGTGCTGCCTCCTGTCCCTGGTCCTGCACTGCACCACTAGCACCAGTGGAATCCCCACCTCCAGACCCCGTCTCTGTTGCTTGCACGGCCTCCTCCTCCACCAGACCCCCCACCAACCTGGATGACTCCGTGCCATCTTCCCCCGTTGGGCCCTGTGGGGTCCCAGCTGCCCCTTCTGCTGCCGAGGAGTCCAACTCTGACCTCTGCCTCTTGGACCTCCCCCTGGCAGCTGTGGCCTGGGACGCGGCACCGGACTCCTCACTACCCGACGAGATCACAACCTGGGAAGGGAGCCGGGCCTTGCATCTCCGGCTGGCGGTGCGATCCCCGCCGCTGTGCTCCACAGCACCTTCTCCGCCCTCTTCATCAGTTGACACTGCAGACAGGGAGAAACAAAACACAGGCATCAGGGCACTGTCCAATGGACACATACACACATGACAGCTCTACATGAGTGGCATTGGCAAACCTCAGACATGGCATCACAATCGCCAACACACATGTAATTTCAACTTGCACACATGAGCCATACCACAGCCATATCGCAACTGCCAGCACCATCCATACACATACAACAGCATGAGCAGGCAAAGGTGAGCCAGACATCACATGCAACACAGGGAGTGCACTACACATGTACACACACCACCACACTTGCATGCATGTGTACACCTCTGCCAACTGTTGCAGTGTTCAGATCGGCATCCATGTCACATCTGCCAATCAGGCTTCCGCATCCCGCTGTCACATGCATCCATGTTGCATCACTTTTGCACCCTTGTCAAATACACACACATGCACATGTACACAGTGCTGATACATGCAGCTGAAAACAACATCCATGTGTGACATCACGCACATGCCTACTTACATACACATTCATCCAAACATGTGTGCCCACACAACTGCATTTGGCATGCAAGCCTACACACACAAGCACCATCCATGTCTCACACATGACAGCCCTCGCATGTGTTAGCCTCACGGCCCTGTACACCCCCACCCATATTTGGCCCCATACAAACACATGTGCAACCTGCATACTACTGGCACATCACTACACACACAGCTTACAATCATGATGCATGTACACTTACCGCTCGACTCCAGACGGGTCTGCCTCTCAAGGACCTGGACGTGGAGCGCTGGGGATATGTGTTCCAGGACCCTCATCTGATCGTCCGACAAGTGGCCCCGGTGCCCCTTAGCATCCGCTGCCTTCAAGAGGCGCCGGGCCTAGTTGAGGGTCCTGGACCTGAAGTCCTCCTAGCGCTTCTTGACATGTTGGAAGCCGCGGACTGCCACCCCCTACGCGTTGATGGCAGTCACGATGTCCATCCAGATTCGAGTCCGTCCTTCCTTGTCGGCGCGCAAACTTCTGAAGAGGGCATCATACTGCCCCAGGACTTGCTCCACCAGGAGACCAACTTCGGTGGCAGTGAAGCTGGTGCCCCTCTGCCTCTCTGGCCGGGGGTTGTCAGTGGTGCCAGATGTTGCAGTGCCCGACATGACAACCCCAGAGGCAGGAGTGGGTGGGCAACTGGGTCCTGGGGCTGGGCTGTGGAGCGATGGAATCCCAGTCGGGAGTCTTCGGTTCCAGCAGGGGTGGTCACAGCAACAGCACCCCTGGCTGATGTGCAGGCAGCAAATGACATGGCACGTGGGCAGCAGGCAATCAGGCAGCAGCAGATGGCAGGTGGGAGCGTGCTCGGGGCTCTGGGGGGCAGTAATTCGGCCTTCTGGGCAGGAGCGTGGTCTTCCGTGTGCTTATGCGTGGCCAGCTTGATACAGAGTGATTTGGCATGTGAAAATCCAGCACGTCTGTGTGTAATTCGAGGAAAGGGCCTTAGCGCGTAAGCGCGTCAGCACACGTACGCAAATTCATTGGCCCAAAGGCCACTAGCGCGTATGCGCGTCTGTGACGTGCGTGCACGGGCGTTTCCCTGTACACGGGTGCATGTTACACGTCCAATGACTGCACGTCAGAGTGTCAGCTCGTGTAATTGGAGGATGGGGCCTTAGCGTGTACACGCGGAAGTGACGCTGGACGTGTGGGCATGTTTAAAAGGTACTTGTAGAATGCCATTTCCTTGTGCGTGCTTTTCGTGGAGAGCGAGTGGGTGAAATCTGTACTTCTTGTCGGTTCACACGTGATTTACTTCACGGCGTTCCAGGTTCGTACTCCCTGTTACCTCTGATAACTTTTTCTCTTCTTGTCTTTTTCCTGGGCCTGTTTCCTCAAACTGCGTTCACTTCTCCTGTTGTCCTGTCTCCTCAGACAGCGTACAATTCTTCTTTTGGCGGGGGTGTTGCCAACGCGCACACGCGCATATTTTTCACGCGATTTTTCCTGGCAGACGGTGAGTCGCGCACGTATTTGACATCTGTGCTTGCCCCGTGTGTAGCCTACCCCTTCAGAGGTCAGTCTAGGCTGCGTGTGACACCCATACGTTAATTTTTGTGTTTCTGGGTGCCACTGCGTAGTGCAGGTTTTTTTTTCCACGCACGTGGTCTAGGAGGGGTTGCGTGCACATTATCTCTCTTTTTTTGGGGTGCCTGTGCGTTGCGTTACCCGTCATCTTCCCCCAGGGGTCACATACAGCCTTGCTAGAGCACTAGGGTACGAATTCCATCTAGTACCCTACCCCTTTGACCCCCCAATTGCCCAGGACAATAGTTTATTGCAACTCCCATACGCACAACAACATCAGTGCCATGGTTGGGAGGCGAGCACGCGGTAAAAGTGGCAAAGGTGGGCGAGCCACAAGAGGTGGCCGTGGTGGATACGGTAGGGGACGTGGCCAGGACTTGCAGGGTGCCCCTACCCCCCATGTGTGGGTGACCAGTCAGGGACACCCATGCCCCCCCCGGTTGAGGGTAACGTGGCTGTTCATTCCCACACTCCTAGTCCACAGTCCACCTGGGCTTCTGCCCCTAGTGTCCAGAGCGGCGTAGGACACTCAGTATCACCACCACCTTCCAAGCGGAAGAGGAAGAGTGCTCGTCCAGTACAGGCTGATGCCCCAGACATGGCTACACAGTCCGGCCCACCAAGGAAGCCCAGCTTCAATCAGGTCGAACTTGCAGCACTTGTGGAGTATGTGTCCGCACATGACAGCGAAATGGTGATTACTGCAGGATGCAAGACCACACCTGCACAACGTCAGGCACACTGGCAGACCATTGCGGAACTCATAAGTGCCCTTGGATTCGTGTGGCGCACAGCTAATAATTGCTACAAGCGCTGGAATGACCTTAAGCGTAGGGCAAAGAAAAAGCTGGCCTCAAGTCATGCCGCAACTCTAGTGACTGGAGGTGGGTCTCCGGCAGAGGACATAGAACTCACTCCACATGAGTATGTTGCTGTGACCTACGTCACGGCGGAACAGATCCAATGCATGGGAGACCTGCCAGATTATGAGGCATTGTCCGGTGAGTGCACATGCATGTGTGCGTCATCCATGTGCATGGTGTGTGTGTGAGTGCTACTGATTGAGTGCCAGGTGAGGGGGTGTGTGCCTGAGTGGTTTGGGTCACCCATGTGCTTCATCCAATACATTCTGCGCTCCAGGATTTGGGTGTTGCAGTATCCCTTCTGGCAACAGTAGACATTCAGCCCAACCTCACGCCAGTTGCCCTTGAATTGTCATCTTGCCACAACATAGTTGCATGTTATTCTGTGTTCATTCAGGCTGATTGTCTGTATTCCACCACTTTCGCTAGGCATTTCTCAGTCCTATTGTCACATGTGTGACATGGCTAGGGTACATGCCATCTGTGTGATGGCATGTGTCATGTATGTGTATTGGACATGCCAATCACAGACCAATGTGTGATGGCACTGCTAAGCAGCATGCAGCAAATTTGTTGGTCTTCCATCTTGTTGTCATCAATGTGTGCCATTTGCCTCCCCTTCATACGCAGTGACAGTGCATTCATGGTCTTCCATCTTGGTGTCATTAATGTGTGCCATTTGCCTCCCCTTCATACGCAGTGACAGTGCATGCATGGGAGGGTTATAGTCATGTGGTACATGTGTCAATGAAGTACTGTTTCTGTTGCTTTTCAGCCCTAATTGTGTTCCATGTTGCTAATGCCTGTTCCCATTTCTTTTCTTTCATGTCTTTGCAGGGGATGACGCACTTGATACTGCTGGGGTTGTGGAGATGGTGCAGACCCAGGAGGGGTCTCAGGCCCGACCGGGCACCAGTGAGGGACGTGGTGTGGTGGTGGGTGAGAACCCACACTTGCTGCAGGCCGTCATCTCAAGGGGTGTCTCTGGGTGCACCTCCCCCGAGCTCTATTCAGGTGCCGATTCGGATGATGAGACCTATGTGGGGTCGCAGGTAAGTGTTTCTGAGAGGGATTCTTTACTGTCCAACCCACCTGCACCAGGGATCGAACCCTCAATGGGGATGTCAGTGTTGGTAGGTCCGCCTTTGGTGGTTACGGATGCAGGGTCACACTCCGCTACATCTGATCCTGTTCCTGGGCCAGCAGATCAGAGGGGGAATGCAGTCCTGCAGCCTCAGGCAGTGCCGGCACAGCAAGGCGCAGTTCGCCTTGCCCCAGACTGGTGTGGTGCCCGCCGACGCGGTGGCTGTACGCCACCTGGCAATACCGCATGGGAGCAATCCAAATACCGTATGGCAAACCAACAGGCAGCATCAACTGAGATGATGGCTCAGGCCATGGATAGGGTGGCCACTTCCATTGTCCCCCAAGAAAGGCTAATTGAACAACTACAGCAGGCAACAGACTCCATTAGCCAGTCACACAGGGAGGACATGTTGGCGTACAACAGGGACAGGCGGGCGGCACTGGAGACTCTGCGGGAAGTCATTTCCATTGAGTCCCAGGGCCACAGTGAAGCCCTGAGGGTGAAACTCCGTCAGCTCAGGGTGACTCTGGTTGAGCTTGAGGCTTCAGCTAACACGAGGACAGAACAGCAGTTGGAGCGGCTCACACGTACGGTCTCAGCTGAGATGCAGGCAACTAGGGCGGAGGTCCGGGCATCCCGTGAGTTGTTGCATCGGGACCTACGCACAATTATCCTCCAGAACCAGGCCTTCCACACCCGCATGCTTGCTGCCATGGAGGACCAGACTAGGGCTTTGCGTGGGCTACCTCCCATAGTGCCACCACCTCCTGATGCAGCTGCAGAGGGTGAGGAGAGCGACAGCAGCGATTCTCCCACAATAGGGTAGCCGTGCAGGCCATGAGCCCATGGAGGTGTTTTTTTTTTGCAAGATCCACACAGGTGGGTTTTGGTGTGCACCCTGTCCTCGGACCTCCTGGGTGGCCTCCCCCACCCCTCGGGCCCATTAATGGCCATTTTATTTTTTATTTTTTGGACAGTGTGTTGCCTTGTGTGGCTCCCGTGGGCATACACTGTATTGTGGCTGGGCACATGCAGGCTTGTCCTGAATTTGGGTCAGATGCTTGGGTTTGTGTGACACACACCCCTCCTGCTTCCCATTTCCATGGGCTTGCAAAGGGTGTGCCCAAGTGACATTGACTTACATGGTGACGTTGGACTCCCATTTGAAGTGTGGGCAGTCTGTAGTCAATACTGTGTATAGATTCCTAGTGAATATTGTTGTTGTATTGTACACTGCATGGTGTATTGATATGTGGCTCTGCATCCATCTCATCTTCCTAATTTGCAGGTCCATTTCTCATGTCTTCACAACGCGGTCTACTTTGGGACTGGAGTCCATGTTGTAAGCAGTGCACCAACACTCTTGCGTGGTGCTAACCCTCTATACTTGGAAGTGTTCGAAGTGCTGCTATTATCAGGTAGTGAGGCTACCAATTTTTTAAGTCCGTACTGTCATGTTTATGGTAGGTTGGAGGTTATGTAGGTGATTGGTATTATTGGTAAGTATTTGGTAATGTGTGTTGTTGGTCCTGCATTACTGTGAGCATTTCATGTGTGGCCAGTTTCCATTAGGGACACTGTAGTTAGTGACACTTGGGGCATGTTGTGGGGATTAATTTGTTTGCTCTCACATTGCATGACATGCCATGGTGTGTTATGTGGCCGTGCCGGGGAGGGGTTGGGTGACATGGCACTGTTCTCATGTTGCCTTTTGCAAGTGGGGGGTGGGGGTGCAGGGGGACAGGAGTGGGGGCCTGGTGGAGGGTGCCCCTGGATGCAGGGGGGTGGGGGTGCAGGGGGACGGGGTGGGGGCCTGGTGGAGGGTGCCCCTGGATGCAGGGGGGGTGGGGGTGCAGGTGGACAGGAGTGGGGGCCTGGTGGAGGGTTCCCCTGGATGCAGGGGGGTGGGGTGCAGGGGAACAGTAGTGGGGGCCTGGTGGAGGGTGCCCCTGGATGCAGGGGGGCTGGGGGTGCAGGGGGACAGGAGTGGGGGCCTGGTGGAGGGTGCCCTACAGTGCTGGGGGGTGGGGGTGCTGGGAGACATGAGTTGGACATGAGTGGGGGCCTGGTGGAGGGTGCCCCACAGTGCTGGGGGTGGGGGTGCAGGGGGACAGGAGTGGGGGCCTGGTGGAGGGTGCCCCTGGATGAAGGGGGGTGGGGGTGCAGGGGGACAGGAGTGGGGGCCTGGTGGAGGGTGCTCCTGGATGCAGGGGGGTGGGGGTGCAGGGGGACATGAGTGGGGGCCTGGTGGAGGGTGCCCCTGGATGCAGGGGGGTGGGGTTGCAGGGGGACAGGAGTGGGGGCCTGGTGGAGGGTGCCCTACAATGCTGGGGGGTGGGGGTGCTGGGAGACATGAGTGGTGGCCTGGTGGAGGGTGCCCCTGGATGCAGGGGGACAGGAGTGGAGGCCTGGTGGAGGGTGCCCCTGGATGCAGGGGGGTAGGGGTGCTGGGAGACATGCGTTGTTGGGCAGTAGTGCAAGGTGACATGTGGGTTGGCTGGGGGGCATGGCCATGGTGGATGGGCTGCCTGCGGGACATGTGCAGGGGTGCAGGGTAGTCCCCTGTGGTGTGGGCCACCTGCAGGGGCCGTGGAGGGTGTAGAGGGAACAGCTGGGAGGACCCACACAGCCAATTCATGTGTGGGACTCCCCGGTACCCCCGAAATACACGTAGGCTGCTGGATTCGCGTGTGGAATTTGCCACGCACCCGGAGTACACGTACCCTGCTGAAATTGCGTGTGGAACTTCACGCGCACACACCGAAATACACGTACCCTGCAAATGTGCGTATGAAACTTCCCGCGCACCCTGGAATAGACGTGCCCAGGCCAATTGCGTGTGGAACTTCCCGCGAACCCCGTAATACACGCACACGCTATTTTTCACACACCGTGTGTCCGTGTTTGTCGGTACCCCTTTGCACCTCATTTGTCCCATTCATCATAGCTGTATATGGGTGCTTTTTGTTAGCGCACATTTTGGCGCACATTTAATTCAGGTGCAGGGATTCTACTGCCTGCTTTCTTGTGGCGTACTTGTTTGGCCCTGTGCGCGTCTTTCACTGTGCGCTGGTTTGCCATATTCGGTTCCATGAATACGAGTTGTAGGCGAGCGTGTGGGCGTTCCGCGCACTTGCCTCCTGTACTTCCCCCGTGACGCCCATATTTTCGCACGTTGTTCCCCATTCCGAGTGTTACGCCCTGTGTTCCGCCTACTTTTGTAATGTGCGCCACGTTATGTGCGATTTCGCAGCGGCCGTGGCGCACGCCGTTGGATGACCGATTCTCGCACTTTTACTGTGAATCTCACGTTTTGGCACATCTGCACGGGAATTTTCGGCGCACATTAATTCCATGAATCGGCTTGTTAATCTTTCGAAGAAACAAAGAAACAAAGCCGCAGACTTAGAGGCCAAAAAAGCAGCCTAGTATCCAACCGTATTTGATAGTGAAGTAAAAAATATATGGCAGCCAGCAGGGCGATGCATGTTGGTCAAGGAAGGATTCAATTTGACATCCCATCCATTATACTGTTAATTGAAATACAAGGAAGAAAAATGTATGGAAAAAACGGGGATGTTCTCTGCCCCCTATCAAGGGCATTTGGAGACAGGATATGCCTCTAGAATTATTGAGGGTAGTGCTGGAGCAGCTTCACTACTCAGTTCATGTGACTCAGGAGGGTCTAGCTGCTACTATTGCAGAAGAATGATTCATACCAAACCTATATGAACATGTGGCACAGTTCATTATAAACTTTATTATGTGCCAGAAATGTACGGCAGGACACACTCTGAGAACAGTGAGGGGAGGAACTTCCAGACCAAATGGACCATTTCAGCACCTGCATATAGATTATGTAGATATGCTGCAGACTTGCAATGTATATAGGTATTTGTTATTTGTAGTATGTCCCTTTTTAAGATGGATCGAGGTGGTCCATGCAAGCACTCTGATGACGCATGTGCTACCACGTTCCTTGTACGCAAAGTATTTCCAGGATAGGGTGTGTGCGTAGTTTTGCGATCTGACAAAGGACTGTACTTTGTAAATGAGCTATTCGAAAATATAGTTCTGCTATTAGGAATGCGACACAAGTTTGCTTCAGCTTATCATCTACAAGTAAACGGCGTCTGTGAGAAATTAAATGGTCCTTTAAAAGAAAGGATAGCAAAACTAAAAGCCATTTTAAAGAAGGGATGGCTTCATTGCCTACCTCTTGCGCTACATGCACTGCAGAACCAGCCATGCTCAGCTCATCATCTGACGCTCCATGAGTTGGTGACTGGATGCCACATGAGAACTCCTCTCACTCCCCCAGCAAGGGCAAATACAGATGCCCACAGTGTAGCAAAGGCTCTGCATGTTTCTTTTATCACCCACCAGCTCCAAAATCGACTGAAGGGATCAAGGGCAAATAGTAAAGACAATCAGCCTATTGATTTGGAAGATATGCTCAAACTGCTCAGCCTGTACCAGGGGGACAGGTGCTAGTGCGTAAGTTAGTGTGTACCTGGAGCATTCCTTGTTTTGACAGCCCCATGAAGTAGAGGAAGTGAGTCCTGCCGCTGTGAAATTTCAAGTCAGGTGAGCGTGGTTGCATCGACATGATGTTAAACCCTACAAAGGAGAAACCTTGATCTCTCCTGCAGCTACCCCTTTAGAAGCAAGTGAAGAACCTCAGTGAATGCAAACCAGATCCAGGAGCAAACGCCAAGACAAGGAAAAGGAAGAAAAAGCAAATCTTTTAGATTAGAGTTTCTTAAAGATGAATGGACTTCAGTGATCTTGGAACACTTTCCCTAGACTTGGATCAAGGGACAATGGGACAAAAGCAGTAGAAGTCAGAAGAAAAGAAGAGTACTTTTTTATGCTACCTATTGTACACACATTCTTGCTTGCAGTCTTTTCATAGATATGATAGTCTTACACAGCATTGATAAGAAGACATATCAATATATTGACTTTTTTGGAAACCCTAAAAATAATATGATTGTCTTGAGAATTATATTGGCGATTATTTTACACGTTTTGCTATAATTCATAAATCATCAATACATTTACACATTTGGTATATGTAAAACATAATCGGAGAAATCAAGATATTCCAAGAGGTAAGAAATGTAACTCCACAAAAAAGGTGTACTATCTGTAGGATAATTTTTAGACATTTTTGTGTCATTCTGATTCTAACTGTTATCCTTATTATGTTGGCATTTACACACATTTACACACATTGGGCCTCATCATGAGTTGGGCCTTAGCCCTTAAATGCAGTACTAATGCTATTACCACTATATTTAAGGGTTGACCTAATCATGAGTTGGAAATGATCCAATGGGGAACGAGAACTTACCACTGTACTGCTACTCATGATCCAGTGCTAATATCACCGGACCAAGTAGTAGTAATGCATTTTGCACTCGTGGTATACCAGCGGTGTTACCACCAGACCCCTGATGAGGTCCATTATAAGTAGCCAAGAACTAGAAAACAAAACATCTCCCACTGTTCCTATTATCCCTATTATCGCCAATAAAAGTCCCAAAACCCCATTGATTTCTGACATTAAAAGACCTTTTCCCAGAATAAAGAAAGATGCTGAGGAAGACATCGGCCCATCTGGCTAATAATGTATGGTACCAGCACATGAAAGACGTGGGAGAGAGAATATATTGGAAGAGAGTTATGTGTGCCCATTAAAACTGTATTCCATGAATGCAGCAAGAACATTTATTGCAAGAGAAATGTCCCCACATGATGCAAAATGCCTCAGTCATCTGGCAGCATGTACCACCAGAGGACAATTTGAAGGAAAATGGGCAACTCTAAGATGGCGATCAAGACAGGCTTTTCCATACAAAGATACATATGTGAAGACAAAAGGAATGAAGACTTGCCTAGGGTGGGCAAACAAAAAAACATATGGATTCAACCCAGTATGGCAAAAAGATAAAAGCTGTCGAAATGAAAAGAATGAACTGCTCAGACATGACTGAAAGATCAAGAGAGCCTGGATGCTGGGAGAGAGCACAGCTGTTGGTGTATGGGCATATAGCAACCAGTAATGGATGGGAAGATGGACTAATATCATGCTCTGCACATCTATTGAAGAAAGAAACAGTCCATAAAGTACAAATGGTGAACGATGAGGCCTGGAATCATGGGCCAAGTATGCAAGACTATTAATCTGGGTTGACAACGACGCAGGACCAGTGCATATATTACAATTGAAGAATGCAATAACCTGCTTCAAGACTTATGGCAAGGTCTATGTTGAAAGTATCAAAGGTTGATGAGAAATAATGGAAGTACCAGGAATGAATGAAGGAATTGCAGTTGTGATGGATTGATATTGGGCCTGTAAATCCAGAGCCTACATGCAGTTGTCTAAAGATTGGGGAGGAGTGTGCTCCATTGTAAATATGCACGTCCCAGTGCTAGTGATTCGACAGAGTGACCTCCATATGGAGGAGTTCCCAAAAAATAATGAATATAACAGGAGGAAAAGATCATTTAATCTTTTTGAGCACGGGCAATTCTCAGTTGCACTGCGCCCAAGAGTGCAATATAGGCATGTGTTGCAAGTAATTGAAGAGAGATGTGGTTATAAGTCTGATGGATTTATTTGCAAAGTAGCCTGACACGTGTTTCGAGTCTAAACCGACTCTTCATCCGAGGCTGTAAATGGGAGATGGGACCTAAGATAAATTGAATGAAGGACAGTGCCAGAAAATACTCTCACGGCTTCGCAATTGCGGTAATTTCAGCACAGCAGGAAAAGCCAAAGTGATGTGAAAGGAAGCAGCCCCGCTGCGACTGAGAATTGCCTGTGCTCTAATTGTTTCCACAACAGTGGGTTGTACTTAGCAGTACTCCCACACCTCTCAGGCACCTGCAGCCTATGTGCACTCTTAATATTTATTCATACAAGCGCTGTGGTTTTGTGACTTTATCTGCAAAACCTGTGTTTTTCTTATCATTTCATCTTTGTTGACTAAAAAGAGAGAATTATTTTTCATCGAAATCAATAAAAGCTTATGAAGACATTCCTGATTAACACAAGCTATTCAGCAAGACCGCCATGATCATTATATCTATATTTATATCAGGACTTCAAGCTGCAGTAAAGGCCATGTGGTTGCAGATCACTAGGTGGGAATTGCTACAGACGATTAATACAACAATGAAAGGATTCAATGCAATAAAAGATGAATTAAGAGCTATCAGGCTGACGACTCTTCAGAAAAATTATGTTGTGGATCTGATAAGAGCAATTGAAGGAGGCGTCTGTGCCAAGGTCAGGCCTCCTTGCTGTACATTTACCCCATCTCATGATGGAGAGAATGGAACCCTGAAAGAAGCAATAACGATGTTAACAACCCTGCATACACAAATGGAAGAAGCTGATGAGACGGCAGGAGATAATTGATATTCATTCCTGTTTTCATAGATTCCATCTTGGGTGGTGAATGCTTTCAAATTACTTGGGGCAATACTAGTGTTAGTGTTGCTTGGATTTTGTATCTTAAGGATCATCTTGGGAAAATGCCAGAAAACAGCCAAAAAAGTTATTGAGACGAAGATAATGATTGATGTTTATAGTGGCATTGGAAAAGAAATGCGGGCTGAAGAAAGTACTCAAGAAAACATCAAGAAAGAAGAGTTATCTTGCACCTCCAGGAACAAGGTTCTACTAGACCCAAGATTGGAAGAGATATGTGGGCCAATGGATATTCTGTTCACCAGAAGGGGATTGTCGCTATATGACTTGGAGTGTGGATGAACGCATAAAGAGTGCGGGTCACCTGAGGGGGGTGACAAAAATATGGGTCTCAAAGAAATGAAAATATGATGAGATGGTGGAGGAAGATGAAGCAGGAATTCAGAAGAAGAGGAAAATAATTGAATGGTCAAATTTTCGACCAGAAGGGGAATTTACAAGAGCAGGTGGGTGCCTCTTTTCTAGGCCCTGCCCCTTCACCACAGTCCTATTGGAGTAGCAGACGAAGAGCTACAATTGAGAATTCATGCACAAGTGTATGTGACACATTGATACCGCATCGATTGTATGAAAGACGATATGCATTCAGACAGGCATTCATAAAACGCCCTCACGTTGAGACAACGGAAGGAAGTTACCAGAAAGGATGTACATTGACAAAGTGCCAGAATGTGGCTATGGGAATCATGAACAAACGCTAAAGAAAAGGTTGAGGACAGGAATATGATGCCATGAAGAAGATATATAAGCATAAGCCGAAACAATATGAAAATACTTTAGATTGACAATGTAACAGAAGCATTAAAAGAACCAAAAGAGGAAGTTATTGTGAGAATAAGAAGATGAAGTAACTAGTTGACCAATAACTGTAAATACACTGTAACACAAGGTAGATGAAGCATATGGAAGCATGATAAAAAGAGGTATATATAAATATATATAATGTTTAGGACTGCCATTCGAAGAAAATTGGCGAGGGCCCGTTTTAAAGAATCAACCCAGCTACCTCAAAATGTGAACCTAGGATTGCAAATTGAATAATTAATTAATTTGCTGTTTTTGTGTGCAGACAAAGGGAGTATGTTGGCCTGAAGTCAAGGAGGTTATTTTGAGAAATGGGTGCAAGGCACAAGGGGACTCGAATGAACAGACCATGTGTGTGAGACATATTTCTGATAAGATTAGGAGGGCAAGGATATTTGCTGATGCCAAATATTGGACAACCACAAAAGCAAAAGTCTATGTCAGGTTGACAGAGCAAGTCTCTAAAGGCCACAGGGGGTAATGACACCCTTTTCAATACAATCAAATAGCAGTACTTGAGAGGCTGAAATTGACAAAAACGTGGTTCCTAACAGGTGAGGAAGGGCTCAAAACAAAGACTATTCATTAGAGCTATGAGTTAAGATAGTCATTTGCCCACAATCCCTTGAATGTCCCAGAACAGTTAGCAGACTACAAGGTCAACTAAAAATGATAGACCAGGCCAAGGATCAGGTCAATGACATATGATGGACTAATTGGAAAAACAGACAACAAGCTGACGCAGCTTGAACACCTCGGTTTCTTCTGCTGACGTGTTGCTAAAATGAGTTCAAAGTCCAAGGATGGATAGGGTTGCTAACCAATCAAAAAGGCCTGCTATGTGCTTCCATATACAATGTTGCAGTTATTAGCCTGCTGCCTAATGCTCTGCTATAATATGTATGTGACATACGTAGAAGTATCTCAGGGCATGTCCTACAGACAAGGGGCAGCCAATGAGATATTAACACTTATATAATTCTATAAGTAGACATGTTCCCCTGATCCAATCCCTCCTGGTGTTAGGTTTTTATGAAATGCCACGTAGGATGATGTCATGAATGACGCATGTAAAGGTATATTAACAATGTGCAAGCAAACCTAGGTGTGAATATATATGAGCCTCTACTTGATAGCTATATTTCTCCCTGCATTCTTTCTTTGAGATTAAAGCAGTATTTTAGCCTCTTCCTTTTGTCACAGGTGCAAACTGCCGTTGATACCGGAGGGGAAATGGTTGTGGATGAGGCAAGCACAGAAGGCCCAGAACTTAGTCAAAGGTCACAGACATATGTTGATTGCAGGGAAGGGGCCTACAAAGGGAAGTCCGGAGACACCGGGTCTTGGTTGGCCAATGGTCTCCATGTGAAAGAACCCTTTGAGGTGTACATTGGAAGTCCCCACCCACCGAGCACCCTTGAGAGTGCACAGTCACAAGTGCGAAATACCATTGATACTGGAGGGGGGTGGATCTGGAAGGAGTTGAGCGCAGAAGGCCCGGAACCAAGTAAAAGGACACCTACATATATTGATTGCAGGGATGGGGTCTTCAAAGGGGAGTCCAGAGACAACGTGTCTGGGGTGCCCATGTGCCCAATAGTCACCATGCAAAGAACCCTTTGAGGTGTACACAGTGGTGGTCGGTCATTTTTTCGAAAAAATAATGTCGAAAAAAAAAAATGTCGAATTCCGTTTTTTTAATTGTATATTTATTTTGGGGTTCGGGATAAAAAAAAGATGGGTAAAACAAAAAAAAAAATTAAAAAAGGGGTGTAGGGGAGGGAACCCCCCATTTCGAAAAAAAAATGCATTAAAAAAAAATTTGACTTTTTTTTACATTTTTTTTCAAAAAAATGACTTTCGACATTATTGGTTTCGAAATTATGACTATAAATCGTACACAGTATTAAGCACCTTCTTCATTCCCACCCACCCAGCCCCCTTGCGAGCGCAAGGTCACAGGTTCATGCTGCCATTGAGACCAGAGCGGGGATGGAACTGGGTGAGGCGAGCACAGAAAGCCAGAACCTAGTGAAAGGACACAGACATATGTTGATTGCATGGCGGGGTCTTAAAAGGGGAGTTCAGAGACACCTGGTCTGGGGTGGCCATGTGGCAAATGGTCCCCATGCAAAGGAACCTTTGAGGTGTAAAAGGTAGTTGGCACATTGTTCCTTCATACCCAACCAGAACCCTTATGAGCGCACAGTCACAGGTGTGAACTGTCCGGAGGGGGATGGATGTGGATGAGGGGAGCGCAATATGCCAGGAACCTTGTTAAAGGACACCGATCTTTCATTATCTTCTTGATATAGCATACATTTATAAATATTAGATGTTTGGACATGTTGGTGACTTACAATTTAGGTTTACTCACTTTTCATATGACCTCATTCATTTAATATTGTTTGGTAAGGTTGATGGCATTGAAAAATTACGAATTGTACTGCTGTGTTGAGGTACTGCACTGCCTGTATAAATCCATTGCATTGTTCAGAATCACTGGGGAATTTCTCACAAATGGCTCGAACTAGACCGGCATGTACTACTCGTAGAATGCAGAATCCCAGTCTTCCATGAATCCAACATGTAAACGCTCGATAGGCCACATGCCTGTACCATCTGTGTAAGAGATCCAGAAATAGATTACTTGAATGAATCCAATAATTGCATTTATTTTGTTTGCACTGTCTTCTAAAATATTAGGCATTGGCATGCTTTCAAAAAGTACCTTTTCGAGCAAAGTAAATTTGTTTTAAGTAGGCATGAATTTGAAATGTGAATGTCCATTGCAGAAAAAAAAGTTTGGAACAAAGGGAAATATTGTTTTTAGCTTCAAAGTGAAAGAAACGTAATTGTTTGGTCGTTAAATATAATGCTGAATACTTTGGCTTGAGATTAGAATGAGAAATGTTTCCAAATATAAGAAAAATTCTATCGTTAGAGATCCATCGAAATTATAATGCTGTGGGAAATCAACATGGTACAGGTAGGGCTGAATTGTTGCCATAATTCCTGAATATTGTAGAAGTATAAATTCAACAATGAGAAAAATTCAAAAGTTTTTGCTTGTATACAGTAAAGAAATGAGGTTTCACTTTAAAACGCAATGTAAAAGAAAAATAAGAGAATTAAAGAGCCATGTTACAAAAACCCATAGTGCAAAGACAAGAATAATCGGTAAAAACTATTAAATATTGCATTGACATGTAAAAACAAGTCATGTAAATAAAGAATCTTAATATGGTTAGGTAAAGACATTTGTACATTAAATAAAATAAAAAATGTTAACTAAAAGGAGATTACAGAGTTAATTCATTTGAGGTAGTGCAAGTGCCTGTTCTAAGTATCTCATACTTGGTAGATAGTTGAACACAGCAAAAAGAAGTCATGGAGGCCCAGAATTGAATAAATTGACACAAAGGAAAAAGTAACTACAATGTTGTCTGATCAGAAAGGGTTTGATTATACTTATCGAAGAAAGAGATGTCTTGAGATTTCCATGGAGACACATTAATAGATTGAGCACAGAGGACGTTGATGTGAGACATGCATTGGCCTTGTGAAAAGGGGCATTCCTCCAGGTTTGCAGGAGAACACTATAAAAAACAGTTTCTGTCCTTTCGTTCTTCGAGGCTCTGGGACTCCCCAAAGTCCTGTAGTCCTCAGACAGCTTCTTTTCGTTCATAAAGGTTATTTTGTAGAGGGTCGTGGATAGGTTGGTGGTCCGGCCTGGTTGCACAAAGTTTTTCAACATTTCTGGCTTTTTTGCTCTTCATTCAATTATTCATATTGTCTCCTCCCTTTTATAAGGACTTTTCTAAACCCATGTTACTCAGGCTCCCATAACCTCAATAACCTTCGCAGTCGTTGTCTTCAATTCACAGTGTTTGTATTCCTTTCAATTCCTTGTTACATAGGATTGTCCACTCTTGGGTTTCTCAGGTTCCCGTAGCGTTGGTAGCTTCTCTCAGCCATTATTTACAATATTCGTGTTACTCTCAGCCCCCCTTCTAGAGGGTGTTTGTACACTCGGATTTTTGAGCTTTTCCATTGGTTTTTCACGATGTTCATATTACTCTCACTCCCCCTTTTATTGGGTAATTTCTCACTCAGGTTTCTCAGGCCCTCAACCTGGATAGTTTTCCAAGCTATAACATTGATAGCTTTTCCAGTGATTTTTCACAAGATTCTTATTGCTCTCATACCCCTTTTACAGGGTATTTGCACACTCGGCTTTCTCAGGTGCTCATAACCTGGATAGGTTTTCCAGCTATTATTCACAATGTTCGTACCTTGTAGGGTTATCCCTTCTGTCAGATTTCTTAGGCTCCCAAAACCTTGTCGGCTTTCTCCGTGGTTACATACCTCAGTAAATACGGTCTGATATGCACAGAGCTTGGGGATCCGGGCTCCCTCATACAGTCTGGTTTTGGCATTTGTTACCGGCCTCCAAGGCCACCACAGGTCCTGTGTGGTTGCGCCACCAAATGAGACGGGTGTCTTTCCATCTCTGCTTCTGTTCTGACCTGGGCTTCTAGGTCAGATAGAATGCCAATTCTGAGGTGTTCAGTTAGCCTTTCACTCACCCTCCTTTCTTCCACTGGCTCCATGGCCTAGTTTGGCTCCACCCATCCAGGACATATATACTGCAAAGGTACATCTATGTCTACAAGACCCACTGCCACCGTAGGAGTCTCTTCCTGCTTTACAATCTGTCCTCTTCTTATACACGTCACAGAAACAATTTGAACAGTGTCCTTCTTTTTTGATGAAGGCATTCAGGTTGTGTTCAGAATTACTGTGTTTGCAGGAGATAACAAGTCTTTTCCATATTCATATATGCAAACAAGGTGGTTTGGACAGCGACTTCCATTCTGGAATGGGAGTCTTTGTCCTCAAGAGGTGAGTCATTCCCTGTGAGGTCCCACTTGCTCAGAGCCCTGTGAAGGGTTCTGAGTCGCAGAATCACCTCCCTAGCCTCAAAGGAGAAATATGTTTGAACATTCACCTGCGTCAGAACTCTAGCTGCAGCATTTTGTAAGGAGTGCAATCTCCTGATGGCCTGTTTTGCTAATCCTGCAAAAATGCAATTGTCATAGTCCAGTTTTTGTCCTATAATTGCCCTGGGAAGTGTGGCACAGTTATCTTCCGATATCAGAGGTCTTATCTGTCTTGAGATCATCAGATAATGATGTGTTGTGCTCAGTAGATGCTAAAATGTGAGAGACAAGAGTCAAAAATAATACCAAGAGACTTTGCCTGTTCAACCACTTGCACTGGGCAGCCAGTATCATCTAGGTCCACACATTTTGGTAGCTCTTTATAGGTGACCTTAGACGTTAGTATGCAGAGTATTTCCATTTGATACCCAACCAGGTAGCTGACATTCATCTTGTGATGTCTGTAAATGTCTCCCTGATAAAAGACATGTTGTCCTCATATGAACCTGATAACCTAAAAATCGATTAATGGTTTGATGTGTATGTTAAAGAGCAAGGGTGAGACAAAGAACCAGGTGGCACTCCACAATCTATCATCTCTGGATCTGAGATACTGTCCCTTGCCCATTTCAACAATTCTCCATTCCTAAATCTGCCCATTATGCCCACTAGTCAATCTCATGCTGTCCAAGGAGGTGCCAGGGGACAGCTAGGAAGCAATTTCTAAAAAAGCAGTACAGCGCATCTTGGCTGGAGCAAATGTGGCCATTTGAACCACAAGTGCACTGCAGGCAAAGTGCCATCAGAGTCCTCTATGTTCAATAGCACCACAGTGGGTTTTTAGTTGCTCAGGCTTGCTTTTGGTGTCATCAGTTTGGAGGGCCAGACCTTTATTACCATCACCATATTGCTAGTATGACATTCCAAAGTGTTCAATTAATTTAATTATTTTCAAAGCAAGTTGAAAGGTTGAACAGCATTTTAACATCAGAAGACCCAAATAAGAAAATGACAGGTTGAGGGCTATGCATTTACCCTTGACATGCACATATTCTCAACCAGCACGCTTATCTTGGATTTAGATCCTCAACTGGATAGATGTATACAGGCAAAGACAGCAAGCCTTGATCAGTATGATTAAGTATTGCTTTGAAAGTAAGCACAGACAATTTCAAATTATTTAGGCATCTTGTTCAACTTTCCAAGAAACGCTAGATAATGCTTGCAACTCTGAATTCACCCAGATATAAAGAAATTCAACTTTCAAATAGCATGTTTGCCCAAAATAAAGTGTATTTATCTAATAAGTATTTTCGAAGTTTCATGAATAAATATGTATTGCTTCCACTTGAGAGCAAACGCTGTAACAAGTCAATTGTGATGTCAGTACTCGGCGTCAGCCCTTCCAGCATTGCTTAAGAATTATATACATCAGGTTGTTCATGCAAATGAAAATGTTTCAGAGGAAATGTGGTGCAAGCACAGCACACTTTGACCTATTCTGAGATTATGTGGATAAGGCTCTTTAACTCCTTTTTCCTAAACGTGCATGAGGCAATAAACATTTACAGCTCTGTCCCGCCCCGACCTATGAGATGCACTTCTCCTGGATGCATGGTCTGCCGCCAGACATTGCAGGAGGGTTCTACCATGACTTTTGACTTTCTTGGTGGGAATGCCCTGGTTCTGACCATGTTATTTTATCAACATTTCTTCCTGCTAGGCCTCTGTGCTTTTATGTGAGCCATACTGTGTATTGTGCTGCTCAAAAACACGTGTCAGTAGGCTATGCCCCTGCTTCCACTTCCATGTTAGGGACTCCTAGAAACGTGAGCACCGATTTGTAGCAGGTCACCCCCTAATTGCAGAAAGACATTTTGCAGGTCCTTTAATTCAGATTAGTTTACATTTCTTTTGTGATGCATTAAAGAGAAGAGGAAACCCTGTTTTTGGGTGCCCCATACTGCCAGCATTATAGGCAGCTGCCTAGTTTGCCTAGTGCTTGCACTGGCCCTGCTTATATTTAGTCGTCTGGCTTCTAATGCGATGATTCAAGTAATGGCAAGGCCAGTACGAGGCTCTGATGTAGGTAAGAAGAGACTCCAAGACGACTGCACTAAAGGGATGATGGAAAAGTGGCGGGACACTGCCAACGAAACTCTGCCTACAACTCTCCTACGATGATTGAGCCAATGCATTTTAGAATCACTTAATACGCACAATTATTTGCAGACAAATGCAACCCTTGCTTGTCTGCATAAGAGCATCTTTCTTTGGGCCTCATTACCAGTATGCCATTGAAGGTAAAACTAACAGTATTTCCAAATACCATGTGTTTATACCACTCTACCTAATTATAGGTGTTGTGACCTGTAGACAAAAAAGCACCTCCTTGTGAGGGAGGCTTCACCTGCAACTCAGTAGGGTGGAATTGGTGCTGGTGGTATTACTGCCTGATGCGCGTGCATCATTAGGGCATCCAGGACTTGGTCCAGCACCTTTGAAAATGTGGGCTGAGACATACCATGCAGCGCCCCTACTGTGTGTTGGAAGGAACCTGTGCCACAGAAATGTAGGTCAGCCACAAGCTTCAGCGGGGGTAGGGGAGGTGACTGTTCTGATTGAAATGGCACTCTGCAGTTATGTCTGTGTCAGGGGAGCAGGTTGGTGATGGTTGGACGGTCCAGTTTGTGTAAGGTGACTAATTGGCTGTATGTGAGTGTCCATGGGGATGGTCAGACACGTAGAATTGGTGCCCTCCGCTGCATGCATCTCCTACGCCTTGGTTGCACCTGTCTCCTTCCCTGCTGTGGTCTAGCATGCTGCTGTAGCTCAATGTAGAGTATCAGGTTGTGGAGCCTGTAATCTATGCCTGCCTGTGGCTGCATGTTGCTTGGATGCATATTGGGGCTAGGTGTGGGCCTTTTATAGTCCATCTGAGGGGTTCAGGTGCACCTGGACCTTGATTTGTGACACCTGTATGCATTTACCTCCACCTTTTTAGTGGAGTTAATTGTGCTGGGTTTTTGACGGAATTACCTCAAATTTTTGGAGGTAATTCCAATGTTTTTGAACTTGTAATCTTGTTGTAATGGGTTTTTGATGTTTGGTGGTAATTCCATCGGAGGAATTAAAACAGGCGCTGTTTCTGCTGATTCTTGGTGTATTTAGCGCAGGAGGTAATTCCGCCAGAGTTGACTCCAGAGGAGGAGTTACCGCTGATTTTGGGTCACTCATAATTTGCCATAGTCGTAAAGTTTGCAGTAACAGATTTACTGCAACTTCACCACTTACCGCCAAACTCGTAATGAGCCCCAAAATATTTAGTCAACACTTTGGGGATTAGGAGGCAAGCAGTCCTGAGTAATTTCGGTAGTTCATATCATTCTCCATTCAATTTTTGTTATTAAGGTGGTGCTTTAGTGCCAGATAGCTGCCAAAATTCTTGCATTGAAGAACAGATAGGAGGGCGATAGAAAGTGAGGAGGGACACACATCCTATGGGGGTTGCTTGGGTATTTACCAATCCACTGGTCAAGCAAACCTATGGCAATTCCCACCCACTTCCTGCTCCTCACCTCCAAAAACACACAATCCTTGGATCATTTTAGCTGGCACTAGGGTGCAGTAACACCAAACTCTGTGCTCTACAGCAGTGTTATTTGTGAGTAAAAATCTGAGGGTCAATGACTTAATTGCAGCCGTAAACGAGCTCATGATGTAATACAAATGTCTTAACCAATTGCGCTCTCACCCACTTGATTCATACGCAGCAGATGTGTTCTTGCATCTGTTTCTTGCACTGAAGTCCTGTTAGAAACAACCATTTGCAAAGCCACCAATTCTGGCTCGTGGCTATTCAATGGGCATTTGCAAGACACTGCCAATTTAAGCCCATGTTCTCACACCTTTTTCTAGCTGTTGTCATTTTATGGCTAGGTTTTGCTATCATGGCATTGACTGGCAAATGCCCAGCACGGGCCCGTTCAAGAGAAATACAAACGGTTAGGTATGCCAGTGCTTGTCCTCTATTGCTACTTTGCTGCTGTTGTACATTACGCTGTGTTATTTGTCTGTCGGGCCGCAGTGTGCGGCCTTACATTTTAATAATCTCTATTCTAAAGACGATCCCTTCTGCTGAAAATATATTATATTTGTTACATCGTGTGTCTTTGGGTTCCAAGAGATGCTCAAAATACACTGTTTTTCATCATCGCCCCCTAACTAGAGCAACGTTTGCGCAGCATCGTGATGGCAGAGCAAGATACATGAGAAACAAGCAGAAGGGGAGGTCACTAAAATGACTTGCATCGCCCACTGCAAATGCAAAGAGCGATTCGTCATGCCAAAACCCACCCAAACGTGCCCGTGTTTGACTTTTGCAGTTATTCACACCATGTTTGCAACAACACCAGAAGATCACGACTAAATGCAAGAAGCGGGAGATGTACCCTATGTGCGAAATACAGAAAACAAATGCACGGCAGAGATGTCATTTCACGCACAGCATAATCCCGGAGACGTGCTCATACTGACAGGACGAATCAGCGTTTAAAAGGAACCCTACACATATTTAGCACAACTAATCTCTAGTGCACCCAACTTGCAACTGGAACGCCAGCATGTCACACAATTCAACCCGAGATCCTCTGAAGCCCATTACTTCTCCTTAAACCTCCCTGTGTAATCATGTGACTTTTCACCTGCACACGTGTCACAGAATATTTATACTGGTTGCATTAAATAATTTCCACAGTCAGTCAAATGGACCCCTTAATGACGGAAACATGTGGACCAATGCTGCAGAACTTGAAGAGGCCAATATGGGAGGTCTTGGGATTTCATTGTTTTATTTATTAATTTTAAACTTTCAAACTTGTATATAGCACAACTGTGATCGAAAGTTATCGTAGCACGGAGCAATTTAAAATACAGTACAAAATCATGCAGTTGAACCCTTGCCGGCTCTATAAGCATTATTAAAACGTGACGTCAGCAACATAATATTCTCTTAAACGCAACAAGAGAAATCAATGGAACAGCAAATCTGAAAGTTAACTTATTGTAAACAAATATTGTTTTCAAATATTTAAAAAAACCGAATAAAAGAAGGATCTAAACGAATCGAAGTAGAAGGAGAATTTCCACACAAGGAATGGTGCTCAGCCATCAAGTGGCTGGAAACGTGGGTGAGAACATACAGTGTACCGCCTGACTTTCTCCAGCCACCTGATGTCCTTCCCCAGGTGCCACCATCTTGATTGTGGGGAGGCAATAGGGAGCCTCTTTCTGTTGCCTACCCATCCACCCACAATGCCTCCTCAACCCTCTAAGACATGCCGTGCCCTTCCCCTCAACCCTCCCCCACCACTTACCTGCTGGACCGGAGCTTTGTGCTCCGGTCCCGGTGCTTCTTCCCTCGCATGGCTGCCATAGAAATAGAAAAGGGGCTTAGTCTTTTTTCTATTTACTTCAGCGTCCATCTTTTTTTTAACGGGTAAAACGGGTAATTGGGATTGGCCAATACATGCCGAACACACACTCCTGTAAAAAAAAGAAAAAAAAAGTGTTGTTTTGTTCTGGCCCTACCTAGGCTCGGGCTGGCGGGCCATTACCGGCACAGTAGGCCCCTCCTAAGCATGGGTGATTGCTATATTCTGGGCACGTGGTTAAAGAAGCAGCACAAAATGCCTGAGCTGAAAAATATTCATGTCGGAATCTAGTTACATATAATCCTAAAGTAAGCATTTAAGTAACTACTAGTATTTACAAAAGTAAGAAGATAACATGGAGAACATTAACAATTAAACTTTGTTAATACCAAAGGAATATACATCTCTTTCTGGATTTCTTTTTATGTGTGCCACAGAGTGCTTGCCGCACTGAGGAACCGCAATGGCTTGTGTTTACTAGGAGTCACGGTGCCACAGTGTGGTCATCTTCCCCACTAAGAGCTTACCAGTAATTCCCTGCGAATACCGCCATATTCAAATACCGTTACTGTTACTGCATGCAGTACACGAGTGCTCCTAGCACTGAGGCAATAACACAGACGTGACTCCAAAAACCTTCAGGAAAACAAAGTGCACACACCATGAAAAGATGATATAAATATGTATCTTAAATACTGCATGTAATAAATACATATACCCACGTACAATATGGAGTATGAGAATATAAGAAAATACTTATTAAAAATGTTTTAAAACAACAAACAATTCTGTGTGCATATTTTTTAAACAACTGTGAATTTTGCAGAAATAGGTACACAACAACCGTCTATTTAAAGTTCTTGAAACTGAGTGAAGCGTTTGAAATGAAGTGTCAATGTCCAGTATGAACGTTGTTCAAATTCGGATTGTCCACCAGACTATAGATGTGAAGCTCCAAGTCTAATTCTCAGTAGTTAGCCAGTTCAAACCATAACTCCAACTTCAAAATCCAAAAGCTGAAATAAGTGAGTTGAAAGTTTAATTTGCTACAAGTCGTAGAGGACCTCTTGTCCTAAAAAAACAATAAAATCCCTAATATGTAACACAGAAGAATTGCTAAATGTAAAAGGTATTTCTAATGAAAGTCATACCAGCACAATCATGCTGCCAACACATGTCTATGCAAATCAAAACATCCTCTGCTAACAAATTAAGCAAAAACCCTGGCATAATAAGGCAAAGTACAGATACCAAATGGGACCACATCTTCACTTACCAAACAGACCAACATACTTTACATTACACCAAATGCATCTGCAAACTTAGGACTCTTTAGTCTGAGGTTCCAAATGTCATAAGCCATAAAATAGTGTTCAAGTAAAAATTACAAAATCATAAAACACATTACAAAATACACAACTTAAAAGATACCTACTTTCGGATCTTTTTTGGATTCAATTGCATCCCCTAATTTGATGCCCCTTGATATATGATCCCATCCCACAATTCTGAGACAAGAAACAGGCTGTATTAGATATCATAATTGTGTTTTATTAAAATACGATCATTTGAAAGGAGGCCCCCTAACTTTATGCTGGGGGTGACATATCAGTACATTTGTAACCGGTTTACAGAAACAAGAATTAGCCTGCCTGTGTAATTCTCACTAATAGATTATGCACACACATCATCAATCCATTATATCAAATTATTATATTTCTAACATTTCTAATGCTAAATAATGCAATGCCACCTCTAAGTACACCTAATTCTATGACATGTCTGCTTATTGGCCACTGTTTTACAAATCTCCTCAGTTAATATTGACATGTAATTAGTTTCCTTTTCTAAATATGAGATTCAAATGTTTATTTTCTCCAATATCAAAAACAAGTATTTGTATCAAAGAAAAGCTGTATAGAAATAGGCTAGATATTTTACATGTGCATAGTATCTCCATGTGCAATGTGGTGTAATTGGTTTGTATGCAATGCATGTAAATTAAATATTAGCTCTTGTAAACTGGGCTATAAGTTTTGAATGCACAGAAATGCACAGAATGTTAATTTATCTGACCTATGAATCCACCCAAGATTATGATTTACTGACACCTATGGTCCTCAAACCTCCTTGGAGGACTTGGGTGTATTTAATTCAGTGTCCTCTCATTTCAACACAAATTCAATGGTGAAGGTTTACTGTTAATTTGGAAGAACATGTTTTTCTATAGAACTGAAAGTGACAGAGCTAAGCTTCCTTTAATCATCAATCTGTCTCTTTAAATATCTGTAATGCTCAAGGGTCCGGAATTATCTATCAATCCTGGAGTTGTGGAAATGTGCACTCTTCCACAAATCTGGTGTCAAACTACACACATCATTTAGCTTTTCTTTGGATTTACAAAGAGCTGTGCTTTATTTGTGCAGAAATACTATGTGTGCTCATGTAAAACCAATCTGCCCTGAATACAATGAAAAAGCAAAGTGCAGTTTCTGCTTTACAAGCTCAAGCATTCGACTTGGAATGAGCCCTCATAGTGGAAGTGACCACCCTCTACATCCACTCCTGAAACCTAGCAGAGAAATGGTTCTAGAGGACCTATGTCTAACTACATTGGGTATTTTTCATACTCACCTTTGAATATTTCTATAAGACACCGAGCCAGCTAAGATCCTCAAGTGTTGCAAGGGAATTCCCAGACATTTGTCCCCTTTTGATCTCTTCCTCTCTCCTAGGAAAGCAGGACTGGGACGAGGATGCACTAGGGGCGCATAATGAGGACAGGAACGAGGATGCGCATGCTTGTATATATTTTTCTAAATGCCCAAGTTGAGGAGGACTGGGAAGAACCAGGAGCGGTATCAGACCTCCGTGATACCTGACCCAAACAAATCGATCACCCGTTATCAATAAAATACAGAATTCATTATGATTGCATCATATGTGGAGCTGAATAATAGCTCATGCATTGATCCAAGGGCAGCTGGCATCTGAGCAATGTAAAAACTAATTTAAATGGGTCCAATGATGCAGCGCTGCACTGATAACCCTCATCAATTATCATGATATATTTTGAAGTTTTCCCACAACCAGGATACTCTCAATCTTACTCAAGTGTCTGATTAAAGTTTAATCACGTGGATACAAATATCCTGGGGAATTCTCTAACCAGAGTGTATCTTCCACGGACAAAGTCTACCTCTGAGTCTAATGCTTTGGCACGGTTTATAAACGCAACAGTACATCAACCCACCAAACTTCTCACAGCATTAAAGGCAATCAACAATAGTGGTATACAGTGCGGGTGTAAGATGATATCATGTAGGAGGTTGGTGACTTGAGAGCATCTTTAAATCATGGGAAGGTGTGTGTTCTTACATGGTGGGTTGGCATTTGAGCAGCCAGCAAGGACATATTTATTTACTGTGGCATTGCATTCTTTCCTGGTGTTAAGGGCAAAGTGAACAGGATGAGTGTTCCTACATAGTACAGGGGTAGACATTTGTGCAGCCAGCACCAAGATCATGTGTTCTTACTGTGGCATGACCTTTTCTACTGGCTTTAAGGGAAAAGCCAACATGTGTGTTCTTACATGAGGGGCGAGACAATCATCCATCTAGCAAAGAAATATTTCCTTACTGTGGCAATGCTTGTTTACTGGTGTTAAGAATAAAGCCAACATGATGGGTGTTCTCACATGTTGGGAGGGGGCATTTGTGGTGCCAACAACAATGTTTTCTTACTGTGGCATGAGATTATTTTTATTTTTTGTAATTTATTTTTTACTTGTGTGTATCAAGTTTTCTTGATTTAACAAGGATTCCTTTGTGTTTTTCTGTGCTTTGTGTTCTATTGTTTCAATTTGCTGTTGTTGGATTCTGGTTGTTCTGTCGAGGTGGCATTGTCAGAGTTTGCCTTACTGCATTGTGTTAGAGCATCTTGCAAGATCTTCACTGGAGCGATTGACCAAGACGTTTTTGGCCGCTCATCAGTCGTTGCCACCATACATCTTCTTTGCTCACGATATAAGTCTCTGAGATCGGGTGTAAGTATGTTTGTCGAATCTGTAGGATGGCCGGGCAGACCAGTAGCAGGTGTCGCACTGTCTCCGTCTGGTCAATTTCTTTGCACAGCCGACATATCTTGCTGCTTGATTGGCCTCATACGTAGAGAATTTCATTTGTGAGCAGCAGGTTCAGGCGAGCTCTTAAGAAGGTGTGTCTCATCGACTTGTTCAGAAATCTCTGGAGCAGCTGCGTGCTCTCCTTTACTTTCATTGAGAAGGGTGGAAGGTGGAGCAGAAGTGTTTGCGTTAGCTCTTTCCTGAGTGGTTATCCAGTCCGATTCAGCCAGTTTCTTTTTTATTTTTAAGGGATTCTGGATCAGATCCTCTTCCCTGCATGGTTCTTTTCTGTGTTGCCCAGTTGGTTATCATTTTGCACCTTCCTTCTTTGATTTCCGTGTCTATCAGTTTGTAAAGAGGAAGTGAGTCTGGGAGAATTATTTTCCTGAATAAGTATATACTGCTGAATTCCACCGTTGCTTTTAAAGAGTTGAGGCCTAGTTCTCTTCTGATAGCAGCTGTCTGAGTTGATTTTGGCAGGTTCAGTACTGATTTCCAGAAAAAAAACTCAATTTTTTGCCAGATGTTAACCGGGAATGTTGGCATGGCGTCTGCACCGTATGTTAGTGCGGGGACCACTTTGGCTTTATAGAACTTGAGTATTGGTATCAAAGAGAAGCGGTCAAATCTTTTGTCCAGGACTCTGGCCTGTGTTGTCAGGGAGCGGACTTTTCTCCAAAGTTCCTTTTCCATGCTCTTCTCTGGGATTGTTCTGTCAATCATTGCTCCCAGGTATCTGATGTTTGTTACAGTTTCGACTTTGACTTTTTCCAAGTTCCAGTGGAAGGTTTTGGATCTTCTCGAGTTCCGTTCCAGAATAAGGACCTTTGTTTTGGCTTTGTTTATCAACAGGTTTGCCTGCTCAATGTACTCTGACAGCTTGTTCAGCTGCCTTTGCAGTCCAATCTCGGTTTGGTCCAGCAGAGTTATGTCATCAGCGTATAGCAGTCGTTGCACAGGATCACCCCCGATTTTTGGCGGGAAAGCTCTGACAGCTTGGCCTGAGTCTTTCAAATCACCAATAAACGCTGTGAAAAGAGCTGGGGCCAGAGGGCAGCCTTGTTTCACTCTGCGGCTCGTTGGTATTTCTGCAGATAATAGACCGTTTTTATTCAGTTTTACCCTCATTGTTGTATCCTTGTGTAAAGCTTTTATCGGAGCAAGGATATTTTCCAGAGATCTCCAAGCTTTGAGCTTCGACCACAGTTTCTCTCTGTCCACTAAGTCAAAAGCATGTGTTAGATCTATGAACGCGAGAAATGCTCTGGACGTGCCTTCGAGTGTTTTGCACTTGATTATACTGAGTAACATGATGTTAATTGTTGTGGTGGAGATTTTTTTTAAACCGGCTTGGAAGGGGTCAGCACATGGTGCAGTCTTTGCCCAGTCTTGGAATCTTTTTAACAGTAACATCCCGTAGATTTTTCCGATCATGTCTAAGAGGGGAATTGGTCTGTACTTGCATGGGTCTGACCTGTCACCTTTTTTGTAGATTGGGAGGACCGTCGCTGTTGTCCAGGATTTTGGAATTGTTCTTGAGTTTGAGCAATTGCTGAAGACCTATCTGATGAAAGGGGCCCAGTTGCTTGGAAAAATTTTGAGGTCTGCGTTTGTGATGCCATCAGGTCCTGGGGCTCTGGAGGTTTTCAGTTTTTGTATGATTTCTATGATGTCCTCTTCGTCAGAGACGTCTGCTCATGGTGATTCTTGGTCGTCTCTTCGGGGGTTTCCCGATTTGGCTGGTTCTTGAAATAGGGATTCGAAGTGATCCTGCCATTTCTCTTCGCTGATGTTGTTTGTTGGAGGACTGTTGTTTGGTGCTCCCGTCAGTTTCATCAGGTTCCAGAATTCTCTCCTTTTTTCCTGCTCCGTTTTTCAGCATTTCCTCAGATTCGTTTTGGTACAATGTTGCACAGTGGCTTTTTATCCAAGATTTATACTTCTTTGTTTCTGCTGCAAGTTCTCTTTGCAGATCTTCTGAGCTGGAATATTTTGCGAGCCTTTTGAGGCGCCTTATTGCTGCTCATTTAGTCACCCCCTGTTTGTCATACTGCTGGGTTTTTTTCAGCCCCGGCAGACAGTTTCTTCTAGTCATTGCTTTATAGGGGCTCAAGAGCGGTTGGTAATTGACACTTGATCTGATGCGTTCGTATTTTGACGATAGTTCATCTATTCTTTCTGCCGACAGTCTGAGTCAGTTGCCTTGAGTGTTGCTTTCGACGTTTAGGGGCATTGAGATTTTGTGCACACCCGTAGATTTCCATGTGGCTTGCAGAAGATTGTGGTCACTTGCAGCGGTCTGGATAACTTCGAAGGATGTCATCACCGTCTGCATTTCCTCGGACGCAAAAATATAGTCGATTGTTCCCTTTTGATTTATTCTTTCCCACGTTGGAATTCTCTTTGGGTTTGGGAAAGTTTGGGCCATGTTGTGAAAACCTTGTATAACCATTAGTTCATCCCATTTCCTGTAGGGCTAGTACATCGAACTGCCCTAGGTCGATTCCGCCTGTTCTCGTGAGGTGTTGAAACCCGCATGTGTTCCATGAGCCTATTTTTAAGTCGATCTCTTCAGTTTCCGTCAGTTCCTCTGTAGTCTTCTTTCTGGGTCCACCTTCGTGGACCGCGGATTGCTCTTTCTTTGTTGTTTTTGAGAGTGCTTTAGGCAGCTAAGCCCAGAGTTGTTTCATTTGTCCAGGTTTGTCCGTATTTGCCGGAGAGGTTTTTTTCTGCTGGTCGCAGTCATTTTGGGTTCCGTGGTTCTTTCTGGGATTTAGTTTTCTTGAGGGGCAGAGGAGTTTTGTAGGCGCCTGGCGGAGGCCGGACGCTTTGGTTCTTCTCCCTTTGTCATGTGTGTGAGTCGCTGTGTTGAGCACGGTTGTTTTAGGGTGCGATGTCTCGGCGTGTTGTTGTACGTTTCATCCGGCTTGGAGTTCAGCAGCCGGTTGTTTGTATGTTGTCTCTCCATTCTTGGTATGTAGCGTGGTCTGTCCGGAAATTTTCATGTTTTTTCCCGCATCCATTCTTTGTGGTCACTACTATTAGACCAATTTGTCAGCTGGAAGCCTCGGTGGCGCAGATCCTCCTGGGCTTCTTTGATGGAGAAGCTTGGTGCAGATGATCTTATGTGCACGAAGGATTTTGCTTTCTCATTTTTGTGGTATGGCTCGACCAAGGTGAAATCATCCGATCGGAGGACTTTTAACGCTCTGCTCTTTCTGAAAATGTGCAATATCGTTCCTCTGTTCAGCGTGATATGTTCCTAGTTCAATGATGTTTGTTCCATTTTAAGTGTTATCACAGGGATGTTTTTTCTGTTTTTCTGTTCGTTTGGTGGTGTTTGTTTTGCTCTCACTCTAGGTCCCGTTGTTTTATCATGTTCAGTAGTGTGTTTGCTTTTCTCCTGGGCTCTTTTGCTCTCAAGTGTTTGAGTTTGCGATGCTTTCCTTGGAGATCGTGGAGTCCTGTCCTGCATTATTTCTTTTTTTTCTCGAGTACTTTGCGATTGGTTAGTTGAGTGTGTTGCGTTGTGAGAAAGGTTTTCTTTGGGTCGTCTTGGTCCTGTTATTTTTGATTTATGGTTGCTCCTGCTTCTTGCTGTATGCATGCATACAGGTGACGTGCTTCTTTTCGCATGCATTCGGTCCGTGTGCTTTGTTCTCAGGGCGGGTATTTTTGTCGGAGCTCCCTCCCTTCGGCTTGAGCTTTTTCAGACTCTGAGTCTGGATGTTGGGTGATGTTCATCGCAGCGTCGTCCATTAAGAAGTCTTCCACTGTGATTGGTGATCTTGGTGTCTGCTGGTTCTTGGAGGTGTAGGTGAAGTTCTCTTTTGTCTTTGTTGGACCGTTTGAGCATGTGAATATGAGGTTTAGGGTGTCGTTTTTGGCTTGAGTTGTGGAGTTGCTTTGATCTGCAGTCAGTCTTTTGAGTGAGCTCGAAGGTGTGCTAAGTTTTAGGAGTTTTTGGTTGTTGGTTTCTCCTTTTTTGGTTGCCTGGGGTTATTTTTTGGCTGATGATTGTGCAGAGGCCTGTACCAGGGTGCACGGCGTTGCCTTCCGCCGTGTCGAAGTCAAGTTGAAGATGAAGGGTTCTGGAGTGGCAATCGGCCGGCCCATGGCTCTTCCCGGAATGCTGTTGAATAAGGTGAAGTTGCTACCCTGGCTCAGTTTTGGTTTGGAAGAGGAACTTTCGGCATCTGGTGCTGCTCGGCTAGAGTCCAGTGTTTGTGTTTCTTCGTTTTTTGTCTGCTTGACTGTGGCCAGTTGGGTCCCGCAAATTGATGGGTCGAAAGAGTTCCTCTTGTTTTGGTTCTCGTCTTGTTCTGTGTTCTTAGACAGAGTCGATTTTTCCGTAGCTGTTACGTAACCCTCGAAGAATATCAATTTGGTATGCATCATGGCAAGCAGAGTTGTGTGGTCTTTTAAAGTTTCGCTTAATGATCCGTACAGTTTGCAGAAGGGGGCGAGACCAACGGTTATGGCCGACATGATTGTTAACATGTCTGTTTTTTTTTTGCTGGGCGTTTCTTTTTGGGTGAAGACCGTGGCCTTGCTACATCTTCTGGGTTTGGCAGGCGTGTAGAGAAGGGATTCTTGAATCATCTGTTGAGGGGGTGGTTGGTTATTCAGAGAGCGTCTTTTACTTGGTTTTGAAGGTGTGGCGCAGGGCGTATCTTTTTTCTCGGCGATCAAGGGGAGGGTTGTTATTTTCACTGGTTGCCCTTGTGTCTGGCGGGCTCAATGGTGGATTAGTGTTCATTGCAGGGTTTGGAGACTCTGTTTCTTGGTCTTTGCATGGGGTCTTTGTCCCCTGCTTGGGGGTTGATGATGATGGCAGGGTCATCGGGGTGGTAATTGGTTGATTCGGCCCTGGGCTTCTGGTTTCAGAGGTGGGTGGTAGTGAGTCAATGACCACGCCAGTTTGTAAAAGCTGGGTCAGGGCTTCCGAATTGCTGTTAGCAGGGTTGTCCCCCTTGCTTGCTTCCAAAGTTGGCTTCATTAGCTTCGTTTGGCTCTGTTGTTTTTGCTTCCCCACTGCTGTTCCCTGTCGTCGGGGATGTTTGCGACCTGACTTCATTGTTGGGTCCAATTTTCCTCACTTTGTAAACCGGGGCTAGCTCCTGAATTGCCTCCAGAATCTCAGCATCAGAGATTTCTTCTGCGGGATCATGTTTTCTTTTGCCTAGGCGTTTTTTAGGGAGTTTCCCTGGGTATTCTTAGCAGTTGTTTTTTTCAGGTTTTCTCTTTGCAGTTTTTTTTTGTTTTTGGTGGTTTGTGTCCGCGTCTGATGAATCCGTGTTCTTTTCCAAGTCTGTGTGCTCTCCATTATTTTCAGCCGCAATGGGCTGATCTTTGGTTTTTGTCTTTATTTTTGGTTTCATTTTCGCAGGCGCTTTTATTCTGGTAGGTTTGGTCTTTGCTCCGGTGGTTTTTGTTTTTGCATTTTTGTTTTGTGTTTTAAAGGGGCTGGGTGAGCGGCTCTTGGGGACTTATATGTCTTCCCATTCATCGGAAGTCTGGACCACCTTTGCGCTTCTGCTTTCCTTCAGTGATCTGCCGGAGTGAGGTTGAGCTGTTTCCTTGGCTGTCATGTCCTCGGTGGTCACCAGAGGGCGCTCTGCCTCCGTCACATGGGTCATCACGCTCGTTGTCACCTGGTCTCTGTTGCCTGAGGGAAGTGGCACCGTCGCCGGCCGCGATTCCATAGGAAGAGGTCGGTACACCAAGTGGGTCAGATCACTCTCTGCCTCACCCATCGCCTCTACTTTGTCCTGGAAGGATAGCTCAGCGGCAACGTGCTCGCCTTGGAAGCAAGACGACACAGAGCAACACAGGTTCAATCCCCGGGTCCGTGCTCAGAACCCTCTGGGTATTAAGCACATTATAAATAACCTATCATACTGCCTCGACCCATTGCGAGGTGAGTCCGGAGGGCAGAGAGGGGGTTTATTGTAGCGTCAGCTCTTCAGCTGGCTCCTGAGAGGAGTCGTAGGTCTTGCACTGCGAATCCCCGCTCGGCTGTCCCGCGAGCCCTGTCTCAGCGAGCTCCCCCGCCGTCAGCCCTCCGGCCGGCAGTGGAAGGGTCTGGAGTGGAGCAGGTGCAGTCGATGAGTTGGGTCTCGGGGGGAGCATGTTTTCTTTCTTTTCTGGGGCCCTGTTTTTAACTTAGAAGGCAGTTCTGCTGCCGTGGAGGCTGCAGGGCCCTTTAGACATGATGGTGGTTTTGGTCTGGTAGTGGAGTTGGAGTCTTGTGTGCCTTGTGTGCCGCTGCGTGTTTTGAAGTGAGGCAGTGGGCGTGTGCCTGGTTCGTCCAGGACCTTCAGCGCTCGCTGTTCGGCCGCTGTAGTTGAGGCCGATTGAAGGGGTAGTCTGCTGAGCGGGGGAGCACATGACGAGTCTCTCAGAGGGTTTGAAAGTTTGGAGCTTCTCAGGCATCTTTTTTCACCCTCGTCTTCCAAAGCCAGGTTTTGATGTTGGTTGGCCTCTAGAGGGAGAGCAGTGTTTTCCATCTCCTGGCTCTCCGGGCCTTGCAGGGACTGCAAGGACTGCGACTCCCTCAGCGACTAGCTCTGCGGCCGCTGCGCAGCGTTGATGGGGTATATGTAGGTCCACCCACACAGTGAAAACACAATGAAAACAGTAGAAAGACTGTAAGGCTGAGTTCAGAGCAGGCTTCAGGGTTGACTGCAAGGACTGCGACTCCCTCAGCAAATGGCTTTTTTGGCTGATGGTGAAAGTTCTACTTTTAAACGACTGTCGATATTTCCAGGGTCGTGGGTAGCAGCGAGGAAGGCCCACGCATTTGTCTCCAGTGATGCTGGAGAGGGGCTCCAAAGAGTGACTAGTACGCAGGGAGTGGCTGGTCCGCAGCTCACGAGAGCTCGTGCTAAGCGTGAGTAAAACTCCTCACTGCTGCTTTCCTCTGAGATTTATACTGACATTAAGGGCAAATCCAACAAGGTTGTTTTCCGGTGTGGGAAGGATTATGGAATATACTGGCCATGCGAAGGTGAACATGTTTTCTTACGGTATTGATACTGGCATTATGGGCAAAGCAAACATAAGTATCTTCACATAAGTATGTTCTTAAGAGGGAATAGTGGGCTCTGTATGGGCACAGATAGCATGAACATGTTTTTTATACTGGCTTACAGTCGGCAAAGTCATAATGAAAATGCCCCTGTGCACTCCTGGTTACTTGGAATATGCCGGATTTTTGCATGTCTTACCATTTAAAACTGATTATAAATTATGTGGCCTTTTACCCAATTTTCTACAGAAAATATGCTGTAAAAAGTACCATTTTAACCCATTATTTAAAAGAAATTCTCAGGGGAGTATCCCCTGGCACACCTTTGTTGATTTGTGCTTCCTCACTACACTAGGTCACCCTCACATATTCGGCTAGGAACAAACCTCCTTCCTCTAGGGCACCCCTTGGGGTGGTCCCAACAACATTATCTTCAGGCCCAACTTGTTAATCCTGGCTGTGCGTCTGCAGTCAGAGGCACACACCTGCTTAATCAGTCTGTGGAAAGCGATAGTACAGACATTAAATCAGAGGGGAGTACATTGTGGCTGTGCGTCTGCAGGCAGAGACACAAACCTGCTTAATCAGTCTGTGGAAAGCGATAGTACAGACATTAAATCAGAGGGGGGTGCATTTCGCTGGGCATCTGCAGGCAGAGGCACAAACCTGCTTAATCAGTCTGTGGAAAGCTATAGTACAGGCATTAAATCAGAAGGGGTACATTGCTTCTATGCATTTTCAGGCAGAGGCACAAACCTGCTTAATCAGTCTGTGGAAAGCGATAGTACAGGCATTAAATCAGAGGGGGGTGCATTGCAGCTGTGCGTCAGCAGGCAGAGACACAAACCTGCTTAATCAGTCTGTGGAAAGCGATAGTACAGGCATTAAATCAGAGGGGGTACTTTGCGGCTATGCATTTTCAGGCAGAGGCACAAACCTGCTTAATCAGTCTGTGGAAAGCGATAGTACAGGCATTAAATCATAGGGGGTACATTGCGGCTATGCATTTTCAGGCAGAGGCACAAACCTGCTTAATCAGTCTGTGGAAAGCGATAGTACAGACATTAAATCAGAGGGGGGGTGCATTGTGGCTGTGCATTTGCAGGCAGAGGCACAAACCTGATTAATCAGTGTGTGGAAACCGATAGTACAGACATTAAATCAGAGGGGGGTGCATTTCGGTTGTGCACCTGCAGGCAGTGGCATAAACCTGCTTAATCAGTCTGTGGAAAGCGATAGTACAGACATTAACAGGGTAATTCATGGAAATTCGCACAAAAGTTTCGCACTCGGCTGGCGCACAGCGTGCCCGTGCGAATGTCTGCACCAGCCGCGTGCGATAAAATCAATTTCCGCGCACAGCGTATTCATGGATTCTCGCCTCCAAAAGCAGACGTGGTGCAGAGTGGCGCAGCGACCCTGCAGCCGTGCCAGTTACGCCCCCAAGAACGCCCTCGCGCAAGGAAAAGCCATCAAGATCGCAAAACCATCGCAAAGGGCTGCGCCAACCCTGTACCAGTTTACCGGACTGGCAAACAGCAAACGCAAAGTGGGGAACGTGTATTACGAGTTTCGGGAACACGCGTGCGCGAGAAGTTTCACACGCGATCTGGCCTGGGGGAGCGTGTGCGTGTATTTCAGAGGTGCGCGAGAAGTTTCACACGCGAACGGGCTGGGTGCGTGTATTTCAGGGGTGCGCGAGAAGTACCACACGCGATTGGCCTGGGCGCGTGTATTTCAGAGGTGCGTGAGAAGTTCCACACGCGATCGGGCCTGGGGGAGTGTGTGCGTGCATTTCAGGGGTGCGTGAGAAGTTCCACGCGCGATTGGCCTGGGCGCGTGTATTCCAGAGGTGCGTGAGGAGTTTCACACGCGATTGGCCTGTGCGCGTGTATTTCAGGGGTGCGCGAGAAGTTCCACACACGATTGGCTTGGGCGCGTGTATTCCAGAGGTGTGCGAGAAGTTTCACACACGATTGGCCTGTGCGCGTGTATTTCAGGGGTGCGCGAGAAGTTCCACACGCGATCGGGCCTGGGGGAGCGTGTGCGTGTATTTCAGGGGTGCGCGAGAAGTACCACACGCGATTGCCCTGGGCGCGTGTATTTCAGAGGTGCGGGAGAAGTTCCACACGCGATCGGGCCTGGGGGAGCGTGTGCGTGTATTTCAGGGGTGCGCGAGAAGTATTGCAAGCAAATGGCCTGGGTGCGTGTATTTCAGGGGTGCGCGAGAAGTTCCACACGCGATTGGCCTGGGTGCATGTATTCCAGAGCTGCGCGAGAAGTTTCACACGTGATTGGCCTGTGCGCGTGTATTTCAGAGGTGCGCGAGAAGTTCCACACGCGATCGGGCCTGGGGGAACGTGTGCGTGTATTTCAGGGGTGTGCGAGAAGTATTACACGCGAATGGCCTGGGTGCGTGTATTTCAGGGGTGCGCGAGAAGTTCCACACGCGATTGGCCTGGGCGCGTGTATTTCAGGGGTGCGCAAGAAGTTCCACACGCGATCGGGCCTGGGCGCGTGTATTTCAGGGGTGCGCGAGAAGTTCCACATGCGATTGTGCCTGGGGGAGCGTGTGCGTGTATTTCAGGGGTGCGCGCGAAGTTCCACACGCGATCGGGCCTGGGGGAGCGTGTGCGTGTATTTCAGAGGTGCGCGAGAAGTTCCACACGCGATTGTCCTGGGCGCGTGTATTCCAGAGGTGCGTGAGAGGTTTCACATGCGATTGGCCTGTGCGCGTGTATTTCAGGGGTGCGCGAGAAGTTCCACACGCGATTGGCCTGGGCGCGTGTATTCCAGAGGTGCGCGAGAAGTTTCACACGTGCGCGAGAATTTTCACACGCGATTTCAGCAGGGTACGTGTATTTCAGTGGTGCCGGGGAGTCCTACATGTGATTTGGCAGTGTGGGTCCTCCCAGGTGTTCCCTGTACACCCTCCACAGCCCCTGCAGGCAGCCCACACCACAGGGGACTACCCTGCATCCCTGGTCATGTCCCGCAGGCAGCCCACCCAACTTGGGCATGCCCCCCAGCAAAGGCACATGTCTCCTTGCACTACTGATCACCAACTCATGTCCCCTTGCACCCCCACCCCCAGCATTGCGGGGCACCTGCCAGCAGGCCCCCACTCATGTCCCACTCATGTCCCCCTGCACCCCCACCCCTCAGCATTGCGGGGCACCTGCCAGCAGGCCCCCACTCATGTCCCACTCATGTCCCCCTGCGCCCCCACCCCCCAGCATTGCGGGGCACCTGCCAGCAGGCCCCCACTCATGTCCCACTCATGTCCCCCTGCGCCCCCACCCCCCAGCATTGCGGGGCACCTGCCAGCAGGCCCCCACACATGTCCCCCAGCCAACATGTCATCACAATCTAGATCCCTGGCCCTTATGGTCAGCCTCCAAATGCCAAACACCCACCCGAGTACTGCATCCACCCACTTAGAAATGGCAATGACATGATAGAACCCCAATTGCAAGTTTGGAAATGAACACATGGCCCTCACATACACCAAATGGGTGTCAGTGAATCTCAAAACCCATATCATGATATGCATGATACCAATGGGATGATACCACACATTGAAGTTTGATGAAAAAAATGGAATTAAAAATAAACAAATGACAATGGGAATCAAAAACCAAAAGCAGCATGTCCGTAAAATAATGAAAAACGACAAATCATAATCCAAAGGAAAGGTGTCCAAAGTCACAGTTCAAGAAAGTAAATCCAAGGTAAAAACAAAACCGAAAACCATTGCTCCATGGGTAAATCCAAAAAAAAAAAAATCCAACAGTCAACTATATACAGATAAACAAACCAGGGTCCATGATCCCAACTGAAGAAATGAAACCTACATAAAAATACTACCTAATAAAAAAAACTATATACAAAAATGTGGCCCATTGTCCAAAAGGTCCAAAATAAATAAAAAAGCAAAGGAAACCTAACACTAACTACATAACTATTTACAAGGGCAGCGGGCTAGTCCGACGGCTCACTGGTTGTTGTCAGGGCATCATCGAACTCCTGTTCAATGGCTTGGAGGCGGGCATGTTCCCTGGCCCCGAGGTCCCGCAGGGATAATGCAGTGTCCAGCTCCAACTCTCTGCGAAGACCCTCGAGGCACTCAGCCCGCCTCAGCGCCCTCCGCATGGAGTTCTCCGCCCTGATCATTGTGAGCCGTTCCTCCTCTGCCCGCTGCCGCTCCGCACCTATCTGCTGGCCCAACCGCTCCCACACGGAAGCCACTCCCATTCCAGGGTTCTCCTGCCCTCCGGCCGATGCCTGCACCCCTGATGTTGATGGCCCCGAGCCATGATGCCTCCCACGTCGAGCCTGCTGCTGCCTCTGACGCAACTGCCTGTGCCAGCACGACGGCATCCAGGCTGATGGAATCCACCGACGCCGTTGTGCCCGTGCCCTGCCCGATGATGCCGTCACATCCTCCATCTGCTGGGGTCCAGTTGCTGGTGTGTCCACCCCTGCTGGACCTCCGACTCCTGACTGTGGCAGGGATGGGATCCCCACCGAGGTGGCTGCATTGGTCGGGGCAGGTCCACAGTGGGCCCTGGTGGCATCTGGGCCGGAAGACGGCATGGAGTACAACTGGCGCATAGCCTCCACAGAGGAGGAAAGGGTCGCCAGAGTGCCCGACACATGTACGAGACCCCCGACCATGACCGCTCCCAACTGGGCCATGTTGCCACGTTGCTCTTCGTGATGACGTGCGTGCTCCCCCCGGGAAGCACGCACCTCATCACGAATGACAGCCGTGCGCAACGCGACACCAATCAGGACCTTCTCCATACGGCCAGGGTCCCCTCGTCCGCAGGTGGAGGGGAGTCAGATGACATGGACATCCCCCCTACCTGCGGACGGGCCTGGGATGGGGCATCCCTGCTGGTGCATGGTGGTGCAGTCACAGTGTCAGGGACAGTGACATGCACAGGCACCTCCACGGCGACCTGTGCTGCCTCCTGCCCCTGCCCCTGGACTGCACCACTTGCACCAGCAGGGATGCCCCCACCAGGCCCCATGTGCGGCTCAGTAGCAGCCTCTTCCTCCTCTGTGGAAACCACCAACCTCGATGGCTCCACACCGTCTTCCGCCGTTGCAAGCCCCTGTGGGGGCTCACCCACCCCTTCCGCTGCAGCCGTGGGGGCATCCCCGCCGCTTAGCTCCACAGCGCCGTCTCCGCCCTCTTCTTCACTTTGCGCTGTGTAGAGGGAGACATAGAACACAAGCATCAGGGTACTGTACAATGGTCCCCTAGACAGGAAGCAACAGCAGATGAGTGGCACTGTCAAAGATCACTTCCATCATGTCCCTCCACAACACATGGGTCAGTGCAGGCAAAACACATGCAGTAACAGGCATGGCGCATGCTATGGACATAAGCAAACATGTCCAAGGGACTCTTGAAGCATACAATGTTGATTTCGGACTCACATGCATCATGGGTCATGCCTATCACATGCACACACTTCAACGTACTTTCATCCATCTGGACTCGTACACCCCAGACACAGTGGATTCAAGGATAACTAGGCTGCATCAGTGATTCTGAACATTGTCACAGACATGTGTCATGCATCCATGGCATTCACAAGTCACAGACACGCAAGTCAGAAACACAGACATGGACACCATACATGTACATGGCATCAGCACACATCCCTCACCCGCACCCATGTCCAGGAACAGAGACTGGCATGCTCTCATGTGTCCATTCCGCATAGGGCTCCCCATGTTGCATTTAAACACATACACCAACCGTGTGCTTCACACATTACTGGTCTCACATGCATGACCATGATGTCCCTGCACACACACACACGTGTACATGGCCTATGTCACACATACAGGCAAGTATCAGACAACCAGCACACTGCAACATGCCCTGTCTCACACAGCAATGCTTGGCCACTTACCGCTCGACTCAAGACGGGTCTGCCTCTCAAGGATCTGGGCATGGAGCGCTGGGCGTACGCGTTCCAGGACCCTCAGCTGGATGGTACTCATGCTGCCCCGACCCCCCTCCACGAGGCGCCGGGCCTTTATGAGGGTCCTGGACCTGAAGTCCTCCCAGCGCTTCTTGACTTGCTTGGTGTTGCGGGTTGCCACCCCCTCCGCGTTGATGGCAACCACAAAGTCGTCCCAGATCCTGTCCCGTCCTTGCTTGTCGGCGCGTGGCGATCCGAAGAGGGCATCATAATGCCCCAGGAAAAGCTCCACCAGGACACCAACTTCCTTCTGACTGAAGCTGGTGGTCCTCTGCCCCTCTGGCTGGGGGTCGCCAGTGGTCTCGGATGGTGTTTGCCCTGACATGGCGACCCCCGAGGCAGGCGTGGGTGGGCAACTGGGTCCTGGGGCTGGGCTGTGGAGCGATGGTATCCCTGTTGGGAGTGTTCTGTTCCAGCAGGGGTGGACACAGCAACTGGACCCCTGCAGATGGCTGATGTGCAGGCACCAAATGGCAGGGCACAGTGGCAGCAGGCAGGCAGGCAGCAGCAGATGGCTCGTGGGAGGCTGCTCGGGGGTCTGGGGGGCAGTAATTCGGCCTTTTGGGCAGGAGCGTGGTCTTCCGTGTGCTTACGCGTGGCCAGCTTGATGCGGAGTGATTTGGCACGTGAAAATTCTGCACATCAGCGTGTAAATCGAGGAAAGGCCCTTAGCGCGTAAGCGCGTCAGCACGCATACGCGATTCCATTGGACCAAAGGCCCTTAGCGCGTATGCGCGTCTGTGACGTATCGCGCACGGGCGTTGATTTTCGTGGGGTGCGGTGCGTGTGTTTTGCAGGCGTTGGGGTTCACACGCTATTACTTCACAGCGGGTGGGTGTTGGCTACGAGTTCTTCTACACGCAAGGCAGACGGTGAGTGGTACCCTGCTCCCCCAGGCCCGATCGCGTGTGAAACCACCGGCAAGCCCCTGAAATACACGTACCCCGCTCCCCCAGGCCCGATCGCATGTAAAACCACCCGCGAGCCCCTGAAATACACGTACCCCGCTCCCCCAGGCACGATCGCGTGTAAAACCACCCGCGAGCCCCTGAAATACACGTACCCCGCTCCCCCAGGCCCGATCGCGTGTAAAACCACCCGCGAGCCTCTGAAATACACGTACCCCGCTCTCCCAGGTCCGCGCCCAGGCCAATCGCGTGTGAAACTTCTCGCGCACCTCTGAGATACACGCGCCCAAGCCAATCGCGTGTGGAACTTCTCGCGCACCTCTGAAATACACGCACATGCTCCCCCAGGCCCGATTGCGTGTGGAACCTCTTGCGCGTGTAGAACTTTGGCGCACATTTTTTGCCTGCGCAGGGATGCTACTGCCTGCTTTCGTGTGACGGACATGTATGGGCATGTGCCCGTCTTTGGCCGTGCGCTGTTTTTCCCTATTCCATTCCATGAATACGTGTTGTAGGCAAGCGTGTGGGCGTTCCGCGCACTTGCCTCCTGTACTTCCCCCGTGGCGCCCACATTTTCACGAGTTGTTCCCCATTCTGCTTGTAACGCCCCGTGTTACGCCTTCTTTTGTTATGTGCGCCACGCTATGTGCGAATTCGCTGTGGCCTTATCGCACGGCGTTCGATGACCTGTGCGCCAGCATGCGCCACGCACTTTTTCAGCGCCCATCCCACATTCTGCGCGTGCACGGACTTCCATGAATAGATGTGCGCGGTTTTCTGTGCAATAAATGAGCAACAACATAAGGTAGGCAGTTCAGTAGCTTGCATTCAATTTTAGAAGGGGGGTGATAATGGACACCGCCTGCTAGACAGTAGACTCCCGCTACAGGATGGTCGGTCACTGCTCTGTCAGCCTGCTCCTCTGTCAGTTGTCTGTCTGACTTCTCAATGCGTGCCCATCACATCCTGTCTGGCTGGACTTCTCAATGCGTGCCCATCACATCCTGTCTGGCTGGACTTCTGCATGCCTGGCCATCACATCCTGTCTGGCTGGACGTCTGCATGCCTGGCCATCACATCCTGTCTGGCTGGACGTCTGCATGCCTGGCCATCACATCCTGTCTGGCTGGACTTCTGCATGCCTGGCCATCACATCCTGTCTGGCTGGACTTCTCAATGCCTGCCCATCACATCCTGTCTGGCTGGACTTCTGCATGCCTGCCCATCACATCCTGTCTGGCTGGACTTCTGCATGCCTGCCCATCACATCCTTTCTGGCTGGACGTCTGCATGCCTGGCCATCACATCCTGTCTGGCTGGACGTCTGCATGCCTGGCCATCACATCCTGTCTGTCTGACTTCTCAATGCGTGCCCATCACATCCTGTCTGGCTGGACTTCTGCATGCCTGGCCATCACATCCTGTCTGGCTGGACGTCTGCATGCCTGGCCATCACATCCTGTCCGGCTGGACTTCTGCATGCCTGCCCATCACATCCTGTCTGGCTCGACTTCTGCATGCCTGGCCATCACATCCTGTCTGGCTGGACGTCTGCATGCCTGGCCATCACATCCTGTCTGGCCGACTTCTCAATGCCTGCCCATCACATCCTGTCTGGCTGGACTTCTGCATGCCTGGCTATCACATCCTGTCTGACTGGACTTCTCAATGCCTGCCCATCACATCCTGTCTGGCTGGACTTCTGCATGCCTGCCCATCACATCCTGTCTGGCTGGACTTCTGCATGCCTGCCCATCACATCCTGTCTGGCTGGACGACCGCATGCCTGCCCATCACATCCTGTCTGGCTGGACTTCTGCATGCCTGCCCATCACATCCTGTCTGGCTGGGCTTCTGAATGTCTGCCCATCACATCCTGTCTGGCTGGGCTTCTCAATGCCTGCCCATCACACCCTGTCTGGCTGGACTTCTGCATGCCTGCCCATCACATCCTGTCTGGCTGGACTTCTGCATGCCAGCCCATCACATCCTGTCTGGCTGGACTTCTGCATGCCTGCCAATCAAATCTTGTCTGGCTGGACTTCTGCATGCCTGGCCATCACATCCTGTCTGGCTGGACTTCTGCATGCCTGCCCATCACATCCTGTCTGGCTGACTTCTGCATGCCTGCCCATCGCATCCTGTCTGGCTGACTTCTGCATGCCTGCCCATCACATCCTGTTTGGCTGGGCTTCTCATTGCCTGCCCATCACATCCTGTCTGGCTGACTTCTGCATGCCTGCCCATCACATCCTGCCTGGCTGGGCTTCTCAATGCCTGCCCATCACATCCTGTCTGGCTGGACTTCTGCATGCCTGCCCATCACATCCTGTCTGGCTGGACTTCTGCATGCCTGCCAATCAAATCTTGTCTGGCTGGACTTCTGCATGCCTGGCCATCACATCCTGTTTGGCTGGACTTCTGAATGCCTGCCCATCACATCCGGTCTGGCTGATTTCTGCATGCCTGCCCATCACATCCTGTCTGGCTGACTTCTGCATGCCTGCCCATCACATCCTGTCTGGCTGGACTTCTGCATGCCTGCCCCTCACATCCTGTCTGGCTGGGTTTCTCATTGCCTGCCCATCACATCCTGTCTGGCTGACTTCTGCATGCCTGCCCATCACATCCTGTCTGGCTGGGCTTCTCATTGACTGCCCATCACATCCTGTCTGGCTGGACTTCTGCATGCCTGCCCATCACATCCTGTCTGGCTGAACTTCTGCATGCCTGCCCATCACATCCTGTCTGGCTGACTTATGCATGCCTGCCCATCACATCCAATTCCAGCATAATGCTCATTCCTCTGTTATCCTGCCTGCTGCTCTCCTGCCTGCCATGTGTCTCTGCTGGCTTCCATTGCAAGCCCACTTGGCCACACATGCACGCATGAACAGGTTCAATTGAAAGGATGCAGGAATCCACTGATGATCAGTGCTCACGTTTATTGAACTCTGATTGGCTGAGATGTTCTGAGCCTGCAATACAGGGTGCTAATGCGTTGTATTATTTGTAATAACTTCATTCATTTAAATTAAGTGAATGAATTGATTTGTTTTCTTTGTATTTTCTTGTTTTGAGAGTCTTATGCAAGACATATTTATTAGAGTATCAAATATAATGCAATAAGATGAAAGATTGACTGATTGATTTTGATTACTTGTACTTGTATTAGGATGATGTAAACTCCTGAAAAGGGTTAAGTCATCTTTGAAAGAACACGTGCATTCCTGCTGCAATAGGTTCAAAGAAGATGGCATTCAAATTTCAAATATCTGAAAGAAAAGATTGCCATGTACAGTATCACAAATGTAGTAAGCCATTTCAAATCCTTATCAAGAAAGGAACCAAGCTACCTGCACTATACTGATGTATAACCCAGGTAAGCACAATGTTTTCCAATCAGTTATTTAAATGCGGAACAATCTATCTTATCTTATCAGCATTTACAGAGCACACGTACAGCCAAAGACATCTTGGTATTAAATCCCCTAACTAGTGCGACCACAGGCAGAAAGGTTAGCTAAAATAAGTAGGTTTTCAAAGAATGCCTAAACAATGGTTGGGCCTCGTAGCTCTGAATGTGGATGGTAATGCATTCCAGAGTTTAACCGCCGACACTGAGAATGCTCGACCGCCAATCTTGGATAATCTAAACCGAGGGACTGGTACAAGGCTGGCATCCTGGGACCGAAGTGTGCCCCCGGGAATGTAGGGATGACATTTCAACTGCAGGTATTCTGCCCCAAGGCCATAAAAAGCCAGATGAACCAGGCATAGAGATGTATATACACTCAGTTTGGAGACGAGAAGCCACTGCAAAGAACAGAGTAGCAGAGAAATGTGAGAGCGATAGGGAGAGACTTTAGCAACTCTAGCTGCAAGGATCTGGACAAGTTGCAGGTGATTAATTAAGTACAAGGGCTGAGCCAGAAACAAGGAATTGCAATAGTCAATACGACTCAGGACAAGAGATGTCACCACCAGGGCATGCAGATGTGGAGGAAGAACCCAACGGAGAGCCCTGAATTGAAAGTGACCAGTTTGGTAGATAGCCCTGACCTGGTCCTCCGTAGAAAGAGAGGAGAAATGTTATGCTGAGGTCTCTGTTAGCTGGCACATGCTTGGGTAGAGGTGACAGAACAGAGGGCCAGAACGAAGAAGTCCACAAAGAAGTGGCAGCAGAAGGGCCAACCACCAAGACCTCTGTCTTGTCCCAATTCAGTTTGAGCAAATTGACGCTCATCCAGCAACCCAGCACCTCCAGGCACCACCTGAGCTGCGACGAGGTGTCAGGTTGAGTGAGGTCAAGTTGCACAATAATCTGAGTGTCATCAGCACCCGAGGCCGTGGGAGTATATGAGTCCCATTAAAGGCTGGATCTAGATGTTAAACAGAATGGGGGACAAGGCGGAACCCTGGGGAACCCCACAGGAGACAGGTAGACTGAGAGCAAAAAGAGGAAAGAGGGAGAATTTGACCCCTGTCAGTCAGGAAGTAAGTAAACCACGACAGGATGGGGCCGGAAAGCCCAGCCAGGTCCAATCGGTCCAACAAGAGAGGGCGGTTGACCGAGTCAAATGCAGCTGAATGGTCAAAAAGAGTTAAAGCACCCACCCCACCCTGGTCAGACAGCCTGGCAAGGTCATCCACAGCAGAGACCAGGACAATCTCCCTGGCACAGCCCAGTTAGAAACCAAACTGAACAGGGTCAAAGAAATGAGAGCTTTCTAGAAATTAGCTTAACAAACGAGAGATCAAACACTCAAGAAGCTTCATAAGGAAAGGAAGAAGAGAGATAGGACAAACATTTGCTAGAACTGAAGGGTCAAGAGAAGGTTTCTTTAGAAGCAGAACTAGTAACGCCTGCTTTAATTCTGCTGGAATAAAGCCAGATGTACAAGAGGGATTTTCTGCCTGAGTGAACCAATGGGCTATACTGGGCATGTTATCCTTGAAAATACTTAAAGGGACAGGGTCAAGAGGCGAGGCAGCTTGAAGTCTCATAGCTGACATCAGAAGAGAACAGAGGAAAGGAAGACCAAGAATTAGTAGAAGCAGTGGTTAGAGAACAATGTCCTATTCTCAAACCAGACGTGTAGATTGTATTACGAATCACTTCAATCTTTTGGTTATGGAAGTCTGAGAGAGAATCTCAGTGAGCCTGAGATGGTGCAATGGCTGCTGGCCAGGCAGAATTGGAGGACAGTGAGTGCACCAGGGAAAATAATTCGCTGGGTTTATTCAGGGCCGTTTCCACTTTGTTACTATAGACAGAGCGCTTAACCTCTTGAATAGATTTATGACAGTGCACCCTGATCTGACGTGAAGCAGTTTGATCATGCTGACTGTAGGTGGCGCGCCACTTATGCTCGACTTGCCTATGTTTCAGCTGCAGAGCTGTGGGGCTCTCCCTGAACCAAGGCTCTGCAGGATGACCATGGATCTGAAAGGATCGACAAGGAGCAAGATTGTCAGTCACAGTCGTAAGGGCTTGAGAAACAGAGGACAAGTCCGAAACCGGGCCCTCGCTGCGTTTTTCTGCATTAGGCACGTTGTGCTAACTGCGTTCCGAAACATCCGGAAGACTCGATTTAGAGAGAATCCTGGAGTTTAACTGAGAACATATAGCTATGTACAATATATAACAAGTGAACACGTTCTCACTCTGGAGACATACATTCTTAGGGCCATCTCTTAATTACCCATGTGGTGAGGGATTAGCACTTTCAAAAACATGCAACTGTCCAATACACAAACATCACTCGAGTGAAAATAACGCACGGTTACAAAATGACTGGCAAATGCTGGTGGCCTGTGTGCAAAGATTGTTAAATGTTAAATGTTAAAGGTATTTGTACCGTGCACCGTCACCAACGGAATTGGTCCCCAGGCACTCTGGCGGATCAGTAAATGATAAGGTGGGGTGGGGTGGGTTAGTAGGTGAAGAGGGAGTAGGATAGTGCGAGGAGTTGTGTTCTGTTGGAAGCTTCAACTCGGTATACACCAGATGCTGAGCTTTGGTGCGGGTATTGGATCGGTGACGGGCCGCGTGTGCTGTTGGTCCGGCTTATGTGTTGTTGCAGTGTTGTGACGTGTGTGCGGCTTGTTGTGCGAGAGATGGTTGTGTGAGTTTTTTGAGTGAGATAAGTATGCAGAGTTTGAGCTTTTATTGGTTAGTGGGTTACCTGACCTTTGGCATGCTAGCATTTGCAGTTCTGTCCCAGTGTGGCGCCAGTTGACCTCCACAACTCTATCTGGATGCGGCACGGGCCAATGTTCAGAACTCTATCCGGGTGTGGGCAAGCCAACATTCACAGTCCCATCCCGATGTGGCGCAAGCTAGCGTCTAGAAATCTGTGTGGGCATGCTAACATTTGCATCCCTGTCTGGATGCTACGCAGGCTGGTGTTCACAATTCCAAGTGTGGCCCACGCCAACATTCAAGTTTCATCTAGGCGCGGGCTTGCGATCCTTCAATCTGCCGCGCTCTTATGAAAGACAGGCAAAACCAAACATGTAGCTGTGATGGATGGTCATTGAACACTGATTAAGCCCGATTTGCATTTCCAAAGCATGCAAATAATGGACAAACCTGCACTTGGAGACAAGTGAACACAGATAATAGTGATTTCAAAAGAGATGCAAATCTGTTGCTCCTTCTCCAACCCCTGGCGGTCGTAATTGGGGCAAATTTACAATCAATATTTATGTTATTTCCCAAACGTACTTCACTTGACCCTCTGTTAAATATAACTTTTTGAAGTGTTTGTGTAAATAACACATTCATCCGTTGTGATTTTCCCTCAAGTAGGCTTCGTGCTTGGTACTTGCGCCTACAAACGTGATTTACCATCCTGATGTTCCCATTTTTCAATGGGCACTTTTACAGTGCACACATTGTGCACTCAGTACACGTGGTGTGACTTGGAGATATTTAGGGTGATGACCTATTTCATTCCATGTACTCAAACTAGGCACTATGTTGTTTGCGGTACGACGTCCTTTTGACGACAGTATTTTTTTCGATGGAATTTTTAAAGCAAAAAGTCCATCAAAAAAACGAATTGAAATATGTATTGTAGGCAAGTAAGAGGTTAAAAGGTGTGCGAAAGGGGGTCGGCTGGGCTTAATAACACGGGGAAGGGAGGGTGTGGGGGGTGAGCCCACACATAAATAAAAAAAATGTGAATTGTTTTTTGATGGATTTTTTTTCAGTAAAAAATCCATCGAAAAAACTACTGTTGATAAAAGGACATATAACCGTTGTTTACAGTGTCTAAGAGGTTTTGCCAGAGAAATGCGCAGTTTCCACACATGCCAGGTCATTAACAGGATATGATGACAAGTACCTGCCCTATTAAGCAGCCTTCATTCTGAAGAACAAATTGGCAGGATGCTTTGGTAATTTTAGAATTAAATATTCTGAATATCTGAAATGTACTTTTTCAGAAAACGCTTATTAAAGCCCACGACGTGTATTGTGTTGTGCATAATAAAACAAGAAAATTAGGCCTCAGTGAGAACGTTGCAGTATGTTACATTCACAGCACAAAATGCACACTAATTGAGATAGGAAATTAAGGGCCTGATTCATGGAATATTTTGCAATAAGGTGCAAACTACATTTTACTGGTGCAAAGTAACTTTGCACTGCCAACAAACACCTTGATTCACGGAACAGTGCAAAGTGTCTTTTTGACGTGCAAGGGGACTTTACACGGCAAAAGACACTTTTCACTGTTCCATAAATCAGGGTGTTTGTTGGCAGTGCAAAGTCTCTGCACCGGGCGGGTAAGTACTATGCACCGTGCAAAATATTCCATGAATCAGGCCTTAAGTGTTTGCAAGTTAAAAACCAAAAGCAAATCATTAAACAAATTAGACATGAACCACATGCGGCTTGCGACTGTACTTCAGCATTAGCCAATCCACAGTGGTGTAGGCCTACTACCCTCCTGGGTGTAGACCACAGACACGATGTAATCAATCCGGTGCAAATAAGTGAAAGTAGAATTTACTCACCTTTAGTAACATCTGCTCTGTGTTGGAACTTTTGTATTCCACCAGGAAGCACAGGGCACCTTGAAGGCTGTTTTCCTAAATAATGTTTAATCAACCTGATCAAAAGACCTTCTCTCAGGTGTGGTGTGAAAAATAGTATGTTTACACGAGAGGTGCTCTAATTTGTAAATATATTTATGTGCTTTGCTTTTATTAATGATAAATTACATGTTGTTTTGTAAAGATGTTAATAATTAGATGTGTATTATGAACTAAGAATGTATTTTTTTTAAAGGTCCAATATTTTGAACCAACCAAGTAAAAAAAATAAAAAAATAATAGTAATCATTTTACAAATTGTGCTTCACATGGACACACATTCCCAAGCCTTGCGAAACCTGTAATTAATTGGACATGAATCAGCCTGTTTTAGAGCTGGGTATCATAATAGTTTGTATCGCTGTAACTTAAATTTAAAGCATTAAAAACACAAAGAAATATATCAACAGTAATGCTTTTCATGCTGCTGTTTTAAAGGCTGGCAATAAATTGCCCGTTATTTCAGGCAGCAGAAATCTCACCATCCATCAAGCGCCTTTTAAGAACCACTGTCCATTTTCTGAAATGTCAGAGCCTGTTTCGCCAAATACAGAAATGCAGATTATAATCAGGTCCCTGCGAAATATTTTTTCGGTAACTGCTGAACCACACACCTATAAATTAAAGGGATGGAGGAGATGATGGATCTTTGCTCAAACCCACAGTATCCAGAGGCCTGTTCAAACGTGGCTTCAGAAACTCATTGAATACAAACTAGTACAGCTAAATTATTTCATTTGGTAAATATTGTATTTTTATTTCAAATAGTCTGTTTTAAAATATTTGAAAACTTGATCTATGAAAATCCACTATAACTCATATTCTGAGACTCGCATAGGGAAACTGAAGATATCGTCTTGTTCAGACAGAGTAGCATGATTGAAATAGACCTTGTATCACGTTGTAAAATGATAAAAATGCTCCAAGTCCATATCTGTCAATGCCCAGACGAATTGAACAACATATAACTGTATTATTTGTCGATTATTACGGCAAAAGCAACCCAAAATTCCAGATAACACAATTATTTGATACCAATTGAGAGCTGGATGATAACAGGAGAGCAACCAAACCATTCAGTCACAAAAGGGGGATGTTTCAATAGCTTTGACATCACTGGGATAGCGACTAATGAGATATCTTAACCAATCGGAATTAAATGTGAGCCCAAACCCCATTATGGTGCATTTTGCAGACTATTTAAGCTCAAACACTATGGGAAGAAGGAAGAGACAGCAATGTCTGGTAGCCAACTGGTAGCCAAAACTGGTAGCCAACTGGATTGATTGCAGACAGCAATGCTGTGTGAGAGAGAAGATGGATTGAATCCAAGGCCTTATCCAGGGGGACTTATTTCAGAATGAATCCAGACTCAGAGGGGCTTGAGAACCATATCCTGAGATAGCTGTCCATAGAGAGAAACACTTGCCTGGTGTCAGCTGGCTGTCCCTGCCTGCCTGAAGGTGATTGTGACAGAACCAAAAAGTGAGTATAGATACTTATTTTCTATACAATTGAAATAAATCCAATACCCCTTCTATATTTAAAGGTCTATTCAGGGAATGCTGATTAAATTTATATTACTGGGAACTATGATGTAGCCCAAAGTGTCTGTGCTTTGGGGAATTTAAATAAATACAATAAAACCCTTTCACCTGAAACATTGAGGGGGATCCCTGCCTGCACTCTGCGAGATCCAGTAGCTATGATATTAAAAGGGGCCCAAGTAATTGACAAGAAAGAGTGAGAAGGGTTGGTTCACTGTCCACATGTATGATATGATATGATGTGGCATTTATAACGCACCTGTACACAAGTGTTGCTAGGCGTGACAAGACAAGGAGGGGGAAACAAAGGGAGGACACAATGCCGATCCTACTAGGCCTTGTATCATTCAGATCATGCAAGTTCGGGGAAGAGGAAGGGGAAAAGTGCCAGGTGGGAGGGGAAGGGAGAGGTTTAGTTAACTCACAAGGGCAGCCATCTGGTGGCTCATAAGTGCAGAGATGAGTGACTCAGCAGATACAGACCCTTAAGTGCTGGAGAGCCCGGAGGCAGTGTGAGGGCAACTGGACATGCAGGAGCCTGGGTCCGAGTTCAGAGGGTGACCAGGTGAGCAGTGCGTGGAGCAGTCAGGTGCATCAGCAGGGGAGAGGAAGAGAGAAAGCAGAAGGGAAAAGGAAGTTCTTGAGTTGCTTCTGGAACCAGAGGATTTTCTGCTCAAGTTTGAGAGAGGCAGGGAGGCTGTTCCAGTGGGAGGCCCGAGCCGAGGAGATAGATGTACACTCAACTCTCTGCTCGGAGAAGCATCTGACCCTCAGAGAGCTGGAGGTGGATGTGCGGATCACTCGAGAAGGAAGATGTTTTGGAAGAGAAAGTTGGAGGTAGAGCAGACCCAGGCCCCAGAAAGCCCTGTGGACGATGCAGAGGGTCTTGAATCCATCTGTATCGTAGGAATATATTATTTGTGTACATTGTGTTAATTTGAGCAGCCCAACATTCTAGAGAACACAAATACACACCATGGAGTCCTTAAATAAGAACCCATAGTTGTCAATTAACTCTATATGCTTAGACTGTTATGTATTCTGAAGGATCCCAGAGATAATGTGTGGATCTTAGGGTATCACCCCTACTGAATAGTTAGTAATCAGTAGATTCTACGTTCTTTTTATATTTCAAAGGGATCTGTATTCAGTGATTCCCCACAAGTCATGTATGTTTTAAATCTTTTAGATTTTGTAAATCCAAATACATGTTGATTATCTTTAAGACCATTGCATGTTGCCAAACTGAATGTACCAATCTGAGCAATCTCCCACCCATGGATCATACGTGAGGTGCTTGTTTGGAATAAATGATGTTAATTCAATTATAGTGTCCGTCCTATGAGTTGATAAGAAAAGCCTTTCAGACTGTATTCATCATGTACACATTGTGGTGAGCTTGGATTGAGAACAGTATCTTATATGTAGATCTTTTACATTGTGAATGGGAATCACTGAAAAAATCAATCTTTCCATATATGAAATAAAATCACTTGAGAACCAACATTTTTCTTGTTGCCGAGTGTAGGAGTAACATTGTTGTGCACTAACACCGTTAGATTAGGTCTTCCCAAGGTTAATGGAAATAACATAAAGTAAAAGTTAATTATTATGGTGTCTTATTTGGGGTGGGTTGTTAAATTTCCCTGATTAAGGTTCTACCTGATTAATTAATCCTACAAGGGGTGGCACTCACCTATTGTCACCAGGAGTTGGCTTAACCACAAATCGAACCTCAGTGATCAAGGGGGACCTGGGTGCTGAGAGACCTCCTGATGTCCCACTGGTTATGAGTGAGGCAGGTGAATATCCCACTTATAAACTCACTCTTAAACATAATACAAAGCGAGCCACGACTTTGTTCATAGTACGTGATTCACCCCATTTGCCAAAGACAGAAACCATACATAGAGAGATGCCTGCTGGGTTAGTGAGTAGCAATCTTGGACAACTGCTCAAACAATTAGCATATAAATAGGGGCTCCAATTAACAAACACTACCCTGTATTGGCAAACTGGGAGGTCTTGCTCCCAATCAGTTATTATGTAACCAATCTCATCCCTAGCTAGAGACTCTGGTTGAGACTCTAACCCGGGATAAAGGCCGGTAGTAGAGAAACCCCCAGATCCCCCCTTGTGTTTACCAATCTCATCCCCCCAGCTCAATTCCAGTTACTAAACTGCTGGTGACCATGTGTCCCCTCCCACCTCCCAGGAACCACACTCCAGTGCACTCTATTGCCCATGGGTGTGATCAGTCCTCATTAGGGAAAAAGACCCCTATCTCCTTAACCCAGGTATTATTTTGAGGTTCCTATTCCCAAGAACCTTTCAAATTGACAGGACATGTCTCTCACACTAAATCTTCTAGCCTTTTTCGGATCCCCTACCCAGGTTTTGCTTTCACTCCTCCCTTAACCCATAGGATGGGTATCTGTGCTATCCTCTAGCCTCTTCCAATGACACACTACAGTGAGGAGACCTATTTCACTGCTTTGCCAGGGATCCCTTCTAGGGAGCTAGTCACCTGTTCAGCCTCTTGCTGCTGTGGGAGATTGTTTATCAACCCAAAGTCGTGGTAAAGCCTCAGGCCCTACTGATGCCTGCACCTGGGGTTCCTCGCCTCTCATCCATGCCTCATAGTAGGGCTGTCCTTCTAAAGATTCAGCAGAGCACTCACCTAATTGTCCACTTGAAGCGGGTTCTCTGCCTCTGTGAAACATACAGGATCACCTCAGTCCATAATAAGGCCCTCTTTCACGGATCGGGATTAAGGGAAATCTGCAGCATGCTCTTGTCCTCCTCATAACACAACCGCGTTCAGGAACGGTTCTGCTGTATGGAAACACCATAGAGTTCACTGAAGAGGTTACGGTCTCTGCTTTGAGTCTCTCCCTCACTTGCTCTCGCCCTCTTTATCACACACACACACACACACACACACACACACACACACACCAAGGAGAGAGTCCTTGCTTAATGAAGGATGCCTCACATATAAGCATTCACACTCTCGCTATGTGAGGTCAAAACTCTGACTCACCATAAACACCAGCCAATCATACCTGTCATGTTGTTGCACCATGAACCATGTTGTTCGGAGAAACACTCTTCAGGTGTCCACTGCTACTTACTGTGATATTGAACTTAACTTATCGCATTCAGGCCCAGTGGGCCAGTGATGGCATTCCTAAGGTGTAGGGATGTGGTCATGCTCCCTGGCATCCATTTTATCTCTCATCCACCAGTCGGCATTGTAGGCAATTTAATCCAACTGCTTAAAGAAACAACACACAGCGGTTTTAATGCGAATACACACCTTTTCATGTTCCCTGAGACAGAAATAGGCATGTGCAAGATGTAGTTGCATGAAGCAGAGTTTGCGCCTTTCTAGATAGTGAGATTGTTCAGCAGGTGAGATTTTAGAACATGTGGTTTTCAATTTGGAAGGCTAATACAAGGTAGGTAAAGAAACAAAGTAAAGCGAAATTAAATTAGAACATGGGTGTTAAGGCATTTAAGAAACATAATTGCACTATAACAAACTGAAGCACTTTTTACAGAGGATTATTGAAGCAGAGAGATCCAGAAACATTAAAAGTTCATGGCGGGGTCACCAACTTGTTCGTGATGGGATAAAGAGGAAAGAATGTTGAACGTGTGGCAGTGGTATTGAGTGCATTCTTAGCATTCTGTTGTTAGTCGGGTATTAAAAGGCACTTGGCCACATGGCTGAATGTAGAGTGGCCACTCTTCCCCAAAGGAGTATGCAGATGTGGCGCACACCTTTGCAAAGAGGCAACTGGCATCCCTGGCTAAAGATATGGATTTTGCGGTTAATCGCAACCCAAAGCAGACCTTCTGTGAAGGATTAGTCCGTACACAGCCTTTTTCCAGAGATGCTTTCTCCTGCTTCTGTTTAAGTTTTTTGAAGGTTACTCAGTTGCACTTGGACACATTAATATGGTGGGAGTTGCTTGGGACCTCAGCAGGTATAGTTAATTCAGTAACAGCATGTGTTAATCAGTGTGAAATCCCTGCTATAACTTCCCAGCACTGATGCATTGCTTCTGACAGGGAATAATCCTCTGGTTTGTGTTTCAGGGAATAAATAACGGCGTTTGCGACTGTACGATGACACTGCCCACAGCAAGACAAATGCTGCCAACAATGGGATGGTCATGAAGATGCAGAAGGCAGGCGCGCACTTACACCAACCCGCACTGTAAACAGCCCTGGAGGAGGGGCGGAAGCTTCTGTCTTCAGGTGTAATGAGTGCGTGCAGTCAAGAGCTGAACCAAAATGAGTTGTTTGCAAGAACCGTATTGAACAAAAACACCTACCGTCCAATGGCAGGAGTACGTGGCCCTCGTTAAGAATTATGAGGCATTTGTTTTAAATATTGCCTTTTTTAGCCACAGCCTGATTGTAAGTCAAAACATATTTACCTCATGTGGAATAGTGAATGTGGCAAATTCTGCATGACTACAAGATGAAAACATGCACAGCAATTCCACATATGTTTACAACGTTAAACCGCTCAGCATATTAATTACTTTTTGTGCCTTCACTTAATAAAAAAAATGAAGATATGAAAAACCAAAGAGTGAATATCCGGACCTCTTATGTACTCCCCCAGTCTTAATCCAAGTGCTGCATAATGCACAACATGGTAATTACAGACCTTTCTGCACAATACAGTACCTGGTACAGTAATGGTGTGACCTGCTACTGTTTCATATCTACTTCCAGACCACAAAGAGGGGTGAGAATACGCATGTGTAACTGTGACAAACTAAGATCTGCATATTTTCTGAAATGCCATCTGCAAACTCCAAATACTGTAGAGATGCTAATATTTCCTCATTCGCTAACAGTTCTATCACATGTGGTAATCTGAGGGAAACATCTCCGTATTTCCTAATGAATCCAGAAAGAAAAACAGAAAATGCTTGACCTACAGGGGGGTTCCCTGAAACAAACATGCCTAGTCTCTCTCTTTATCTGGCACCCACTCCTGCTGTTCATTCGATAGAGTGACACCACATTGCTACCAAGTGAGGTAGGTATTGGTTGGTTTTGATTATAGAAACAGCGTGTGCATTTACAAAGCCGGATGTAGAAGATTTCATTAAAAAAGAAGATATAAATACATTAGTATCTCTGGACACACACACAAAAAAAGAATTTAAGGAATCCACGACAGAGGAAAGAAATAAAGGTTTATGCAAGGACCTGAGCAAATTCACCCACTTGGGAGCATGACCCTATCCATCCAAAGGTTATACACTGATCCATCAAAGGCACAGGCGGCGAACAAGAGGCACCTCGCTACGTACTAGAAGTTTGGAAGTCATTTTGTAAAAGGTATAATGTTTATCAAAACCAATAAACCTGACCCCTTTCTCTCCAGGAATGAATTTAATTGGTCAACATATATTTTTTGCGAGTAGCCCACGTTCATGAATTAAAATATTATCAGATCACATACACCATTCACAGTTCAACCATCGGCCTTCAGTGCCTTGCAGAAATCGAACGTATTTGAAAGAAGGGCTTTGGAAGATCTGGCCAATGCCACTTACAAAACATGCATAGATATGAGCAACATGATAATTAAATCACCAGACCAAGGAGGGGCAAATGTAATCAGAAGTAGAGACAAATATGAAAGTGAGTGTCCCAGGCAGTTGAATGATGCATGCACACAGGAGAATACCCACTGGCCCAACTGCAGAATTAAAGAAAGAGATCAGACCTTGAGGGAAGCAAGAAGCAGTGAAAGGTCACGCATCCAAATAAGAGGAAACCTTTCTTACGCAAACACAGAAAAGGGTACCAACATTTCACAAAACCTCAAAAATATCAGAGGAATGTGGCAGACCCCCTGTGACACCCCACTGTGTCTGGAGTCAACTCTTTCTTGGAACCATTATCAAAGTATGCATATTTCTATTAAAATAGCAAATACCAGAGACCGAATCATGTATAAAAGACAACACCTGCCGTATAAAGATTGAAATGATGATGCTCACCAAGCTCAGGTATGAGATTTTCTTGCTTATTTATTAAAGACTAGCTGTCCCCGGCCACGTGTTACTGTGGCTCAGTCTGGTTAAATGGAAAAGAAAGAAAAGAGAAAGTGCCCATTTCTAATATGTTTAATTTCACAGTGGCTCTGGCGGTTCTCCAAGTTGAGACAGTATAATTTTCCCGGTGGTGCAACACATTCCTTTCGTTTCTCCATTAAATTTCCGAGCCTTGCAATAAGGACACACTTCAGTCATGGTACCGATGAGAACATGCCGGCTCAAACTATAATCATCAGCTGGGTTGTACCAGAATGCAAGGCGATTGTAATTGTGTGATTGCTGAGCACGGAGTCGTGTGTGACGCTGATCTGCTGTTTCTCTTTGACGTCTTTCAGCCACTCTTAGCCTGTCGCATTCATTCTGTTGAGAACTAAGCAGATCTGAAGCTGCAGAACGCGATCGCTGTGCTCAAAACCGTGCAACCTAAAGTCTGGCCGTATGTCGCTCTGCTGCTTCCTCGGCACGTATTTGAGCCACGGAAACATTGAAATGGAATCATAAAATATTTAGTATAGCGTGTGTTGCTTTTATGTCCAACAGATGGAGTTGTTTTGCAGTAAAATGTTTAGTATAGCGTGTGTTGCTTTCCCGTCCAACAGATGGTGCTGTTTTTCAGAAAAAGTATATTTTTACTTGTCACAGGTGTGACATCTATGAATAGTAGGTATGTAAAAACATGCACCTATTCGAATGCAACGTTGTGTCAAACTTTCAAAGCAATCGATGAAGAACCTTCGGAAATTTAAAGGATAGTTCCGGGACTTTTTTTTTATTGTTCCTATGGTTCGGCCATGTGTTTTTAAGCATAAATCGGTAGATCGTAGAAAACTTTCCTATGGACCTTACCCGACTTTTCGTCCATTAACGCACTCGAAAACATCCGCCATTTTATGATAATCCTATCATTTCCCCCCATCGCCCTGGCTCACCTGCTTTTGCGGCACTAAATCAAATCCCCCGCCCCTGAGCCTGACATCAGCAGACGCGTACCGCCCATTTCCCGTTTCGTGTCAACAATCGCTGCGCCTCAGCTAATGAAGTGTCGCCATGGAAATGGCAGGACGCCTCTTTCCTCAATAAGTATAAACAGACCGTTTCACAACACACAGCAGCAGATTTTCGAATCCATTCCTCTCTCTGTGTTACTTTGAGTATTCTGTGACTCGTTTCTGTGCTCTGGTCAGCTACCTTCGTTGATTGTAGCCCGTGTGAACAGATACCAGTACCACCGCTATAAATTATTTTACTTTCTTTACCACATAATGGCTACAATAATGCCGTATATGTACGAGCCCGAGTACACCGAGGAAGAACTACTGGAAAGGCAAGTACGCGAAAACGATGGGGATTCAGACGGCAGTTGGGAGGACCAGTCAACGGATGAAGAGCCTGGACCATGTCGCATGGACGGCGTCTCCACCTGGTGCACGTGCAATCGGTGCGAGCTAATGCCAACTGAGGAGGAGAACTGCTGCTGCCGAGAAAACTCGGGATGCCTGGCCTACAATTCGGAAGGCGAGCCAAGTCCGCAATGCATCACTGAGCTGCCAGAGTTCAGGGAAGCCTGCCTCTCACGGACCGTGTTGAGGATGATGATGGTGCTTATGCACGAACTTCGCGGCACTGTTCGTCCGTGTAATCCGAGTAACGAGTAAGTATACTCTGGTTCATGTCATTCGAATGCATGTAAATTGGTTCCATATTGTGCATTTTCTAGATAGAATTTTTTTCAAAGCAGAATGACATTTTTTACCTGAATCGACAGTGATAAGAAAGTTTTGTCATTTTAATACAGTTTGCATCTTTCATTTTCACAGGTGGTACAGGCTGGTGGCCTATCGTTGCTTCACTTGGTGGCTTCACGGGAGGCTCGGACACCGCGTTCGGAGAGTAATACCTGCCTGTGCGGTACTTGCCATTAGACAACATTTCCCCAGCGACAGTGGACAATACCGCGGATTTTCCCTGGATGTGCTGCAACCGCAAATTTACAATGTGTAATGTTTATTATTTATGTTCAATTGAAATTAAGATCCAAAATAAAACCCAATATATATTTTAACAATGGTTGTTTTGATTTGTTCAAGCGTTGGCAATAAAAGGAAGGCCGTTGTATTTTATTGATACAAAACATGGTTATAGGTAAATATGGTTGATCATAATAAATCATCCTTTTGGGCACCGGGTACAGAGATGACCACCTCTGGCCCGTGCCGCCTTGCCACCACAGGCCAGCCTGCTGCTGACTAACTGCCTAGGCATCCAGGGTCTCCAGGGTGAACTGCACCCATATATTCTCCTGGGAGGGTGAGGTATTTATAAACTCACCCCCCTGCCTTCCATGTACTAGATCCTGCAGCCAGCCTCTTACATGCAGTTAGATGGCCTCTCCTTGGTGAGGCCCTGCGGCAAACGAGTCTTGTCTGCACGACCACCGCCCCAATCCACCCCCCGCCCTATCAAAGGCAGTTTGCACCGGGGTACTTGTGCTGGCAACTGGAGCAGTCAGGGAGCGATAAAGGCCAAGAGGTGCCAAAGACCATGTACACTTCAAAGTGGTCTACAGAGCATGGGTTGTTGTTCCCATGTCTACCTCCAGACCCCGTGTCTCCTGCCAAGCATCCCCCCTCACGCTGGACGGCCCCCTGCAATCCATATAAGTGTGTCTCCATTCACGAGTCTTCCTGTGTCTTGTCTGCACGACCACCGCCCCAATCCACCCCCCGCCCTATCAAAGGCAGTTCGCACCGGGGTACTTGTGATGGCAACTGGAGCAGTCAGGGAGCGATAAAGGCCAAGAGGTGCCAAAGACCATGTACACTTCAAAGTGGTCTATAGAGCATGGGTTGTTGTTCCCATGTCTACCTCCAGACCCCGTGTCTCCTGCCAAGCATCCCCCCTCACGCTGGACGGCCCCCTGCAATCCACATAAGTGTGTCTCCATTCACGAGTCTTCCTGTGTCTTGTCTGCACGACCACCGCCCCAATCCACCCCCCGCCCTATCAAAGGCAGTTCGCACCGGGGTACTTGTGCTGGCAACTGGAGCAGTCAGGGAGCGATAAAGGCCAAGAGGTGCCAAAGACCATGTACACTTCAAAGTGGTCTATAGAGCATGGGTTGTTGTTCCCATGTCTACCTCCAGACCCCGTGTCTCCTGCCAAGCATCCCCCCTCACGCTGGACGGCCCCCTGCAATCCACATAATGCCACGACATATACACGTCATTCATTCACAAACACACCCCTGTTTCGAATTCTTTATAACCCACTTCATATTTCTAATGAGCACTTCTTTGCGCTTTGCTAGTCAACCCGTGAAGGTGCTGGTTATCTGCTCTTCGTCTCTGTGAACTTCCGTGACCACTTCGAGGAAACTCGTCAGTTTGCAACCTGTGAACTGCTCCCTGTTCTACGACAAGAAACTACTCTGATCCCTGCATCTAACTGTTTGTTCGTCAAGGTAAGGCCATGTACCATAATCATTTTGCGTCCAATTTCTTTTCGTTCAAGACAGTACATGCAAGGAACTAGTCACATGTTCTGAGTTTACATTGGTATTCATAGAGAATTGTTGATCTTTACTTTTCAGAACTTTCCACAATGCCTGCCTGTTCCATTGGCGGTTGCCCTTCGAAGACCCATAATAAATCTGAAGGTACTATAATGCATGTTTTCCCTAAGACAATAGATCAGATAAGAGAATGGGTCCGATATTGCGGATATCCACCGTCTGAGCTTGAAAGTAGAGTCCTAGAGGTCTTTGCGGACAAGAGGGGTGATCGATACCGCATCTGCAGCAGGCACTTTACCTCTGACATGTACTCCACATCATTGCTAATAAAGAAGAACACACCGCGAGCGAGGCGAAAATTGCTCTCAACCGCTATTCCCACTCTATTCGTCCACATCCCTACACTGGTGAGTCAAGTTTACGTATTTATCTCTTGGCCTTGCGGTAGTGTGTAGCATTAGCTAACAATAATTTCCCATTTATGTATCCACTCAATATGAAGGCGGAAGATTCTCCATTCGTGTCGTTATTGCAGTCATCAGCCACTTCAAGCGCCTATCGGGTAATCTTACTTGGCTATTCTGCCACTGACTTGTTTTAGGCATGTAAATCAATAGTTTTAATTTATCGTGTAATTATGTTACCTAATGGTACACCCTTGTACTCGTCCTCTAGTCTTTGTTTTCATTTATAATTATTGTTATCCAAAATAATGCAAGTACTGTCTTTCAGGGAGATGCTGAGGAGTCCAACGTATTGACGACTACCGTTGATGTCACTCAGATGCTCGAGGTACGTTTCAGGACAGTTCCGTCGCCCTCCTATGTGTCTTCTTTTTTCAATTTTGTGTTCATTACTAATGAAAGTCCTATGTTTCAGGGAGTCGATGGAGCATTAGTCCAAGAAGAAGGGGGAGCATGCAGTTACGGGTCGGCGCAACAGCTTGCAGAAGTGTGCACCGCAGTTACATCGTCCCTTGATGTTCTTATGCATTTCGAGGTATGGATACTGACAGTTCGATCAAGCGAAATCATATGACGTGATTACATCCGCTATACTTCCTTCTTTATTAACGCAAGTACTATGTTTCAGGGAGATGACGGAGCTTCTTCTACAAGAACATCACCCCTAGTAGTTGATGCAGATCTCTGGGTGGTGACACTTCCAACGATCAAGCAAATCGAATCATATTTACATATCCATTATTTATTTTAGACAACTGATCATTTGTGCAGGTCTATTTAGATGAGCCGTTCATGCCTGCACAAAGTTTCTGTTCTTTTTATCAAAATAGAAAACCATACTAATGCAATTACTGTGTTTCAGGGAGTCACTGAAGCATCATCTTCAATAATATCATCAATGGAAGTCTATGAGGAGCCCGAGGTATGGATCTTGACAGTTCCATCTAACTAGATCAACAATGCGTGAATAATTGTCGTTTGAATGTTCTACACAAAGCGTTCATTCGTGTTTTGCTATTGAGATGTACGTGGGTATTGGTCCCCAAGTACATTTTGTGTTTTCGATATAATTATACATCCTAATGAAAGTTCTATGTTTCAGGGAGTCGATGGAGCGTCAGTGCGTGATGGATGTGCTTATCATGAAAATTTAGTCGTTGCAGCGCAAGAGGAAGTGGAGACATGCACACACGAGTCGGAGAAACAGCGTCCTGATGTTGAAGTTCGAGGCAAGAAAGTTTCAAAGAAAAGAAAGCAAAAGAAGTTTAGTGTCATGGTCACTATATTATGTTGTTTTTCACTGTTAATAGTTCAATACTGTAAGTTGTGTTTATACTGAACATCCCTTTTCCAATCTGTCCTCTAGTTGCGAGTGGGTGTACGAACTAGATCTACACAGACAGTGAAGCGAACGAGAGATGTTGCTTGTCAAACCTTTTGGCAGGGACTTGAGACTGGAGATGCATCGTGCCAATGGGAAGAATATGAAGTGATTGACAACGGAGCTATACCACCACCAGCCATTGATAGTGAATGTCCTCCTGGTAGTTCGGATGCAGTTGGAGATAAATTCACAGAATCCACACCCGCAAAAACTAAGACCGCGAGAAAGTTGAAGAAATTGTCCTATTCACCCATTGCCGGAGAAGGAACAGATGTTGCAATGGAAGAGAATGAAGTGGACTACAATGAAACACCTTCAATATCACTGAACATAGCGGAAGACGATATCAGAGATTCTACCTTTCATGTGAGTGACATGTCCTCAACGTTACAGGCCGAACCAGCTGGGATGCAGAGTGACAGTATAAGGAAAGAGGCCAAATTCATTGTATTCGATAGTTGTTTGATTGATATTATTATTCGGTTGAAATGTGGGCATTCGGTAGGTGGGGAAGTATGTGGGGAGCCATTGATTAATGTGACTCGTGCAATTCGAGGCACTAACCTTAAAATACATGCCACCTGTACAAAATATCATCCTTCCTCATGGTCTGCACAACCCACGCTGGGACAACTGCCAGCAGGCAATCTACTTTGTGCAGCGGCTGCACTTTTTAGTGGTTCAAGTTTTAAAAAATTAGAGTCTTTCTTTCAGTTTGTGGGAATCCATTTCATTGCGAAAACTCAGTTCTACAAATACCAAACCGATTATCTATTTCCAGCCATTAGCGAAGCTTGGAGAATGGAAAAAATGTCTATTGATAGTACATTCGCGGGCAAACGGTTCAGGCTAGCCGGTGATGGACAGTGCGACAGCCCAGGATTTTCAGCCAAGTACTGCACCTACCACTTTCAGGACATGGAAAGTAAGAAAATTGTAAGTTCGGTGGTTGTGCAGGTGTCACAAAGTACATCCTCAGTGGCCATGGAGAAAGTTGGCTTTGTAGCATCATTGCAAGAACTACAATCGCGGGGAATGGTGATCGACCTGATAGCCACGGACAGACACGTTTCAATTGCCAAGACAATGAGAGAAGAGTACAAAAATATAAATCACCAATTTGACGTTTGGCATCTTGCAAAAACAATCAATAAAAAATTGTCGGCTGCAGGTAAAAAAAAAGATATGCAAGGTATTTCACAGTGGTCCAAGTCAATCAGCAACCATCTTTGGTGGAGCTCAAAAACATGTGGAGGGTCGTTGGAAATTCTACTGGAAAAATGGCGGTCAGTAATGCTACACTGTACAAACGTGCACAGCTGGAACACGAACCAACATTTCCACAATTGTGAACATGGCCATTTGTCCACAGAGGAGGCACGGAAGAAGAAGTGGTTGATTCCTTCATCACCCACTCACAAAGCCATTGAAAAGATTGTATTTGATAAAACTATAACAAAAGCTTTGAGGGGACTCACGGAATTCTGCCACACAGGAGATTTGGAGGTGTTCCACAATATGTGCCTAAAGTACAGGCCAAAACGATTGCATTTTGGCATGGAGGGCATGATAAATCGGACTCTTTTAGCGGTCTTGGCACATAACCATAATGTCGGCCGTCAACAAAGTAGGACGACCGGAACTTTAGGGACGCTTCGCTACAATAAGGCCTTCACTAAAAGAAGTAAACAATGGGTGATCAAACCAGTGTTTGAGGATATGCAATATGAGTTTATTGAGAGACTTATTGTTGACGTCCTAGATAGGCACATAAATGGAGTTGTGAACGAACCTGTGCAGGTGACAACTGCATTGCCACCCAACATTGCCTCTGTTCCATGTCCACCTAAAGAAGAGCTCATTGAGAAATACACATCACGGTTTAAATGATTGTAATTTGATTGTCTGTTCTCTCGAGTCTCCTCATGTCGCAGGCCCATTGAATATGTTTATATATCCAACCTTGTTCATTTGCGCATTAAATTAAACCAAACAGTAATATAAATGATTTTTCCAAAAATATAGAATGTCTCCGTATTTATGGTTCTGTGGGGCAGCAAAGCACGCAGACAAAATGCAAAGATGGAGTGTAAATTTCAAGTCCTGTAAGACGGCCTTACACTGAATGTAGCTAACTAGGAATGTGTGTTCGTTCAAAGTGAAGGTCAGCTGCTTTGATTTTTTCTCGGGTGCCAGAATGGCCCACGACTCAGTATAAGGTTCTATTGTTATTTGACCTTGACAGGCCGGGACCACGTAAGAAACGATAATGAATATAATTTCAGAAACGAAAGCCATTTCATGTTCGTTCATTAGAAGAAATAAAACCTCGGCATAGAAGGAGTGGTATTTCGGGGCTGCCCTACGCACAGACACAATGGAAAATGCAAATATAATGTAAGTAACTCTTTAGATGAGTTTATACCGCAATTTAATTACTATACAGTAGCTTTAAAGACGGGTTAAGTTGTACTTGTTCATTCTATGTGGCATATTGTTTTGTACCGCGCACTATCTTGGGGAGAACCGTCTCCTTTTACGGAAGCACCTCCAAACCTTCCTCTTTGCTTCTGCTTTCTCTCTCCCTCTCCCCTGCTACAACTTGTCCACTGTCTGCGACCTCGGTCCTGGGCCCTTCCACTCTCCACCTGCACTCCCTGTCAACCCCTGCACTGGGGGACTGTCTCAGTATCCTACAGCCCCCCTTGACGTATAAAACCCAGTTGCACTGTCCTAGCTATGAAATAATTTCCAGACCTAATATATAAAATGAATAATTTTAATAAAGATCTGATGGTGAGACTAATTTCCTTTTTTTATGTTTTTCAAATAGATACATCGTCCATTATTGTCTGTGTCACGAGTACCAGACACCGGCGGATGGCTTCTATAATCGCCAGTTGCTTCTCCGCGTGAACAACGTTAGCACCCTGACCATTTTGTGGGACGATCGCCAAGTACAAGTATGCCCTTACGCGGTACTAACGGCTAGATGCAACATACAGACCGTTGTGGTGCCCTAGTGCCTCGTTGTTGGAATAGCCATGCGATTATCAGTGCGACCGAAGAGCTTATTTTATCGTAAACCAACACCCTGTCTACTGCACACGAACATCGCTTGCCTCAAGACGAAATATTTTGGATCGAGAGCAAATAAAAATTCATTTATCTAAGACCCTGTGTACAGCAAAGGAACATCGTGTGCCTCGAAACGAACTTTTCGGAACGTGAACAAATAAAAATGCAAATCGCTGATTATTCTCAAAACATTTGATGTCAAATAAATGTACTTTGCCAAATGTACAATCTTGCCGTTTGCTTTTAAACCACTGTTTCATATTCCGAATTGTGGCGCTGTATTGTGAGATGATCTAAGACCCTGTGTACAGCAAAGGAACATCGTGTGCCTCGAAACAAACTTTTTGGAACGTGTGCAAATAAAAATGCTAATCGCTGAATATTCTCAAAACATTTGATGTCAAATAAATGTACTTTACCAAATTTACAATCTTGCGGTTTAATTTAAAAGTACAGTTTCATATTCCCAATTGTGGCGCGCTGTGTTGTTTGAGCTCATCTGTGTTGATTTCCTGGTTCTGTGTGGAGTCGCATAGAAGACGCCTGGGCGCGTTTGCCTACGCAGCTCAGTCACGTCACGGATAGAGGCGGGGAATATGAATGTTTTGATCAAGTCTGTTTCAGGGGCGGGGGATTTGATTTAGTGCTGCAAAAGCAGGTGAGCCAGGGCGATGCGGCAAGTGAGAGGATTATCATAAAATGGCGGATGTTTTCGAGTGCGTTAATGGACGAAAAGTCGGGTAAGGTCCATAGGAAAGTTTTCTACGATCTACCGATTTATGCTTAAAAACACATGGCCGAACCATAGGAACAATAAAAAAAAAGTCCCGGAACTATCCTTTAAGATATTGAACAAACAAACATTTACATTTTTATTTATATAGACAAGATAGCTCACAGCAACCCCCAGTTCCAGTCAGCTTTGCTCCAACTCCCAACTGACCAGAATACAACTCCTCCTTCTTCCTCAACACCACTTTCTTAATATGTACCCAATCAACCACGCACACTTTGAGTCTCTTCCGACCACACTTTTCATTCACCTGCCTTACCCACATTATTTTCTTTTTTTCCAGCGTTCTCCTCACCTCCTCCACGACACAATCAGTCTCTCTTGCCCTCCGAGGCCAGGGAGGCGATACCCTGGTATTTGTCTTCCTCCCCCTATGTGCTCGAATGGGCTCACCCCTGTGGCGGAATGGGGAGCCAAGCACAATGCATACAGCCCCTCCCTAAAGCCCATCCTTTTATCTTTTCTACAAAGTTGTTCCATCCTCACTGCCTCTATAACACACCTGTTTACTCTCTCCTTGGCACTGTTCCCTTAGGGATGATAAGCCGCTGTCCTATACTTCACTCCACAGTGCTGCAAATACTCATCAAAACACCCTCCCACAAATTGTCTGCCGTTGTCAGTTAACACATAATTGAGTATGGCTTCTCTCTCAAATGCACACTGCAGGAATTCAACCATGGCTTTCCCTGTGATCTCACAATCATAAACCCTGTCTACCGTGACAACAAATCTACTAGGACCAAGATGAACCCACCATCAAGCTCGACCGGGCCCAAAATGTCCAGGGCCAAACCACACCACACTTTCACTGGGACATCCACTTTCACCATTGGCTGCCAATGAGCCACCACACCTTTACCCGACTTGTTACACTCAACACATTTCCCCAGAACCCTCTCGACATCATGATCAAACCCAGGTCACCAGTACTCACTCCTTAAAACAGCTTTGGTTTTGGTAATTCATGTGTGACCTTCATGTGCAATCTCCACTATCCTCCTCCGCGAGCTCATTGGGACAACAGCGCGGTCCCACCAATACAAAACACTGTCTTTGGTACTCGATACTGAATGCTCTTCCAAAAAGATCCTCTCTTCATCACTCAACAATCTCTTTTCCAGCCAACCATGGCCCACAAAACCAATTGCTCTTCCCAGAATGTTCTCCTCTCTCAACGCCCTACACAATTTTTCCTGAGTTACTACTCCATCCTGTGCCACAAACAAAATATATGTCACTTCCGAATTCTCAAATTCAACTACACCACCCAACTTTGACAAATGATCTTCCAAAACATTTTTTTTCCCTGGTATCTCCACCATCGCAAATGTGTGTCCCTACATTCTGGTTACCCATCCAGGAACCCTCCTTCATACGTTGTCCAACCCATTTTCTTCAAAAATCACCTTAAGGGGCTTATGATCCGTCTTAATGGTAATCTCTGTCCCCCACACAACATTTTGAAATTTCTCTACTGCCCACTGGCATGCAAGGACATCCTTTTCAAGAACTAAGTAGTTTCTTTCTGCCCCTCTCAACATCCTTGAAGCATGAGTGATCATATGTTCCGAACCAGCCTCACCAACTTATGACAAAACTGCACCAATTCTGCTGTCACTGGAATCCACTGTAATGACATGCATTTTCTTTATACTGAATTGTGCAAGTGCCCTCCCCAAGTCAATTTTGCTTTTAATTTGCACAAACTGTTTTTCACACTCCTCATCCCACACAAACTCTACTCTTTTTTAAATGACTTCTCATCTTACACACCTTATCAGCAAAGTGATGCACACTTTTTTGATAAAAGTTGATAATTCCTAAAAATGATCTTAGTTCACTCTTGTCCTTTGGAGAAGGAACCTTCTTTATTGCATCAACCACGTCGCTTTTGGGCCTCAATCAGCAGAGATTTTGTGCCCCAAATACTCCACAACATCCTTCCTAAAAATGCACTTCTCCTCTCTTAGAGTAATACCTTGTTCTTTCAAATTGTCCAACACTCTCCTCAATGTTTCCTCATGCTCCTCTAGTGTCTCTCCACAAACTAAGATATTGTCTTGAAAACAATGTACTCTCCATAGCCCCTTCAATAAAATATCCATCAACCTTTGAAACTCAGATGACACTGAAACCAAATGACATCTGGCGAAACTGAAAAACACCTTCATGAGTAAAAAAAGCAATCAACTTCTTTGACTGTTCATCTAACTCTATTTGGTGGTAGGACTATGCCACGTGTAGCTTTGAACAATACTTTGGCTTCACCACCATTGTCAGCATCTCTATCATATTAGGCACGGGATGTGTCTCCACAACAGCTCACTTATTGAGCTCTCTTAAACATAAGCAGAGTCTCAACTCACCATTCAGCTTCTTCACCGCCACAAATGGAGAAACCCATTCAACACTTCCCACCTTCTCTATCACACCTGATGCCTTCAGTTTTTCAAGTTCCATTTGTACTCTTTCTCTTCTCTCATTAGCAATGTAACCAAATGCAGCTTTGCCACAACTGGGACACTTGCCCCTTTAAGCACTATTTTGTGCTTCATACCTTTCACGCATCCAATATTTTTCGAGAACACACTGGGATCTAATTCAACCACACTCACACCCTCTTCTACCTGCAGCACTTGTTCAACGGTGTTGGGGTCAAGTCCCATGTCTAATCCTTTCTGCTCCCTCCACCACAGAAGTCTTTTGCCACTCTTAGTGATGTAAAGCTTGCCACATGCTTTTCTGCCCTTAAAATTCAGCCTTGCAACAAAGTATCCGTTTACATACATTTTCCCCAAATTAAATCCACCTAGTTTGATGTCAGGAGGTAACAAGTCTTTTAATTGTCCACCCACCTCCCTCAGGAGGTCTTGTGACATCAGTGAAAATCCGCCCCGGAATTTGCCATCATTCTCACATACCTCCCACTAACTAAAACCTCTGCAAATGAACTCTTACAATCTTCATCAACTGCATACTTCACCATATTGACCAAAATCACTTCTATTTGATCCTCATCCTCATCACCGGAGGATTTCTGACCCAACCTCTGTCACATACAACACTCTCTGTCCTCCCACAGTGAAAAGGTTTTGCAACAATTTGCATAATGGCCCAATCAGTTACATTTGGAACAGGTAACCTTCCTTCCTGGACATGCTGGGACCCAGCAAAATGGTTTGCCCTGGCGCAACTAAAATACAATTGTTCTTTAAATTTCTGGCCTTTAAACGTATCACCCTTGGGGTCAGGAGTCTCTCGGACCTTCTGACTCTTCCCTTTTGCTTCTTCTTCTTCCCTTTACCTAATTCGCCCACCCTCAGCACCTCAGAGGTATGTACTTTATTCTCTTTCTTTGCCAATTTAGCTACACATGCCAATGAATGCTCAACCCTTTTTGCAATACTTATAACCTCATCCAAACTTGGTTAATCTTTGAGCCACAATTCCTCTCTTATTTTGTTATTACTACAATGAATCATACATGTATCCCTTATATATTCATCTAATTTGTCACCAAATTTGCAGGATGGGGATCAATGGTGCATAGCTATTAGATAGTCCTCTACAAACTCCCCGCCTTCCTGCACTCCAACACCAAAATGTTATCTCTCCAGGTAAGTGCTGGTTTTGTGATTGAAATGCATATCCAATTTCTGCAGGGCAGTGTCAAAATAATTGGAAACTGACTCCTCACTTGATTGATCCAAATCTGGCAATGTTTCATGTATGCGCTGCCCCTTATATCATAGATAATGCATTAATAGTGAGACCTTGCAGTCCGTCTCTATGTTCTTGCCACAAGCAGCTCTCACGTAGTGGAGAACTCCTTTCTTCCATTGCGCCCACTTAATACAGGGCCTGGACTATGCATACATGCGGGTGGACTAGGTACTCCTTGCATCGCCATATGGCTTTAGTACACCAGGGAAAAAGTACAAAGGTATTTCCACAATACTCTGCTTAGACCAGCTAGTGAAGAAAACAAAATACCTTATTTGCAGAGCCAAATGTGTTAATCTTCAATACTCCATCAATCCTTTAATGTGAATAAACATTGGAATGTATTCTCTCACTCGTGGAATCTGCAACACTTATAGAGCAGTAAAACCGAGCTCCGTAGTAGTGGTTGTCTTGGCGACTGCATCAAATAAAATGGCAGCCACACGTTCCTCATGAACGGAGATCCTTTTCTTTCCTCACCATTGTTTGTGGTGCTCCTGGTTCCGAGGCAGCGCTGCACAGATCATGGCACAGTCTGCTTGTGCCTTGCACAGGTCACGCAGCTCACCCAGACAAAGGACAGAGCGCACACACAGCCAAATATTTTACCTTTGAAGGCCACAGAAATTCCTCTTCTCTTTCCCTTCCCCACACGTGGAGAGAGGGCCTTTGCGCTCTTCTCTGGTTCTGTCACTGCACCCTCTCCTCTCATGCTGTGATGCACACTGCGATTGGTGTGCATGTGCTAACAATCCTCACAACACGAAGGCAAAGTATCTGCAGCACAGCTGAGGCCACATTCCTGGGAAGACACTCTCACTCCTCGATGGCCATATCACGGAACCAGCTCAACCCAATGTAACGGTTGTCCCCGAGGTCAGTGGCGCCGGATTCAGCTGGAAGTCACTGGCACTGGGTCCCCTCATCGCTAGTGAAATGATGATGTTCACCACGCTCAGGTTGGAGATTTGCTTATTTATTAGAGACAAGATAGCTCACAGAAACCCTCAGCTCCAGTCAGCTTTGCTCCAACTGACCAGATTCCAGGATAAACATTCCACCATCGGATTCCAGAACCCCCAAGATTCCATGGCCAGATGATGCTGGACATAGCATAGAAAATACACAATACACCAAATTTGATTGAACAGATGGCCCTTGACCCCAATAGGCATATTCTAATTAGCCGGGATGTAAAATTGTACATAAGGTTCCCCCAATGAACAGAAACTTAAGATGTGAGGGAACATCTAGAAGAACATTATGCGGGGCAGGATAAACACATCATAGCATTTCTTGCATGGTGAACTGAGTCGACCTTAACAATAAGTGACTTTAGATTCATAGACCAACAATGTTGCCAAATAGAAGGCACCACCATGCTGGAATAGTGCCTAATATTTAGAATCGATACATATAAATCTTTCAGAGAGATATATTTAGTCAACAGAGAATAGATACCATTAACATGGCTACATGGACAAGACTCATCATCTGGGACTGTACACATAAGAAAACAGCAGACCTTGTGATATGGCTCTATACACTTCAACCACAGCTGAGATTTATGCCCACTACGATTAAGGAGGCTACTCACATCTGAAATGTAGCGATATACGTGCAAGCTGGGATGCTTAGGGTAATTGTGCTGCAAATCTACTTATAGCACCTCAGTGCAAAATAACAAAAGTTTTCAGACCAAAATCCTTAGCGATAATTAATTTGCAATATAGGTACTTTCTGCGGTTCAAATGAACTAGTACCAAGAGAACCTAATTTGAGAAAGAAGCACACAAAAATGACTGCCAAGTTAAAGGAGAAATATAACCCAGCAACAGTTGTGAAGAAAGTATACAAAAGAGTGCACAACAATCACAGGGAAGCTCTCCTTGAAGAGAAACCTGAATCAGAGGAATGACTAGTACATGTCAAGAACTTCTCCAACGTGTCTTTTATGATGAAAAAGATCACGACCATCCTTGTAGGAACATCCACAAAGGTCCATATGGATTCAGATGTCATTTGTTCACATATAAGAAAAATAGAAACCTGAGAAAAAAACGTGGTAATTACAGTCAGCATCGAGAAGACAAGACTATCTCCAATGAGAGAGATGTGGGGCTTACTAAATGGGCTATTTGCCGATATACATCTCATAATGTCGTGGCGGATATAGGATTGGCCAGTGAGTGCATCGATACTGACTGGGATTATGAACTATAATTATAACACTGTGATGGTGCTCTATCAGATTAGACCCCAAGAACAATGAAAATGAGAATTATTTAGCAACAGAATCGTGTATGCAGAAAAAGGATGGTGGAAGCTTTGGTGGTCATAAGACTATAACACCAAGTGGAGAATCGTGTGAGTATCTGGGCATATGGTTGCAGCGCCTGGCCAATACCTATCTAATACCTATATACAAACCAAAACAGTTGGCTTTGCCAATGCCTGTTTTATCAGCCCTTTAGTGTAAGGTCATGTGCACTGTTTATAAATCAACTGGCCAGGGCATATGTTCCCAACAAGAGGTGTTAGAATTCACAGCCAGGATCTCTGTTTGGTAGGATACATTATAAGGTAGTTGTTATCCATCCAGTTTTTTTATGGTCAGAAGGAAGCTTTTAACGTTGTCAGCCGAGGCATTTCTGTCTCCAGATAGCTTAATGAATAGCTGGGTTTCATCAGCATAATTCAAAAAGAAGAGTCCATAACTATGGATGATATTAGCTAGAGGGGCCAAATAGAGTGTGAAGTGCAGTGGAGGAAGAGTCAAGCTCTGGGGACCCCACATGCTAATGATTTTTTGAGGACACATAGTTATTCAATTTAACATTTTAATAACGATGAACGAGAAAACATTCTATACCTCAAAACGAGACAAAAGTAAACATTGATCGGCTGCATTTCAGCGCTGTGATGAGGCTTTAAACCAGCTTGCATCAGATCAAGTCAGTATGAATTGAAAAGGAACGTTTTTAATTGAGCTTGAATAATGCATTCTAGCTGATTTGCTAGAAACTGAATTTGAGAAATGTATCAAATGGAATGGACCACCTTTGCGTGCGACAAAGACAGATATGCATATGGAAATGTCTCCTCTGTGAAACGGGCAGTGAGCTAAAGCATGGTTGGGACACTCCTGGGGGCCCTCCACCCAAGAACAGGGCAATGGGCTGTGTTTGTGCTGGCAGGGGGACTCCCAGACCTTCTTTTGCAAATTTTGAGGCACTTGGGGTCTCACCCTAAATTACCAGGGTAATCCAGACCTGGACCCCTTCCTCACTGTGCTCAGAGAAGCACAGCTCCACCTCACTGATGAGGCCTGACTGGGCCAAAACACATGTCTGGGGTTGCTGTTGCTACTCATGTTCAGAGGAGATTTGCCTAGCATTTTGGTGCTGGCCTGCCTTTGGGTGGGACAAAGACTGAGATGCATATGGAAATGTCTCCTCTGTGAAGAGCGCAGTGAGCTAAAGCGTGGCTGAGACTCTCCCGGGGACCATCCACCCAAGAACAGGTCAATGATCTATGTTCGTGCCGGTAGCGGGACTCCTAGACCTTCTTTTGCATAAACCTCTAAACATGTTTGTGAATGCCTTCATCTCGATATTGACGAAATTTTCACTGTTTGACTCATATGGGACTATGCCAGCAGAGTGGGGGCATCAAACTTGATCTTTTCAAACAATCATAAAATATTAATACATTCTAGCTGCTGGGGTTGAAGGATTAATCCAAAAGATAAGGATTGAGAGGTAATGCAGTGCCAGCTGTGTAGAAATAAATTGGATTAGTGGTCATGGGTGTGTCCAGCCTTCTACCCTTAGCACGTGCATACTTTATAAGCAGTCAAGTGTCTCACAGGTACTGTACCTGTACTGTAACTGTAAAATTAGGGAGATGCAGCAGTCATTGTTGCATTAGGCACGTTTCTATGTCCATGCATGAGAACCAAATCTATCATTAAGAAGCATTCGCAAATTTTATCATGTGACCAGAAAACGGAACATTTGTTCAAGGATTTACCTACTTTTGCATATCAACGCAGTAGAAATTTTAGAGACCATCTGGTAAAGACACGTCCGCCTCAGAAAAGATTTGAGACAAAACGTAAAGGAACATTTCCATGTCTGCAGTGCAGCAACTGTGGATACATATTGAAAGGACAAATCATAAACCATCCACACACCGGTGAGAAATTGCCCATTAAGGACTTTGCGACATGTGAAACAGCTAATATTATTTACGCCATCAAATGCCTATGTGGGTTGTACTATGTGGGACAATCGAAGAGAAAGGCAAAATTGCGGTGGAATGAACACCGGTCATGTATCCGCAACCGGAATATGACTTCATCAGTGGCCAAACATTGGACAGAGAAAGGTCACCACTTGGCACAGATACGGTTCCAAATACTGGAGGTCATACATCGACTTGAACCCCATGAGAATCTCCAATATAGACTGGACAGGAGAGAGTGCTTTTGGATAGATAGACTTGGGACACTTGCCCCCAGAGGGCTCAATGAGGAGATAAATTGGTCTTGTTACCTTTAGGGTACAGATAGTACACCATCATCCACATATCCATGTACATTGTGGACATGTTATTTACTTTCACTTATTTGTGTTTTGTTATTCAGTTCTGTCATTTTATTCCCAGTTTATGTCTTAATGTATATTATTTTTGCATAACTATGTTTTATTTATCCATACATGGTGTATTTATTTAACTACGATTATACCATAGGTTTTACTCAGATGGTTTTCTACTGTTCAACTTTTGAAACACTAGTTTATTCAATTCTCAGTTTGGGACTCAGCGAATGGATCCCAATGCTAACTTACATTATCCCATAAGAGCCACATGTGCAATGTACTCCAAGCCTGTAACACAGAAATGACTACCTCCCATTATCTAGTGAGCAGGTATGAATACTTCACATTTGTTTAATTGTCATACCAGTCATTGACATCCCTGACTTGAATGCAGAGATACGATCCAACATGCTGAATCATCACCACGGTGGTTCCGGCTTGTATAACTATGCGCTTTTACCTTTCACATTGACCCACACGAGTGAGTGTTTCTAATACTACAATGATTCAGTGTTCATCCGAATGGTTATTCCTCATTCCCGTACTCCGATCCCCTTGGAGATACGGGACGCGAGGCACTGCCACGTCAACACGCTTATTGACGCTGCGCAATGCCGAGCCGAGGAAAACCATGGCAACCAATTTAACAAGGAAGTGAACGCCGTTCACCCCCTTGGACACACGTACTTCTCGTGCTCCGACATACATTCGAGTGATCAGGTAACCATTACGATCCAACATGCTGAATCATTACCACGGTGGTTCCGGCTTGTATAACTATGCGCTTTTACCTTTTACATTGATCCACACGAGCAAGTGTTTCTAATACTACAATGATTTAGTGTTCATCCGAATGGTTATTCCTCATTCCCGCACTCTGAACCCCTTGGAGATACGGGACGCGAGGCACTGCCACGTCAACACACTCATTGACGCTGCGCAGTGCCGAGCCGAGGAAACCATGGCAACCAATAAAAAAAGGAAGTGAACGCAGTTCACCTCCTTGGACACACGTACTTCTCGTGCTCCGACATATATTCGAGTGATTTCTGTAACTATTATAGGACGCGTGGCTATATGTAGCGTTATTCTAGTAGATTTACTTCAGTAATGACAAACTTGTAGTAAGTTACGCGCATATTCCATCCTTATTTACTTTTCTGTGCAGCATTCGAGAGAGACACTTTTGCTCCACACTCTCGATCTGGATAAGAAACACACGGTATATTCAAGTTGAACTTCAGGTACACTTAACTTTTTTAATTCTGTTTGGACACCATTGTTAGTTTACTTAAGAGGTTTCACATACAAATTCTATGCACTCATTTGCATTTTCTCTATTTTTATTTTCAAGTTTTGCACTCCTGTTTTACTTTGTCCTATGTGCACGTGGGATGCGGTATGTATCTGCTATGTACACTACCTTTGATTCCACCCTATGTGATATATTGTGAACATTCCACGTGTATGACATAATGGACTTAATTTGTTTAACTAATTTTTTTTTTTTGTGGCTCATTAGAAAAAGCATATTACATTATGGTTTCAGCCCTGAGGAAGGAGCTAGACTCCGAAATGCATAGGCATTGTTAACCATATGTTTTTGGCAATCAACTTGGATGGTGTTGAATTTACTATGTACATTGATCAACGCAACAATCAAATACATTTTGAATATTAATTAAATTGTGAAGAAACAATTTACAAATGGAACTCTGATTGACTCTGTTTAGAAAATAATTATATCATTCAGTTCTCAGAACAGAAGCGTGAGCACCAGTCTTGACTGGATGGTTCATCCAGCCTCTTCATTTTTGTTTAGTCTCACATGGTCCTGGTGTCGTTAGGACCTATCCAGACCGGTTGCCCCGCACAGAATTTAGTTATTTGTACCAAAAGAAAAGATACGTTGACAAATGGTGGTGCCCGTCTTTCATCTGGCCTTCATGCATGATAATTACCCTGACATCTCAGAAGACTTGTGTACAATTGCAAAACAGATAATGGGCTTGAAAGCCATTACGCAACATGTGTGCAGTCACGTGCCATGAGCACTTAGGTAAAAGGACCAACTGGGGAAATAGCTGAACTATCTTTATCCTGCGCTGTCTGTATGATTGAGATGTACTGGGGGATGGATGGTGTAATCATTTACAACATCCGGTCTACACAATGGGACTGGCACTCTCAAAAATGCTCTCTCTGATGCTACCATTAGGGCTGGCCAGTGGCAATGGCATGTTGTGTTCCACGTACTTTGACATGTGGGGTAAGTAAAGAATCCGGCAGTCGTGATGACTGTCCTGCCTTCCTCTCCCTTTTTTGGGGGGGAGATTTAAAAGGCTATGCCCTGAATGCCTGAAAATCTGAAATGCTAGCCAATGATGCTTATGGAATAACTAGTCTCACTCCCTTTACTCCCCTTCTGTTGGATGAGATGATGTTGTAATGTAGAACTTCCATTTTGAAAAATGTGTTGCCATGGGGATCGTGTTCTCTGGCTTTGGACAGGCAAGATTTGGAGCAAATATCTTGTGCCCGTTTTGTAAATGCACAATTAGTCAGTGGCCATGACTTATTGATCAAGTCTACATTTGGCCACTCATTATTGTCTTCCATTGTGTATATTCTAATCGAAGCCCTCTAGAAATCTTGCACTAAGCCACATTTTGATTGTGCACAGTGTGTGCATGCACATCGCAGATGTGTGCAAGAGTGAGTTCCTTATTTTCTTCTTTATGATGCTGGCGGAGGTTGTTTTCTGGAAGTGCAATTCTAATTGGACGAAAAAATAATTTGGCGAAACAGACCACTGGAGTAATTTTCGTGCTGTGATTCTGCACCCGACCCTTCTGCAAGCATAGACATATTTGGATTCTAGTTATCCCAAATGGTGTTCATGTACATACGGTACAGGTCCAGCAACCCAGGCAGAACATGTGTTCCCTAATTGTTTAACATGTGTTGCCATGTCGGAAATGTGTGTGTGCGTGTCTTTGCGAAAGTGGTTCCTGGGGCATTGGTAACATTGGACTTCGGTTCTGGAGAAGTCCTCTGAGTTCTACATCACTGTGAGGAAAACAAGAGATCCTATGAAGCATCCGATCTGAGAGGCCATGAGGTGCACTCCAGCTGATGTTGGTGGGCAGAGGTACTAATGGCAGCAAGTAAAGAGATGACTTTATTTTCAATGGATGCGAGGACGCCACACCCGGTTGTCATCAAAGCTTTGACCCTGCACAGTCACCACGGCTTAAGTTGCAGGGCATGTTGATTCCCACAATCCCTCCCTCCCAGCAATCAGATAAAATCCTTGGGCAGATCTAGTGAGTTTGCAGCTCTTGGAGCGTAATCCAGCTGGTACCACTTAGGCAGTAGTCCTTGCCTCATCCTGGAAAGAAGCAAGTCTGGTTTGCCAGTGTATCAGGTGGTGCTTCCCGGTCAGGCGGTCTCAGCAAATCTTCCCATTCCTTTTTTTGTGCAGATTTCTCACTCTTTCTTTAGGCAGGCATCTATTTCTGAACATTAAAAATGCAACAGATCATGCCTTCCACGTGTGTGTGGGATGAGGTGAGGGTTTGGCTGTCTGAGCCCCATGCACTTGGCTGCACTTCTCACACTTTTTGGCGACCACCAAATCAGGGATAATCACCACTTTCAAATGTGCAGGCTTGTTCCATGCCAATAGCCTGGTTTGCGGATTGGCTCAGATGCCCCTGCAGCACTGGCAGGCCAGATCTTGGCTCACCATGCCTTCTGCAAAGCCCAAGTAGGTGAGTCCTGTCTATATATGGCCACTTCCATATCACGGGCGCGCCACATAGGAGCAGAATCCATAAACAGGACGCTGCCAGGATTGGAGAAAGAAAGGGGCGTTTAGGGATTCGCATAATGCCCAGCTATGATGTGATCAATGAACCGCGCAAACACCGCTAGTTCCAACCACGGATGTTCCTCTCAGTCAGCCAGAACATCTACTCATGGGAGTAGTTGCAGGGTACATGGTGTGACCCTTCACTCGAGAGCCTTCAAGGAGGCACCTCGGGATTTCCAGAAATCACTAGTGGACCTTAGACTTGACAGCAGGGGAGTTGCTAGGTCTGGAAAAGACCCGGGGCTACTCTGATGTCGGACGTGTCGGGACTGGGGGCTAGCTAGTCTTTTGGCTGTAGCTCCTGAGATTCTATCCGGGGCTACAACCAAAAGATCAGGGGCTATAGCCCCCTTAGCCCCCCCCTAGCTACGCCCCTGCTTGACAGACACCATCAACTTTATGGGAACACACACAGGGGCGGTTCCTGCATTAGATCCTTAGGGCGGAGCCCACCTAAAACAAATAAACACAGGAGACTCTCGAATAAGCAGGGAGACTCCTGGTATAACATCATTTGTACTGGCTTATCAACATGCTTCCGTTAGCAGCATCAGATGCTGACATGTTCAGACACACTGCTAGAATCGAGCTCGAAAGCCAGTGACAGCGGGGGCCATCATAAATTGGAAAACAAAGACTGTAGGCGTTCCAGAGTTCCCTCCGGGTCCACTGTGGGTGACCAAGAAAAGTGCTGCCACTTTCACAAACCGAGTTGGGGCACTCAACAGTGAGCCTGGTCGCTTACGTCACCAACTTATTTTTCTACGGTTGGAGAAAAATAGCGCTTAGGGTAATAGGATCATTGATGCAGAGGTCAAAGTAGGCGGGAACTAAAGGGTACGACGTTCCCTTACTTTATGCTAGTCAGAACACTGTTCCAAGACGGCAACTTTTAAAACAATCTATTTTATTTTAAACTTCACCCCTACTGGGGACTCAAGCCTGAGCCCTCCTAATATCAAGCCAGTATAACATTGCACAGCTCTATCTCCCAAGTGCTGGAAGGGGATTATGTATGTGAATAGACTGTGGTGGGAGGTGACAGTGAGTATGGGGGAGTGGGCAGAAAAGGGGGCGGGTGAGAGAGCATAGTTCCACTACTACTTTTTTTACACTTCGACCACTGTATTGATGTCGCCTTGGTCCCACCTCATAACTGTGACAAGGGGAAGGTTTCCATACTGTATCCTCACTCTCTTGGCTCGACCTTTCCAAGGCAGTGTGCACGCGCGGATCAGACCAGCAGCAGCCCATCCGAGCACGAGCTGGCTGGACTTTGGTTTTGTTTGGGAGAAAAAAGGCAGAGAGACCCATACAGCGCATCATTGGCTGGGAGTCCAGGTAAAACTAAAAAGCCAGTCCTCCCCTGGTGTGGGCCATACTATTTTGCATAAATACTACGACATTGTAAAATGAGGACAAGTACTCATGTGATGTCGAGAATTTGTTTGGAAGATCACTGCCTCATTTTCTCCACAGGCTGCTTTCCAATGGAGAATTATTTTTATTTTGAAAGCAAATGTCGCCAGCAGTTTGCCTCTAATTTGTTTTCCCGTCTCGTTGATTGTACATCAGCAAGCAGGCACGAGATGAAACTTGGGTTTTACAGCTCTGGGCTGGAAAATATGCATATGATGCAAGCGCCACAGTATCCCTCGGCGCTGATTCTCAATGTAAACATGCTTACCAAAAATGTATGTGTAAAGCCATCCGTGGCCCGACTGATGCAGTCACCTCGTGAGCAAACTTAAATGATCACCACACTGTCAGCAGCAGCTCGGGCGTTTCCAAGTAGGGTGGGCCAAGTACTTTGCTAGTGCACTGCTCTACAACGCCCTATACCGATTATTACCCGGTTTTAACGCCCGAAAACCAAAGGCTTGGAATAATGTCATTTAGGGGCATGAAAGCCTGGCTTTGGGTCTCCAAAATTAGACAACTCCCAACGATGCTCATCAATCACAGACACGCTGTAATCTCGTGCTGGGCAGTGGCACCAGCCCAGACGGTAGCCAGAGCCGGCCTTAGGGGAGAGCGGGCCGGGTGAGCGCCCGTGGTGCCACGGCCCATAGGGTGCCACTAGCCCCTGCCACGCCAGCTCGGGGGAGTCTTTCAAGGCCGCTGCCCTTAAGGCCAGCCCTGACGGTAGCACATCTCTGCACAAGCCATGCAATAGGCCTCTCGCCCATCAGATGCCCGGCTGTCAGCAGGTGTTTATATGTCAGCCCTCTAATCTGTAAGGAAGGGGCAGTGCCTGGTAACACCCCAATGGCAGCACAGTCATATAGCAAACAGTTGAATGGTATGCTTTGTCCAGAGGACACATGCATGGCCCGCTCACTTGTTTCTTTTTGACATTGCATCCTGCTCCAGTGAGAAGTTGGAGTTTTGGGTAAGAAAAGTCTGAAGTGCTTTGTAATCGGAGCTCAGTCATACTGGACATTTGCCCACAACAACCGGCAGCAAAAGCCCTCTGCATCCATTTATTTTGAGTAGTTGCTGGTGCTAGATTCATGGAAGAATGGTCGGGCTGCATTGTTTTGATGCTGTTCTCATGCGAGTTCAATAGCTCGGTTGTTCGGTGGACCTGCTTCTGAGATCTTTGAGTCTAACTTGCAGGCCACTGGTTTGAATGAAAATGGTGAAACACAACCTTATGCCGTCCCGAGGTTGAGGAAATGAGTGCCTGTGGATTAAAGTACAGTCACCTCATACTCAAGAGCCTATAGGCCAGGGGTCAAGTCCTAAAAAAGTGGGGGGACTCATTAAGATACTAATCGATTGTGGTGTCACCAGAAATTAGCATATCAAGGTGCCGTCTGGAAAAATTGGGGGGACTTCTATAAAAAGTGGTGGATTCCGTCCACCTGCATGTACCCTCGACATGAGCCCTGCTGTAGCCACCTATTTAGTTAGGGTGGGGTTGTAATCCCAGAGGTGTGTATAGAACGGGATCCGAGAATGATTCCATCTCAGTCTTAGCTCATGGGAACATGTGCTTTATTCTGTATGTTGCAGATATAATGTTCCCCCTTTCCGGTGTTCTTTGTCCCTCTTAACTGTAGGTAAGTGGAGCTATCATTCCACACATCTCTTGTGGATGTGCAGGGCTGTGAGCTTCGCTTTAGTAAGGCAAGGCATGCCTGCAAGGGTGGGTGCGCTGGCACACACACGACATGTGCACACACAGTAGGGACACTGGGCGTCATTACGAGGTTGGAGGTAGCCTTGCCGGTTTTGCCGGCAAGGCTACCCCCAAACTCGCATCCGGCTCCGGCACCCGTGAAAGGGCAATCACTGGGCTATTCCGACCTCGGCGGACCCGGTAATTCCCCTTGCGCGGGTGCCGGACCCGGTATCCACATTCCCATTTTAGCCGCCATAGGGCTCAATGGGAATGGGGAGGATGATAGCAGCGGTACCGTTTATAACAGACCAGGTGGCTGCAAGGGCACCTGCAAGCAGAAGTCCTAGTATGGCCGTACATTAGCAACGGTGCCGGTAGCGATACAAGCAACGTTGTTGACTTACCGCCATACTCCTAATGAGGCCCACTCTCTGCATGCATGAGTTAGAAGTAACAATACAAACTATGTCCCTTTCCACTGCCCCCACTTGTGTGCGCAAATAGGCCAGAGACCTGCTCGAGTTTCCCTGAAATGAGTACATTGCTGATGCATTTGACAGCCAAGGAGTGTAAGACATGGGGTGGCTCAGAGTGCAATGCTTGATTCCTCTCATAACAGCCTGTACATGTATAGAAACAGTGCATTCTTGGTGCTTGTGAATACTGAGTGGTCAGCGATGAATATTCATGAGAGCTATGCGTTAGGTTGTAAACGGCCTGTGCACCAGGACTTCCACGTCAGGTAGATAGCTCAGGACGTTAACAATGCCAGTGTCAAAGACCTTCCACGTCAGGTTTATAGTTCAGCAGGTAAATGTGCCTGGCTGCTGGGCTCGAAATTTGTTCTGAGTGCCTCATTCTTTGATCCTACTGACGCTGGTACACGGTTCAGCCTTCTGTTTGGTAAATATCCGCACTATCAGTGCATCTATCTTTTGGTCGTTTAGTGCTAGACGGTGGCAATGATGGCATATAGTGGCACACCCAGCATGAAAATACCTTCTTACACTGGCAGGATACTGACATATATTGTGAGCACAGGCATCATGAAGTTTGTTTTATAGTGAAAATGCTGGCATATATTGTGGGAAAGGCATTTTGAAAATGTATTGGAAAATATCCCGGCATACTGTTGGTGCCTTGGCATCTATTGCATATGTTACCCTACCGAACTGATTGTAAACTGTATGGATTTATAACAATTTTTTCATAAAAAGAGTAAGGAATATTGCACAAATTTAACTCAATATTTATTTAAAGAAATGTTGTGAGGGGACCCCCAGACCCTCCTCCCCTGAGCCCGCATGTTCTGGTCTTCCTCACTGTGCTCAGTTGCTTATGCTTCTAACTGTGAAATATCTATGTACCACCAATTAAAAAATTCACCACCGCCTCTGAATACAGGGCTACTTGGCCTTTTACACACGTAGGAGGGTTTGCCATTCCATTTATTTGTGGCATAATCCAGTCATGGAACTGCTGACACCACCACCATCACTGTCACATTTGGCACACAGGGCCATCCATCGCTTAGCTAAATGAATTACATGTATGCTCATTGCACTGAAGCATCATGCCATGTTTGCAGAATCCTCCTATAAAATCCCCCAGGTGGCAATGTACACAAAGGCACACATTTGTTTTGTTGTGTTCCATTTTTTTTAATGATGTTTGTCTCCACATCAATTGAAAAATGGTGTTTAACCTTAATACTGTTTGTCCAAGGTTGTCTGTATATGTTTTTGAATAATTGTATGTATTAAGATTGCACTGAGTGCATTTCATCACACATATGCAGGGTCGGATTTTGGTGAAATGCAGGATTAGATTTATTGCACATTTTCACAATGAGTTTTATGATTGTCTATTTGTATGAATATGATGATGAATTTTAAACGGATGAAATTGTCTTAAATTGTGTATTGTTTTGTTATATAAATATATATATGTATGCCTAACATTTCAAGTAGCCAGCTATGGCGGCTTTTAAAAGAAATAATGAATAATTAAATAAAGAATTATTTAGCGAAACCATGATATTTTCCTCATTTCGCTCCCACAGTTTTGCGTTTGCACCAAGGGGCACGCTACTTTGTCTACCATTGATGCCTGTGCCATGATGCGACGTCAGACTAACAACTACATACCGCACATTCAACATGCAGGGAATTGCATAATAGTAGAGACAAAGAAATAGCCTCGGATGCATACTGACAATGGCGCATTCCCCACACATCTATGGTGGAGCTGAAGACAACAAGTGGGCTGAAGCCCCATTCACTTCCCTCACAGGCTAGTGGCTGCATAATACTTCCAGCTCACCAATCTGTAGCTACCAATCGAAAGTACAACAACCAGGTAAAGATAGGACATAGCTCATTACCCCCGATGTCGCGCTGCCGGCACTGCGCTGTCCATACCTCAACGTCCCTATCGTCATCAGGCACGTGACATGACGCAGAGCCCTAACACACGGGTTATTGTGTGAGGTGTGTACTGAACCAGTAGTCATGTTAATGCCTGCCCACATGGCCTGTGGTGTGTATGCCTCGAGTTTTGCAGATAAGTATGTCTGAGCACACAGTAGAACATGTGCAGGAAGGAAAGATGGACTTGCCTGTGAAAGCAAAAAGAAGATATCGAGGCTGAGTACCCCAAAGGAAATACACCAAACGCAGGTTACAAAGAAAGATACAGAGATCTTTATTCTATAATGAACAGTTTCAAAGGACAAAGCATCAGATAGCTATCAGGCCTCCCAGTACGACACATCGAGAACCAGTCCTGCTCGGTGTGCGTAGTGAGTGGGACTGTACATCAGAACAGTCGCACCTTTTATTCAGTATGTTATCTGATGTTCAATCCACTTGCAAGTTTACCATTTCCATGGGCTAGAGGTTCATGCCAAGTTCGTGCCCTAATTTATGCAGCTATACATTTAGGGGATATCCTTAACATATTCGCAAACAAGTTACAATAGCAACAGTGTGTCTTTGGATTTCACATTGATCTTTCACATATATCTTAAACAACATAGTCAAACAAGTGTTCACATTGGATGCTCAAACAGTATTGTGCACAATATACGTTCATGGATTAGCTTCGTTGGTACAGGTAATCCTTTATACACAGGTCAACGAAGGACAAGGTCTCAGTACATAACCCTAACATTTGGCCTGCAGGCAGTTTACATATTAACTTGTACACAGAGGTCAAGATGGCCATATTACATTCGGAATGACACTGTCCACCATCTTAGAACACAGGGTGACTTTAGAGAGAGAATCTAAAATGGTGGATGAACCTAAAATGGCGGCTTACACAGATCTAAGGTCAGGACCTTGCAACGCGGATTTGCAGATTTCCTCGCAGAGCGACTTGGCCTAGGCCAATATATATATATATATATATATATATGTATATATATATATATACACACGATCTAGAGGGTATAATAGATTTCCCGTTCGACAGCACGATGGGAGTTTCAGAGGGCAAGACGGAGTGTGAGAAATATGAGCTTGGGGTCATGCTAGAGGAAGATGCAGCTAGAACATTAAAACCAGGGAAAGAGAGAAGGTCCCAGAACAGACACTGAGGGGATGGAGTGAGGGACAAGAAAAAGCGGTTGTCCTGAGATTGTTCACAAAAAAAAAAAAAAAAAAAGAAAAAGCGGTTGTAAGAGAGGAGGATAACACAGTAACAGGATAAGCAACAATTGGCTAAGGTAGAGCAATGATCAAAGGGAAGCACAGACTGTGCATTGGGGGGGTATTGGAGTTTGGCATAAGGCGGTAAGCAGTCAGCAGAGTTTACATTAGCCCATTCTTTAGTGCCTTCAGTCCACAGGTTGATTGGCTGTCTTAGATGAGAGTATGCGGACTGACACATCAAATGCTTTTCTGATATCCCCAATCGCCTTGACACTCTGTCCCTGATGCTTTTGCGTGCTCTCTTCCTCTCTGAAAGGCCCCTGCCTCACCTCATGTCTCTCACACATTCAATATCCCACCCCTCCTGAGATGGGGCAGCCCACTTAGTGCTAGATTGGTACTACATATGCAGTGAATTCAGTTTAGACCATCCTGGTGTGGTTATTGGCACTTTTTACAGTACATGTAGGGTGGTGAATTGGTTTCTGGCTACTCTGCTCTTTTGAAGACCCCAAAAGATCTGCTGTGGATTGGATATATGTTCTTATGCAATGTGCAATGTGTTGTAACAAATACAGGGAATTCTTCCCCTCGGCGCTAGTGGGAGCCAGGACATGACATCAATAACTAGGAAGCAGTATCCCACTCCCTTATCTCATGGGTATGTTCGTTGCTTGGGGACTGATGTATATAACACCTTACTTGACATTCCACTGACGGCTCATATAGTTTCAGACCTCTCTTAGGCACCATCACTTGCATGGTGTGGAGTATGAGAGGACGTACCACCCCCTCGCTACACAGAGGATAAAAAGCAGGGCATCAGTGAAGGAAGAGTAGAGAGCAACGGAAGCCCAACCGACGTTCCAATTGCGCGACGGTGTTCACTGGACGAGAACGCGAAATGAAACATCTACGAAGACGGTGTGCCAGAGGGCGGAACATGCACGCTCAGCATGTCAGGCAATAATGTGTAGAGGACTGAGAAACGCTCCACTCCATTGCTGGGAGCAAGACCAGAAGAGGTTGGTCTGGTAGACTCCTGCATGACGGGCTACTCTCGAGATGAAGCCGAGCAGAACAAAGAATTGTCAAAACGAAGAACCTGCTGGCCTGAAGCAGAAGATGAACTGCTACTCCTATAAACGAAGAACTGCCTGTGGTAGCGGAGGAGAAGAGACTTGTTGGCCAAGTCGAACACTTACTCGCAGGAGTACCGCCGAAAGAGACAAGGTACACATCTTCTCCTTCGAGGTAGGAAGAGGGCGAACTGGCAACCCGAGATCCCGTGGCAGGAAGGAGAGAACTTGAAGGGTCCAAAGTGGGCCAAGAGCAACACAAGGGGAGGTGCAAACCGAGACCCCAGACCGGGATGAGAACCGGAAGAGCTGAGAGAGGGCTGAAAGAAAGGCAACCCCATGAGGTGGGGTGCCGACCGAGACCCCAAAGCGGGGTGAGAATTAGAAGGGCTGAGGGAAAGGGAAACCCAATGAGGGGCAGTGCCATCCAAGACCACAGGGCAGGGTGAGAACCAGAAGAGCGGAGAGGAAGGCAATCCCATGAGGGGATGTGCAACACCAAACCCCAGGGCAGGGTGAGAGTCAAACGGAACCAGGATGGGCTGAGAAAAGGGCAATCCAACCAGGGGTAGTGCACCCGAGATCCCAGAGCAGGGCAGGTGAGATCAATAGGACCCAGAGTGGGCCACGAAAGAGCAGTGCTATGGGCAAGGCACCCTAAAGATGTTTTGTGTTGTTTTTTTTTTAAATTGTGCATCGCAGAACGCTAAAGACATTTGTTTTTCCTGTTGGAATGCAGGGGCGAGAAGCCCATAGACATTTGTCGGTGACCTGATCCAATGGTGCCTTGGGTCAAAGGGCACATCGACAACAAGGACATTGCAGAGGGGGTCAGAAATAGCTGCCACTTTATCCACCAGGTAAAGCCCTAAGGATATCTGTTAGGTTCTTGTTCGCTTTTTAGTGGTAGGCCTAGACTTCAGGATTCTAAGGCAGGTTATCAGACAGTGGACAGACTTTATTTGGGATGACATCCTGATGAGCACCCTTTTGAACCCTTTCTTTTCCGTTAGCGTAGGCACTATAGCTGCAGGGACTAGATGGTTTTTCTTTCATACTTCATTGAAGCTGTGTTGAGAAAACACAATGAGTGGTCTGTCTCCTGATTCTGACTTACCACAGTGTGCAATGATGTACACAAGGAATAACCGTGTCTGTTTAATTGGAAGATGCTGCATACTGACCGGTAGAAAGTTCTAGATGTATTCAGTCAGGTCTGGTCTTATCTCTCTGTCCATCACTCAAGGCCAGAGGCAGGCTTGTCGCATCCATTTCCAATTTAAAGCAACCTAACATAGGACATTGCAGGCACACATACATCTTTGAGTATGTGAGGCCTGGGTTGTCTGAGTTGCACCCTGTGATTGCTGCACCGGCATCACAAAATGTAAGTCATGTTATGAGGTATTTATACTGCCCCTAGCCAGGGGTATTCATATTGCGTTTCGCAAGAAAAGAGAACATGGCAACAGAGAAGAGGAAGGGTAAAGTGGTAATAAGTTTAAACACACTGGACGAATGTATCCAGGCAGGAAGGAATGAATGAGGGGACGGGTGTAATTTCCGGGGGCGTGCATGTCTTTAGAGTCAGCTTAGATCCATCTATGCATACAGCTGAATGGAAAGGGGCTATAAGCCATCAGGCAGTTTCTACTACTTGTACAGCAATTAGCAATTGAGTGATTATGTGGTGGTGTTGAGATGTACTCAAGTGTACCCTTGAAGCATGGAGGTTTGTTTGTTTAGGTGTCACAAACTCCAAGGACCTTCCTCTAGGATTGGTAACCCCACTGTGAGAGGTGACAGAGCCCAGAGTAGACAGTCTGTAAAGGTGAATGGGGAGAACATGACTGTGTGCTCTGTCCTTCAGAGTGCCATACCCGATTGGCCACATACTGAGAAACTGATGCTTGTAGGGTACTGTGATGAAACATCCATTTTATTCTCACCGATTTTGGGTTGTTCGTTGAACTTTTTTACTCCCTCTCTTGCCCATCATGGGGTGTTTTCCATAATCTCCCTTTGCCTCCTGCCTGCCACAGTTAAACATTACTCTCAACACCCATTTTCGGCGTGGGAGGCTTTTGAAATTCATTTATCCAGACCTTTTTTTGGGATGAGGGAGATTTGATGTATTTATGAAAATACGGTGCTTTTCAACTGTAGAAAGGAAGGGTGCTTTGCTATCTGATGACTTCGTTCGAACATTGTCCACTGGGCACGAGCCAGAGAGTGTCTTAGAGAATGTGAGGGGCCGTAACACCCAAAAAACAATAAATAAAGTTTGAGGTTATTTCTAACACATGTAGCCTCATTACGAGAGTGCCGGTGTGGAGATAAGGGTGCCGGTAAGCTTACCGGCACCCTTGTTTCCAGGCCACCACACCACAAGTCTGTCTGCTGGGGCCGCTGTGCCCGACTGGTCTGACTCTGCCGGGCGCAGTTGCCATGGAAGCACCGTTACTGGTGTTTCCGAGTCCCCATTCCCATGGAATCCTGTCGGACTCCATGGGATTGGGGACTTACGAAACCTGCCGCATGACTTCCCGCTCCGCCGGGACTTGTAATGTCCATGTGGCACCGGAAAGTCAGGCGGCGGATCCCATGTTACGTAATGAGGCCCCGGTATTATGTGGGTGGTCTAAAGGGAGAAGTTATTACTTAGTGGGATGTCACCACATTAGAAAATAGTTAAGGTTAATGATGCATCCTGACTGAGGAAACCTGTCCATCCGAATTCTGTACTGTCTTGGACATGCCCTGTGGTAGGCTATATAGAGAGGTTGAGTGTACTGCGCTGTGTAGAGTTTCGGCTGCCATGCCATTAGAAAAGGGGAAAGACCATATGCAAATCAGGCTTGGTCCCACCCCAAAAGGGGCAGTCCAGTCTGAACTGCTTGGTCACATCCCTTCTGCATGAGGCCACAAACATCCCCAAACATGTTTCGGCCTTGTTGGGCCTCATCAGTTTGGGTCTCTAGACCTGGCACAGGACCAAAGTCTGGGCACACCAGTCCGAACTCGGGGTGGCTTACTCAAAACAAAAGAGGTGATGGGCGGAAGGTTTGGAATTAATCCTAACCTCTGGCATTGCTCTGGACAACCCTCCAGACCATCCTCCTTTGCCTACCATCCATTACAAAAGAGGAAAGACTATATGCAAATCAAGCTTGGTCCCACCCCAAAAGGGGCAGTCCAGCCTGAACTGCTTGGTCACATCCCTTCTGCACGTGATTACAAGCATCCCCAAACATGTGTGCAAGACATGTAGTCTGATCCCATAGCAATCGGCGCATGTTTTTGGCAGAGGAAAGTCTATTAAGATAATGGCATAAAGCCAGAGAGAGGGCTTCAATGGTTTAGGGTGAGAGCAAATTTCATATAGAAATACTCGAGCATGCTCATGGGATTGTCTACAAAGATATTTATGTGTCTGTTACCACGAATACCAATTAGATGCAGCTCTTTTCTTGTCCCAGAATTGTGGGGTGTGAGTGTATATCAGGAAATGTTAAATTACCGATTACCCCTTAATGAAAAGAGTGACATATCACCAAATACCGCAACAAACAGTAACACCTCAGTAGCAGATACAGAAGGTCAAAACAGATTCTACTGGAGACCTCCTTGTCTGCAAAAGAACCAATGCAGGGGCAGCAGAGGAGGATGTCCCTTCATCACTGTTCCCTGATGACTTGGTAGCAGGAGGCACTGAAGTAACAGCCACTCCTGGAGCAGCTGCAGCAGAAGACATCTAGGGATGTGGTGACAATTAACCAAAGTGCTCCAACACTGGCAGACAGCCTACCATCTAAATATATCACAGAATGACTGGTTCACCTGGTGGCAGTGACACTGTATTAAGTGGTTAATGGGGCATTGTCCCCAGACTCTGTACTGGCACCATCACAAACCCACGAATTCCATCTGGACTAAAGCATCAAAGTTAATGATCAACCCCCAACCTTGTGAGCTCCATTTCAAGGAAGTATTTCTAATAAATACATTTTATAAAAACCACTAGATGCTGGTGGGCTGCATTACAGCTTTTCCCTCCAGGGAGGGACGGGGACCCCACTGCGCTCCCTGGGACTGCCGCTGAGCTTGGGGACATTCGAACCACATGGAAGACAGGCGCCCAAGCCTGGGGGCAGCACCCCCGGCGATCCTTGAGCTCTGGCTGTGCTGCACTAGAGCATTTCCCTCCGAGGAGGGATGGGGACCCTGCCGGGACCCCCTGTACCACTGATGGACTTGTGGACGGTCGACTCACATGGGAGACAGTTGGCCAAGGCTGGGGGCAGCACCCCCCGCTGTCCTGGAACTCTGGCCAGGCAGCATTAAAGCTTTTCCCTTGGGGAAGGACAGGGACCCCGCTGGGCCTCCCAAGGGACCACCGTTGGGCTTGGGGATGGTCGCCCCGTATGGGAAGCACCCCCGGCTGTCCTAGAGTTATGGTCCGGTCAAGTTAGAGCTTTTTCATCCTGGGAGAGACAGGGTCCCTGCCAGGGTACGCCATGACCATGGTTGGGCTGGGGGCAGTCAACCCACATGGGAGACAAATGCCCAAGACAAGGGGCAGCACCTCTGGTCATCCTCGAGCTCTGGCTGTGCATTGTTAGAGGTTTTTCCTCTGGGAAGGAACGAGGAACAGGCAACTAAGGCCAAGGGAAGAACCCTCGGCCATCCTGGATCTCTGGCCATGCCACGTTACAGCTCTGGCTGGGCCATGTTACAGCTCTTGCCTAGGACGGTGATACTGCTGGGGCTCACTAGGATGTCATTGGGCTTGGGGACAGTTGACCCACATGGGAGACAGGTGCCCAAGGCTGAGGGCAGCACGCTCGGCCGTTGTGGAGCCTGGCCATGCCGTGTTACATCTTTTCCCAACGGTGAGGGATGGGGTCCCCGCTGGGCTGAGGGGTGGTCGACACACGTGCAAGGCAGACGCTGAAGGCCGGGGGCAGCACCCACAGCTGTCCTGGATCTCTGGCCAGGCTGCATTACAGCTTTTTCATACGGGCATCCTGGGGACCTCCGCGGGGCTTGGGGATGGTTGACCCACATGGGAGACAGGTGCCTAAGACCGGAGGCAGCACTCCCGGCCATCCTGGAGCTCTGACCATACTGCGTTAGAGCTTTCCCTCCGGGGAGGGATGGAGTCGCCGCCAGGGAGCCGCATGACCACCGCTGGGCTTGGGGGGGCTATAGACCCATGTGTAAGGCAGACGCCCAAGGCTGGTGGCAGCACCCCCAGAAGTCCTGGAGCTCTGACAGGGCTATGTTCCAGCTCTTCCCTCAGGGGAAGGACAGGGACCCCACCTGGGCTCCCAAGGGACCACCAATGGGCTTGGGGACGGTCGGCACACATGGGAGACAGGTGGCAAAGGCAGCTGGCAGCACCCCTTGCCGTTCTGGAGCTCTGGCCATGCCACGTTAAAGCTTTCCCTCTGGGGAGGGATGGAGTCCCCGCCAGGGAGCCGCATGACCATCGCTGGGCTTGGTGGGGCTATAGACCCATGTGTAAGGCAGATGCCCAAGGCTGGTGGCAGCACCCCCGGAAGTCCTGGAGCTCTGACCGGGCTATGTTCCAGCTCTTCCCTCGGGGGAAGGACAGGGACCCCACCTGGGCTCCCAAGGGACCACCACTGGGCTTCAGGACGGTCGGCCCACATGGCAGACAGGTGGCAAAGGCAGCTGGCAGCACCCCTTGCCGTTCTGGAGCTCTGGCCATGCCTTGTTAAAGCTTTTCCCTCAGGGAGGGATGGGGTCCCTGCCAGGCCACCCCATGACTGCTGCTGGGCTGGGTGGCAGTCGACACACATGCAAGGCAGATGCTGAAGGCTTGGAGCAGCTCCCTGGCCGTCCTGGAGCTCTGGCCATGGCACATTATATCTTTTTCCTGCGAGGAGGGATGGGGAACCTGCCAGGGCTCCCTGGGCTACTGCTGGGCATGGGGACGGTTGACCCACATGGGAGACAAGCGCCCTAAGGCTGGCGGCAGTACCCAAGGCCTGTCCGGAACTCTGGCCATGCCGCATTACTGTTTTTCCCTCCTGGGAGGGATGGGGGCCCTGCCGGGGCTCCCTGGGACCACCACTGGGCTTGGGGATGGTTGACCCACATGGGAGATAGGCGCCTAATGCTGGAGGTAGCCCCCTCGGCCACCCTGGAGCTCTGGCCGTACTTTGTTAGAACTTTTCCTTCCAGGGAGGTGCGGGATCCCATGTCCACCACTGGGCTGGAGGGCGATCAACCCACCTGCGAGGCAGACTCCCAAGACGGGCAGCAGCACAAGTCTTGGAGCTCTGGCCGGGCCATGTTACAGCTCTTCACTCCGCAGAAGGATGGGGACCCCACCAGAGCTCCCAAGGGACAGCTGCTGGGATTGGGGATAGTCAACCCACATGGGAGGCAGGTGCCCAAGCAGGGGCAGCATCTCCAGCTGTCCTAGAGCTCTGACCAGGTCTTGTTAGAACATATCCCTCATGGGTGGGTTGGGGAACCCGCTGGGTCACCCCATGACCGCGGCTGGGCTGGGGTGCAGTTGACACACGTGGAGGCAGACACATGTAATGAAGGTCCCAACCTATATGTATAGGTTGAATCAACAGCTGAATGAAGTGGAGACCCCCCCACTTAAACCTAATCAGAGAAATTCAAAGGGTTTATGTGGTGACAATTATGCAAAAATGGGTTTCTATAATGATGCAACATACTAGAGTTCAAAGGCATTGTGTTATAATGTTGAAAATGGCATTACCATGTTGTAGAAAGGTGGCAAGGCACAGAATGGGCAATGAGATATTCTGTACACGGACATAAAATCATTCAGGCTAAAATTGCCTTTAATGAAAATGCATGCAACTAAATGTGGCTTGAACAAAGGCAACTAAGGAGTGCTCAAAGTATGCAGTGATGAGATAATTTTAAAAGTTGAGACGTTCAGGGACAATCATGCCTTCAAAAACTTGACGAATGGACAGAAACCAGATTAAAGGGAGCCTGGTCGAAACCCTTATCTGAAAGAATCCAGCTGCACAATGATAAATTGAGCAGAACACCGGAGGAAAAGACAGATATGCATGCCAGAGTGTATTTCATTTTTGAAGGGTTTCGTCCAAATAAATTTAATTGCCAATGAGCTAATGTTTGACAATATAGCTGTCTAAGATGATGCAGGGAAAGGTGGCAGCACTTTGCTCCCTCCCATTTTGCTATAAATGTGTCTGTGTAATGCTGGGGGTTGAGTTCTCTTGGAGGCAAGGAACTTGGTCACTGTGTTAGGGCTGCACTGTTTCAAGCTATGGTGAATAAACCCTTATGAACTTAACAGTCTCTGGGCTGATCCATTTGAGTGGTCCTTATTGAATTGTGTTGGAGTATGTGAATCCTGCACCCCAACCTTCTTGAGGTGCAGATACTTTGTCTTAAGGTATTCGAGGGCCAGCCCTGATCCCATGGGCCCGTTAGTGGTCATTAGGTCCTCGATTGCATTTGGTAGCAGAGGATGGTTTCTGACCATCGATTATTGATTAAAAACGTCATCTAATGGCCGTTGACAAAGTAACTCTAGGTCTTCGGCAAAATCACGGGTCCTCGCCAGTTCGGGCTGAGTAGACTGTGAAGCTCCCCATAGACAATAACTGCAGCCGGGGCCTGAAGGGACCCGGCACATCCCAGCGGACCAGACGATAACCTGAAGAAGGCGGTGATCAAGAGGGTCGGGAGAACAGAAGGTGAGTGAAAGGCTGCCATAGCCAATAGAGAGTGGGAACAAAACAGATACGTTATCTGCATTTAAAAATTAATAACAAGAGTAAAATATTAATGTGAGACATGCATGCAGGTGGTCGGGGTTGTGTCTAACTTTGTAAATGTCACGATATGTGTGTGTTTAAATTTGTATGTTGTGGCGGTTCATGAGGCTCGCTTCGTGCGTGCACAGTTAAAACATTGAAACCAGTGTAAAAATGATATTTTAAGCTGAATAAAAAATTGGCGTCAAACCAAGGTTTTGAAATTGCAAATATTTCCATCAAAAGAAGTGGGCAAATATTGTAGTTTAGAGCACACACATTCGTGGTGATTGCAGCCCAAAAAGAGATAAAACAACCTGTCAAAAGTAAAAAATGCTGGTACACTTTTAGTGAACACATTGTGTTTCAAACCAGCAGCTATGGAGTTAAAGTTGTATTTTTCTTGTAGCAGGCAAGATAGCTGATAAGATTGTGCTACGGAGATGGATTTTCGCATTGAAATAACTGAGTTATATTTGATTTATGGAAGTACCAATCTCGTGCATTAAGCACACTGCGCGAAAGAAATGCAACATGTGGCAATGCTTTAACTGTGAGGGGTTGGAGAGGTCCGGCTAAGAAAAGGAAACTGTGAATGTGTGCAAATATAAGAAATGATTGAAGAATTCTTAAAGCAAAAACAGAGCTATGATTTTGTTAAAATGTCTGCATGAAGTTACAAGTGGGGATTAAAAATAGTGCTCTTTTTGCGGTTTTAATAGCAGAGCAGCAGTTGGGAAAAACACAGTTCAGAACGAATATGTAAAGGGGCATTGACAAGAGAAATAAATCAGGCCCCTCACTAAGAGTCCACAGAGCGTGGTGATCAAACTAAGAAAGGAATGTGCAAATCAAGGAGCCCTTGAGATAAGCACGAAGGACGCTCTCCAGGCGCGCTTTGTAAGATTGCCTTAATCACACAGACTCTGTAGGTCTCGTGGAAACAAGGCAGGAAAAGTAGATTGCAAAGAATCATTCTGAGCATTGCTGTGAATGATGGAATAAAAGGCACACATTTAAAGATAGGGGAAATACACTAGTATGTATTAATGTATTAACCAAGCGCTTAGGGGATATATATTAATGAAAACAACAGCTGAATATTTCCGTGTATGGCTGGGTCATCACATTTTTGTTATTCTTAACTCGTGGTAGACATGCCAACAGCCGATGTAATTGGAAGGTTATTTCAGTGACCTGTAGAATGTTTTTAGTGCATGTGTGTTAAGATATTGCATTTAATTCCTAGGACAAAGTTCATTGCATGCAGTATAACAGTGTTTTATGGCAGAGCAGCCCCAACAATTCTAGAAAAGGACTTGATTGCATATCAATGCATCCGACCTGTTGCGGAAAACACTGCAAGGTTATTTTATTTGTAGTACTGGTAAACAGACATCCCAGCTCTTAAGAGCCATTTGATTAAAGCTAGCATTCCGGTAAGGATGAACGAGCGCGGACAAAAAGACATCTTTTGCGCGCTGTCAATGAAGCTAATAAGAAATGCATTCTTACCGATAACACGTGCGCTTCTCTCATGAGAAGCACCTGTATGGGAATACTCCGTATTACCTAGAGACTGTACTCTCTATGAGGCATACTATGCGGCTGTTCAGCATTTAAGATAAGCATGTTTTCGCCCTTTTTGAGGCCCTTACCCTCTCCATTCTTGCGCTATTAAGAATGAGAAGCAAGAAACATTTGAAGGCCAACATTAGTAAATCTGCAAAGAGGTTACTTCCCTTCTAGTGTAGAACCAAGATACCTGTAGCATCCGGAAAAGTATGCAACCTGCAGTATTAAAGTAGGACTGTTTGTGAAAAGATACATGCAACTCTGAATAGGCAGATTAGAAGCTGCCAGGAAGGTAGCTTTATCCAGGCAGACTGAAAGTAGGAATGGGACATGGTTTACAAATTGTGTCGCCATTAGAGAACAGGGGGACAAGTGCCTGTAATATGCAACATGTCAACGCTCACTATCACATTGGGAACGACCACATAGCCAGTAAAACCACGAGGAGTGCCACGATGAAAAACATACACTAAGAAGAAAATTATCCTGAAGGACTGACGATTTTTGAGAGGTTAAGAGACTGGCAATTAAGAAATATTAGGCAATAAAAGATCAAATGAGAAGTCCAGGATCACACAGTGCTTAAGGGGTGAAGCTGAGATTTGTGCCAATATTGCAATCCCTGAAGTTGAGCGCTTCTCTTCCAGCTCTTAACACGAACTAAGACAATCTAATGTTATAAAATGACTTGCAAAAGTATGCAACCCGTATTTCCAAACCTGACAACCTAAAAACCTAAAAAGTACAGAAGGGGGTTACACAACGTGGGAATTAAGTTAGCATTAGTTCTCCATTATTAAAGGGATTTCCCGCATGCAAGTAGGTAGAACCTCGCAGAAAACAGCACAGTAATGCAAGGGATCCTATATGTTTCGACCAGGTTCACTGTACCGTCTGCTGGCATAGCCAAGATACAAGCATTAACACAGTTGCTGCACAGTCTCGAATTTGCACACTTGTTTGCCTCTCGGACAGATATTCTATGTGCCTCTTCCAAGGCATTGCTTAGGTTTTAAGAAATGCCCAGCTGAGCAAGCTGATTGTAACCCCTATCTGGTGCAGGAACAGTGCTGCTAAACGTGCCGCTGTGCTGCAAACCCCAGTAATTGTGCAGGTATATTTGTGAACTTCAGATTTAAAACCGGTGCGGCCAGTCTCACTGGGATGTGCCCTTCTGATCTTTCACATGAACACATATCCCTACAATAAGCGCTTAACACACTGAGACAACTTCTGAACCCCGTGGATGAATATGGCTTCCCACTTTGGCTAAGTGCACACGATCAGCAACATTCCCACAGAGGGAACGCTACAAAGATCGTGTTACCCAGACCATGTGTTCCACAATGAAAACAAAAGGCAGTGCACGTTTTAATTGATTAAGGTAGAATGTACTTGTCAAAACCGACAGGAAATGGGTTTTGGAACCTCAGCAGCATGCAATCAAATTTTCCTGGCATGTGCTATTTTAGCCTAAAGTAAACTGGAATCTTACTTTTAAGACCAGGCAGCATCGTGAGGGCCTGGGACAGCCACCACATGAGCCCTCCAATAAAAACGTCTCTGGGGTCTACTATCGTGTGGCAAGGAATGAGCGATTCCTAGTAGCATGGAGCATGCAGAAGCCCATAGGCATTGTGGTGCTAGTGGAAAGAAAGGGCTTGCAGATTACAGTAAAAGACATACACTAGGGGCTGTGTGATGAAGCATCGCCTGTGATTGTGGGACAAATAGATGTATGTTGTGGTTATTATGAATGGGCTGCATGTTGGGCTCACACTGAGTGGAGTATGTTGTGTAGGGCACAGCATAGTGTTTAAAAGGGGGAGAGGTACAGACACTGCTGGGGGAAATGATAGAGGTAGGTAACCAAAGCAGGGTTGACAATTTTGCGAGAAATGAGAAGGGATGGTTCTGTGCCAAACCCACTAGAGAAGCATTCCATGATTTAGGGACAAGACGGGGGAGCTTAGCCCTGTGGCATTAGCCCTTTATGGTGAATGGGGACAGCAGTGGGTAACAAGGAGTCCATGAGCAAGAGCACTGGGGAGCAGCGCAGGATTCAAGAAATGCTTGCTTCTCGCATTGCATGTCGAAAAAGCTTCTCACCCAGGTAGTCCCTGCAGTGATGCATGTGTATGTGTTTATGTATGGTTAAGTGCTGTATGGAAATAGAATGCTGGCGGTAGTGGTGATTTTTAACATTTATGTTGCAGAGTGAGCGCGCATAAATGAATTGTTAAATGAGAATTTTTGTCCTTGTATAGGAAGGGGGAATTCAAAGCTGCGTGACCATCCTGCGCACCTAATGGGGAAACCAATGATGACAATGAAACCGGTCTTAGCCCCATTTCGATTCCTTTACATTGTGGGGTGGCAAGCAGCCCAGTGCAGGTAGCCAATCTGGCCCTGACCGAGCATCGTAGAAAATATTGTCTCGGTCATTGAGCCAGCAGTCACAGTGACACATACATACAGGAATGCCAGCAATTTAGGCAAATGGAATATGGCAGTCTGTGTATGAATGTCGCTTTCTATAGCATGCGTGGCTCTGAAGGAGCCAGAGAATGGAGGTCATAGCTTAATTTAGCCGTCTCCTCCCGCTCAATCCCTTTCGGGGCTAGCAGAGATTCTGTAAAGGGCAGAGTCTGTGCATATCTGTGAATGCCACCAGCCACATACATGTCACTCAATGGGGTGCTGTTGTAAAAACAAGGAAAAGATATTGGGACTGATTACCCCAAAAGGAAATACACCAAACGCAGGTTACAATGGAACATACAAAGATCTTTATATTACACTGAACAGTTTCAAAGGACAATCTAACCGATAAGCTATCAGGCCCTCAGTACAACACCGCGAACTCCAGCATGGTTCAGTGTGCTCAGTGAGTGGGACCGTACATTTGAATAGTCTCGCTTTATATACCTTTGAAAACAGGATGGTCAACCCTACTATGAGTTAATATTGGTTGATACATTACAGATCTACGGTTCGTGCCGAGTTCTCGTGTCTGTACATTTAGGGTTTGCCTTTAATATATTCGCCAACAAGCCTCAATGGCAATAGTGTATTTTCTCGCAGAGCCTTCTCAAACTGTTTTTATACAAGGTAGTCAAACAAGTGTCCACAGTTCAGTATTTGGATAAATTGGGCCTCATCACGACTTTGGTGGTAACCCTTAAATCTGGCGGTAGCGCAATTACCGCCGGATTTAAGGGTCCGCCAAATCAGGACTTCGGCGGATTTCGTCCCCAGCTCTGAGCTGGAAATCCGCCGGCAGTAAGAGCGTGAATTTTCCCCATTGAGCCCAATGGGGAATGGGGCATTCCCGAATGGGCTCAATGGGGAATGGGGATTTACTTTACCGCCGAACTCGTGATCCGGCGCTATTAGCGCCGGGGAGTTCGGTGGTAGGGCTAATACCGCCGGCGGTAATACCGCCGGCGTTACCGCCCAAGTCGTGATGAGGCCCATTGTGTTTGACATATGCTCGCAGATTAGCTTCATTAACATAGGTAATCCTCTACACACAGGTCAGCAAAGGACAAGGTCTCAGTTCACAGTTCATGACCCCCACATGTGGCTTGCGGGCAAGTTACACATTAGAGTGTACACGGAGATCAAGACGGCCATGTTACATTCGGAATGACACTGTCCACCATTTTAGACATAGGGTGACTGTACAGAGAGAACCTAAAATGGCGGATAGACCTAAAATGGCAGTTTACATTAACTCTGAGGTCAAGACCTTGCTACGCGGATTTCCTTGCAAATGGCTTATAAGCAACTTGGCGTAGGCCAATACACGTATATTCATCAAATAGGAGGCCCAATATAATTTCCTGTTCGACACTGTTTGGACACGTGGCCTTTATACACTTTGGTTGCTGACACTTTTGGCTCAAGATATGGCTGTAAATCTGATATGTGGACCTTTAGTTAAGTGTATTGTGTGTGTGTGCATTGTATGGCAGAGGCGCAGTGTCCCCAGTTTTTGTGAAACTGCCTTTGGGGTTTTTAATAGGGGTTTTATTTTAGAAAATTATATTCTTGTGCATTATTCGTTAATGCTTTCACATTAGTCCAGACCGCGAGCGGGGAAACACCATTGCAGACATTTCAGTGGATTCCAGGCTGTTTAAGACTCATAATTAGACCAGGATTTGTGATGTCATATGTCTGTGGGCTTGGACAGTAAATGGCACATCTTGGAAGCCATTTTTTCCAAAATGCCTTGCAGAAGGAGAAGCCACTGGCATACTGAGTGGTATGAGGTAGCCTAGCTCACTCCCTCATTCTCACAAGATATGTACGCCCGCCAACTTCCAAGTCACGAGCCGCCACTGGGCTGAACTGACCCTAGCAGCAGCATCAATTAAATGAACCAGGGCTGTGTAAAACTTACATTTGTAACTTTAAAAGAGTAGCCTTTCCTCCATGGCTGGCCAGTGAGCAGCTCATCTGGCACAAAGTCATGTGTATTCTTTCAAACGCTGAGAGTTGCATACTGCGGCACTCTGCACTTTTAAAGTCTGTGAGGATTTTGTGGAATGCCTGCAAGGATGGCGGTGTAGTAATACAATTAACACTGATAATGATGAGAAATGAATGAGCAGGTGGTGTAAGTATGACGGGGAAAGGAAAGGGCCAGAGGCCTTAGCAAATGAGATAGTGAAAGGGAAGTAATGACACAGGGACGTCACTCCACCAGAATGATAGAGGTAGCGGAGCGACATCTCAATGACCCCTGGCCTCTGATGATACCACTATAGGAAAAGTTTTAAACATTTTTTATTCTTGGGATAGCAAAGGGGACCGCGTGGCAACAAGGGTTTCCTCTTGGGTGCAGCCATGACCCCTGGCGACCCCCAAATGACGTCCCTGAATTGGCAATCCAACGATAAAGTGCAACAAACAGGGTGTATCATGTAACCAGGCATGATATGAGCAAGGGTTATTTTAAAGCTACAATAGTAGTGGTAGAATTAAAAAGAGATAGTGATAAACTTCATGAGATGAGGAGCAAGTGATTTTACATGGGGTTTTAAATCAACGTGCAGGCAGGAGCAGGCACTGCCCTGTAGCTGAATGGTCCATAGCCTCTATCATTGTCCATGCGTTCTATCATTTTTTATTAGAATGCCCCTGAAATTAAAAGAGGTTACTGGATCACCTGCAACCTGCTTTTGGGAAATTTGGGGATAACACACATGTAGTGTAGAGGGTTTTTGAGGTGCTCCTAAAGGTTGTTTCTAGGAGCTCCACCGTGATTGGTAGGACAGTCTGCACGGAGTCATACCAGGGGTGGTAGTTTACAATTCAGAGGCCTTGTCAGCCGGAGTGGAGAACATTTTTATTAAATAGGGAAAAACTTTTGGTTTGAGACGAACGGTTGAGATTCTGGAACCATAGGAATTAGATGAATGAAGAAAGATTTGAATGACAAAGCGTGAAAGCCTGATGACAGTGTTGTGGTTACCAAGGAAAGCATGAATATTTGGGGCCTGCCTTAGTTGAACACAAGCAAGTGTGAAGGCATGAGCGTGGCAGAAGGCCAATGAGATTGGGTGAGTGAGAAGTAAAAGAATAATAGTATTTTGCAAATGAACATAGCAAGCGGTATGACCTGGCAAAGAAATAATTACATATTTTGGAAATCCAAGCGCAGGCTGCAAGTTATGAAAATTCACAAACATGAGGTAGAAACAGTTGGCCTCCAGGAAAATGAAGGCAGCCATAAAATAGGGGATTATGGCAAATAAATAAAAGCGCGAGCAGGATGAAATAAGAATCATGAAGGACAGTAGTGGTTAACATAAAGATACCGGGAGGGCACCCGAGAGCAAAACGGTAACATACCAGGAGGGCACCCGAGAGAAAAACGGTAACATACCGGGAGGGAACCCGAGAGAAAAACGGTAAGATACCGGGAGGGCACCCAAGAGAAAAACGGTAACATACAGGGAGGGCACCCGAGAGAAAACTGTAGGATACCGGGAGGACACCCAAGAGAAAAAGTAAGGATACCGGGAGGACACCCGAGAGAAAAAGTAAGGATTACCAGGGGGGCACCTGAGACAAAAACGTAAGGAATACCGGGGGAGCACCCGAGAGAAAACAGTAAGGATTCGCCTTGTTTCTGCGCTTTAAAAAGCAGTCAGAAGAAACGTGAACCCAGAGCCCACATAATTGGGGACAATAGGCTACGGTGACGATTAAAGACGGCACAAATGGGGTTCGTTTAAACCCCATGTCGGGGTATTCATTAGAAGGCAGGTATATGTGTGTCCAGCTGGTGTTTGTCTAGTCTGTCAAGTGTCTGTTATGCATGTCCTGTTGTATGTCAAATGTAAGGAATTTTGTCTCCTTGTTGGTTGAAATCAAGTAAAAAGTTTAATGCGATTCTACAGTTGAGAAGGAATCGCACATAAATTGATGATCTCAAGTAAATTGGCGAAGAAAAGAATATATAATAATAATCATTGCGGGAAGGGGCAGGATTGGATCTCGCTGCATTTGATGCTCGCTCATAGTAATGGGAGGTTTGGACTCACATAAGGATATCAATAAAAACAGAGATAAGCCCGGGAAACATACTCCAATTGGAGGAGTGGGTTAAAGGTACCGCCCACAAGATGTTATGCCGCGGCCACAAATTGAGCCTTAATCTAAAGCCATTTTACCACGCATGGCAACTTACTTGCATGCCACATATACAAACAAAAATTTAGAAAAACGCTATGCTACTCTCAAATTGTAAAAATATAAGAGCAAGGAAAGGAGGTAGAGCCTCCAGCAGCTTGGTTGAAATACACACTGAGGGGGGGAGGGGTGAGACACCTGCAGCAACGCCTGCAGCAACACCTGCCCCGCCTGAAACAGGAGCCGAGGGAAGTAATCCTAAGGGACTTTGCCCATTAAAGAGAGCTAAAAGCAACCACAGGTTATAGTAACCCTGCTTATGAGTCACCTACACACAATAGTAGCAAAAAACAAGAGAAGGGTAAGAACAAGAATATCGCATCCCTAAGCCAAGGGACAAGGGGAGACACAATGATGCGTTAATGAAGAAGGGGATCAAGCACATACAAGGGAATCTCTCAACTAGGGAGAGAGGGAAGGAAGAGGAAAGAAAGTGAAGACAGAAATGATGAGACAGCATTTACAAAGGACGAATGGATGGGAGGACAAATCTCATTGAAAACTCGATGGGAAAGGAAGTGATGATGGGAGGCCTAAGGAGGAGTTAGATGAGGTACAGATACGAAGAAAGAGAAAGAAGTTAAGAGACAGAAGGATAAGAAGGAAAGTTAGGCTAAGGTGAGAACAACCTTATCACAAAGAGCAAGGAAAGCAGCTCAATCGCGAACCAGAGAGCAGCCTATGAACGTGACAGAAAGAAACAGCAAAGGTTAGAGGAAAAGCAAAGGTACGTGAAAAGAGGGATGAGGAAAGTCAAAAGGAAAAAGGAATATAGAGATAAGAAGAAAGGGAGAAGATAGGGTCAGAGAAAAGGCGAGGAAGCGCAATAGGAGTGGTCACAGAAATAAATGAATAAATAAATAAATCAGGAAACACTGAAAATGAGTGGTTATCTTGAGTAAAAAAAATGAATAAAAGGATAAGGGATACACTCAGAAGCATGTGGAAAACAAGTAGCATTTATGAGGGTTCCTGGCTAACAGAAAAAAGGAGCATTGGGCAATAAAAAACATCAGGAGACCATGAAGACCAAGAAAAGGAGTATGGCCGATAAAATTGGGTCAATTAAACGAAGGAAAACTCGCACAAACCATTTTAAAGTAAATATGGTGAAATAAGCAAAACAACTTGTGAATGCCAGTAACAGTGTTGATTTATTTTACAGACAAGCTATGGACCTCTTGCGTGGAAGCACAAGAAATCGTCTGCATGGCCTTAAATTAGGGAGAAAAGAGAAAAAGGTAAGTACTAGTTCACGCCAAAAGGGTGTGAACACGCAATTGACCAACACTCAAGGTAAGAGGATCCAGGTGAGTAACAGGAAAAGGTAGCAAGAGACACAAGGTCTTCACAAGTTACCTGTTTTCCCACGATAGGTATTATCAGGTGTGGAAAGAGTAGAGAAATAGATAAACAGCATGGCCATTCAAGACCACCTCAGAAAACAGAAGTAAAATTGAAGGTGAGTAATTATTTTTATGTTCATAATGTCAAAAGAGTGTTATGATAGAGGTATGCAAGCATTAGAGTAGGCAAACATTAATGGGAACAATAAAGGTGGAGGCACGTAGTTAGAATTGGTGCCATAGTTATAGAAGACAGGGGTAGGCTAGATCAAGTTAGACAGGGACCATGTGCAGCGAAACGCCTCTGTTTTATCTCCCTAGGATGAACACAAAGTACAAGCATAGACCATGGTCCAAATAACGGAAAAAAGAATAGGAAGAATGGCTGCTGAGCTGAGGAAGTATGTGCAGCTAACCAGGAAGAATGGCTGCTGAGCTGAGGAAGAATTTACTGCTAACCAGGAAGAATTTACTGCTAACCTGGAAGAATACAGCTAAACTGAGCAAAGAACCCAGCAAAACTAAGTATCCCCGCTGGGTGGTTTGGGAATTAATTATTTATGTGCACCAACGAATAGGGGAGAATGTCCCAGAGAGTCTTTTTGATAGCAGAAGGGAAGAAGGGGGTTAAAGTTCGGAAGAAAACCTGACCCCTTGCAAATGCCCGAATTACTTTTGCCTTTATCTTGACTTTCTACAGACGACGGGGATCCCCAAGGACGTTTCTGTTATCTTCTTCGGACGTACCTAGAAGACCAGGAAAGGAGAAGACATCCTTCTTTAAATGTTTTGTCTCCTTAGGGTTGCATGTGGCACCCGGAAGGGTAAATGTGTCATATGATGAACGTGATGTGGTATTGAAAACAAAAACCATTGTCTTAAACCAGCTGACACAGTGTTAGGAATGGGGGGTATTTTAGTTATGGTGTGAAAACGACCCACAAAGGTAAATGTTTAAAAGGAAATGTTTGTAGCTTGTCTAGGAGGCAGGGGAGTCAAATAAGAGGGAATGTGCCAATTTCTAGAGAACAGGGTAGAAGAGCAAATGCGAAAAGAGGTTTTAAGGAAATGGGTTGGTAAGAAATGTGTTAGATAAGTAGAGACCCGTTTATTTACAAAGGAAACTCATTCCGTTTTATATTACAGGTATACGTCGAGGGACCTGTAATGCCTTGGGATATTGACACAGAACCGCGTGAGGAGAGAGGAAGGTCGTAGAGGAACCCAGTGAAAGCCTGACGCTGAATTATGTCTGCAAAGAGACTCCCCCAACCTTGCATCCCCATGCTGAACTGTACCCTCTTATGTACCTAATGAACCATGAACTCTTTTGAAAGAAAGACACTCTGGAAAAAACACTGAACCTTATGTGATAAAGAAAAAACAATGGACTTCTGGTCTAAGCATCAAAAGAACATGGGAAACCGACGGTGAAAACAACACATGGAAAAGAAAAGGCGACAGGACACAGACGGTCCACTAGCGCAAAACCCATGACAACTAAAAAGGAAGATACAAGAAAGGAAAGAGTGTGGACAAGAGGAAGGGACAAAGTGAAATGACGTTCATGAGCAGGAGAAGATGCTTAAGGAAGGATTGTACTTTGTTGGGGTGGGAGTTGCAGACAAGGTGTGAAATGCAGAGAGACAATGGGCGAATGGGTTACCTCAAAGCTTGACCAAACCTCTTGAGTCTCACAATGGCTGTGAATGATTCAAGGCATACAGTTAGATTAAAGGCACATAATTACAGGAAATAAGACACACATGTTTGTTTTAGTATGACAATGCGTTAGTATATGCCAAAATTATAAGATTGTGTTAAGAAATGTTTAGATAAATGTTAAGGTGAATGGAAATAGAATATGGTTTAAAGTTGTTGGTTTATAAACAACTGAACTTTAAAGACGGGGGAGTGTAATGAAGGTCCCAACCTATATGTATAGGTTGAATCAACATCTGAATGAAGTGGAAACCCCCCCCCCCCAATTAAACCTAATCAGAGAAATTCAAAGGGACTTATGTGGTGACAATTATGCGAAAATGGGTTTCTATAATGATGCAACATACTAGAGTTCAAAGGCATTGTGTTATAATGTCAAAAATGGCATTACCATGTTGTAGAAAGGTGGCAAAGCACAGAATGGACAATGAGATATTCTGTACACGGACATAAAATCATTCAGGCTAAAATTGCCTTTAATGAAAATGCATGCAACTAAATGTGGCTTGAACAGAGGGAACTAAGGAGTGCTCAAAGTATGCAGTGATGAGATCATTTTAAAAGTTGAGACGTTCAGGGACAATCATGCCTTCAAAAACTTGACGAATGGACAGAAACCAGATTAAAGGGAGCCTGGTTGAAACCCTTATCCGAAGGAATCCAGCTGCACAACGATAAATTGAGCAGCACACTGGAGGAAAAGACAGATATGCATGCCAGAGTGTATTTCATTTTTGAAGGGTTTTGTCCAATTAAATTTAATTGCCAATGAGCTAATGTTTGACAATATAGCTGTCTAAGACGGTGCAGGGAAAGGTGGGGGCACTTTGCTCCCTCCCATTTTGCTATAAATGTGTCTGTGTAATGCTGGGGGGTGAGTTCTCTTGGAAGCAGGGAACTTGGTCACTGTGTTAGGGCTGCACTGTGTCAAGCTATGGTGAATAAACCCTTATGAACTTAACAGTCTCTGGGCTGATCCATTTGAGTGGTCCTTATTGAATTGTGTTGGAGTATGTGAATCCTGTACCCCAACCTCCTTGAGGTGCAGATACTTTGTCTTAAGGTATTCGAGGGCCAGCCCTGATCCCATGGGCCCGTCAGAGGTCATTAGGTCCTCGATTACACACACAAAATGAGGGGCAGCACCATCGGCTGTCCTGAAGCTCTGGCCATAATGTTTTAGAGATTTTCCATCTGGGGAGGGATGAGGTCCCCGCCAGGATGACCACCACTGGGCTGGGAGGCAATCAACCCACGTGCAAGGCAGGCTTCCAAGGCCAGAGGCAGTCCCCGTGGCAGTCTTGGAGCTCTGGCCAGGCCATGTTACAGCTCTTCCTTCCGTGGAAGGATGGGGAGCCCACTAGGGCTCCCAAGGGACTGCCGCTGGGCTTGGGGACTGTCAACGCACATGGGAGGCAGGCACCCAAGTCCGGGGGCAGCACCCTCAGCTGTCCTAGAGCTCTGGCCATGTCGTATTAGTGTTTTTCTCTGTTGGGAAGGTTGGGGACCCTGCTGGGTCACCCCATGACTGCCGCTGTGCTGGGGTGCAGTCAACACACATGTAAGGCAGACACCCAAGACGAAGGGCAGCACCCTTGGCCATCCTGGTGCTATAGCCGGGCCATGCTCTAGCTCTTCCTTGTGGGGAGGGATGGGGACCCTCCTGGGGTTCTGTGGGACCACCAGAGGGCTTGGGATGCTCAAACGGGGCGGTAGGCGGGACGTGGCAGGAGGCTTTTTAAACCCCCAATTTGTACTAAACACATGGAAAAAGAATGTTTTGAGGGGTAACGATTTTTATTTGCATTTCAAACTTACATTTTGTACCACACATTTTCCATTGTTATAATTTATTTATATTTAGTTATTGTATCTCGCCTGTTTAATTAACTTATATATATTTTATTGACCCTAGATTGGACATGCCATTATTTTGGACTGCTACAGTTTGCTATTTGGGTTGCCCAAGAGGAGTATGGCCTGTGTTGAGTCAGGTTTCCTCAAAAAGCCAAAGATGAACATCTCCTAACTGTGCCTGTTTTAGCTTTATTATTGGGTTCACTCTTGGAGTGCAACACTATGCCCCATGCCCCCCTCACCCCCAACCAAACACTATGCCCCATGGCACCCTCACCCCCAACCAAACATTATGCCCCATGGCACCCTCACCCCCAACCAAACACTATGCCCCATGGCCCCCTCACCCCCAACCAAACATTATGCCCCATGTCCCTCATCCCCAAACAAACACTTTGCCCCAGGGCCCTCTTACCCCCAACCAAACACCATGTCCCATGGTCCCCTCACACCCAACTCCAAACCCCCCACCCCCCCAAATCAGCACACACACAAAACAGCACCCATACAGACCCGAACCCCCACCCCCCAACTCAACACACACACAAACATGCACCCATACAGACCCAAACCCCCCACCCCCCAAATCAGCACACTCTCAAACAAGCACCCATACAGACCCGAACCCCCCACCTCCCCAACTCCAAACCCCCACCCCCCAAATCAGCACACACACAAACCAGCACCCATACAGACCCGAACCCCCCACCCCCAACTCAGCACACACACAAACATGCACCCATACAGACCCGAACCCCCACCCCCCAACTCCAAACCCCCCACCCCCCAAATCAGCACACACACAAACCAGCACCCAAACAGACCCGAAACCCCACCCCCCAACTCAGCACACACACAAACATGCACCCATAAAGACCAGAACCCCCCACCCCCCAACTCCAAACCCCCCACCCCCCAACCCAGCACACACACTCTCAAGCATGCACCCATACAGACCCGAACCCCCACCCCAACTCAGCACACTCACAAGTATGCACCCATACAGACCCGAACCCCCCACCCCCCAACTCAGCACACACACAAACATACACCCATACAGACCCGAAACCCCACCCCCCCACCCATCTCCAAACCCCCCACCCCCCAAATCAGCACCCAAACAGACCCAAACCCCCCACCCCCCAACTCAGCACACACACAAACATGCTCCCACACAGACCCAAACCCCCCACCCCCCAACTCAGCACACACACAAACATTCAAATCAAAACATTCATACACATCCGACACCCCCCCACCCCCGCATCTCAACATACACACAAAAAACATTCAAATCCAAACATTCATTCACATCCGACACACATCCGACACCCCCCTCACCGCTGCATCTCAACATACACACAAAAAACATTCAAATCCAAACATTCATGCAAATCTGACACCCCCCACCCCGCATCTCAACATACACACAAAATACATTCAAATCCAAACATTCATACACATCCGACACCCCCCCACCCCTGCATCTCAACATACGCACAAAATACATTCAAATCCAAACATTCATACACATCCGACACACATCCGACACCCCCCCATCGCAACATACACACACAAACATAAAGCAAAACAGACACGACACACAAACACAAACAGACCACTTACTGGAGACGTGCTGAAAGGCAGGTAAGCGGCAGGTAAGCTGGAACGCTGGAATCGTACTACGGCTGGCGTGGTCCAAGCCTGAAATGCCTTCCGGCATCAAACCTTATGGACCACGCCAGCCGTAGTGCTGGCCCTCCATTGGTGCAGCACACACGTATTACATGGCTCGTAGGAGCGACGTGGTGCGTGTGCTGAGCCAACGAGGGCCAGTGTTTTGTCCGGCCCGGAAGACAACAAACAAAGTCTTTCCTAATGGAGGGCGGCCGCTGACTTAGGAAAGTCTTTGTGCCTCGCGGGCCGGACAAAAGAGCATGGCGGGCCACAACTGGCCTGCGGGCCGTATGTTGTGCACCCATGGGTTAAATCAACACAGATATCAGTTTAGACAGTCCTTCATAAGCAATCCGTAATTTATGTAGTGCAGCCCTACACCCTTGTGCTCAAAGTACAGTTTTGGGTTAACAATGCACGCTTGTGCGTAAATGAAAAAGCAGGTTCTGTTCAGGGGGCTGGAGCTGCTCAGGAAGGGGCTTGAGACGATGAAGAATAAGTTCATATTCCTAGAAGAGGGTCTACCCTTGCAGATAGAGTGACTTTCAGAGTGTGGGAATAGCTGAGGAGAGCAGGCAATCCCTGCAAAGTGAGTTGAGGGACACTTGTGCGTAAAAGTGAAGGGATGTGACAGGGGACCACCGGTAAGTGAGGGAAGTACTCACCCACCATCAACACAGTCTGGACCAAACTGTGGCAGTCTAGCCCATTTCGCCTGTTGGTGTTAACCCTGCGGTTTCAGGATTCTCCGGCTCTCAGCGGCTACGGTACGGGACGATCGTCTGTGACAGGATGTTTGCTTTTTCTCAGTCCTTGAAAAAAGAAGATTTATTCTGGTGTGGCTCGTTTCAGGACACAGTAGGCAAAAACTGCAGGCATTTTCGGTGATGGTTACCACAGCGGGGCAACGCACCTCCCCTGCCCTCTCTCTTTCACCCCAGAACACACGCTGTCTCTGTGACACAGTTTGCTTTCAGATGTCGGCTATTCACAGCTATAGCCAAGGCTGCAGAAAGCTTTGTGTTGCGACCCTGGTCCCTGGAACCACCTCCAACTCCCAAATTTCACTCAGTGCCCTCTAGCCATCCCCCACCTCTATCCTGATATGATATGATAGGTTATTTATAACACGCTTAATACCCAGAGGTTTCTAAGCGCAGACCCGGGGATCGAACCTGTGTTGCTCCGTGTCGTCTTGCTTCCAAGGCAAGCACGTTGCCACTGAGCTATCCTCCCTGATGGCATGTGTATGTTTTTTGACATCCAAATAGCATTTTGCTGCTTTTTATTTTCCCATAACCTCAGCTACAGCCGCAAATATGTCTCACATCGAGAGAAAAACAAGATGGCGGTTATTTCCTTTCTGAAAACCATGATCCTGTAATGCACCATGGAAGATATCTCTATTATTTTTTGGGGGGAGGAGGCACCCTCTTCTCCATCACATATTTAAATAACTACTGCACAGAATAACCCCAAACCAAGCAAAGCGCTCTTTTAAACACGTCATGCCCAAGTTGCTTCAGACCTGCTCCAACTCCACCCAGCGGTTTGGGCTGTGCGCTTTGGCAAACATTTACCTTTTTTGTCTAGGGGAAAATTAATGGGAAGTAGGCGACAATCTTTGAAAAAAATATTTTTGGGGCACTTAATATGGCTCTTATTTTTTAATTAATCTTTACGAAACTTTGCAGTCTTTGGGGGACCGCAACTTTTAATCACTTTTGAAATTTCAGTCAAATCCGTTACTCGAATCTAAAGTTATTAACAATAGAATTTTGAGAGTTTCCTATGTGTCTCTGACTCACCTTAACTATATATTGCTGCCCTATAATATATGCTATATATGTATATATATATATATATATATATATATATATATATATATATATATATATATATATGTGTGTGTATATATATTACACAGCAATGGCAGTGGCTGTGTGGCTGTGTAGTTATGGTTAAGTTGCTGTTTCCATAGGAAGAGCACTTTTTGGGTGGCCTATAACTCTGCTCCCCCTGGACGAATCCTCACCAAACTTTACAAAAAAGGTGTATGGGGCACTCTGAATTTTTTTGCAAAGTTTGGTGATGTTTGGTGCAGGGGGGCAAAATTATGGGGGTGTCCCAAAACGTCTTTTTTTCCCATGGAGTGAATGGGGGAAAAACTTTGCGCACGCCTCCAGGTCAAACCGTTGGACGGATTTTCACCAAATTTGCAGCAGGGGCTTGGTCCCGAAAGTGTGCTTTTGTAAATATGGTGACAATCCGTCCAGTAGTTTCCTTTAAAACAACCCAAAAAGATGTCTAAAAAATGTGTGATATCTATGTCTGCTCCACGGTCACACTTCCCTGTTCGCTCCCCGGACAAGATACCGATTGACTAGGGGGGGTGGCGTCATGACCGCGGACACGCAACGTCTTCGCCGATTGGCTGCAGCGAGCCGTGATGTGCGTCAGAATGTGTGGATGCGCCCGACATCTTGGATCCGAAGACAGCGCGGTCGCCACCAGAGGCGAAATGCTGTTTCGGAAACTATTTTGCTCTCCTACAGTGTGTGGGGAGGTTCACAGAGTAAGAGATGGGTGAAATACTGTAATGTTTGGGCGACAGGTGTTAATGATGTATTCTCTATGCCCGCCTTGTTCGGGATGTTTGTACGTGCAGAAAAGGAGGGGTCTAATAAGGGTAGTATTTCAGTACGTGCTGTGTACAGGCACCTCTAAACTGTTCTAAGGACACACGTGGTGTCAGCGAACATTGAAATATTGACATTATTTTTTCCTATGGGTGTGCTATTGATTAGTACTCCGCCATGGGTGTGACATGCTGCGGTGGTTGTGGCCAGGGCCTAGAGTCTTGGATGCATAGCCGTAGGCCGTAAGACGAAGGCCATACTTCCAAGACTGTAGGCCCTGGCCACAACCACCGCAGCATTTTACAGCAATGGATACACCTGTAGTATTGATTATCGATTAGATCTTTGTGGGGAGTGTGTACAGACTTGGGTGCATGGCCGAAAGGTGTTAGTGCACTAACACTAAAGGGTGTTAGTGCTAGCAGTGCACAGTGGTGCGGGCAGGTATGGGTGCTTAGGCTACCATAACTGGCGAATTTCAGGGGTTTTTTGGTTTTACTTTGAACCATAATTGTAAAGTGTTTTTAGTGAAGTGCACAGGTTTTTAGTAGTGCAACTTCACCATAACGTCCCCTTAACAAAGTTTTTTTGAGTGAATATATATATATATATATATATACACTTTTCTCCTCCTTATATGTGGCCCTCCACATTTTAAACATTAAACTGCATTTTTTTCCCGTTTCTGCAACATATGTGTTGAAACTAATATCTTCAGGAAATGAGCCATAGAAATTGCGATCTCCAAAATGAAATCATGTGAAACGCTTTTCCAGTCAATACAAAGGATGATGAAAACATGCATCAGCACTACTTGTGCTTCTTAAGTAGACTTATTGTTCTCTTTATATGAATTAATATCCTACACTACGCATTTTTGGTAAATTTTAGAAGTGATACCTGCTTTTTTTTAATAATGAAAAAGAGGGTTTACTTCCTAAAATCATTTAAAATACTTCTCTTTCCCCTACTAGCATATACCGTGCATGCCAGATCCTAATATTTAACATCTGTCAAGTATTTACTCTTTCCTTTTGCCACTCGTTTCCAATCAAGAGATTAGATCGTGATCCCTGGGAAGCACTCGGGTGGTGGTCCAGGGGGTCTGCACTCTCCCCAGACCACAAACCTTCACCAATCCTCCTCTCTTACCATGCCAACAGGCTTCACACAATCAAAAACTACCCTACTTCTTCCACTTATCTAATATTTAGACCTTCTTCTAAAAAAGAATTGCCATTTTAAATATGGTGACTTTTCAGAAAGGAAAAACCTTGCGTCCAGCAGTGCACCATCAGAGATATATATACTTTTGTTTAGGTAACAGGGAATCCTCCCCCTTTGTAAATTTAAAAAAGACTGTTGGACAGATTTATCTAACAAAGCAATTCCTTCCAGCGCTTTATGGCAACTAGTTTCTTATTTAGCGAAAATCCATTCAGCTCTTTTAAGCTGTGCACTTATGCAGAAACTTAACATTTTCCCTGTGGGAAACCCGATGCAAAAAGTGAAAAACATGCCTTTTTTTGATACTCTATATCGTTTGAAGTGTAACACAAATTTGCACCAAATCTTTCAGTTTTGCGATCCCTGTGTCAGACAATTTGTTTGGAAAATGTCTTGCTGAGCCATCCTACTTGTCAAAAGTTATTACACAGAAAATCTTCGCATTTCCTATAGATGACAGGTTTCACCTTAACTATATATGCACACACGTATACATGTCTCTGAATTCCCCTTAGACCTTAACAGCGCTTGAAACTCCGTAAAGGGGGGCAGTGCCTGCTAGCAGCCAGCAAAAGAAAACCCTGATAAAGAGACACTGGGGGAATTCGTGCCTGCGTTACCCCTATCTAATTTAGAGAGAAGTAGCAGCTGTGGAGGAAGCAACTGTAGAGCACCTTGAACGGTGCAGGCTGAGTTATGGCGCGCACTATAAGTCTATTCAGTGGCTTGCAGAGTGAAAGTGAGGTGAAACGAGTGAAGACTCTGTGGAAATCTGGTATGGTGCCATTCTATGTAAGAATTATCCGACCATATGCCGCAGGAAGCAGCCGCCATTCTCGTTGAAAATGGAATGGTCACTACGCAGCCTGCCGCCATCTATGCCTGAGCGGAGAAGTGTTGTAATACACTGACCTCCAAGAGCTACCTGCAGCAGCGTTCTATCGCCAGGGTGTTCCACAGAAGCTCAAGGTCGGATTGGCCCCTCAGCCTTTCGGCCCGTGGCCGGGGCAAAATCGTCCCTGGGGAGTGGGGGCCGGTTTCTGGCCATGCCTGGGCTGGTTTGGAAGAAAAAAAATAGATTTTTTTTTTCTTTTTCCAAAAAGCCTTTCATCCTTCTTAGGTCGATAAATGAGCACCACCACAGGTTGGGTGATATAGTATGCATATTTCTTCTATAAAAAAAGAGCTTAAGCGTAAGTGCTATACAATAACATTATCATTTGGCCTTGGACGTCTGCTTGGATTCACAGTAATTTAGTGCACTTAGGGACAATGCTATTTGATGCCACTTCCTGTTATGTCAAGTGGTAAAGGTTGTGTTTCATCGCTTCCCAGGATGTCACTGTGGGGTCAAAGGACATCACTTCTGGTGATGTCATCAGAGGTCAAGGGTCGTGAGGCGAGGGGTGGGCCACTTTTTTGAGACGAGGTGTGGGCCACTTTTTTTGGGTGACCGGGCCTATTTCTTGTCCCAGTCCGACCCTGCAGAAGCTGCCAACACCGGAAGTGTGCACAGAAAACTTTACAAGGAAAGCAACATGGACAATAATACATTACCAAAGAACACAGGTAAGCACTTCACACAGTACAAGTAAGAACAGTAATTAGTCATCAGAATGTTTTGGAAATGCAAAATGAATGATTTCCTGTGGCGGGCAGCAAAGAAGTGGAAGAAAGACTTGTTTTATCCTCTCCATGTCCCCACATGTAAATAAAGACGCGTACATGCTGGTGAATGAAAACGTCTTTCTTTCTTTTTCTCTCCCTTGCACGAAAGTCTGCTTGCATCTCTGTCTATCAGCCTACCGCCTTGCCTCAGTTTTCACCACCTCTTCCGCTTCTGCTTGTGGCTGCAGGAGTCAGTCACTGGGCAGAGCGCAGTGTCTTAATTAGACGTATCTTCTGCCCCTTACTTTTCTCTGTAGGAAGTGGCATAGATCCTCAACCATTCTGCGGGACCTTCATGTGATCCTCGTTGGTCTTTTTCCTTCATCAGTCTCCCCAGGGTTCTCTCCCCACTGTCAATGTCTAAATCAGGGTTCTTACTTCTTCCCATCTCCCTGGGTATGGTGGGTGTTTCCTCTTCCATGTCCCTTAAGCTTTTTTAAAATGCGAGGCCTTCCTGGTGATTTCTTTCTGCCCAGATATCATTGCCTCCATAGTTCATCTTTGTTCAATCACCCCCATGGGGGTTGTTGCGTAATGAGAGCAAGATTGCATTATTTCTCTTTGCCTGATGATTGGTTATTCTCCTATTTTAAAGCCTTTAGGACTCGTCCTCGCCTACAGTCCATCTCTGTCAAGGACTCCTGTGTTTTTTGGGTGTCTCTAACTCTGATTTCTACATCTCTTTCAAGTGTACTTGGATTTCTGTGCAGTACTTGAGTCCTCTGTGTGTGTGTAACCATTAGTTCTGCTTGGATGGATCCAGAGGGGCCATGAAGCGTGGTGTGGTAATGTAGCAATACTGGCACGATCTTCTGATGATGGAAACTCATATCTTGGGCAATTCACTGGAAGCCATTTCCATTCTAATGGGTGTCCATTTTCCTTTTCACTGTAATTGGGATGTCCCATTTGCTGAAATGTCATGCAATGCTCTTGCTACTTGAGTGATTACTGTGGAATTGGCAGCTTTTACAAGGAGATATCTGGAGTATTCGTCTTTGGTCCTTCGAAGTCTAGTCCCACTTATTGCCATACATTCTCGCACACATTTGTAACTCGTAATGGAAGTGGGGGCTCACTGCGAGGTGGATAGTGATATGTTATGCAGCGCTCTCTTAGTATTCACTAGGCCTATGGGACCTTCATCAGCGACCTAATCCAAATCTTTTCGTAGGTGCTACCAATCAAGTTCTTGTTCTGATATGGGCAGTTCAGTGCAAATCACCACTAGCCTGTCAAGTTCTTTCCTATTTGTCTAGGTGGTATAGTAGCTGTAACAACTGGTATTCCTTCCTTTTGTTTTCTTTCATGGGATACAATGCAAACTTCATGGTCAGGGCTTGCCGGAATGCAGATTTATAGTTGGCTTCTGAGGTGGTTGGAGGGAGTGCATTGGTCGTCAAGTATTGTAAGTATTCTGCGTCATTCTGTGTCATTGTATTGTCTACAGGTGGTGGCAGATGGGAGATGCATTGGGCTGTTTTTACGTCATTGCCCGGTCAGAGCATAAGGCCATAATGGTATTCCTGTATTCACATGCCCTAACTTTCAATGTGATGGGGCATCCTAGTTCTGGGGTTGCTGAAAAGTGCTTGAAGTTCCTGATGATCCATCACATACGTGACGCGTTTGCCAATTACATAAATGTACCACTGCAAGGCTTTCTCCGATTGAGAGTAGGCAGTTTGAATTGTGTAGAGAGCACAGCTGACATTGGTAACACTGTGATTGGTTGGCACAACGACTTATTGTGCTAATATAGCTCAGAAGCCAACAGTATTGGGATCAAATAATATCTGGCTATGCCATGATGGGTGGAATATGCCAAATGCCATGCTAATAAGTGTGCTTCCTTGATATCCTCAAATCTTTGTTGGCATATTGGTGCCGCTGAAAGAACAAGTCCGTATTTAGAAGTTGGTAAAGTGGCTTGTAAGTGCTGCATAATTAGAAATGTATTGTGCACAAATTCCTGTCATTCCTAGAAAGGACCTGATATTAGCAGCTTGAAAAAATAGCGGCAATTTCTTTATTGCCAGTACTTTAGTTTCTCATACTTTGATCTGATAAAATGTGCCCATAGAATCTAAGGCGGTGCTTGTTCACCTAGCATTTGTCAAAGTTCAATGTGAGGCCCGCTGTTTCAAAAGTCTGACACACCCCACTAGTTCTTAATCATGTTCTCCTTGTTAGTACGTGAATGTCATCACTATAATGGAAGGCATTATGCAATAGTAAAAGGATGCATCAAATATACTCTTGAAATATCGCAGTGTCTGATGAGATGCCAACCTTTAGCCTTTTGTATCAGAACAAACATCTGTGGGTGGAAAAGGTTGTGACCCTAGATTCTGAGTGCAGTTTTTAGCTGATGTTAGCCATGGTTGAGAATTTCTCCGCTTTATTTAGACACACAACCATGTTCTCCATGGTGGGTCATGGGGGCGTTCCCTCTGTAATACTTCATTTGGTATGCGCATGTCGATACAGAATACATTGCACCCACTGTCTGTAGGGGCGACCACTGATGGAGATCCCCATGGTGCTGGGACCCATGCCATTTTGATGATGTTGGATCGAAGTAGATCTTCAAGTTCATCAGACTCATATTGTTGGAAATGAAACCTATTCTTCTTACATGTTGAGGGACGGGTTTTATTTATTTGTTAATGTGTAGGTTTACTAATGTATACTTTAGATTTCCTAAGGAAACAAATACTTCATCACTTCTTTGAATATAAGTTGCTGTAGGCGTATTCTCCTGAGCCTTTCGGATCTCAAAGAGCAAATGACATCTTCTGAAATTTAATAATTGAGGTTGATGGTACCCCGGCCAAAGAGCAATATGAAACCTGAGTAGACAACACTCTGTTGCGGAGCTCCATAATACATTTAATGTGGTCAAGATGGATTTATTTCTGAGACACATAGAACACTGAAAGTTGCCTATGTTTTGCACCCCATTGATAGATGTGTGCCGTTGAGGGTGTTTTGCAAAATATGCTTTTTATTGGTCAAAAGTCTGTTTGCTTATTATGTTGATAGTGGTACCAGATTCGATGATAAATGATTGTGCACAAAAACCTGTAGTTAACATGACTCTTGGGCTGCCCTCAGTAATCCATGTGTCATCTATGAGCTGTACATACTCACTGATGTAATTCGTTGTTACTGGAGTTTCTTAAAGGGGGTAGTTGGTCAGATTTTATGTCATTCATTTTATGAACCATTTGGTGTTGTCTTTGTGGTGTATTTGTTGGTTGGCGCCAGAGAGCGAAAAGGTTCCACCTCTTTGCATACTGTTTGAAAATAGTTAGCTGTGCAATTATTTGCCTCAATGATGACCCATCGGCAGGCATGGTCCGTTTTGTGGAAAAGCGAATCCACATCTATAGCACAAATGGTGCGTTCCCAAAGTAACATGGGAGTTACTTTGTTGTGTCGCAAGCATTAGTTTAATGGTATGGTGGCTCGTTTGTATCACCACAATGGTGTATGGTTTCTTCTGGGCCTCGATTGTGGCCGCTACTCTTTCATATAGAAGTGCAAGGCCAATGATTTCATCAAGGGACAATGGCTTACATAGTAGAGGGTTTTGAAAGGTGGATGATGTACACTTTATATTAATGTGTAAATGTATGACTTTTTCAACAGAAAAACTGGCAAATTGACACATGTGACTTTCTTTTGTAGCCTTTAGCAAATATATGTATGCTCTCATGTTCTCGTTGGTTGGATTGTTAAGTGTTGCAGTGAGGATATCTTTATCAGCAGCTGGAAGAGTCTTGATAGTAGCTTTTCCCTCTTTACTAAGTACATTTGTAAAAACAATCTCAATTAGCCCTGAAGCATTGTCATCACCCACTGCCTTAATGAAATCATAAAAGTCATCAACCCATTCAACACACCTTGGGCCACTGTCCCACTGAGGATGTACATCAAATGGCAGTGGTTTCCTTAAGAATGCCGCTTGAGTTGTAAATTATTTTAAAAATTCTCTTGTGGAAGCTGTCAAACCATATATGACCACACATTTCATCAATATCATTTTAGGCCCTACACATGACAAAGGTAGAACGATTGACCGGATTCTCTCTAATCGGGAGGTTATCTCACAAATCTCCCTGCCAAAATGTCTTCGGTCTGATCATTCCTTGATTGTCTTTCAATTGTTGATGGAAGACAAAAAAGGGCCCCTAAGGCAAATGTTGTTAAGAAGCTGGGTCCTAATCTTAACAAGATTAATCCTGAATCTATGACGCCATTATTCTCAAGGTTGAATGAGGATTGTTTCCTTGCACAAATTGGTTTATACCATTCTTCCTTCAAAGATGCATTAGATCCTCTTGCCCCTATTAGATCTAAGAAGCCAGGCCACAGAGAAACAGGGATACTAGTGTAGAGGAGGAGCCAAGTACCTCTACCAGAAGTCCTGCCCCCATTCTGCCTATATGTTGGCAGCCGGAAATTGCAACATGCGTAAAGCCAGTAATGGTACCTATACCACAAAGAGTCCTTGAAACAAGGTATCCATTGAGAAAACTCTACATGTATCCGCAAAGAAATGACAGTAATCTGAAGGAAGTTCAGGAAGAAGTGTGAGAGACTGGTGACATCACATGAAGCAGAAATGACGCACCCAGAAGAGATGCCAATGAATAAAGAATATAGACCTTATGGAATCTGATGGCGAAGTAAAGAATTGAGCAACGTTTCATGTGCGGAATGAAGATTGCACTGCGAAGAAGCACTGAAGAAAATGCAAAGCCATTTCATAAATGTACAGATGCAGTAAAGAAAGTAGATGAAGTAACCATAAGGCTGGCTATACATAGTGAATAGACTGCAGGTGGTGCCGCCATTATATATATATATATATATATATATTACATGGCCACGGTAATGGCCATGTTGTTATGGTTAAGTTGCTGTTTCCATAGGAAGAGCACTTTTTCGGTGGCTTATAACTCCGCTCCCTCTGGACGAATCCTCACCAAACCTTGCAACAAAAGTATATTGGCCACTCTGATTATTTTTGCAAAGTTTGGTGATGTTTGCTGCAGGGGGGGAAAAGTTGTAGGGGGGTCCGAAAACATCTTTTTTTCCCATAGGCTGAATGGGGGAAAAACATTGCGCACACCTACAGCTCAAACCGCTGGACGTATTTTCACCAAATTTGTGCCAGGAGAAGGAACTTGGTGCCGAAAGCATGCCTTTGTATATTTGGTGCCAATCCGTCCAGTAGTTTTCTTTAAAATGACCAAAAAGTATGTTTAAAAAAATTGGTGATATCGATGTCCGCTCCGCGGTCACACTTCCCTGTTCGCTCCGCGGACAAGATACCGATTGGCTAAGGGGCTTGCGTCATGACTGCGGACACGCAACATGTCCTCCGATTGGCTGGAGTGAGGCGTGATGTGTGTCAGATTGTCTGGATGTGCCCGACATCTTGGATCCGCTGACAGCGCGGTGCCGACCAGAGGCGAAATGCTGTTTTGGGGAATGTTTTGGTGTGTCACAGTGCTTGGGCAGGTTCACAGAGTAGGAGATGGGTGAAATACTGTATTTGTGTAGGCGGCAGGTGCTAATGATGTATTCGCCATGCCCGGGCTGTCCGGGATGTTTGTAATTACTGAAAATGAGGGGTGTCATAAGGATAGTACTTCCGTCCGTGCTGTGCGCAGGCAAGTTGAAGCTGTTCTAAGGACACGTGTGTTGTTAGCGAACGTTAAAATTGACTACATGCTGCAGTTAAAATTTTAGTTTCTATGTGTGTGGTAATGAGTTATAAGCCGCCATGGGTGTGATATGCTGCAGTGATTGTGGCCAGGGCCTAGAGTCTTGGGTGCATGGCCGTAGGCCGTAGGCCATACTCCAAAGACTCTAGGCCCTGGCCACAACTACTGCAGCACATCACAGCTATAGATACACCCGTAGTATCGAACATCGATCAGGTGGTTGTGGGGAGGGCTACGAGTCCTGGGTGCAAATTGAGTATATGCTGCAGTTAAAATGTTTAATTCTATGGGTGTGGTAATGACTTTTAAGCCACCATGGGTGTGATATGCTGCGGTGGTTGTGGCCAGGGCCTAGAGTCTTGGGTGCATGGCCGCAGGCCGTAGGCTGTACACCCAAGACTCTAGGCCCTGGCCACAACCACCGCAGCATATCACACCCATAGAATTGAATATCTATGAGGTGGTTGTGGGCAGGGCGTAGAGTCTTGGGGGCAAATTGAGTATATGCCGCAGTTAATATGTTTGAATGTATGGGTGAGCCGATGAGTTATAAACCGCAATGGTTGTGATATGCTGCAGTGGTTCTGGCCAGGGCCTAGAGTCTTGGGTGCATGGCCGTAGGCTGTAGGCCTTTTACCCAAGACTCTAGGCCCTGGCCACAACCACCGCAGCATATCACACCCATACATACATGTATAGAATTGAATATCTCTCAGGTGGTTGTGGTCAGGGCCTAAAGTTTTGGGTGCATGGCCAAAGGCTCCCAATGCACCCAATGCACCCAAGACCGAAGTTATAAGCACTGACGTTATAAGCCACCATGGGTTTCATATACTGCAGTGGTTGTGTCGAAGACCTACAGTCTTGGGTGCATGGTCGAAGGCCATGCACAAAAGACCAAACTTCTAGGTACTAAAGTTATAAGCCACAATGGGTGTGATATGTTGCAGTGGTTTTGGCCAGGACCTACAGTCTTCGATGCATAGCCGAAGGCCATGGACACAAGACCAAAGTTATAAGCAGTGCAGTTATAAGCAGTGAAGTTGGGTGCATGGCCAAAGGCCATGCACCCAGGACCAAAGTTATATGCCCTGAAGTTATAAGCTAACATGCATTTCATATACTGCACTGGTTGTGTGCAGGACCCAGACTCTTTTGTGCATGGCGGAAGGCCGAAGGCCATGCACCCAAGAACAACGTTCTAAATACTGAAGTTATAAGGCACAATGGGTGTGTTATGCTGTAGTGGTTGTGGCCAGGACCTACAGTCTTGGGTGGATGGCCTAAGGCTATGCACCCAAAACCAAAGTTATAAGCTGTGAAGTTATAAGCCAGCATGAGTTTTATATAATGTGGTGGTTGTGGCCAGGATTTACAGTCTTGGGTGCATGGCCAAAGGGCATGCATTCAAGACCAAAGTTGTCAGTACTGAAGTTATGAGCCACAATGGGTGTAATATGCTGCAGTGGTTGTGGCTAGGACCTAAAGTGTTGGGTGCATGGCCGGAGGCCATGCTCCCAAGACTGAACATATAAGCAATGAAGTTATAAGTCAGCATGGGTGTGCTGTGATGCGGTGGTTGTGTGCACGACCTAGAGTCTGCAGCCATGCACCTAAGACTAAAGTTGTAAGCAGTGAAGTTATAAGCAACCATGGTTTTGATATGCTGCGGTGGTTGTGGGTAGGGCCTAGAATCTTGGTTGCACGGCCGCAGGTTGTAGGCTGTAAGTCATACATCCAAGACTCTAGGCCCTGCCCACAGCCACTGCACCATATTACAACCATCGATCACACGTATAGATTCGAAAATGTAAGAAATGTGTGAAATTATACTTACTGTTTAATTTGTTGAGATTACATATATTTCTTATATGACTTTAGTACTTGGAGAACATATTCTTTTTCAATCTCTGTGATAAAAGAAAAGAGCATGTTAATGTTTGTATTTTATAAAGACTTATTACATTGTATAATAGACATTTTAGCTTTTTTTTTTACCCTCATATTTACTTCACAAACCAGTGTACTGTGCATTTTGCTCAGTTTCTGTGTTTGATTTTCAAATCATTGGGTCTAGGGGAAACAAAATCCTTGTCGGATAAAAAAAAAACCTTTCTTTGCTATGCTACAAACGATTTCTTTGTTTCCTTTGAGTGTTCACTTGTTATTTCTGATTAATGTTCTATATGTTGGCTTTTTGCAGATTTCTTAAACAGTTAGATACCTTTTGGCATATTCTAACTGTGTATTTTTTGTTGCAAATCAGTGGTATTGATTTATCTGTGTGGTTGTTGTACAATGTTGGGCAGTTAGATACCTGTTGGCGTATTCTAACTGTTTACAGTTTTTTAATTGAATTTTTGTTAATGTTGACGTACACATTAGTTATTAAATTTTGGCTTTAAGAAGATTAAATAAGCGTTTGTAAGATTTGCTGGTACTCTCTGCTTTAGAGTAATGCTACTATCATTACATTCGAACCATCCACTTTTATTTTTAATATATACAGTCAAGTGACCTGCATTGGTTGTGGTTCCTGCGTGGTAGATTATACCTATTGTTGTGAAGGATTTCTTACCAAGTGACACTTGACCGTGTGTGAATCCAGTCAGCTTGCAGTTGTTTTTGGTACCATCTGCATTGTAACGTAGAAGCATTAGTATTATGTAGTTACTATGTGTTTGTATCTGTAAAGTGGAGCGATTATCTGAATTGCAGATAGTACATAATCTGCCATGGTTTGCATTTTGTAGAAGTTGCTGAAATTGAATGGATTCACAATTAGGTATGGATACATACACAAATCGCTCATTAGGGATTTGTTCCTGTGTCACATTGTTACAGAGAGTGCAGGTATGTTTCCGTAGGTATGTTTTTGTTTTCAAGTACTTGTAGTAAGTACATTAGAAATTCTTGTGGATCTTCTTGTGAGTTTATAGTGAACCTCACCATTCCAGCACAGTAGTCCAATTCTTGTCTTATTCCGTGAACACTATACGTGTTGTCAGGATTGTTTGTTGCGTTTCTATGAAGGACTAACATTTGCAAACACAATTGGTCTGTATTGTGTAAGTAAATGTTGTTAACAATTGGTGGCAATTGAAATAGAATATTCATTGCTACATTTGCATAGCAACTTACACCAGTTATATTTGAAAATTTGAATGGACCAGATAGTTCTGTGTCCGAGTGATTTTTTCAGAGTTTGTGTTCCTTTTTTGAAGAAGTACCTGATTTACTTTCACTAATAGGTTCTTCTTTGCTTCTGGTAATTGGTGAAATATTACCTTCTTTTGATTTCTTTGAAGGATTTGCAGTCAGATCCTGCTGCATTTCTGTTTGAATTAGTTTTCTTTTACAACAGTTTCCTTTTTCTGGAACAGGATATGATTTTAGATGGGGGTGTACAGTGAACGCAGTCTAGTATTCTAAAATGCAAGGAATATCAGCGTTCACTTTACTTGCAGCAAAGTTGATTAGAAAAAGACCGTCAAGTGTACGTAAGAGTGATAGTGCTCATGCCTTCTTTAAAGACTGTGTTTCCAATATCTATCAATGCTTTGTCTAGGTAAGACCTTGGGATTTATGAATGGTGACTGCATATGCAAAAGTTAGAGAAAATTGTTCTCTACGTACATACATGTCTTTGAAGAGAAGGAATTGAGCTGTTCAGCGCACTATCCTTTTTACTTCTGAAAGTTTGTCAAAGAGAATATTGACAACCTGAATTTTGTTGTCACGTGGGTATGTTTGAAAGCCAACAACTGGACCCAGTGCCCCATTAACTAGTCCTTGCTCCATGTCAAGGTTACGTTTAAGCATTACTCTACAATTTAAGGACAATTCTAATATTTTTTACCAACCCAGCTCTGTTGGAGATAGAGTTTTCTAAGATATTTAGTCTTGTTGTGGCTTGCTGACACATGGGTAGTGTCATACCATGTACGTCCAGTTTGTCTGTGGAGCAAATTTCAATTATTGGTTGCATTTCTTTTTTTAACATTGTTTCATTGAATTTGGAACAGCTTGCAAGCGTTGGCATTAAGGCCATACAATTGACATTTTTGTGTGATAATTGTTCCATAACATCAGTAGCACTTGCGTTATTGCCATAAAGTGCATGGATTCGCCGGTTTTTCAATATCGCTTGTGCTTCTTGAGATAGTACACCAATTCTAATACTTTTTAAAACGTTGGCATAAGTGAGGTCTGCAGATTCACGCATGTTTTCTGTTAATTCTCTGTATTGGAAATGTTGCCAAAGGTTGACATTTCCTATGCTGCCAACAGTTTTACAGCAGAGTTTGTGTCCTAAGGTTTTAAAAATAGGTTCACCTTTCACTGGTGTCAATTGTAGAAGATCTCTGAAAATGATAATGTGTTTTCCTGCAAAGAGTTCTTCGTACTTTGTTTTAAGTACTTCATGCAATCTGAGGTGAATCAAAGCCAACATTAGGTTGGAGAACATGCTCACTTCATCTATTAGTAGCATTTTCATTTGTTTTAATACTCTGCGTAGTTCCATTGCAGCTTCTGTAGACGTTTATAATAGTCTCATTTGTTTTGGTGTTCTACTGGAAGGAGTAGTAATCGGTGTAAAGTCACACCGCCTATGTTGTAGGCAGCTAAACCTGTGGGGGCAGTTACAACAGCTGAGAGTTTGTTGTTTGTCAATTGTTAAAGGAACTTGCTGATGATTTTGATTAAGAATGTTTTGCCTGAACCAGGTTCCCCACTGACGTACAGCAGTATAGGTTTATAATTTTGGCAGGTGCATTCTTTATTTCGTGCTGTATACCATGTACAATTTCTTTTGTTACTTCTTCAAAAATGGTGCACTGGTCTTTGTTAAGTTTTGATTGTAGTACAGTTAAGTCTTCTGTATGTTCTTCATAGTGACACATGGTGTTTTCAACTTCTGTCATAGCTAATTCTGCCTCATTTGCTATTAGTGGCTGTCCTAGTGGTTCTTGACTTCCTGTTATAGAAGGTTGACTACTGTCAGAAGTGTCCTTATCTAGTTGGGCCTGGAGTTCTTCTTCGTGTTGCTGTTCATTCTGCATTATTGTTTTGTACTGCGTAAAGTTCACATCGGTGATAGCGCTTTCATTTGCTTTGAAAGCCTCTTCATAGCAGTCATAGTTATATAGTATCTCTTCCTCTTTTCTCCATGGTTTAAAAAGTTGTAGCAGGGACAACTAACAGTAGTATAGTTCTTTCTGTTGAGGAGTTTTTAATGACAATTTGACATGATTAATTAAGCTCCGTTTGGTAAGTTTCACTAAGCTGCCTTCACAATCTGTCACTCTAAATCTACCTTTGCTTTCATCGGGTTTTATATTATTTTTGTATGCAAAATTTTGGGCTATGTGGTATAGACGGATGGTTTCCAAAGTGGTACTCCTGTTTGGGTAGTATGTGTCTAGTAAATTGTTCTTTAATATGTCTTGGCTGGTGGGATCATTTTTGGCTACTGTTTCTATGTCCTCATATGATTTGAGAACTCTTTTTCTAGATTTAGCAGGACCAAGACTTAGCTATACTATATTTTCTGATTTTCCATACAAAGCAATACCAGTTAAACGATCTGCAGCTTCATAGGCGCCACATTCTCTATGAGAGAGCATTTTTATGCCTAGGCTGTACAATTTCTGAGATAGTGTTTTGTCTGATGATAGGTCATTCCAGAGGTCTTGCAACTCTGTTTTTTCTGCTTTTGTTAAGTAGGCTGTAACATATCATGCAACTGCAGTGGAATTGTCTGCAATTTACTGCACATCTACGTTTGTATTCCATAAGAGGGGAATGATTGCATTGTAATCATTGATATATTTTGATTGTTCTGTTCTTTTTATGTAATATGTGTTCTTAGGTGATTTACCTTTAAGACTATGTCGAACTGAAGACATGAAGTTGTTCACTTCACCTGTTTCTGTAACTGGTCTAGGGAAACCAAAGCGGCATTTGGTGTTGTATTTCCCTTTGCTTTTGTATTTGCGACGACAATATTTGCCACATTTGTGTCTTTGAAATTGTACAATTTGTCCATGAAGGTCACTATCTGTCCTTTGTGAAGGGATTTCACAAGTGACATATTTTTGGATGAACTGCAAAACAGTGGCATCAATGTCCTGACCACATTTAGGTGCACCTTTTGATCCATAAAAGCATGTGGATTTGTGGTTCTCCTCTGGCTTGGTATTCTTTTCTCCAAAAGAAGTGTTGCACTTCTCCGAGGGGAGGAACAGTTTTATTACAAATAAAGTGTAGCATAGCAATGAAACTATAGTGGAAATATCTTGAAACATTAACAGGATCTAGAGAGCAAAGTTCTCCAGATGTTAGTATATCTATGTTGTTTGATATGCATAGGAAATCATGTAAATCTTCCCATGCAAATTCTGTACAACTTAATGTAACAAATCAAGTGGTTGGTCCAAGGTTTCTGATCATACAATGTACCTCTCTGTGATGTCGGAACCAGTATTCTTTCATACCACGCATGTTTGCAAACAGATTTGTTATGCTTGATTGTAAAACCTCATTTTTTCTTGCACTTTTTGTATTAGTTGCGTAGCTGACATATTTTGAAAGTGGGTTCCATGTTTCAATATGTGTGCAACTCCGTAACATAGGGTTGCTAGTTCACTTTCAAAGAGTAGGTGGAATATGTATTCCACATTTTGTCTAAATCTGGGATCTTCAGAAAACATTTGTAATGAGCGGTATTCTGATGCTGTTATCTGAGTGGGTCTATCATCGTATCTTCCTCCTTTGCCAGTAGGAAATAGTAGTGGAAAAGCACATGCTTCTATACTTTTTTCTCATATGCCGATTGGTGACCCTTTGGTTTGTCGCATTTGGTAAGTTTGTAGTGCATCATCTATGCTCTCAATAGAGTGCAATGGATGAATTGTATAATGGTCTAAAAGAGTGGATACTACAGCAGGATCAAGAAGTTCAAATTGACCAGTTTCTGATGAGTCTTGAATTATTTCAGTTGATTCCCTTAAGAGTTTTTCAATATTTATGTCTTTGCAGTATTCATTATTGTATTTCAGATATTGCAAAGGCTTGTCTAACTTTATGTAAATCCACGAGTTGTTGCCAAGTCTTTTGTTGGTACACCAATTACTAAGACAATTAAAGAATGCTCTATTGGACGTTGCTCTCCTAGAGTGTGCACATTTTCTGTCAGATCTAATGGTAAATAAACTACTTTGCCACAAATGCCTTTCACCAATTCAGAGGGAGGTAATTTGGATGTTTTTGGTCGAAGGCGTATTATTGCTTGAAATGGGTGTACTGTTTGAATTATGATGCTCTCATACAAATTGAATTGTTGCAGGGGTTTTGGTAGTGGGAATAATTCCAAGTTATTTGTGATAGCACGTGAAGGAGTTTGGTTGTTGTCAAGTTTTGTAGTGCAGTAACTGCAACATATTAGGGTTCACTTATTTGGTATTTGTTTTCTGCTAAAAGGTACAGAGCTAATTCAAACCATTTCGAATGTTCATTGTCTTCTATTTTGTATGTTACGTCTATAGTTTTTGTGTTACTTTTGTAAAAAGTTCCGCAGCAACACACACACACTTCAGCGGATGTGCGCACTTCAGCAGATGTATGTTTAAATTTTAGTATTTCTTTTTTGTATGTGTGTAATAGAAAGTTGCCATGTGCAGAATTGTTGCTAGTATGTTCTAAAACTATTGCATTTTGTACGTGGCTTTCACTTCCAAAATATTTTCTCTGGATACGGTTGATTTCGGTATTTGGGTGTACCATGCAGAAGAGTGTTATTTAAATTGGCTAGTTCTAAAGCTGGACTTTTAGCATAATACAGTTTATACACTAGATTTCTTACATTTGAATGATGTGTGGATAGCATTTTGATATCATGGTGGGTGCTTTTGCAAATAGGTCCTGAAATGCAGGCTAATGAATGCCCTTGTAGTCCTGAGTATTTGCGCACTGGACAGGTATCCATATTTTGCATCACTTTCATTTTGATTTTGTCTTTACCTTTCACATACTGATTGAGGAACTGGCGTAAAGATTTGAATGATTTGTTAGGAATGTTACACATTAACGTGCACGGCCATTTGTATACTGGACGGTCTGGTTCAGTCAAATGGAGAGGTAATTCTGAGTTTTCTGGGGAACTTTGGTAAGCAGTGTTTCTTGTTCCATGATGGTATTATTGATTGTTTTCATATCCTCATCCACTGCTATGGATGGCAATTGTGCTTGTTTGATTTTGTTTGTATGCTTCTTCATTAAAATATGGTTCTGTGGTCGTGGTGTGACTCCATTCACCTCAGCAAATATTTAAGAAGTTATTTTTGTTAACATTCCGTTTATTGAGAAGTTTCTTTTGTAGTTTAGTACTTAGTTTTGTTAGTGGTTTCATCCTGTTTATAACTAAAATAAATAACTTCCTTTTGAGAAGGATTGCACTGTCTACGAGAGCTTCTAGGATTAATTTTCTACAATAAGTTTTAAGGGTTGTGGATGATTTCACTCTTCTTATTAGATTCTGAAGGACTCTGTGGCGGAACATTTTTGTTAAAATCCTTTTACTATGGTTTCTTGCTACTATATCAGGATTTATAGGAGCAGTGTTAGCAGTAGTGGTAGCCGAATTCTTGTTAAGCATTTTGTGTTTCGTGCCACATTTTGATAGAGGAGGCAAAGTTTTTGTAGTTGAAGGTTCATTTGTTTCGCTAAATGACTGCATTAGCTGTTTTGTTTTAATCTTTTGTACAAACTCTAGTCGAGATGGATGCTTACTTTGGACACTTTTATTTTCATTTGCTCTATTTCTGCATTCCTTTCTACAGACTTGCTTTTTGGTATGCATTCTTTGGGGTCTGTTGAAAAAAAAGAAGGTATGGGTTGGTCTGTTTTACAATGTATGTGTGCTGTGTGCATGCGTGTATGAGTTTGATGGGGAAGATGTATGTGGTGGTGTGTGAATGTGCATTGGGCAGTTACAATGAGCTGGGAAGGCTATTCTTCTGTTTGTATGTTAGTACACTGCGGTTCAGATGAGAGTAGAAAGTGAGCTAGTGGTGACGAGAAGCATTAATAGTAATCATAATAGTATAACATTGAAACAGTTCTTTATTTTCTAGTACTAACATTCTAAGGGATGAGTATGATATTTGTGTTCCAAAAAAATGGAGATGTGTGTGCCATTCTGCCTGCTAATCTCTGTTTAATAAATGGGGATTTGTGGGCAGAATGGTTCAGAAATCGATGTTTTTTGTTGTTGCGCAAATTACATACATAACCCACACAATCTCTTTGAGGAAGAGTAAGAATATAAAGGTAGTTTTGTACTTACTTTTTTGTGCAATGACCAGCTTTCTTCGGATATGTTGTTTGTATAGTAGATGCTGTTGATTTTCAGGGGAATGGTCTTCACGGCAATTGTAAAAGGAATAAGTTAGTAATTTTGTGTGTTTATAGCACTGATGTTAATGTACATGTTCATTTTTCAGCTTTTGTGGAAGTATTCTTGTTTGATATCTTGACACAGTGTATGCGTGCATTTCATTTGACTATGTGCAGCCTTTATATGTTATTTGAAATATGTTAGTTGAAACTGCTTCGCAAATGAGTACAATTTTAAGTTCATGAAATTCCCTTGTTTTTTGCAGCTGTGTTGCAGATAGCAGAGAGGTTTGGAAGTGATAGGTTATTATAGTAGATGGGAAAAATTTGAATACTTTCATATTATAAGTAGGAATGCGAAAAATCGGGAGCACCCGAGAGGGAGATGTCACCACAGCAATCGGGAGCGTTTATTTTTCTCGTACGATCGTATTAGAAGTAGCATTAATGTAGGTGGAAGACAGTAAAAAAATTGTGACTTTTTTTAATGAAAAATCGAGTTTCGGGCGTAAATCGGGAGGGTTGGCACATATGTATAGGTTATGTGGGAGATAGTAAGAAGTAGTGCGATTTTTCAATGACAAATCGTAAGTCTCGCACTTAAAGCGGGAGAGTTGCCATGTATGTATTGGCTATGCAGATTTAGTGGCATTACTTTTTTTTATATGGATTCATAAGAGTTGTATATGTACTCTGAATAAAATATGCATACCTGTACTTTGTAATCATGCATGTGGATATGCATGGAGCTGAAGTAGAAATCCTCAAAACTTGCACAGTACTTTTTGAAGTAGGTGCTTTGCAATGAAATGAGACTTGTATTCAGAGTGATCAACAGTACATTTGAAGTGCGGAACTCTGATGACGGAGTTAGATGTAGAGGTCTTGGATGTGATTGGTGGATGGTTGTGTGACTGCTTAGCTGTGTCCAATGAGGGATTGGATTCACAAGTGATGTGGAAATGGTAGAAGGGCTGGCTAAGAGTTACGTGCCGCACGGACACCACGCTTGTCCGTGGGTAGGGAGTGCCACATACGGGGTTTCCCAGCAAATCCAGTATGGAAAGAGGACTGTAGGGATCAGCTAATCAGATGTTGCCATTGTTCATTTGCGTAGAAAGAGAGTGTGTGTAGTGAAGATGGCAGAGGTGTTGGTGCTCGGAGATATGTTTGTCCATGGTTTACAGCACTATTCTGAATGTAGGCATGTGGCAAACAATTTCGATGTACGAGGAGTGGAGGTGGTGTGGAGCGCTGCGACGGATTGCAATGTTGAGGCAATTCTCCAAGTTTGCAGAGATATGCGCAGGATGAACAGTCCCCATGTGGTAGTTTTGCACTATGGTGCTTTCCATTTGGGCTACGTGAGTTCACCTACTTTGTTGGGAGATTTGGAACAGTTGGTTCAAGCAGTCATCAACATCTTTCCAACTGCTAAAGTATTTTTTGTGGCTTACTCCCTCGAGCAAAATGGGACAACAGTTCTGTTTTTTGTCCTGATCAAAGTATTGCTAGGTGTGCAATCAATCGCAGCATGCATGCTTTCATGTTAAGAGCTGGTATGGTTTTCTGCAGCCACGAGAACATTGTTTCCATTAATGCAGCTTATTTTGAAGCAGATGGTGTTTCTTTATCATTTTTGGGAAATGCCATGTTCTTTTGGAATGTGAGGCTTGCTTTGGAGAAGGTTATGTAATGATTGTAGGAGTAAACTAAGAAGAAAAAACCCCCCAAAAAATACAAAATAACAGGTGTCTGTCAGGCATCTGCAAAAAACCCAAAAATAACGGCTCTTTTCAGAGCCCACCTTAAAGGGGAAAAGGGGAACACTATTTAAATGTACAGTCGTCACGTTCAGATCCTCTACATGTTCGTGGACATGGCGGTAGTGTGCAGGCAGCGCGTACTACATACGGGGATTCTGGGGGTGAAGAGGCATGCAAATGAGAATGAGCGGTGCTAGGGATTGGTCAGTAAAGTTCATTGGGTGTGTTGTGAATGGAGAGATTTAGTGAGAGGAGAACAGACAGCTATGGCTGTGTGTGCTCGAAAACAGATTATCTGGATTTTGGGAGACTCATGGATAAATTGGTTGAAGGTGCGTGCAGAACGTTGCAGTATATCTGCAGATCTTGGATTCCCTCATGTGGAAGTGCACTGGCATGGAGTGTGTGGAATGAAGAGGCTGGACTTAGTACCTCTCTGTGCTACTTTACAGACAGAGCGTCATCCTGATATAATTATCATTCATTGTGGAGGAAACAGTTTAGGGCATGTGTCTGGAATTTCTTTGCAATTTGCAATGAAGGAGGGACTTGAGAAATAATTTTTTCACATATTGCACAAAGACAAATGTGGCTGCGTTATTCTTTATATGGTCCACAAAAGGAGAAAGCAAGGCGCAATGTCAATAAGGCTGTTTGTGCCTTTCTAAGAGATGTTGGTATGTCCTCTTTCCACAATGAAAATATTATGCTTCGTAGCACATTCATTTTTCACAGAGATGGAGTCCATCTTACATATGCTGGCAATCAGATTTTTCTTCGAAATGTATAAAATGCATTGTAACCTTTTTGCCGTTATAGTCACCTATTTTGCATTTCATGTTGAGGAATCCAAGTTTTTCAAACACATAAAACACCACCAAAAGGCTCTTTTCAGAGGCACCACTTACTGTCAGAGAAAAGTGCATTGGTTTTGCTACGGTTGCACCCTAAAATTGTGTCTGTCCTAGGACTGTCTGCAGACTTTTTAAAAAATGCACGGAGGCCTACACCGTTTACTTGATAGTTCCTTTTTTAAACTAAGAAAGGCAGCTCTGAAAAGAGGCTTTTTTAAAAATGTTTGTTGTTTTATATTTTTTGGGATTTTTTACACACGACACACTAGGAGAGGAGGGGAAAGGAGGGTAAAGAAGGGACACCAACCACGGTGATAAGAAAGGGCAGGTGGAGAGAGAAAGAGGTAGAGTGGCCCTTATTTAGGTAGGTAGCAGGTCTTCTGGTGCTCCGAGACCAAAGTCTCGAAAGCACTTCGAAGACTCTCCCCCCTGCAGATTACTGCGTCGCAGTACATACACAATATTGTGACCTTCGAAAGGTAAGGGTCAACAGCATTGCGAATGGCCTGTGAGGTAGCTGGAGGGATGTGCTCTCCCACAGGAGTGTCTCTAGTGGAGAGAGGATCAGACACGGTGGGTGCTGCGGAGAAACTCAACCTACTACGTTCTTTACAAGGTACCACTTTTCGAATGTCCGCACCGTGGAACGAAGTTAGGTGTCGCTTCATAGTTGTCGAACCAAAGCTGTACGCACCAGGTCTCCCACGACTCAGCACCAAATTGCACTTTTTACAGGCGACCAGGTTCGCACGTGCTTTTGGTGCATTACCAAAAACGGTAAACAACCGCCACACCCACAACTCCCGGCGAGTGGTGATAGTAGGGAGTTCCCCCACCTCATTCTCTTCATCCTCTTCTTCCTCGCTCTCTACATCCTCACACATATTTCCCTCTGCAGGCCCTTGGGGAGGTGGTGGCGGTGGAGGGTTTGGGGGTGGTGCTGAGGCTGATGTGGCAACAGCAGCCATGGATGTCATTAGGGTTGATGAGATAATCTCCAGTAGAGCACTAACGGCAGCAAAACTCAAACTACAATCGCCAGAAGTACAATGAAGATGAGCTCGGGGGTGTGACCATTTATAGGGGTGGAGGGATGCGCCTCGTGACCATATCGATCATTCAAAAGCGTTGAAAAAGTTCCAAACAATATGTGTAAAGCTAGGGCTATTGTATGGGACATGTGAAATGGTGATTTTGTATTGTAAAATAATTTGGCTTGCCTGCATAAGTTCTTTTGGAATGTTGCGGAAGCAGACAAAGTGCTTAAATTAGGGCACATGCTCAGCGTGGGTGCGGTCACGTGATGATCTTGTGAACACATCCACGAAGGAAATGGGTGATTCCCCCCAGGACACCAAATGCACAGGAACGGTTGTGCGCAAGCGCGCGGGTGTTCTACGGACAGTGTTCGGGTCCTGAAACTAATTAAAAGTGCGACACAAGTGAGAAGGACAGTTACGGACATGCGCGATGTTCCCAGGACGTATGGGTGTGGTGCGCATGTGTGTAGATGTTCTGCTCACTGTACGGCCAGGTACAGTGTCCTTAGGACACCTCTGTTTTGTTTGACTACGGACATGCTGGACACTGCACCTGTTCTACAGACAGTTCCATCTTCGCTGCAGACGGTATGGACAGGTATAGTGTCCTTAAGACATCCATTATTAATTACGGACAGGCAGAACAGGCGCTCTGTCCGCGGACATTTTAACTCTTTTTAAAATACAAATTTTACACACACAATACCATTAAAGGTAACATAACATTTTTTTTATTAAACACAGCAATTAAGACAGAGAGGGGGAGGCAGACACTGAAACAAAAATAGGGGAATTAGGGGTTTCCACAGGCTCGTTGTGAGGGCATGAAGGGATGGAAGTTTTGTCAAAACGTTTATATTGTTCTTCAGGGTTTGGGAATAGTTCACTGGGAAATAGAGAAGGGGGACAGTTACAGGTAGGACAGTGGTGTCTTATTTTTCCTTTGACGTGGTCCTCCACAAATTGCCTTAACCCATTAAAATTCTCTTTTAGCACGTCCACTTTGCCTTCTGTGCATTTCAAGGTGTCTTGTACTGTGTCTTTTGGTGAACTTTGTTCATTTTTTACCTGGTCTGTTAAAAATAAATATATATAAATGTTAAGTATCCGTACAATACTGACTATTAATTTGCTTATGCAGTGAAGTGTGTACCATTATTATCGCTATCTTCAGACATTTCACCATGCAGAAAATTCTCCTCCAGCCAGTCCAAAGTACTGCACATTTCTGTGTGAAAACAACAGAAATACATTATTTGTTCTGCACCTCATACAAAAAGTGTACCAACATACACGAAAAATGAAGTTCACTTACTACTTTCTTGTAATTTGTATCCGTTGTGTTGTGTTCGTCTACTGTTGCTCCTAGCTGTACATTTTCTGTGAGGTAATTACGTTGGAGGCATATCTTTTTTTGGTATGGTATAATCCATTTCATTACACATGGTATTCATATGGATGGGTTATGTGTGAGACGTGTAGGTTCCAATGGTTATTTATTACTACTTATAATGTGTTTATGTGCTGCCTTTTAACCTTGGGCAGTTTTTATATGGCATGATAGAACAATTTCAAATACCCCCTGACTGTTTGGGTAGTGTTGCTCTTGTCCGCGCCCTTCAAATATCATTAGCAAAGAAGGTTCAGTATGTTCTATGTTACATGTACACAAAATAAGGGAGTCCTAGTAATTATCTCCCAATTTCACATGATGAATTTGTATATTCTGTAAAAAACTTTGTTAAAGGGATGTTATGATTAAGCTGCCCTACTAAGAAACTATGAAATTCAGTAAAAAAACATTGTTAACGGGACGTTATGGTTAAGTTGCCCTACTAAAAACCTGTGAAATTCAGTAAAAAAAACATTGTTAATGGGACGTTATGGTTCCAAGTAAAACCGAAAAACCCTTGAAATTCACCAGTTATGGTAAGCTAAGCAATCATAACTCGCGCCACCACTGTGCACTGCTAACACTAACACCCAGGACATCAAAGATGACGCATTTTAGCAAACCTGGAGCCCATGAATAAAGGGCTGAAAGTGTGGCATACCAGAATAGAACAGCTGACAGCGAAGGAAGATTTGAGAAGGCTTGCCTGGCCCAGGCTCAAGAGTCGGGCTGCCAAGATCCTGGTTATCTACTCGAGAAGATACAATGAACGTGAGAAGCGAGCCGAGCTCCTTTTTGAGGTGAAATGGAAAAACACTAGAAGTGCCAGGTTTTCTTCATTTAATAGTATTAAATACAATGAAGGAGCTCAAAACATGGTCTCCAGTCACGTGGTCAGATGAAAATACACTTTTGGGTGAGCTACACCGAGACCAGACGATAAGGCCATGCCTTCACTCCCTTTTATTCTCAGGCCGAGTGAACCTTGCAAGGCCGAGTGAACCTTGCAAGGCCAAGTTCAAAGACTAATTGACCTGCATACAGCAGGAGTGATGATAGATGTTGAGCTAATTGGGTGGGGAGGCATGAGCAGGCCAACCCCCCAGCACCTGGTGTACCAGCTTGCGGGCTGCTAGCAAGTGAATAGTCCAGAAGGGTACAAGAGTGCCAAGCAATTGTAGAAGGCCACGTAGCAAGGAGTCCTATAGTTTTAGACGCCAATAGAACTTTGTGTATTAGTCTGATACGGAAGATGACTTGCACTTGGGTTGGGCTTAGTTGTCCACCTGACCTTAGAGATCCAATCACAATCCTATACCGCATAGAAAGTATACTTAGATGTTCCCTTTAAGGCCACCATATCCCCTAGTAGGTTTTCTTATTTTGCCACGTAGTACCACTTATGACACATTTTTAGTATAAAGTTGTGTTTTTTTCATGTAACGCTTCGAGGAACTCTTGAGAGAGAATACAGTGTGGCGGCCGTTGATGCCTGTTGTTCTTCCTGTTTTGACAAGTGTAATTAAAACAGTTGTGTTTTTTTTCCAAACTTCCTGAGTCGGTCTTATTATTGATGTATGAGTAAGAGCTGCCTCCCCATCCATCTCAGATACTGTTACCTCAACATAAAGGACCTCTGGTTTCACTGACACTGTTGAAGTAAATTAATTACATAGGGCAAAGCGACAAGCTGAAAGAAAGTGGAACAAATCATGAACAGAAGAGCATAAGAAAGAGGGGGTCACCTTGCAGATCCAATATAAACCAGCTTTGCTAGCATTAAAAAAAAGATTTATAACTCAAACATTCTTACCTCAGCCAATTCCTCTATGGAGCTATTCAATATGTTATGTAATCTGGAAAAAGGACCCATGTCTGCTGATAACTAAATGGTCTCACCTGAATGGTGTGACAAGCTCATGAACCACTTTTTGCTTACATTTCACATAAGTAGAGGGGCAATTGAGGTGAAAGATACAACTAACCATCCTGCATCACGATATAAACTAGACATAAATACTGCAACATCAAAGTATGCTTCTATTCCCAAATGCGCCTTTAGATCAGTCACACCATCATAAGTGGTAGACCATATTGGAGGGATTAAGGCAACATACTGTGAGACTGAGGTCTGTCACAGTAGAATTTCAAAAGACATTGCTTCTTGTCTGGCCAATGATATTGCTAATATCGTGAATGAATCCTTTGCTACAGGTATTATTCCAAACTCTATCAAGAGTGCTTGCATTACTCCTATCACAAAAAAAAATGTCATTAGATTCTGGTGAACTCAGAAATTATCGTCCTATCAGGAAAGTGAGTTTTTTTATTGCAAATATTGGACACAATTGCCTATTCTCAATTACAACAAATCGTGGTTTCTCATAATCTTCTTGGGAAATACCAATCGGGCTTTCATCCATCAAATAGTGTGGAAACATCAATGATGGATATCCAATCTAATACATTTGAAATTCTTCTTTTTTATCATAACCTTTTATTGTTTTTGAAGAAACATAACAGAAAACAAAACATATGTATGTCTGTGTTTGGTTTGACAACATCCACATGATAACATAATAATCAGTAAAATAATGGGTAAAAGAGGGTCTCAATGGGTGGTAGCACAAAATCGCAAAAGTCTAGGATAAAGGCAAAGGCAGAACACAGTTTTCCTCATCCCTCATCCACCCACCGACCCGATACCTTCAGAAATATTTGGGGACAACCCCTCGCCTTATAAACTGTTCTCTCGAGGGACAAACATCAGTCCACCTCAGCAGTCCATTGGCTTAGACTCGGCCGCTCCACGGAACCCCACTGTGTTGCAATTACCCTCTTGGCTAGCCCCATTGTTACAGCCCAAAACAATGTCTTACACTTGGCAAACCCTGCTTCTCACCAGTTCCCCAGCAACTTGGGAAGAGTCAATATTTTGAAGAGAGCTGCCTTACTCAGTAATGTCAATGGGAGAGATTGCCAGTGTGTTGTGTCTAGTGCAAATGTGTCTACTATTAGGGAGAGGTTGAGCCGGAGGAAATCTGAGAGGCACGGACCCAAATGAATACCCAAACATTTGAAACCTGTGACTGCAATTGGTTACGGGCAGTCTTGTGGGATCGCGTCCTTGCCACCCTGCAACAGAAAAAGGACTGACTTTTGGTAATTTATTTTAAGCCCACTAAAGAGTTGATATTCTGTTAGTATGTGGGTCATGACCGAGCTCACTCATATAAATCAGGAGATCATCCACGTAAAGTGGGTTCTGCACCCCCAGGGCCATTAGGATCCCGCACACTCCGGACTTGCTCTGAGTTGGATCGCAAGTGACTCAATGGCCAGTGTGACCAACAAAGAAGAGAGGGGGCACCCCTGCCTTGTTCCCTGCTCAAGGGGAAATGTCAGAGAGGAGATCCCATTAACTCTAATCGACGCTGCAGGAGAATTGTATAGCAGATGGATCCAGGACAAAATGTTCTCCCCATGACCCATTCGGCCCATGATTTCCCAGACTGCATCCCAACTCACCGAGTCAAATGCCTTTTCAAAGTCTATTGTGAGAAGAGCCAGCAAATCCTGTATCTCAGAGGCTTGACTTATGACGAAATGTACTCCATGGATGTTCATGCATGTGGATCTAGAGGGCATGCACCCACATTGGTCCGGGTGAATCTGGGAACCAATTACACCCAGTATGCGATTGTCCAGGACTCAGGTGAGTATCATGGCTTCCACGTTCATCAATGATAATGGCCTACAAGAGGCACATTGCTTGGGTGGCTTGCTGGTTTCAATGGAACAACTATGCTAGCCATTCTGAGATCCATTGTGAGGCACCTATCCCTCCTGCATTGTGAAAAGAGGTGGTGTAGCGGTCTGATCACCACCTCCCCCAACCTCTACCACACTTCCACCGGGAAGCCGTTAGGTCCCAAAGTTTTGCCTGTCTGAAGCTGCACACATGCTGCAGAAATCTCTTCTTCGGAAATGTCCACCTCCATACCTGATGCCTGCTGTGCTGTGACACATGGAAGAGCCACCAAGTCAAGCACTCCCATCCCCTCTGTCAAGGGCCTTTCCAGTGAAGGACTATATCATGCCTCGTAGAATGGGGCAAATGCCCCTGCAATATCTGTGTTGTCGCTCAGTGACCTCCCTTGGACATCTTGTATGGCCCTTACATACCCATTCCCCCTGTCTTGTCTTTCCAACCAAGCTAGCATTTTGCCCGCTTTGTCACCCGTTTCATATATCTGACTCTGCTTTGCCCAGTGCGCAACTCTGTCGTTGTCTAAGGCCATGTTACATAATGTCTCTTGTGCCGTAGACAATTCCACCTGTGCAGCCGGCAACACTGAGGCAAGTAACTCTCCCTTTGCCTGCCAAGCAGCCCTTTATACCTCCTCTACCGCCTGTACATGATTTTGCACTCAGCCGCCACCAGTGAGAGCCCCTCCCCTCGGAGCACTGATTTATATTCCTCCCATAGGGTAACCGGGCTGTCCCGTCATTCATATAGAAGTATTCTGACGTTTTGTTAGACAATTCTTACAATTCTTCCACAAAGTCGAGATCCCCCCAAGTAGCAAGTGTTCAAGTGCCACATTGCTGCAGGCTTGGCCTGCCCACTTTTGACCTCAATGACCAGCGGGTAATGATCCAAGATCCTTCTGGCCAGGAACTTGGCAGGTAATAGTCTGTGAGCTATATGAGATGGGACAAAGAAGTAAGCAATCCGAGACATAGAGGCATGGACCCCAGAGAAAAATGAGTACCCCTTTTCTACTGTGTGAATCCCCCTCCATGTGTCCACCCAACCCAGTGCAGTGGCAAAGGAGCATAACTTAGTGGGAAGATTGGGGTTCCTGGTTCCAATTTGTGTTCTGTCAAAGCCCAAGTCCATCACCTCATTAAAGTCCCTCCCAACGCCCATATGCCCATCTAGCATTGAAGGGATAATGCATGGAGGTTGGTAAGAAGGTTGGGCGCAAGTGGGGAGGTGCATACACTTCCACTATTCCAAAGGTAGCCCCCCACAGTTCACCTTGCACCAGGACAAATCTCCCCCTAGAGTCAAATCTCACCTCAGTGAGCTTGAATGGGATCCTCTTATGCAGGAGTATTAGTGTGAAATGCCATTTTGTAGTTGGTTCTACGAAAGAATTTGAATTCAGTCCTAGCTTGATGTGGGAAGTGTGTTAGGGAGAATTCTCTCTTTAGGCTGAATTTCCTAACCTAGTGAGTCCCCCAGCAGCTTTGCTGGATTTCTGGAGTTTGTTTTTTTCTCCTGCCAAGAGTGAGACTCGTTTTCTCCCACTCTTGGACATGATTTATGTTGTTCCTTTGACTGTTAATGTGTTTTATGGGCTATGGGGTCCTTTACTCCATAGGGTCTCATGTGTTTTTACTATTTGTGTTACACAGCACCCTCCGTGCAGTGACCCAGGGGTGTCATAGTGACACTCCACCATAGACTCCATACCCTGGGACTGACTACTGTCTCCCAGGGCATGTAAAGTCACCTTTGGCTTTACTAGTCCCAAATTATTAACAGAAACTGGTACAAACCATCATATTGTGGACGTACTGGTCGGGGCAATTCAATTGCCCCGGGGTCTGTTAGTCGAGGGGGCACATCTCCGTCCCCCTGATCGAGTTTTGGCTGGTGGCAGTGGATACTACTTTTTATATTCGACCTCGAATGTATTCCTATGGGATTTTCCCATTGTTCGAGGCTACCAACTTTAATTATTTAATTCTCATAGCCTCGAACATACCGCCGGTTTATTTAATTAATATTAATTCGCCGGTTGGTATTTTTTGCCAGGACTCGATTCTAAAATGGCGTTTGTGTTCTCTTCTGTGACTCCAACCCAAGTTGAGCCCTTTGTTCCACTTTTTGGCGGGCTTCTCCACAGAAGCCTCCAAAAGTGGTGCCACTCTGTCTGGGTACCACATGTGGTGCGGGAGGGGGTTTAGGCACCCTGGACTGAGTTACCTTGGTAACTCTAGTCGCACTCTTGTGTGATTGGCCCAAGTGGTGAGCCAGCCGGCTCACCACTTAGCATGTTTGATTGACAGCTAGGCTGAGTGAATGGTGGTGTGCTGCATAAAAGCAGGTCTTTGGGGACTGGAACTTCAGAAGTCGCCACAGGACCTGAGAATCCAACGAGGGAGAAGCTGAGCCGACCTACCACGACGACACCACCGGTGGAGCCCTGCGGAACCAACTCACCACTTCCCGACAACAGAGAAGATCTCCCGGCTGGAGAGGCTTCTTCCCCTGACTGGTGGGCACAACCAGTTTACCTTCTTTTCCACGCATCCCAGGACGTCTTGTGGTCGAATTGCCCGTGCCAAGCACCCCGACAACTGGATATCCACTTACCACTGGACCGCGAATAAAAGGACCGCTCCTTTTACCTGAGAACTCCACGGCTGGTTTCTACCATGGCAGTGCAACGGACTCCTGTCTTCCTCCCCAACGATATCCTCTCTTCCCCCGGACGAAGCACCGACTTGCATCCGCTGCCAGGAACAACTGCCCCCGCTGGAGTATTCTCACCACTTTAAGGTACCGTGTCCGCCAGGCCTCCCTTTCTAAGGATTGCTACAAGGTAATAATAATCCATTAACCTTCTGGAGTGGGCTGGCTGCCTTGACCATCTAACTGGTCCCTTTCTTTGGTCCAACTCTTTTTTGAACCCTTTCAAGACTTTTGTGCACTGCAACCGTGTGACCTTGGACACATTTCGTTCTGATCCTCTTAAAGTGGATCCGGCCTTCTGAACTCTAACTTCACGGTTTTACTTTGCCTTCCTCTCTTGTTGTGTTCTTGTGAAAGTGTTGGGATCTGTTTCAAATTATACCCTGCTTTTCTCTCCCTTTTTAAAACGAATTATTAGAGTGCCATCTGCGTTAAGCTCTCACCGCTGCCTGAAAATAAGTGGGGCTTTACTTAAGAATTGTCTAATATTCTTTTAAGGGAGTGTATATCTTTTAGTGACCGTGTTTTTGAACTGCTTAACATTAGTGCCTGTGTGTTTTACTAGATGTGGTTTTAAATAAATAATTATACATCTTTTACACCAAGCTCTGGTCAGTGTTTACTTGTTCTACTGTGCTCTTTTGACCTATTGTGAATACTCTGTATACTGCCTAACTCTTCTTGAGGGAAGTCTGACTGCTCAGCCACAGCTACCGAGTGAATCTGTGTGGTACAGACTGCTACCAAGTGGGTTTACTGCCAAACACCTGAAGTCTTAAATCTTTTGCAGAGGTCCCAGAGGGAACTGCACAGGTTTCTGCCTAACAAAGTGCAAAGTTGGGTGATTGCTTATCGAGGAATTGTCACACCAACCTACGTTTTGCGCTAGAGCAGAGCCCATTCACATTCCAAGTCATCAGCAAAACGTTCCCTTCATTAGCCATCATCCCAGAGAGACCTTATCAAGACTCAGGCCATACCAATCATCCCTTCTTCCTCACCCCCCCCCCCTTTCCCACCCAGAACCCCTCCATACCCAAATGGAAGTTCCTCAAGCAAGACATGCAATCTGTATCTACCATAGAAACATCCCCTTGCCCTCACCCTGTACTCCACCCCAACATGAAGCACCTGTTGCCCTAATCCTACATCAAACGGACCTGAGGGAATACTACCAACCATCAGCGGGGTGTGAACTGAGACACCCACCCACGAGTCGCAACCTATGGACTGTGACCCCATTTTAGTAGAAACAACTGATTGGGCCCGGGTCCCTCCTGGCTTTCAGTTCAGCCATCACCCCCTGTAGCTTTCACATTGGCTCCACCATTGGGTTGCTCCATGGTCTTTGATTTAAACATAAGTGGGGACGCCCCTGTTGCCATATCTGACCTGTGCATCTCCCTTGGTGGTCTGGATCCAGGGACCGACAGAACCTGAAGTTCCAGCCTGGTCAATGCTTCTGTAGGGTTGTTGAAAAGGTGAACTGTCCCCTCTTGATACACCTTCAAATGTGCAGGGAAGAAGAGGACATACTTGACCCCGAGAGATGCCAACTATTTCTTTACTGAGTCGAAGGACTGGAAAGCTTTCTGGACTTCTTGATGTAGTCTGGGAAAAGGCCTATCCTGTGGCCATTATAGGAAATTGGGATGGCGGCCCTCGCCATCTGCAACAGGTTATCCCGGTCCCTGCAATTTAGGAGCCTTGCGATAATAGTACACAGGTGCACCCGCACCCCCGGGACAGGACGACTGTTGGGATCCGGTGCACTCTCTCAATAGAGAAGAATTTTGAAAGCTTCTTTGGGCTGAACAAGTTTGCCTTGCTCCAAAAACAGCCCAATGATGGGTCCCTCTTCCTTTTCAGGCATCCCGCGAATGCATACATTTTTGTGCCTAGATCTCCCCTCACTGTCCTCCGTTCTCTGTTCTAGATGAGTATGTTTCTGGGAGACTGCAGCCATTTGTTTCTCCAGGCGTCTAAGAGCTTCCTCCGAGTCTGAGGGATACTGCTCTGCCTCTCTCACTCTCGAGGCAAGTCTCTGCAGATCCTGCCTCAGGAAGGATAGTTCAGATGATAGGCTGTCAATTTGTTCTTCCACAGACTCTGGATTCCCCTATGGCCCCCATGATGTCCTTGAGGGAAATCTGAGTGTCCTGAGCACCTTCTCACGCATTTCCTTCCACTTGGTTATGGGGCATACAAGGCCGGCCCATTGTATTCTGGAGCCCTCCTTTCCTGGATTTGTCCTTGACCATGGCATCCCGTGTATTGGTCAATGGGTCTGGCCTAATTTCCCCCATTTGTTCCCACCGGGCACTCCAGATGTGAGAGTTCCGATGTGCACCACCTGCTCTGGTCCAACATGGCTTTGTCTGGCCCAGCAATCGGTCACCATCCACCACTCCCCCCTTCTGGACCAGGCCAGGGAGAGTTATCTCCCAAGTCACAGACCACGTTGGACCCTGAAGCTTATGTGGTCTTCAATAAGTCCTCCTACCATCCCTGATAGGGGGCAAAGAGCCAAGCTCCATACCCCAGGAATTGACTTCTGCCTGGTCTCCTCACTCTCAGTTGCTGGTCCTGTCCCAGCTATTGGTCACCTTCACTCTTCCAGTCTGCCACAGTTTCCCTGTGTGTGAAGGCAGTCCTGCAGGGTGTTATCCCTAGTCCACAGCCCTGTTGCGCTAACTACCAGCCACTCTTAGCAGTGCACAATCCAGCGCAGGAGTGAAAGGAGCCTCGGTCCTTGCTTTCCGTGGTGTACGGAAGCTTCCAGGATTTTGTTCTAACCAGGCTAGGCCTCCCCGGTTGGCTTGACACTTCTCCCCTGGTCTACGCTGTCAATCAGGTGCTTGCTGCCTCTGTATATGTCACCCACTGACAGTCGCATATCGAGTATGAGCCGCTTGCTGCATGCTCCAATGTGTAGGGCTCCTGATGTGCTGCACCAGTTCCCAGTCCTCACTGCCGCTAGACCGGGTCCCTGCAGTCCAACCTACTCAGTGGGGGTCAGGTCCCTCGCTTGGCAGGCTATCAGTTTGGTACAGCCTTTCCCTCAAGCGCCACTGGCCATGCTTTTCCCGCAGCACTCTGGCAGGCTCCCTTGCTTGGGGGTCTTGTGGTTTCTTCACTGCCACAGCGGTCCAGTGGTGCTTCAGCTGCATCACCAAAATGATGCCCAGCCAACCTTGCTGCCACCAGCCGTCGACCCCAGTTTTCAGGGTTTCCCGGACCCTATTTTGTTTGAAAGAACTGCAAGATGTGGCTGAGCTCTTACACTTTCCCCAGTCATCGAAATAACAACAGAATCACAGCGGGGAACAGGAGTTTGACAGAAGGGTGTCGGCAGCCCTAGCAGAGCTGCAGAGGCTCACATCCTCATCTGCTCGCCACTGAACAGCATCCCTTACATTTGATATTCTCGATGAAGGCAAGCTCGGTCTCGTAATGTTCTGAGACCTCAGCAGCCTTTGACGTCTTGAATCATAACATCTTATTAGCAAGACTGGTAAAAATCAGAACAGCCATGGTAGTGTTAGGTCAAGTATCATCTGAGACATACTATATCACACAATTAATCCCACAGGGAGCGTGTGTCTGTTTACACTTCTGTTCAATCTGTATATTAAACCACTTCAATATTTTGTTGACTGAAAATAATATACTGTTCCAAAACTATGCAGACAAAACTCAGCTTTTGCTTACTCTGGAAATGAGGATGTGAACAGCCTGCTGGTCAATGCGATCTTTGACATGGTTAGCTTCTGGATGAGAGACAATTGGCTTTGTCTTATCAAAAGACATATCTATTGTTACTAGCTACACCAGCCATGTTAAAAAAAATCAGGAAGAACTATGACTCATTGACTTTGGGGTCACATCATATCCCGATTTTAAGGAAAGCTAAGTCTTTGGGCATTATAGTCAACTCAAGTGTTAACATCATTGATCATGTTTGATCTTTAGTCAGTGCCTGTCACTATTATATTCGATAGCTCAGGCAAATTATGCCTTTCGTAACCAGTTCTAACATTGCAATCATCGCCAGACCAATCTTAGGAAGGAGAATGGATGACGGTAATGCACTGTTATTGGAGACTCCAGCATATGTAATAGCCCGATTGCAGGTGTTTGAGAATGCCGCAGCCAGTATCAAATCCGACACCAGTCGTCGGGAGCACATCACACGAGTCCTGAAAAATCTCCACTGGCTTCCAATTTTTCAAAGGATTAAATTTAAAACGCTAACAACAGCACATAAATGCTTACATGGCAGTTTGCCAAAATATCTTAACGAGCGCCTTAAATTGAAAGACCAAAGAAATATCGAGACTTAGTACCACAAAATGAAACACGCCAATCACCGGTCGAAAGATACAACTATCTTTATTTCTGAACAGAATTCAAAGCAACACAGATAGCTATCTGGCTCCCAACACCTTGCAGTGTGTACCAGCCGACACAGTGAGGGGTGAGAGTGGTGGACATATTATTGCAAGCTATTTTATACATTTTCCAATCATTGTCCAGCCCCTCTCCGAACTAATAATTTCCATGCTAGGGTTCGTGCCCAGTTCACATGACAAATATTACAATGTTAATCAACGGATTTAACAAGTTTGCATGTCCATGAAGATACAATCCATCTAATAGACTAATATGCGCGCTCAGACATGCATCCCTCACCATTCGCAGTTGGGGCCAGTCATTAGCACAACCTGACTTACAACGTGTCGTTGTGGTCAGCACAACCTTCTGCATATCCTCTGGCTAGGAAGCGCAACCTCCCTGTTACTTACCTATTGCACTGTATGAAGGCGAATGCTTAGAGAACACACTGATATAGACCTTGTTGTTGCGATACCTGCATACGCACACCGCCCACTGGCCTCTATTTAGCAGCTCCATATTTGAGCACCCCTACTACACCACCCTGCTCGCTGCCTCAACTTGTCCATACCCCTTGGAAATAGCTTACTACCTGTAGTGCTAAAGACTGATGTTGCATCATTTGAACTGCCCTTTTGCACCTTAGCTATAATCTCACATTTAGCCTGCGCCTACCTGTTGTTGCATCATTTGAACTGCCCTTTTGCACCTGAGCTATAATCTCGCATTTAGCCTGCGCCTACCTATTGTTGCATCATTTGAACTGCCCTTTTGCACCTTAGCTATAATCTCGCATTTAGCCTGTGTCTACCTGTTGTTGCATCATTTGAACTGCCCTTTTGCACCTTAGCTATAATCTCGCATCTAGCCTGTGCCTACCTGTTGTTGCATCATTTGAACTGCCCTTTTGCACCTTAGCTATAATCTCGCATCTAGCCTGTGCCTACCTGTTGTTGCATCATTTGAACTGCCCTTTGCACCTTAGCATTTAGCCTGTGCCTACCCGTTGTTGCATCATTTTAACTGCCCTCTTGCACCTTAGTTATAATCTCGAATTTAGCCTGTGCCTACCTGTTGTTGCATCATTTGAACTGCCCTTTTGCACCTTAGCTATAATATCGAATTTAGCCTGTGCCTACCTGTGGTTGTATTACTGAAACTGCCCTTCTTGCAATATAACAGCGATTTCAATCTGTAACCACAGCTGTACTCTAATTGAAGTTGCCCTCCTCCGCATCACACTAGTTAGCTCGAACCTAGTCCCTGCTCACCTTGCTGTGTCAACATCCAAACTGCCAACTCTCTGCTCAATTCCAATTATGATCCTTTGGCTCACACTCACCATGTTCCCTTTTTGCATCATAAACAATAACACTCCATGTAGCAATAACAGCTACACACCATACAACAATGGACTAGCCAAACTAGGCTGCCCTAGGCACCACCCCATCCCCTGCCCCACACCCTTCCTCCCCTCCCTTCCACCTTTCACACATACCACTCACCAACAACTTATCGCTATAAGCAAGGCCACACCAGCTGACATCCCTCCTCACAGTACCAACTCAACTAATGCCGACCACATTGCCTCCAACCCTCTCCTTCCAAGTCCATTAGATCACTGCCCCACAATCTACCCAACCCTCCAGGACCGCAATAACAGACTCAGCCCTAAACTCCCCACCACATCAAGCAAAAATCGCCTACCAAACCTATGACTAAGACCACAACCACTAAGGATAGCGCTAAGACCACTAACACGACTTCTCTAAAAGGTGCACTACTCAATGTTAGATCTCTAGTAGCCCACCCCACCGAATTTTCTGATATTATCCTCTCAGGAGACCTCGACTTCCTTGCTACTACAGAAACTTGGTTACATGAAGCAGCAGGACCCTACCTCACTCTAGCCATCCCCGACAACTACTCTATCCTCAGAGCAGACAGACCTAATGCTCGCAGAGGAGGTGTAGCTATCATTTTCAAATCCTCACTCGACTTCAGACCTATCACTTCCCCTCCGCTAAAGTCCTGCGAGCACCTCACATTCAAAGTACAAACCACCCCTAAGAGTACCATTACCTTGCAACTAATATATAGGCCCCCAGGCCCGACAGGCTCCTTTGAGGAAGACATTACCACTCTCATAGCAGAGAACTCCAAACCCCACTCCCAAAATATTATTCTAGGAGACTTCAATTTAGGATTTAATGACCCTAACGACTTTCCAGCTGCTTCCTTGGCCAACGCCTTATCCGAGCACGACTTCACTCAAGTCGTTACACTACCTACCCACCAGAAAGGTAGAACCATTGATTGGGTCGCAGCCCACAACTGCAATATCACTTGCAAAGCCCCACAACCTCTTGTATGGACTGACCACTCCCTCATATCACTCGACATCAACCTAATTAATCCTAACCCCAAGCAGCGCCCCTATGCACCAGCCTGCCTGACTAGAAACAAGCGCAATATCTCTGCGGAGACCCTCACACCTCTGATCCTCCCCTTTCTAAACACACTCCCTGCCACCGCCGACCTTAACCTTCTAGTCAACACCTACAATGATGCCCTCACCAGCGCCATTGATGCAGTTGCACCCCTAAAGGAACACAAAGGTAAACCCATAGCTCACTTGAACCCTTGGTTCACACCGGAACTCAAAACTATAAGAAAAAAGAAAGCCAAGATGGAAACCTTATGGAAAACCAACCCCACTGCAGAAAATAAATCCAATCTCAAAACCATTTCCTCCTTCTATAAGAAAGAGATAATCCGCACTAAAATAGAAACCTACAATACTAGAATAAATAATACCCAATCTTCTGCTAAAGAACTCTTCACCATCCTGAAGGAATTAGAAAACCCGAACCCTCCTACCGATACCTGCGTGAAGGATAAGCCATGGTGCACCAGTATCCAAAATGCCCTGGCCAACAAAATTAATGGTCTCCAAAACAAAATTGAGGCTAAAAGACTACAACTCTCAAACAGCAATGCCATCATACCTAGCACACCCTCCCTGACCAGTAACACCTCTGGCTTCACATTCAAACCGGTTACTATACCTGAAATCCAAAAAATCATAGCATCCCTTAAACCTTCTAATTGTAAAGGGGACAGCTGCCCCGCCCAGATCATCAAAGATGCTGCACGAGACCTAGCCCCCTTCATCTCCAAACTAGTAAACCTATCCTTCTCGACCAATTCTGTACCCAACAACGTGAAACAGTCCTGGGTTCTCCCCCTCCTAAAAAAACAATCTCTCGACCCAGCCATACCCACCAATTACAGGCCTATCACTACTGTCCCTTTCCTGCTAAAAATCCTCGACAGAGTCGCCTACCTGCAAATCCAAGATTACTTGGAGACCAATCAACTGTTAGGCCTGCGTCAATCTGGCTTTCGTCCTCAACACGGAACAGAAATGGCCCTTGTTGACCTCAAAAATCAGATTGATGACATCAGGGACAAAAACAAAGCAGTTATCCTACTCCTCCTAGACCTCTCAGCAGCCTTTGACCTGGTTGACCACAAAATACTCTGCAACCACCTCTCTTCTGCTGCCCACTTCTCACCCTCTGCTGTCACATGGATACAATCCTTCCTAGCCAACAGAACCATGAGGGTTTTCTCATCTGTGGCTGCAGCAGACCCCATCCCCATCACATGCGGTGCCCCACAAGGGTCCTGCGTCTCCCCTACCCTCTATAATATCTTTACAAAACCCCTCTTTGACAAACTGGACCATCTGGGTGTCACCTACACCAACTACGCAGATGACACCCAGATACTCCTCACCATCACTGGCAACTACAACACTGATACCACCAGGATCAACGAAATCTTCGCCATCATTCAGGCATGGATGGCCACACACGGCCTCTGCCTGAATGATGAGAAGACCGAGCTCCTCCTGGTCGGGTCCCCCAATAACCTACAGAAACTCAGCCCCGACTACTCCAAATTCATCATAGATGGCAACATCATTCCAGTTGTGAATAACGTGAAAACCTTAGGCTTCTACCTTGACGCCAATATCAACCTCTCCAAACAAGTTAGTATGACCGCCTCAGCTACCGCCTACACGGGAAAATTAATCAGGGCTTGTAGACCTTTTCTATCTACAAATAGCTGCCTCATTCTGGCGAGGGCCCTCATACAATCAAAGCTTGACTATTGCAACAGCCTCTACCTTGGTGCCAACCAAGATATAATCAAGAAACTTCAGACCCTCCAAAATAATGCGATGAGAGCAGCATTAAATATTCCCAGGAGAGAGCACATCTCCCACATAAGAATAGCCTGTAAATGGTTATCTATTCAACAAAAAATCGACCTGAAAACCCTCTGTCTCACCTATAAAGCCTTAAATCACCTAGCCCCCCAGTACCTCACCAATAAACTCTCCCTCAAGCCTAACACAAGATTCACCAGATCATCCAATACTCTCTGCCTCACCGTGCCCAGATTCTCCGCCAAAAGAGCGGGGGCTCGAGCTTTACTGTCCTTGCCCCTCAACTCTGGAAAACCCTGCCATTGAGTATTAAATTGACCAAATCCTTCCAATTGTTCAGAAGATTAGTCATTAGTTGGCTTCTGGAGAAGGCAATCCTCAGATAAACTAAGCTTAGTCCCAACTGCATATATGGTACATACCTCGAATAGATAGACTAAGCTCAGTACCAACTGTATATATTGTACATACTTTGAAATGCTTCCTATTACCTGCCTGTACATACTATATTTGGCATCTTAACGCCACAATTGTATAACTGCTTATTTACTGTAACTATGTAACCGGTCCTTAAGCGCCCATTTACCCCTGGGTCTGGAGCACCATACTAAATAAAACAAACAAAGAAACAGACAAACAATGACCGTATTGGGTTCCCGGCTCATAGTAAGCCTAGTTTCAAGAAAGAACACAATGGGTCTCATTACGACCCAGGCGCTAAGTGGTTAACAGCACCGTAAAAGGCTGCGGCACCGTTAACCACATAGCGCCTTACTACGAGGTCCCTTTGCGGGACCCGACCTGAATGGTTGGTCTGGACCAGCCGTTAAAGTAGGGACCCACAAAGGGACCTCACAGGCAATTACGGTACCGCAATTTGCGGTAACGTAATTGCCGTCTTCCCCATTCCCATTGAACCCTATGGGGCAAAAATGGGAATGGGGAAGGGCCATGGTGAAATGGGGAAATACCGCCCCGTCAACCTTGGAATGGGGCGGTATTTCCCCATTTCACCATGGCAGACTCGTTACAACACCGGCACCAACCATGGTGCTAATAGCGCCAGGGTTTAGAGTCGGTGTTGTAATGAGGGCCAATATATTACAACCAAAGCACACGGTTTGAGTTTGCTCTACATTGTTCTGTTGTTTATGTGAGGATGAGGCTTGTGAGCGCAGACAACACTTGGATTGCAGTTCATAAGAGTCACAAGGTTTCTTTGCATAGAACAAACAGTCTGCTCTCGGTCAGCCTAAGTGTTGACATAACTCAACGGTCGTTCAGCTTGGCTGCAGTTGAAAACACAGTCCACCATTTTAGGACACAAGCACGAGTTCAAATCAAAATGGCAGCGAAGTTGATCAGAAATCGGAGCATTTCAACGCGGTTTTCTGTGCAACGCGAATGGGCTTAGGCCAATATTCATAATATTCATAACAAGGTGGTATTATACAAATACAGTTTAACAAACCCTCCTTTTGGCCTAAGCCAAGAGCATTAGTTAAACATTCGCTTTATTCAAAACCCCACATCTCAATGTCCGTACATCCCGAATCACATTCTTCAAAAATATCAATCGCCATGAGTTCCTTGATAGTAATATCCTTCATTACAAAAGCATTAGCAGTTTCCTTAGGCGTATTGTCCTAGTGTACCTATCGCTTGTGAAAAACATCCTCCTAACATCAAACATATGGCAGGGAGACATTTGGCCTCATTACGAGTCTGGCGGTAACCGAGGTGGCAAAACCGCCTGGTTACCGCCGGACTCGTATTACCATTCCACCTCCGTGACTCCTGGAAATACCAGGGCATTACGACCCTGGTGTCCCGGGAATTCCGGAGACGGAATTCGGTAAATCCCCATTCCCATTGAGTCCCATAGGACTCAATGGGAATGGGAAAGTGGAAACACCGGCACCATCTCGAGATGGTGCTGGTGTTTCCCCGTCCGCCTGGTCAGACCTGGCGGGAACGTCACCTCCCGCCTGCAGGAGTCGGGATCGGGCGGTCCGGAATTAACAGTGGCGGCGGGTTTACCGCCACTGTTATTTCCAGACCGCCCGACCTGTAATGAGGCCCATTGTACACAACAACAACAAAACAATAGAACACCAAGAACTATCATTAGGACTGCAAAGAGTTTCCAACCCCATGATCGTAACAAGTCCCAGAACCATGCACTAAGATTCCAGTTTCCCTCGGGGACATGTACTTCAGTACTCAAGGTATGCATATTTTGTATTGCCTTGAATATGGTAGGGGAGGAGTCAGGCGCAAAAACACAGCATGTGGATCCCACCAATTTACATACCCCACCACGCTTAGCTAGGATGACATCTAACACCATCCTATTTTGGAGGGCCACTAGTCTAATTGCCTTTTGCTCCAGCGTCATGTTGTACAGATTATCAGTGGTCCTTTTGATGTTTTTTTTCCAGTACTCTTGCTAGTCTTCTGATATCCTCAGAGTTCATTATCTGTCCCAAAATGGCACAAATGATTTTGCTACATCACCCATGACGTGAGAAGGAGTGTCACCAGTCTCATCCCGCCTTAGACAAGTTCTAGAAACTTCAGTAGTGGTAGCCACATATACTCCTGGTAAGAAGATACCCACATAACAAGTACCCTGCCAATCTCTAGGTAACCAAGGATAAGCTTCATTGCCACAAACAAAGTAAACACAATCTCCTACATACAAAGGTCTATCCTCACGGGTTAGATTCGCAATGTTAGTACAACCCTCGAATGTACCCATTGGCTGGCTGAGAACCTTCCCTTTGTATACAGAAGGAAACAGAGTTGGGGCTATGATTAATAGTATAGGGAGGAGGCATGTCATCCCGGTTGCCTACGGGAGCCATCTTGCAAGAAATCAGTGACTGAAAAGGTCTAGAGAGTCTATCGAAGGCCTAATAGAAGCAGCATTGAGTTTGCTTCTATTTGCAAAGAGAGACCATCCCAAAGGTGTTTGGACTTGTTTTTCAAATTAATTTAGATTAGTCCCATCGAAGTTCCCAGAAATACTATCATTCCAACGACCAAAGAATAGTGTCCTGAGCTAGGCATAGCATGCAGTAGTTAAAGGAAGAGGATGAATATACCAGCCCAGTCCCTTTCCCTGTGTTGTGGCAAGTGTGAACACACCCAGCAATTTGTTCTGTTCAGAATCGCATGGGTCTCATTCATGATCATTAGGAGAGTGTTATTATGATAACCCTGTCTATGTTGGGAGTCCCGAGAAGGAAGAGTGTGCAGATGCACGAAAGGTGGAAATACAGTGGAAATAATTTCAGTGGGTAACAAAGTCTCAAGCGGATGCATCCTTTCCATGTACCAGAACCCAAGCGCAACTATAATTCTTAATCAAACCAGTACTGTGATTAAAAAACAGTGGGTCCTCAAGGACCATGATCTCTGATGATCAGATTCTTTGTCAGCCACAAGACCAATAGCTTGCTCCGCATGAGTGGATTTAAGAAGGGACATTGTTTCTCAGAGTCCGTTTAGAAGCGTCTCCGTTAGGCTCTTTTAGTTCATCCATTGGTGGCTCCTGACCATGTGGCCTATCTTGCTTGAAGGTAACTTTGCCGGTCCCTGCCTCTTATTTATTTTTCAGTGAAAAAGTGACAAGGGACTGGCATAATGATGATTCCTTGCGGACACAGCCAATGCTGTGTTGTATGTCCGGTGTCTCGGATGCAGATTGTACCTCAAGACTCCAGGTACGGTGTGATCTGCAAACAAACAGGGTAATTCATGGAATAAATGTGTGCCGAAAAGGGGAACGCAAGTGTGAAAAACACAGTGCACTCGTGGTAAGGCCGCGCACACAACCGTTTGTCGATTCATGGAATGTGCTGCGCATGTAAACCCTGGGATGTGCGCCAAATCCGTGGGTGGCGCACGCGGGCGCACATGTCACCAAATGCTGTGCGCGATGCGCACAGGGAAAGCGCTCAACGTGTAGCGCACACAAGAAAAATGGGTGGAACACAGGGCGTAACATGCAGAATGGGGAAAAACATGTGAAAATGTGGGCGTTACGGGGGAGGTACGGGAGGTAAAGGCTTGCAACGCCCACACGCGCGCTAACAACACGTATTCATGGAATCGAACAGGGGAAACCTGTGCACCAAAAAAGACGCGCTAATTTAGAAACCCGTATGCCAGCAGGAAGCAGGCGTAAGCAGCCCCGCGCAGCATAAAAGTGTCCGCAAACAACAAACAAGCTCATACGCTACAATGAATATACCGTTCCTCGCAGGTGGTCGTGGGACACCACAGGAGGAGGAGGATAGCCAGGCCCCACATTTTTTTACCCAGGACCAGCCTTTTTGGGATGCCTGATGACCAGGTGTATGGGAGGTACAGGTTTCCACCACTAATAATCCTAGAACTGGTCAGGGAGTGGGAGGATGACCTCACATCACCCACCCTGTGCTCCCAAGCACTGAGCCCCTTGGAAAAGGTGCTCAATGTACTGCACTTCTCCGCTACTGGGTCATTTCAGCGGACAAGTGCCATAGTTGGGGGTGTCTCACAGGCCACGCAGTCACGCTGCCTACACCAGGTGTTGGCAATCATGACTGCACACCCCTCAGTCCGCAGGCACATATACATGCCCAGAACACCTGCAGAAAGGCAGGCCATCGTCCAGGACTTTTACCGGGTGGCACACTTCCCCCAAAGTGCTAGGTGCCATTGATTGCACCCATGTGGCTCTACGTCCTCCCAGGGCCACTGAGCACATCTATCGAAACCGCAAGCACTGGCATTCCATCAACGTGCAGGTTGTATGTGATGCCAAGGGAATCATCACCTCAGTATATGCCAACTATCCGGGGTCCAGCCATGATCGTTTCATTTTCCGAATGTCACCCCTAAACCGGGACCTGGAAGCTGGGAGGCATGGCGACACATGGCTAATTGGTGAGTATAAATGCCTCTGCACATGCATGCATGTCAGACACTGAGAAATGGGAAATTCCTACTAATGACAACCATTATCACCTCCCCAGGGGACAGTGCCTTCCCTCTGAGCACCTCCATGATGATGCCAATACGGAACCCCACCACACCACCTGAGGTAAGATACAGCACAGCCCGTATTGCAACCCGGGGCATAGTGGAGCGCACAGTCGGAGTGCTGAAGTCACGCTTTCGCTCCCTTGACCGCTCTGGTATGAAGCTGCTATGTGCGCCCCCAGTTATGTGCAGTATCATAGTGGCAGCATGTGTCCTGCACAACGTTGCAACCCGGCGGGGCGTGCCGGTGGACATGGTGGTGCCCCCAGATGCACGCCCGCTGCGCATGGGAGGTGAAAGGGCATGTGGTGAGGCAGCCCGTACCCAGCTTGTGGCAAATTTCTTCACCTAAAATCCCACCCCTGCAGAGCTCACACAGGCCTGGCACATACCAGCTGACAATTTATGATGATGACAAAAGGGACAGCCAACTATCACAACCATACCACCCTGAGATTGTTCAGCTGGACGTGCTACATTGTGTGCATCCCTAGCTGCTTAAACACACCCAATGCTGTGTCAGTAAAAGGCACACATTCATGCAGCATGAATGACTACCCCCTTGCAAAATACTACATCCAAATAGTGGCATGTCACCCAACCCCTCCCTAACCCCATCTCAGCTACCCAACACACCATGGCATGGCATGCAATGTGAAGGCAACCAAAGGAATGCACAACACATGACACAAGTGTCACAAAGTGCACCATCCCAAATGGAAACAGGCCAGAGACAATTTCCTCACACTAATGAAATTAAAACAGCACACATGACCAAATACTTACCAGCAAGACAAAACATCAGTACAGGATCCAACAGTGGCAACAAATGACAGTAAAACATTAAAGTAGTGAAAGTGTCACAACCTGACAAAGGCAGCACATCGACCCCTTCCAACTGCAGTGTGTTGCTGGTAGCCGAATGTTATTGTTATTGTTATTTTGCATTTATATAGCGCCTTATATACCATTGGTATGGTCTGAAGGTGCTGGTAGGTTGAACCCCCTTGGGAACCGAAGTTCAGATCAGTAGAGAGAGTAGAGAGAGTCAAAAAGGTGCATGTGGGCACCGGGCATGTGTGCAGCTTGTGCGGTATCAGTGTAATAGCTGCTTCTTAGCGGTAGGTGTGGTGGTTGAGAGATCAGGAGTACGTGTTCATTCTGGCAGGATTTATCCAGAGCGGAGGTGGCTGCGTTAGGCTGGAGGAGAACGCCTGGCTGGGGGGTGAGTAACCAGCAGTGTTTACTTAGAATGATGTGGAGTGAGCGGCGGATGTTGGTATGAGAACAGTTATACCGAATGGTGTCATAGTATCTCTGTGTTCTAGTTGAGTGGTGATGTAAAGGAGAGAGTAAGCGTGGTGATGTGATATGGTGGGTTGTATGGTTTTTCAAACGTTCTCTGTATTTAACCATACTATATACATCACTTCTATGCGCTCCAGTCCGTTCCATGCACTCCTATCAACTCATGCATCCCAGTCTGCTCGATACACTCTGGTCTGTTCCACGCACTCATGCATTCCGGCTCCTCCCTCGCGCTCGAGTCTGCTCTGCGCACTCCATTCGGCCCCACGCATGTACTCTTGTCTATTCTTCACATGTAATATACATTCACCTGTTTTACACACTCATCCCCTCAACGCACTCATCCCTTCTATGCACTCATCCCCTCTAGGCACTCATCCCCTCTACGCACTCATCCCCTCTACGCACTCATCTGCTCCCAGCACTCATCGCTTTAAGCACATATATTCATCTCTATACTCAGCTGTTCTATGGCTTCATCCGTTATGTACACTCATCCTCAGTGTACCCTTATTTGCTCGTCCACTCTATCAACTCAATCAATTCATCTGCCCTATAAACTCATCAGGTCTTATACAATCATCCGCTCTATCCACTCATCCGCTCTATCCACTCATCGGCCGTATACGCACTCATCCACCGTATACGCACTCATCCGCCATATACGCATTCATCCGGCATATACGCACTCATCCCCTCTACGCTCTCATCCCCTCTGTGCACTCATCCCCTCTATGCACTCATCCCCTCTACGCACTCATCCCCTCTACGCACTCATCCCCTCTATGCACTCATCCCCTCTACGCACTCATCCCCTCTACGCACTCATCCCCTCTACGCACTCACCCCCTCTATGCACTCATCCCTTCTATGCACTCATCCCCTCTACGCACTCATCCCCTCTAAGCATTCATCCCCTCTACGCACTCACCCCCTCTGCTCACTCGACCCCTCTACGCACTCATCCCTTCTACGCACTCATCCCCTCTGCGCACTCATCCCTTCTACACCCTCATCCCCTCTACGCATTCATCCCCTCTACGCACTTATCCCCTCTACGCACTCATCCCCTGTACGCATTCATCCCCTCTACGCATTCATCCCCTCTAAGCACTTATCCCCTCTACGCACTCATCCCCTGTACGCATTTATCCCCTCTACGCATTCATCCCCTCTATGCACTCATCCCCACTACTCGCTCATCCCCACTACTCACTCATCCCCTCTACGCACTCGACCCCTCTATGCACTCGACCCCTCTACGCACTCGACCCCTCTACGCACTCGACCCCTCTACGCACTCGTCCCTTCTACGCACTTTCCCTTCTACGCACTCGTCCCCTCTACGCACTCGTCCCCTCTACGCACTCGTCCCCTCTGCACACTCATTCGCACTCGTCCCCTTTGTGCACTCATCCCTTTTACGCACTCATCCCCTTTACGCACTCATCCCTTTTACGCACGCATCCCCTTTACGCACTCATCCCCTTTACGCACTTATCCCCGTTACGCTGTGAAAACAAGGAAATAATATGAGGCAGGGTAACCAAAAAGGAAACACACCAAACACAGGTTACAAAGGAACATACAAAGTACTTTATTTTATACTGAATCAAGAACAGAACAAAATTCAGATAGCTATCGACCCTCAGTACAACACAGCAAACTCCGGCGTGGTTCGGTGTGCTCAGTGAGTGCAAATATTCATTGAAACAGTCAGGCTTTTATACATTTCTCCAGCCTGTTGTCCAGCCTTTCTTCAGGTTAACCATTCCATAAATAAGTTACTGCTCTAGGGTCCCTTGCCAGGTCAAATCTAGTTCATCTTAGGTTTATACATTAACAAGAAGAAAAGGTAATAATGTATGCTCTAGGCCTAACATTACAATGCAGGACTTAGTTTATACAATGTAGTTAAGCAGGTGTTCTCATTCAATTATAGATCAGTTTCGGTGATACAGGTAATCCATTGCACACAGGTCAGCAGAAGGACAAGGTCTCAGCTCGTAACCCTAACAAGTGGCCTGCAGGCAAGTTATACATTAGCTGTACAGAGGTCATGACAATCAAGTTCTGTTCTGAATAACATAGGCTACCATTTTAGCTCACATGGTGACTTTATAGAGCAAGAAAACCTAAAATGGCGGCTTGACCCAAAATGACAGTTTACATGGTTTCTAAGGTCAGGACCTTGCAATGCGAGTTTATTCACATGTAGTTTATAAGCAGCTTGTTAGCAGCTTGGCGTAGGCCAATATACATATATTGATAGCAATAGGAGGCACGATATAATTTCTAGTTTGACAACGCACTCATCCCCTTTACACACACATACCCTTTACGCACTCATCCCCTTTACGCACTCATCCCCTTTACGCACTCATCCCTTTTACGCACTCAACAGCAATATGCTGTTCCATATATTCGTCTCTACACTCATCTGTTCTATACCTTCAGCCGTTCTGTACACTCATCCTCACTGTACACTCATCCCCACTGTACACCTATCGACTCCTCCACTCGGTCTACTCATCCACTCTATCCCGTCATCCGCATTATTCACTCATCCACTCTGTCGAATCATCAGCTCTATCCCGTCATCCGCTCCATTCACTCATCCACTCTATCTACTCATCCGTTCTATCCACTCGTCCCTTCTACACACTTGTCCCTTCTACGCACTCTTCCCCTCTACGCACTCGTCCTCTCTACGCACTCATCCCCTCTAAGCACTCATCCCCTCTAAGCACTCATCCCCTCTAAGCACTCATCCCCTCTACGCACTCATCCCCTCTACGCACTCGTCCCTTTTACGCACTCGTCCCTTCTACGTACTCATCTCTTCTACGCCCTCATCCCCTCTACGCATTAATCCCCTCTACGCATTAATCCCCTCTACGCACTCATCCCTTCTACGCCCTAATCCCCTCTACGCCACTCATCCCCTCTACGTACTCATCCCCTCTACACACGCATCCTCTCTACGCACGCATCCCCTCTACGCACGCATCCCCTCTACGCACTCATCCCCTCTACGCACTCATCCCCTCTACGCATTCATCCCCTCTATGCACTCATCCCCTCTACTCACTCATCCCCTCTACTCACTGGACCCCTCTATGCACTCGGCCCTTCTACACACTCGTCCTTTCTACACACTCGTCCCTTCTACGCATTCATCCCTTCTATGCACTCGTCCCTTCTACACACTCGTCCGCTCTACGCACTCGTCCCCTCTACACACTCGTCCCCTCTGCGCACTCGTCCCCTCTGCACACTTGTCCGCACTCGTCCCCTTTGCCCACTCATCCCTTTTACGCACTCATCCGCACTCGCCTCCTCTGCGCACTCATCCCCTTTATGCACTCATCCCTTTTACGCACTCATCCCTTTTACGCACTCATCCCCTTTACGCACTCATCCCCGTTACGCACTTATCCCCTTTACGCACACATACCCTTTACGCACTCATCCCCTTTACGCACTCATCCCCTTTACGCACTCATCCCCTTTACGCACTCATCCCTTTTACGCACTCATCCCTTTTACGCACTCAACAGCAATATGCTGTTCCATATATTCGTCTCTACACTCATCTGTTCTATACCTTCAGCCGTTCTGTACACTCATCCTCACTGTACACTCATCCCCACTGTACACTTATCGACTCGTCCACTCGGTCTACTCATCCACTCTATCCGTCATCTGCATTATTCACTCATCCGCTCTGTCCACTCATCAGCTCTATCCCGTCATCTGCTCCATCCACTCATCCACTCTATCTACTCATCTGTTCTATCCACTCATCCTCTCTATCTACTCATCCATTCTATCCACTCGTCTACTCTATCTACTGGTCCACTCTATACATTTGTTCGCTCTATGCACTCATCGGCTTGATACGCTCATCCACTCTATACATTCATCCGTTCTATCTACTCATCCACTCTATCCAGTCGTCCGCTCTATCCACTCGTCAGCTCTATCCACTCGTTCGCTCTAACCCCTTGTCTGCTCTATATATTTATCTGTCATATACATTCATCGGCTCAATACACTCATCCTTTCTATACACTCATTTGTTCTATACACTCATCCACTCTGTATATTCGCCAGGTATGTACATTCATCTGCTCCAGTGATCTAGATACTCTCCAAATTCGCCAGGTCTGTACATTCATCTGTTCCAGCGATCTACACACTCTCCGTGTTTCCATATTCATCCTTTATCCATACTCATGTGCTCTACATACTCCTCCGTTTCACACACTCATCAGTTCTACATACGTATCCGCTGTATGCTCATCCTTTCCGGATATTCAACTGTTTTACGCTGTTCTTCCACTCAATCATTCTTCCACTCAGCGCATTCCTTTTATTCTATCATATTTATCCATTCTAACTAATTCATCCACGCCATTAGTTTTGTTCGCTCCGTATGCATTCTGGTTATTCCAGGAGTTTAAATCACTTTACTGTTTCCGTATGATTTACTCATATTAACTCTTTCACTGCTTTGATCTACTTTTTCGTTTAATTCTGTTTGCCCTTCTAGTATATATTAGGGTTATTGGCTGTTAGTTCCTCGCATCAGGTGGTTTGATGGATTAGTGTCCTTGAGTTGCTGTTGGATTGTTTGGGTTAGTTTGGTACGGGTTGGTTTTAGGGGAAGAGCCAGGTTTTCAGCAGTTGGTGGAAGGACATTAAATCTTCGGTTAGGCGGATGTGGGGTGGGAGGCTGAGAATGATAATCCGCCTAACCTGGTTGAGTTTGTCTTCGGTATGACTAGGAGACCGGCTGAGCTTGATCTTAGGGTGCGTGGAGGGTGGTAGGGGTTTAGCTTGTCTTGAAGATATTGAGGTCCGGATTTATGCAGTGCTCGATGGGAGATGCACAAGGTTTTGAAAGTCACTCTTCGGGCTACTGGAAGCCAGTGCAGCGTTTTAAGGGCTGGGGAGATGTGGTCTCTTGGGCCGAGCGCAAGTAGCAATTTGGCTGCTGTGTTTTGTGCCCTTTGGAGTTTATTCAGTTGGTACGCGTGGACTCCGAGGTATAGGGGGTTTGCATAGTCCAGTCTTGATATAACGATTGATTGGACCGCAGAGAGTCTGTTGGGAAAGGAGAGATATGGAAAGATGCGCCTAAGGGTTTTAAGGTGGCAGTGGCAGGACTTTGAGACGTTGTTGACTTGGCGCAAGAGAGTTAGATCAGAGTCAAGGGTGCATCCAAGATTTTTCACTGAGTTGTAAGGGGTCGGTGAGTTGCCCATGGCGGATGGCCAGGGTAGTGGGTGTGGAAGAAGTTTGGGGTTGCCACATAACATGATTTCCGTTTTGGAGGGGTTTAACTTAACAGGAGGTGGCTTTGGGTCATCCAGAGTTCTATGTCAAGGAGGCAGGAGGCCAGGTCAGGTTGGTAGATGGGTTTTGAGTTCAGGAGTTTTAGAATTAGTTGAGTGTCGTTGGCGTAGTTGTAGCACAGGATGTTGTGCAAACAAATTATTGGTGGGAGGGTGATCAAGTAGAGATTGAACAGGAGGGCGGATAGGCATGCTCCTTGTAGGACTCCCGTGTCGACTGGTCGGGCTTGGGAGGTATAGGTGGAGAGTATTGTTATTTGGTACCGATCTTTGAGGAATGAAGCTATCCATTTAAGAGCGGTTCCACGAATTCCTAGGGAGTGGAGGCGGTCTAGGAGGATTGAGTGATTGATTGTGTCAAAGGCGGCGGATAGGTCAAGAAGGATTAGTGCCGCGCATCCCGCGAAGTCTGCAGTCATTTTAAGGTCATCCCAAATTGAGGTTAGGGTGGTTTCAGTTCTGTGCAGGGCTCTGAAACCAGATTGAGCGGGGTCTAGAAGATTGTTGGCTTCGACAAAGGCATTTAGTTGGAAGTAGGCGGTTCGGTCTAAGTGTTTGGCAAGGAATCTGGTGTTTGAGATGGGGCGGTAGTTTTTGGGCTCGAGAGGGTCGAGCGAAGGCTTTTTAATTAGAGGTTTGACATGAACCGTTTTGAATGCGTCGGGAAAGATACCAGAGGACAGGGAGGCGTTTATGATGGATCTTGCGGGTTCACCTGCGCAGGTGGAGGAGAAAATTTCTTTGAGGGTTGTGGCTGGGCAAAGGTCCAGTGGTGAGCCAGATGGTTTACAGGCAGATAGAAGTTTGAGAAATTGCTCTGGTGATATTGGACTAAAGGATTCAAACGTTGGTTGAGCAGTGGTCTCTGGTGGGGCGGCCGGTATGGGGGGGGAATTGGTTGGAGGATGTAAGAGGGCCAGTTTGGTGGCTAGAGTATTTGTTCTTTCGAGAGCCGTGGTGAAAAAGTGGAGGGAGAGTGAGTCGCACAGTGATTTTGAGGGAGTCGGGACGGTCGTGTTGCAAGCCGGATTGGAGAATTCAGAGATGATTTTGTGGAGTTCTTTGCTTGGATTTTTGCAGTTTAGGATTCTGGAGTTGTAGTGGGCTTTTTTTGCTTTCCGGATTTCGGCCTTGTACTAATAAAGGTGTCAGGCCAAGGTGGCCTTATTCTCCTGGGTCTTGTCTTTCTGCCCTTTGCGTTCCAGGTATTTATATAGTTGTTTAGTGATCTTCAACTCAGGAATGAATCATCTGGGGAAGTTGCCAAGGCGGGCTTGAAGGTACGCATACATATGTAATGTTGTGCTCACACTTGGAGTTTGTACTAATCACCATATGTGTTAAAAGAATGTACCCTTTGTTAAAAGAAGAGGCCTTCTCTTTATACAGCGGCATTTAAGACCTGCTGACCTGGCAAGAACTTGTTTTTAACAGAAGAATTGTGTTTGGTCACTGTACGTCGAAGCATGTTGAGCCTGCTAAAACTATCTGCAGATTACGGGTGGGGAAGGAATGAGTAAGCACAGCCTCGTGCACAGAGATAAGGACACAGAAGGGCACGAGAGAGAGCGAATAACAGATAACAGGAAACCACAATAGCAGATGTTGAACTGTTGACCATTGATGCAAAGTCATGACTGGGAGGAACCGCCTTGTGGTGGACATAATCTATGTGCAGCAATGTATGACAATGTAAAACAGATGGGTATAAAAGGACCTCGATGTGCAGGGCAAAGGGCGGCACTTTGACGACTTGCTTTGCGAGACGGTTGAACTTGTGGCCCATTCGCGAATGCTTGTGTGTTAATAAAGCAATGATTACTCAACTCTATTCTGTTTGAGTTTTTATAGGGTCCCTTTTGTACTGGTTTTGGCGACGGCGAGAAATCGCACCCACAATTTTGGTGTCAGAAGTGGGACGCGAAGGAGCGACAGTCCGTCACTGGGTGAGGAACGCCGCGGCGGAACCGGAGAAGGAATTGATCACGGGGCCCCAACAACTGAATCCGCACCTTTGATTGCAACCAACGCGTCATCCTTGTTTTTCCGGCTCCGTTGGCGGTGGAACAGCAGGCTGTCGCCCTTCGGGTCCGGAACACTCTGGCGGGACCCTTAAGATAAGTGGTATGGACGGATGCATGATGGAATAAGGAAATAATGATTCAGGGTTTGTGAAGAGGACGGTGGTAAGTCCGTCTATGAAGAAGTAATGTTGAAATAATGATATGATATGTTAGATACGCCAGGAGGATGTATTATTATTGTTAGCCAATAGGTGCATATTTGGGAAAGGTGAGTGTTTTAGGCAATTGTGGTATACCAACAAAATGGGTCAAGCGGCTTCCAGCAAGAGTGGTATAGGCAAGAGACACTATGCCCCTCTTGAAGGAACCCCTGCATTTGATATGTTGATTAAACATGGATTGAATTCAACATTGTTCTTAAAAGAATGGTCCGAATACACAAAAGATTTGATTGAGCATAAATGGCCAGACACCGGGTCCTTTGATGTGGACCGCATATCCAAAGTAGAAATAGAATTAGTAAAAAGACGGGTCAGACCCGCACAGTTTGAGGCTATACGACTATGGAGGGTAGAAGCAATGCGCAGGCGCAATGCTCAGAATAAACAAAAAGCAAAGGAGCAGAAGAGAACGGTAAATCAAAAATTACATGATCTAGAGATAAAAGAGAAGGGTGAGAGGCTAGATCAGTTGGATAGACATATGATGATTAAGAACAGTGGGGGTATGTATCCTGCCGTGCCGGTGCCTCGATATGAAGATGTGATAGGGCTAGAAGCAGAACAAACAACGACTGAATTATTGTTTCCAGGAGCTACAGCTCCACCGGCAGACAGTGAGGGTGAAAGGGTGGAATTCCCAATGAAGTATGGAAACCCAGATAGGTTGATAGACCATAGGAGAACGACTACTGTAGAAAAGGATAGAGATGGAGACTTGCAAATCCTTATGACCGGGCTGTATGGCACACCCCTCAATGACAGCCTACGGGACCAATTGGGGCGTTTGACACCTTTGGAATTTAGGACAGTGGCCACTAAACTATATACCTTTTATGAGGGTAACTGTAAATTGAGAGGACAGAGTACTGCGGATCTGCCCTCAGCATATCAGGACGCTGTCGCGTTACTACCAGTGACTGCGTCCAGTGTTCAGTTATGGGGATGTATGTCCGACATAATAGCGGAAGTCATAAGAGGCGGTGTTGAATGGGAGAAGGAAAAGAGGGCATGGGAAAGAGAGGTGAAGGAAAGAGAAGCTAAACTCAAAGATGCAGACCAGGCGGGCCAAAACGTAGCTAATCGTATGATAGCATCCATACACTCGCAGTCCATGTCCACCCTGGTGAGTCTGATGGAGGGCCTTGGCTGGCCTATACAAGTAAACGTAATTAAATATCTTCTTATTAGGGTGGATGATATAGAAGAGGAAAAGGAGCCTAGGTATGTGTCCCAGTGGAATAGGATTAGGACTGAATTGGATAAGAAACTGCTATCTAATATAAGAGTGGATGATTCAGGGGCGGAAGAATGGAGGATGGCTAAGGTGGAGAAACTATTAAAAGATTATAAAAAAATAAAAGAGAAAGCTCTTAGTCATCAATCCTCTGTTTCGCCACCAGCGCAGGCCCTTGTAAGTGAACAAACAGACATGGAAAAGTTACTATTAATGCCAATGAGAGAGTGCCAACCCACCATAGAGGCAGCCACTGGTAACATGATGCGCACCTATGTGTATGTCCCTTTATCCCGAATTGAATTAATGCATATCACCAAGTCCATCCCCGACCCCCGTATAGACCCGGCAGGATTCTACAAGGAAGTTGGAAAGTTATTCAGACCAGGGTTATTTACCGTAGAGGATGTAGATAACATATTGTTAGCCATTGTCCCAGAAGAAATATGGACCCCCTTTCGTGCCAAAGACAATGAAACAATAAAATGGAAGGATGTAATGGATGCGAGCAAAAATAGAAAACTGCATGAGGAATATCCTGAACCCCTAAGGGGGCATGGCATGGCAGTCCTGAGGGCTCTAGAAAAGGTGTTACCCCCATTTGATGTGAATGTGGAGAAACTGTCCGCTGTGATACAGGGTGCAAGTGAGGAAGTAGCACAGTACTTTCTGCGTTATGAAGCAGCATTCAAAGCGCACAGTGGGCTAGAGATAGGGTCTGAAACGGGCCAACGGTACTTTGCCACAAACTTTGTAGAGGGGCTCCACGGGCCAATTCAGGAGAACATTAGGAGGGCAGAAAGTACATGGATGACTAGAAACCCCCGGGATCTCCTCGAAATGGCTAGGTATTACGAAAGAGGGGAAAGAGTGAAGGGACAACAAAAGGCACGACAAGAGAAGGATTTAAAAACCAAAGTGTTGATGCAACAGTTGCATCAAGGGCCCCAAGGCAGGTATAACTACAATTATAACGGCCCGTCACAGGGCTATAGTAGCAACATGATAGGGGGCCAAGGGACAGGAAGAGGTACAGTGCAAGGAGGTGCGCTATATGGGAGGAGGGATGGGCTACCCCAAGATGTATGTGCCTTCTGCAAGAGACCCGGACACTGGAAATCCCAGTGTCCCCAGAGTGGTGGGAGAGGAAGGGGCGTACGGCCCCCTTCACAGACAACATTTGCCCCAGGAAATAGGACTGGTGGGTACGGCAACCAAGACAATAGAATGTTTAAACCCCCTCAACCCAATGCCTTTGACGGACAAGCAAGAGGGGATGTTCCCTGGCCGGCCCCGCCTCCCCCCAATCTACTGTATCAGCCACAACAAACGACACAAGTACAAGGTGTATGCCAGGGTGAAGAATGTGGAGAAGGGGTATACTATAACGATGATTTACAGGATAACACAAGCGATATGTCCTGAGGATGCCGGAATGAGATAGCGGGAGTGGTGCAGGTTCCTATAGACCAAAGGGGGCCTTATGCCTCTATTAGGATCGGCCCCCACCGAAACTTGAGATGTCTGGTAGACACGGGAGCTGGAAACAGTTCCGTGAATATCAGAGCCGTCCCCGCTGTCCCATTATCGGATAAAAGCAAGGTATCAGTTGGATTTGGGGGAAATCCAATAAGGACTCCTGTAAGTGAAATAGTAGAAGCGGAACTTCATGGGGTAAAATGGGAGAATGGGTGGCTGTTGACCAATCACTGCCCAGAAAACTTGTTAGGTATTGATGCATTAAAAACGCTAGGGGCCACAATATATTGCTCCCCCCAGGGAGTGAGAATGACCATAAGCAAACCTATGAGTATGATAGGAGTAATGCAAACCCTGCCCCCGGAACTCCAAGACATCCCGAATGAACTATGGGCCACTCATGGGAATGATGTAGGAGTGTTGGATGTTTCCCCAGTAGTAATCAAACTAAAGCCTGGTGCCAGGTTGCCCAGGATAAAACAATATCGCATATCACACGAGGGAGAGCAGGCACTATATCAAATAGTACAGGATATGATACGGTTAGGGGTGGTAGAGCCAACAAATGATAGCCCTTGTAACTCTCCGATCCTTCCAGTACACAAGAAAGGTGATGAAGCCGTACCCTATCGTTTTATTATTGATTTGAGAGAAATAAACAAAATAGTAGAACCCAGATATCCAGTTGTCCCTAATATTTCAAGTGTACTCACTTTAATTCCCAAAACAGCGAAATGGTTTACGGTAATTGATTTGAAAAATGCCTTCTTCAGCATTCCTATTGCCGAAGAAAGCAGGTACCTGTTTAGTTTCACTCTTCGAGATAGACAGTATCGATTTACTAGAGCCCCGCAGGGATATACAGAAAGTCCCGCCATATTCAGCCAAGCACTAAAAACACATATGGATAACCTAGCCCTACCCGCTAACACTGCTCTGATACAATATGTTGATGATTTGCTATTATGTGCAGCCACCGAAGAGGAATGCCATTATGTGACCAGATTGGTGCTAATGCACTTAGCAGAGAATAAGCACAAGGTAGCCCTAGCCAAAATGCAGTATGTAAAACAAAAGGTCCATTATTTAGGCTTTGAGCTGTCCGAAGAGGGGCGAACCCTGTCTACTGATCGCATTGCTTTGATACAGTCCATAAAAGGTCCAGACACGGCAAAGGGTCTCCGAAGGGTAATTGGTGTTTTATCCTACTGTAGACACTGGATTCCTGAATTCTCTGTATTGATCCAGCCCATGCTAAAAGCCTTAAAAGAAGTACAAGAAAACGGCCCATTAGAATGGACACCTGAGATGGAAAAAGCCCTGACAGCTATGAAAGATGTTCTATGCCACGCACCAGCCTTAGGCACACCTGATTATACTAAGAGATTTTGCCTTTTTGTTGATGAACAGGAAGGTTGCGCTGTGTCAGTCTTGACACAGGAACAAGGGGGTAAACAGAGACCATGTGCATATTTTTCTAGCACTCTGGACTCAGTAGCTCGAGGCCTACCCCCATGCATGAGAGCAGTAGCTGCAGCAGCGACAGCCCTAAAACAAAGTGCAGGTATCATCCTAGGGAGTGAAGTAACAGTAAAGGTTCCACATACGGTAGATGTTCTTCTGAATAGAGTGCATACACAGCATTTGACTACAGCTAGACTCACACAGTATGAGATGATCCTGTTTGCCAGTAATGTAAAAATTGAACGGTGTAACACTTTGAATCCAGCGACACTGCTTCCTTTGCCCACCTCACCTGATGACATTAGGCATGATTGTGTGATTCAAATGGAAGAACACACTAAGGGTAGAGCAGACCTGCAAGACACCCCGCTGGTTGATAATGAGGGTATATTATTCTGTGATGGTTCCTGTTTCAAACTGCCAAATGGGGAGACAACAGCAGGGTATGCAGTAACTACAGGGGAACGGTTGATTGAGAGTGGGAAAGTGTGTGAAAAATCGGCCCAGGCAGCAGAATTAATTGCGCTAACGAGAGCATTAGTGTTAAGCAGCGGTATGAAAGTGACAATTTATACTGATTCAGCCTACGCTCATGGGGTGGTTTCCAGTTTTGGTAAACTCTGGGGAGAGCGTGGGTTTTTAACCTCCCAAGGTGATACTATTAAACATGCCCGATTGATTGCTGAATTATTGCAAGCCCTTACGCTGCCCAAAATGGTGGCCGTAGTGAAGTGCTCAGCGCATAAAAAAACACTGGATTATGTCACGCAGGGAAATTCTTTGGCTGACCAGATGGCTAAACTAGCTGCCACAAGGGACACTCGGTGGGAAGCCCGACAGCTCATAGTGGGGAGGGATGTGACTATGGAAGGGACGAAGGAGCGCGTAAAGGAAATCCAAGCAGATGCAACCATTGAAGAAAGACTATCTTGGCACAAGGATGATCAATATGAGGAGACGGTAGATGGGCTATGGGCACATACCAAAACGAACACCTGGGTACTGCCTGACGCATACTTACCTGTGATAGTGAGCGTGGCTCATGGTCCAACCCACGTTAACGCAAGAACTATGGAAGAAGTTTTAAGTACTGTGTGGTACAACAAAAGATTGGGAATGTATTGTCGCCAATGGGCAAAACAATGTGAAATATGTGTTTTATATAATGTGGGGAAAGGTGTACCGGCCCCGGCGGGCCACAGTAAGTTACCCACCTGCCCTTTTGAGGTGGTGTATATGGACTTTATACAGCTGGAGCCTGTAAATAAACATTCCTACTGTTTGGTGATGAAATGTGGGTTCTCAGGATGGGTGGAAGCATATCCCCTGCGGGACAATAGTGCCACCTCCACAGCACAATGCATATTGAAACACTGGGTGCCCTTGTATACGGTCCCCAGATATCTATGGTCTGACAATGGGACTCATTTTACTGGTAAAGTAGTAAGCAAAGTTTGCAAGGCCCTTGGTTTTGATCAACGTTTCCACGCAGTTTTTCATCCTCAATCAGCTGGGATTATAGAGGGCACAAATAAGGTACTGAAGAACAAACTGGCAAAGGCTTGTGCTGAAACGGGACTGAAATGGCCGGATGCATTGCCTATTGCATTATTGAGTATGCGTACTATGCCTAAGCGTACACATGGTTTATCTCCTTTCGAAATTGTTATGGGGCGCCCACCAAGTATTGGGACCCCCATATCACCTAAGAGATTGTCTGAGCAAGCATGGCCTGCATTACAACAGTACTGTATTGGGTTAACTAATAGACTGATTTCTATTAATGCACAGGTGAACGCAGTAGCTCCATCTCCTCTGATAGGAGAAGGTCACGACGTGCAGCCCGGTGACTGGGTTGTTATAAAAGCCTTCGATCGCACCAGCGGACTGCAACCCAGATGGAGGGGCCCGTTTCAGGTGCTCCTCGCAACACAAACTGCGGTAAAAGTTGATGGCAAACCGCACTGGTACCACGTGAATCACGTCAAGAAGACGCTTCCATTACTGATTCCTCCGGAAAAGGGAACCAACCAACCCCAGGTTGCAACAGTACTGCCAGATGCCACTCGTAGGTGTGCCCATCGTCTCCGATCCCGTGACGTGTATGTGCCAAGCAACGTGTAAGGACACTGTTTTGAACTTTGATCATTAGGGAGATGAACATTTGGACTCTCTTGTTGGTTTTAGCAGAATTGTGCCTTACTGAAGACGACGGGCTTGTAGCCTGAAGGGCCTTCGGCGTTCCCCTCCTGGGACAGGCACTACGAGACGTGGGACAGATCGGATGAAGGTTTTCAGTGAGACCTACCACTATTAGAGTAATAAGGACACTGGTGCTTTAAATAGGGGATATTGCTATATCGCTAGGTTGCAACTGATATACGCTGTATACTGAGCCATATACTGAACTATGTCTACACCCGTGTATGCTGGTTTAGTCCCTGAACGGATAAGTGTATGCTCCTCAAACACAGAAGGTAAGAGGAAAGAAATGCCTAAATTGATGCTCAAGTGTGAGCAAAGGGTGGATTGAAGGTACGCATACATATGTAATGTTGTGCTCACACTTGGAGTTTGTACTAATCACCATATGTGTTAAAAGAATGTACCCTTTGTTAAAAGAAGAGGCCTTCTCTTTATACAGCGGCATTTAAGACCTGCTGACCTGGCAAGAACTTGTTTTTAACAGAAGAATTGTGTTTGGTCACCGTACGTCGAAGCATGTTGAGCCTGCTAAAACTATCTGCAGATTACGGGTGGGGAAGGAATGAGTAAGCACAGCCTCGTGCACAGAGATAAGGACACAGAAGGGCACGAGAGAGAGCGAATAACAGATAACAGGAAACCACAATAGCAGATGTTGAACTGTTGACCATTGATGCAAAGTCATGACTGGGAGGAACCGCCTTGTGGTGGACATAATCTATGTGCAGCAATGTATGACAATGTAAAACAGATGGGTATAAAAGGACCTCGATGTGCAGGGCAAAGGGCGGCACTTTGACGACTTGCTTTGCGAGACGGTTGAACTTGTGGCCCATTCGCGAATGCTTGTGTGTTAATAAAGCAATGATTACTCAACTCTATTCTGTTTGAGTTTTTATAGGGTCCCTTTTGTACTGGTTTTGGCGACGGCGAGAAATCGCACCCACAGGCTGATGGTTTGCAAGGGGGTGTGAGCCGCATCAGCGATGCGTTGAGCCATGAGTCTAAGGCATCAGGGGTTATTTGTTTGTTGAGTTGGCAGGTAGTTGGTGGAGACTGGAGGAGTGCATCTGCTAGGTCCGGGACGATTATTCGTTTTTTCCAGCATTTGCATAGATTCGGAGGTCTAGATTCGAGTACGGGAAGGGGGTCGGGTGAGTGAATTGTGAACGAGAGAATGAAGTGATCGGATCAGAGGATAGGGGTGGGGCTTTAAATGAATCAGGGTGTTGGAGCTAAAGATGGCGTCAAGAGTGTGTCCTTTATAGTGAGTCGGGCCGTTTATGTGGGGTTGGAGGTTAATTGCGTCCAGACCGTCGACCAGAGAGTGTGTCATAGGGTTGGTGGGGATGTCGAGCCATATGTTGAATTCTCCAAGAAGGGTGAGGTTAGGATGGTTTAGTTGGAGGGTGGCGATAGAGTCGCAGAGGTTGTTTGCGAATTGTCTATCGTAGTCAGGCGGCCTGTAGATTATTAGGAAGCTTTGTGAGAGAGTCAGGGAGAGGGATAGTCTAACTAGGAGAGATTCGCAGGAAGGAATGGAAGGTTGGCTGTCGATGATTGAGGCGTGGAAGAGAGACTTGAAGACGAATGCTACTCCCCCTCCTCTGGAGGGACGGTTCAATGGGATGAGGGAGTAGTCGAGGGGGAAGGCTTCATTAGCTGTTGGGGCGAAGTCGTCAGAGAACCAGGTTTCGGTTATAGAAACCAGGTCTGGTTTGTCAGAGGTGAGGAGGTCAAAGATGGGGTGTCTGTTTTTTGCTACGGATCAGGCATTAAACAGGATGCAGTTCAGATTGGCAGGTGAGGTTGGTCTCGGAGCTGGAGCGGAAGGGGTGGTGGCGGGGAGAGTGGCGACTGGGGGAGGGAGAGGTGTAGGGGGGTGATGTTCGATGGGAATAGTGGGCGAGCAGAAAAATTGGTGGGTTTCGGGCAGGATTGGGTAGCTGCGTGTGTTGGGGTGATCTGGTTTGGTTTGGGGGATTTGAAGGTGGGGTGTGGGCGGTTAGGGGTTTCAGTTGCGGTTGATGAGAAATTGAGGGAGAGGGGTCTTAGGAGGGGTGAAGACACGGGGGAAGGAGGTGATTGCGGGAATGAGGTGGCGGGTCGAGACAGGGGAGGTGAGGAATGCTGAGAGATTGAGGGGGACCAGGTACGTTTCCTCTTTAGTTTCTTTGTGGCGGTTGGAGTATGAGAGAGGGTAGGGGGAATGGAGGGAGAGAGGGATGCAGCCTCGGGTCTTGCTAGGGCTAGGTGTGCAGTTTTTAGGGAGGGGAAAGGGTGCGGTTGAGGGGGGAAGGTGGTGGGGGTTTGTGGGTAAGACGGGGGGTTGATGGTTGCAGGGCGCGGGGTACCTTTTGTGACAGAGAGGGGAGCGGGCATGGTTAACACTGGCTGGTCTGTGGTGGGGTTCGGGGGAGGAGTGGTCTTAGGGTGGTTGGCTCGCCATCGTGCCTCTCTGGCTTGGTGTTTGGAGAGGGGAATGGTAGGGAGAGCAAAGGGGGGTTGGATGTCTTGGGCAGTGGGGGGGGGAGGGCAGGCAGGTCAGGAAGTGGAGGTAGTCCACGGTGGCCGTTTCTGACAAACTCTGGTGGAGTGGGTGTATTCATGCTTGGTACAAGCTTTTAGATGGATTTTATGAGTGCTTTCTAATCGGCACCTCTAAGTTCAATTTTCACAGGGATGATATTATACTATTAGGTGCACATCTCGGTTCAACTGTACACCGAGGTGATGTTGGGGTATTAGGTACTATTAGGAACACTTCTAAATTCAACTGAACATAACTTTCGTAACTTTCACAGTGAGGCTTTTGGGCAAACTTCTAAATGCAACTTTCACATTGAGGCTATTGGGCACACTTCTAAAAGCAACTTTCAAGGGAGGCTATTGGGCACACTTCTAAATGCAGCTTTCAAACAGAGGCTAGTGGGCACACTTCAAAATGCAAGAAACAGAAAGGGAAAGGGAGGGCGCAGGAGGATGCAGCCAATGTGGCAGTGTACTGCATACAACATGAACTACATCTGCAATGGAGACAGGCTCGTTAAGACATGAAGAAGTTACATGCATAAATGCAAAAAGTCCTGTACACAGTTTGGACTACAGACTGCCCACACAATTTATGGGAGCCCAATGCCTCTGTGTAAATTACTGTCACTTGGTCACACCCTTTGTGTGCCCATGGAAAGTGGAAGCAGGAGGGGCGTGTGTGTCAGGAACCCAAGTTTCTAACCCAAAGACAGGACAAGCCTGCATGTGCCCAGCTGGAATACACAGTGGATGCCTACGGGAGCCACACAAAGCAACACACTGTAAGATGGATTCACAATCTGAAAGAAAATGGTTATTAACAAAAAAGAAAAAGCAAATTAAATAAAGGAAAAGAAAAAGAAAATGTAAAGTAAATCAAATAAATGAAATAATAAATGAAAAATCAGAATACAATTTAACTTAAATAAATGTATGAAAATTGGAATGATGGACTTGGACCAACACTATCCTGGCTGGGTGACTCAGAGCTGGGGTGGACTGAGCTGCAGCTGCCCCTGCAGCCTCCTCTCCCTGGCTACTTGGGGCAGCAGATGACATTGCTGCCCCAGATCCACATGGCCTGGTGACAGCAACTTTCACCGCCACACGTGGCTTTGACTTGGTGACACGGAAGTCAGCCTGGGAGTCATCCTGTGCCGGTTCGGTTGACAATATGGGCCGGGTTAACAAGGCCTGAGCTGGGATGGTGTCAGCTGCATCTCCCTGACCCATTGGGGGGGCATAGGTGTCCCTGATTGGTCCTCCACACACTGGCCTCTTGGGCCACCCTGTACATCCTGGCCAGTCCCCTACCGCGGCCACCTCTTGGAGGTGCCTGTGTGTAATCCTGTCCCCGATCCTGTGACTGCATCATCCCGCACCAGTAGGGATGCCTTTGTCCAGACCCATTTTCAGGGAAGGGATGCACGAACAACAACTGGCCTTCCTCTCCCTACGGACGTGGCAATCCGGGACCGTGTTGAGCCTGCCCTGGTTGGGGTGGCGTTGCATCAACATGGCATTCGGGAAGACGTGCAGGGTTCCCGTGTGGACAATGCATGTTTTTTCAGATGCCTTGTTGACCGTGTCGACCTACTAGGACGGGTCATCAGTTCTGGGTTCCTCTGTGTGCTGGACCTTCTACTGACCCCCCCTCCTCAACTGAACCCCCTACGCGCCAGTCGTCCTCCGTGCCATCTTCCTGGCCATGTATCACCTGGCCACCCTGTGGAGCTGCCCCTGACCCAGCGGCCAGGTTGGTGGAGGACACATCCCTGCCACAGTCGGGAGTCGGAGGTCCAGCCGGGGTGGCCACCCCAACAACTGGACCCCAGCAGGAGGAGGACGTGCAGGCATCAACAGGCAGGACACATGCACGGCAGTAGCAGGCTCAAGGTGGGAGCGATGATGGCTCGGGGCCATCAACATCACAGGGGCAGGCATTGAGGGCAGGAGGACCCTGGATTGGGAGTGTCTTCCGTGTGGCAGCGGTTGGGCCGGCAAATAGATGCAGAGCGGCGGCGGGCAGAAGAGGGACGGCTCACTATGGTCAGGGTGGAGAACTCCATGCGCAGGGTGTTGAGGCAGGCTGAGTGCCTCGAGGAAATTCGCAGGGACTTGGATGTGGACATGGCTTTATCCCTGCGAGACCTCGGGGCCAGGGAAGAGGCCCGCCTCCGGGACGTTGAAGAGGAGTTCGATGATGCCGTGGCCCGGGACATCAACAAGTAAGCCGTTGGACTTGCCCGCCGCCTTTGTAAATAGTTCTGTAGGTGAAAGTTTCCTTTCCATTTTATTTTTCCTTTGGGGGGCATGGACTATGCCCTGCATTTTTGTATATAGTTATTTATTAGGTAGGCTTTTTGGTAGGTTTCCTTTGGATTGTTGGGCTCATGGACCCTGGATTTTTACATTGTATATAGTTCTGGACTGGATTTGACTTCATTGATTTTTTTTTTTTACCATGGAGCAATGGTTTTCAAATTTTTAATCTTTGGATTTGGTTTAATGGACGAACGCTCTGGAGCCATTTTAATTTGGATTTAATTGGATTCAGCATTCACATTTTTTCATTCATTTTGGACATCCAGACTTTTGTTTATTATTTCTTTTCTTGTGTGATTTTCTTTCATGCCTTCAATTTTGTATATAGTACCTTTTTATTTCATACTTCATTTGTTTGGTATTCTCCCATTGTTTTTGTGCATGTCACGATGTGGGTTTTCTCATTCACGTGCCCCATTGTGTGTGTCTGACGGACATGTATTGATGTGCATACTTGTCATTTGGGATCTATCATGACATGGGGATTTCAATATGGAGAGGATGGAATGCTTGGTTGGGTGTTTGGACTGGGGTGGCGTGGGGTGTGATTTGGGTGACCATAAGTGCCATGAGTGTGGATCGTGATGACGTGTTGGGTGGGGGGACATGAGTCAGGGCCCGCTGGCAGGTGCCCGTCACTGGGGGTGGGGGACATGAGTCGGGGCCTGCTGGCAGGTGCCCGTCACTGGGGGTGGGGTGGGGTACATGAGTTGGGGCTCACAAGTGCGCTCACAAGTGCATGGTGCCATGTGGGCTGCCTGCAGAGCATGGTTAGGGTTGTAGGGTAGTCCCCTGTGGTGTGGGCCGCCTGCAGGGCATAGGGGGGGGAACGGCACACCTGGGAGGGCCCACAATGGCAAATCATGTGTAAAACCTCCCGCGTACACCCCAAATACACGTACCCCACTCTCGCCTGGTGTACTGCATGTGAAACTTCCTGTGTATCCCCCAAATACCCGTACCCCTCTCTCACCTGGAGTATCGCGTGTGAAACTTCCTGCCTACCCCCCAAATACTCGTACCCCGCTCGCACAAGGCCTATCGCGTGTGAAACTCCCTACGTACTCCCCAAATACACGTACCCCTCTCGCGTCTGGAGTATCGCATGTGAAGCTTCCCGCATACCCCCCAAATATACATACCCCGCTCGCCCAAGGCCTATCGCGTGTAAAGCATCCCGCGAACCCCCGAATACACGCAGGCACCCCATCCACCCTGGGCATGCCCCACAGGCAGCCCACGCCACAGGGGGGTGCTTTTTCTACGCAATTTACCTGGCGCGAGTGGGGTATGCATATTCCGAGGGCTGCGCCAGTACATTTTCACGCTTTTGGCTGCCGTGAGTGGGGTACCCGTAGTATTTTCACGCGATTATAGTGTACCGGCCCTGTAAGCTGGTGCAGGGTTAACGCGGCCCTTTGCGCTGCATTGGGGATTTCAATGCCTTTTCCTTGCGCAAGGGGCGTTCTTGGGGCGTAACTGGTGCTGCGGGATGTTCTCTGCACCAGCACTCAAAATGGCTTGGAAATTCCATGAATACACGGAGCGTCAGAATGCTGTTTAGCGCACATGGCTAGCGCACATTGGCGCACGCTCCCTCTCTGCGCTGCTCGCGTGCGCTGCCTCTCCGCTGAAATCTATGAATTACCCCCCGAGTGTTGTCGCTTCCTGAAAGAAGTGATGAAGCGGAAGCAAGATTGCTCAACGGTGAAGAAAGAGACACAGAAGAACTTGAAGGCAAAGCAGCAGTCTCCCCAGGCCCCATGGGCTCAGGAAGGATTTCCATATACAAAACAGGCTTGTGGTGAGCATAAAAGTGAACAATCTCCTTCTCTTCCCCTTTGTCGTGGGGCAGAGGAAAAGGTATCTTCTTGATGTGCACTGCGTGGATCCAGTATCGTTTCCCTTCCACTCATACAGCGGTCTGTGTGGCCAAGAGGACTTGGTAAGGTCATCACCAGCGAGGTGCGTGACAGGAGGCTCTTTCAAACGATTTAATGAGCCCCCAGTTGCCAGGTCGGAGTCGATGACCTGAACCGTAGTATTTTACTGAGAGGGCTTCTCGCACCTGTTGATAAAATCAAATGCAAGTTTTGAGTTAACTGGTTACAGTACTCAGAAAGGAGCAAATGCTCTACATTTTTTAGCTGCCTGAGTTTGGGCACATTTCGAATATTGCCTGGTCTCCCCATGATTATCTCATAGGGAGAGAGCCCAGTTCTAGACTGTGCGTTTGTCAGCATGGACAATAGAGCTATCAGTAAGGCATATGGCCATTTGAAATTGCTATTTGCACAGATTTTCGTCATTTTATTCTTTAATATACCATTGTGGCGTTCTACAAGTCTGGCACTCTGAGCGTGCCTGGCCGAATGGAACCGTTTATCGATCTGCAATCCCGCGCATACATGCAGGATAACAGCAGCAATAAAATGTGGACCATTGTCCGACCAAATGACTCTCAGCAAACCAAATCTAGGAAAATATTCCTTCAGCATGGTTTTCGCCGTCGCCATTGCTGTGGCATCTTGTAAAGGAAAAGCTTCCACCCATTTACTGAAAGCACAAATAACTACTAGAACATACTTATAATTCTGACAACGTTCCATTTCAATAAAATAAAAGTGTATAACCTCAAAAGGCATAGAGGGGGGGACCAAAACTACCCCTCTGTGTCAATGTACCTTTCTCAACATTATGCTGTAAGCATACCGTGCAATTTTGGACAAAACGCTCAGCAGTTTTTGAGATATCTGTATTAAACCAGACATGTTCTAACAGTTTACAAATCTTTTTGGCACATATGTGAGTTGGACCATGAGCCATCGTAACCATAGCGATGACAAAAGCATCAGGCAGCATCCATTTTTGTTTTTCATTATCTACCCAACAGCCTTCATCGTCTAAACTTGCTGAACCCTCAGCCCACTGTTTAAGTTCGTCTGGAGTGGCATCAGCCTGAACGTCTTTTATACAACCAATTCCTATGTCTATTACACAAGTGTTAGTGACCTCTTTTGTTATATACATCTTGGAACGCAAATCGGTGGCAGTCTGTTTGGCTATTCTGTCAGCAAAAGCGTTTCCTTTCCCTGCCTCATCTGTTACTTTCTGGTGTGCTGCACACTTCATTATTGCTAACTGGGTAGGAAGCGCAAGTGCTGAAATATAGCCGAACTATCAGGGTACCATGTTGTATCATAGTTCCATGCGAAGTCAAGAAACCTCTCTCTGCCCATAATCGACCGAAGTTGTGAACCATCCCAAAGGCATACTGACCGTCCCTAAATATATTCACACTAAGCCCTTTGGGAAGTTCACAAGCTCGAGTCAATGCAATAATATATGCGTCCTGCGCAGAATTATGCAGCATTCTTTTGGTTTCCACAATAGTGCTTAACATAGTGATTGTGTAAGCGGCAGTGGATGTACCATCTGGAAGTTTGAAGCAGGGGCCATCACAAAACAGCTCCCCTTGTGGGTCTTTTAATGGTGTATCATTTAAATCAATTCTGCCTTTAGTCTCTTGTTATGTGATATATAGGCAGTCATACGACATCTCGTTACTGCAAGCAATTTCCTGCGGAAGAGGCAAAAGTTCGGCCGGATTTAATGAGCAACATCTCTTAATTTGGATATGCGGTGCAAATAGAGTCAGCTCGTATCTTGTTAATCGGGCTGATGTGAGATGTTGCATTTGTGTTTCTGTTTAATAGAACGTCTACAGAGTGAGGTACCATCACGGTTAAGGAGTGACCCAGATTCATACCCTCACTTTGTTTTACAGATGCAGGGGCAGCAGCAACAGCTGTCAAACATCTCGACAAAGGACATGCAACAGGGTCAAGTGTGGAGGAAAAATAACTGCACAGTCTATTCTTTCTTCCATGTTCCTGCGTTAACACAGCCAAAGGGCATCCATCATATTCATGCACAGACACAATAAAGGCCATTTCGTAGTTTGCTGTACCCAAAACTGGTTCTGAACACAACGCAGCCTTGAGCAGATCAAAAGCTTTCTGGCAATCCATGTTCCACGATAAAGGCAAATAAATGCCCTTCTTTGTCAATGCCAACATTGGTTTTATCACTAATGAAAAGTTAGGGATCCACTGTCTACAGTATGAAGTCATGCCAATGAAGGCTCTGACCTCTTTCTGTGTATTTGGGACAGACATGCTAGATATGCTTTGTATCTGCTCAGGTGTCAGTCTTCTCCCCTCCTTTGACAGGAGATAGCCTAAATAGGCGACCTCCTGTCGACAATATTGAAACTTTTTTAATTAAGCCTTATGCCCATGTTCTGCTAGATGGATAAGCAGCAACATGGTGCCCTCCTTGCAAGCAACTTCTGAATCTGCAGCTAAAAGAAGATCGTCAACTTACTGCAACGTACAGGTAGAAGGCAACTCAAGTGTATCAAGCTGTTCCTTCAAAGCTCTACTATGAATACTTGGACTCTCAGTGTACCCTTGTGGTACACGAGTAAATGTAAACGAGCGTCCCCCTGGGGTGAACGCGAACACATATCTACTGTCAACATGTACAGGACTACTAAAGAAAGCATTCTTTAGATCCACAACACTGAAATGCGTAACAGAAGCTGGAATCATTGTCAGTAGAGTAGTGACATCGGCACAATCTGAAATTGTGGAGCAACAATCTTATTGAAAGCACGCAAATCGATAATGAAACAGAAAGGAATCACATTATCCCCTTTCTTATACACCGGTAGAATCGGGCTATTACAAAAACTTCCTGCAATTTCCTCGATCACTCCTCGATGTACAAAATCGGAGACTATACTCTTTAAGGCTTGTTCACCAGCAACTGAAATCTTATACTGTGGAATACATGGTAGCTTAACACCTGGTTTCAACACAATTTTAACAGGCTCAAATGTGTAAAATACCAACGCTGTTATCATCAACCACCCATAAACATGTCGGAACCTTATCCAATTCAGTCAGTAAAGGCCTAGTCAAGAATTATGAAACAGAAGTTCATTGAGGTGAAATCGTCAAATGCACTCCATCCGGAGAACAGTAAATTACAGCATTCAATTCTTTCAACAGATTCAACCCCAACAAATTTTTCCCACAATTCGTCATCAAAAGAAATGGACATGAATCGGTGCATGGCCCCACTGAAATCGGTACCGGCTGAGAAAGCAGACTAACCACGGGCGTACCAAAGAATCCTACAGAAATGTTGTTCTGCCGTGACAGTGTAATATCTGGAACCCGTGAATGATCAACGGAACACTTCTGTGCTCCTGTATCTATCAAAAAAAGATGCTTCCTATTGCCCACCTTCATCTCAATGTAGGGCCCTTTCTGATCGACAGGAATAGGTACTGGTTCCAGACTCTGCTTCGGGGTGTCCTAACGGAACAGTACATCATCAAATCCAAGATCCTCAGAAAAACAGACAGTTGATGGATTATCAAAAATGTTCCCATTATTTGCACTATGCTGCTGACTATCCTATAAAAATAACTGTTGATTCTGAGCGAACTGACTTCTACCAGGACCCCCTATCCCAAGACGCCCTCTGGATTGTCTACCAATGGTACCATACGTGTTATTCGATCGCTGTTGAAGGATCGGGCATTGTTCTCACCAATGACCTTCTTGTCTGCAATAAGCACATTGGTTCATGTGTACAGTACCCATTTACGAATTACCCTGTGGTGCAAACTGACCTCTAAACTGTGTATTCCCACCTCTGGTTCATCTTACTATTTGTTGCAACCAAACATTTGTCTTCAAGTCTTCCTTCTTCATTTCTGTCTTCTCTTTTTCAGTATTAACCCTATTCTCATAGTACTGAGCCATATGCAGTACTTCAGACTGAGATTTAGCTTGCCAGGCACTTTCGGAAGTCATAATTTGTGATTGGATATCAGGAAACAATCCATGCACAAATTTGTCTACAAACAGCCTTTTTCCAGACTCTGTAATTAAGTCCTGACCGCTGAAATCCGAAAACACTTGTTCGAACCGATTTAAAAAATTCGGTAGCACCTTCAGATTTCCCCTGGAAACAAGCTGTAAGCTTGTCCCAAACTATTCTTCTTTCTGGAACCAAGGTTTTCAATTTAGTTACTATTCTGTCTGGCAGTGTCAATATCACCTGTGGTGGTTTCTCACCAGCCTTCCTTTCTCCATTTATCCGTACCAAGTTAACCCATGTGTCACCCAGCCCTGCCTGATTATCTACAGTTCTAATCTGTTTCCATAAATCAGCAGGTAGGATCACATTGAACAACAAATCTACATCACCCAGCGTGAGATTCTATTTCTTTATAAAATCATGTCAGATTTTTCCTGATATCTGGAATCGTTTGTCTAATGGTATTCACTTCCTGTCTAGAAAATGGGACATGAACAAACTGTGAGACATAATGAGCTTCAATACTAGCGGCTGCTGCGCCTGTTCCAGCATTAGCTGGAATTTCTACTTTCGGAACAAATGTCAGAGAAGCCCCTCTTATTGGCAATTGAGAAGTAGGCAATTCTGAACATTCATTAAGCAGTAAGGCTAACTCAAGTGACAAAGTAGCTAAAGCAGTATCGGGCAAAAATGCTCTTATAAATGACCATCAAATATGGGGGACAACAAACCTTTTTCTTCATATACTCATCCTGTAAGTACTCTACCATTACCTGTAACACTTTCCTTTGCATTACTGGAGCATACTGACTAAACATGTCATATACTTCAATGGGAGAAAATGAAATATCTAAAATCCATCTAAGCACTTCTCTTGTGCAAATGCGCGTCTCTTCACTCATTGGTTTACACGAAGTAAGAAATCGTTTCTGCACAATGAGGCTTCCAATCTATTACCATCTGTTCATAATTCTGTAAGCGATCTAACTCCCTCTTAAACTCAAAAACCCTCTCAACATGCTCATGTACTTTCTCTGCAGTGTCCCTTTGAGCGAGCTATGACATTCAAATCCCTCAACTCCTGTGGGACATTCATGTCAGTCAAATCACTCCAAATATCAGCCAAATGCATTCCTATCCTCTCGATCAAAATGATCTGTTCGGGAATACTTTCTTGGTCAGAAATCGCAGTTAAGACAGCTGGTTTTTCAACTTCTTCTATATATTTCTTAACCCATACATACAATTCTCTTTTTCTAACTTAAGATACTGTACCACGAGTCACTATTCTTGAATCAGCGCTCGCCCCCTTCAATCGCTACAAGTCTAGCAGAACCACTTGGAAAAGAATGTTCAGACACATTTTGTACAATAGGCAGTGGAGACACTACCGCTGGCGGTAAAGACGGAATTAAGGGAATAACAAATGTCGGTAAGGGTGAGAGTGCAGAAGGGGAAATAACAGGAAGAAGGGCAACAACTGGAGGAGGAGCAACAACGGGAGGAAAAGTAACAACAACAGGAGGAGGTGCAACAGCAGGAAGAGGTAAAACAACAGGGAGAGTCACATAAGGAGGTGGAGCAGTGGAAACAGCCCTATGCTAATTCAATAGCTTATCCATCAGTTCTTCTGAGGTATGAAAATCTGAGACGGATACTTTTTCTGTACTCCAAGTTGAAAAGCCCTATCCTTACTTCTAATAGATTCCGACTGTTTCTGTTGATCATACAATAATGCTTTTTCAGTATTAGACATATGTCGATGTGCGTGTTTCTCTTTACTCTTAAGTTGCTGCATAGCTTCCTTTCTCCAATCCTTAATCACATCAAATGCTGCAGGCCTAGCTTTTTTCTTCAACAATATAGATTCTAAATATTCTATATGGGCAATTGCAAAACTACCATAAACTGGCCACTGAAATTCAGAAGCATGTCTAGTTTGTCTGTGCCAAATATCGTTAAATACAATACTATTGAGGCTGTACTTACAGTACATTAAACTAGCCGGTGAGCCAACAGGTGGCGCCGGTTGACCTCGTCCCAAGGATTGTCTGTCTCTGCGGAATAAACCCCTGAAACAGGCAGACAATTTCCTAGGCATGTTAGATTACTTGTGTTACCTGGCGTCGTTTGTACTCGCGAGTGCAAAACTCAACTAATACCAGGATTATTAGGCATCGGGGCATGACTCACCTGATTGCAAACAAAGGAGGTCTGATCAGATTACAAAGGATCCTTGTGGTTGGTGATTTCGGCAAAGAGCCCACCTTGATATGGGGACCCTCATCAAGATGCCCGCTCGAACCGCGTGCTCACAGTTCAGGGATCGGTTCGTGCAGTACTGTCGAGGTGTCGCGTCTCATACAAAAGGGCCCCCTTTTTCTCACTCTCCGATCCCGGTCTGAAAGCCACGTCTTTTTTTCAGCGAGGAGACATCAATCTTGAGGGTCCCTATTTGGGTGCCATCTGAAAGACCAAAGAAATATCGAGGCTTAGTACCACAAAATGAAATACGCCAATCACGGGTTGAAAGATACAAGTATCTTTATTTCTCAACAGAATTCAAAGCAAAACAGTTGGCTATCTGGCTCCAAACACCTCGCATTGTTTACCAGCAGACACAGTGAGGGGTGAGAGTGCTGGACATCTTAATGTGAGCTATTTTATACATTTTCCAATCATTGTCCAGCCCCTCTCCAAACTAATAACTTACATGCTAAGGTTCGTGCCCAGTTCACATGATAAATATTACATTGTTATTTAATGGATTTAATGAGCTTGTATGTCCATAAAGAAACAATGATAGTATTGGGTTCCCGGCTCATAGTAAGCCTAGTTTCAAGAAAGAATATAATATATTACAACCAAAGCACACAGTTTGAGTTTGCTCTACATTGTTCCATTGTTTATATGAGGATGAGGCTTGTGAGCACAGAAAACACTTAGATTGCAGTTCATACGAGTCACAAGGTTTCTTTGCATAGAACAAACAGTCTGCTCTCGGTCAGCCTAAATGTTGACATAACTCAAAGGTCATTCGGCTCAGCTGCAGTTGAAAACACAGTCCACCATTTTAGGACAAAAGCACGAGTTAAAATCAAAATGGTGGATAGTTCTTAAAATGGCAACGAAGTTGATCAGAAATTGGAGCATTTCATCAAGGTTTTCTGTGCAACGCGAAAGGGCTTATGCCAATATTCATAACAAGGCGGTATTATACAAATACAGTTAAAAAAAATGGTATAAAGCAACTCGAGAATTGCGCTCTGGCTCTCAACATCTTAGGGTCTGTAAACATTTCAAATGTACCCAGGCAGGTGGCAAATCATTTCAGGTTTTGGTGCCAGCATTATGGAATTCTCTCCCCATTTCTGACACCCTCCTATTGTTTAGGAAAATGCTGAAAACCCTCCTATTTTCTGAATTCTTTACTTAAATTATGTTTCTGATTTTTACTTACATTATGTTTCTGATTTAGACACTGTCTCCTAACTTCTGTGCTAAATCTATGCTTTCTCCTTCTCCCGATAATGCTACTGGTTGTCCCAGCCTGTTATGATGCTTTGGTTTTGCGTTTTGACACCCATGACCTTTAGCACATGATGAATAAAAATAAGTAAAAAACAATGTGGATGGAAGATTAGCAGGAACTGGAGTTTTACCTGCAGCATGTATTTATGAGTGTTACGTGCATGGAGCAGGGCAGTGATGTCAATCAAAATGATGAGCATTGAGGTTGTATGAGAGAGTAGGGATATGTTTGTATGTCAGCGCCTTGCTGGTTCTGCATGGAGGCAAAGATTGCAGCTCACTCTTTAGTTCCTCCTTTTGTTGGCACCAAGGAAATAGTAGATGGCAGTTCTTCCTTGTATTGCGTGTTCAATTATTATTATTATGAATAATTTTATTATTAGGGTGTTAATTTGGGCAGAACTAGCTTTAGGAAGCAACAGGACACTTTACAAGTCATGGGGGAAGGGCACAGTGAGGAAAGCTGAGATGCAATGGAGTGAGGAGCTAAAATCTGGGTAAGAGGAGACACATTTTGGCAACAAGAAATCTACAAGCAATCAGGGTATGAAACAGGAGTAGCAGATCACCCAGTCACAGGTTAGGTGGGAAGTGGAGGGTGTCTTGACCTAGGTGTTAAGGAGGAGATGTTACTTGAATAGGAGAGTCTTGAGCTCCTTCCCGAAATGTAAAAGCAAGAGGGTGAGGCTAGTGTTGATAGGGAGAAGGTTAAAGCCGTGGGGGGCCTAGACAGTGAAGGCCTGCTTTCTGGTTATTTCCTTCCTGCACTGGTAAGGTTCACATCTGGCCATCATACATGGCCTTACTGAATGTCTCAGTGAGGTAGCTGGGAGACTTACAGGCGACAGCCTTGTAGATGATGCAGCAGGTATTGAAGATGATATGTGGTTGTAGCATGAGCCAGTGCAGCTTGATGAGTTGGTGTGATGTGTTCGAATTTGCTAAGTGCTTTGATGAGTCTTGCTACAGCATGTAGGAGACATCACATGGGTGTCAGGGTAATTGCCAGAAGGGCTTCCAGAAGGAAAGTGCCACCATCCAGGTGACAGATAACCAAGGTCTGGACAGCAGACCTGAACTTCTTGGATGGGATAAAGAGCTTGATTTTCCACATGAGAGAAGTTGATACAAAGTCAGTTGTGCCTTTCTTGCTATATACTGCTTGAAGGATAGGTCATTAGTGTGGTCATAGGCTGTGCAACAGGGGTGCAAAGTTAAGGTGGCTTTATCTGAATTTCAGGGGTTTTGTTGCATTAAATTATCACCTTAACATCCAGGTGTCTGTTGATGTCAAACCCAAAGGACTTGGCACAGGTGGCCAGAGAGGTTGTTTGGCTCTCAAGGTTCATAGCAGAGAGCCAGGTCTGGATGTCAGGATGTTTAGTGTTGTTGGTCCACTGTAGGAATTTGGTCTTGGTGGGGCTGAGCTACAGGTACGCACTAGGACTGGATCAATGTGGGGCAGGCCTTGAGCCTGTGGATTTCTTTGATTTCTTTGATGTCTTTGATGGAGGATATATTGGGGTAAATTGGGGGTTGAGCTTTGTGTCATCTGCATTTTGGTGTATGTTGTGTGGAGCCAAAAGGGTTTTCAGTGGTCTCATATAAAGGTTGATGATCACGGGGAGAGGATGGATTCTTACAGGACTGCACAGGTGATGCGTAAAGTTGGAGATCTGGAGGATCCATTATGATGAATTGGTGGCAATTAGCAAGGTAGGATTTGAACCATCTGAGGATGATTTTACTGATCCCAATGCATCTGATGATGACCTCAATGATCCCCATGTGGTGATGTAGAATGTCAGTTGAGTGTCTGGTGGTCTACTGTATCAAATGCTGCTGGGAGGAGAGGAAGTACAAGGAGGTAGAGATGCCAACCATCAAGGATGTTAAGAGCATTGTCAATTGCCCTCATGGTAGCTGTTTCGGTGCTGCATCTGGGTTTGAAGCCAGGTTGCTAGGACTGAGGGGGGTTGTTGGCTTTGATGTGTCAGAGGTGTTGCATGGCTTCTGCTTTTTCAAGGATCTTACCTAGGAAAGGAATATGAGTGATGGGCAGTCATTGTTTGCTGTTGATTTATTGAGAAAGGGGAGGTTTCGTCCAGTCTTTAGGGTTGTATGAAAGGTGCCTTGAGCGAGGGAGCTGTAGATGATTGTCAGGTAAGGGCGGGGTGCTTCAGCCGAAAGAGTCTTGACTACTGAGGCAGAAAATATGTCATCCGTGTGCTATGTGGGCTTAAGACATGCTAGGGTGAAGACAGGTCTTCCATAGTAAGTGTTTTGAATGTTGTCTGGGTGGTCGCGGTTTTTTGAGATGAGATGTGTAGTGCGTTGTCGTAGTTATGTGGTTGTGGCAATGGTGTCCTTGTGTTGGTGGATCATGCTGATCTTATTGATGAAGAAAGAGTTGATTGCAGTGGATCTTTGGATGAAGTGAGGTAGGGACGGGACAGTCAGAGTGTTATTGCAATGCTTGATGGCTTTTTAGAGGGCACTGCTTTCATTTTTGGCCTTGGCTATGGCCTTTGCTATGATGTTGTGGTCATAGTTGACCTTGGAAGTGGTGATTAGACATCTATGTGTAGAACAGAGTTTCCTGAGTTGGACGAGGTTTGATTCCACCAAGTCTTTTCTTGTTTTGTGATGGTTCTGTTGCCGAAATTGAGTTGTTGAGTGTATCAGAGTGTGGATAATTAGGCTTGAGGGTGCATTGTTTCACTTGGGCATCAAAGTGATGTTGGTTGTAAGGGTGGTTTTGAGTTCTTGGAGAAGGAAGTTGCAGTCCTGGTTTGTCTGAGGTAGACTGGCCCATATGAGGTGGACGTTGGTGTGCTCTTCCATGAGAGCCTCCACTGAGAATTCTGGAATAATCAGAAGACTTGTTTGGTGGGTTTTCAATGGGTGTGCTTGACTGGGGTGGAGTTACTAATGTCAAAGGGGATTGCCAGATGGTCTGACCACTGAAGGGGGATTGGAGAGCTATGACGGAGTGTAGGCAGGGCAGTGATGAGAAGATTGAGAATGTTGACTTTCCTGTGAGTTGGGTCTTTTGTTTGCTGTGTTAGGTTCAGAGTGTCTAGTAGGTAGTGGAGATCTTCCTTCATTCACTTGGTTGCTGGGTTGCCAGGGATGTTAAAGTCACAGCAGGAAGATGTTGTAGGCGTGAGCGAGAGAGATGGTAGTGACCAAGTCTGTGAAGTGTCCGATGAAGGAGGTGTTGGGCTTGGGTGGTCTGTAGATGAGGTGTAAAGTGACTGTGTCTGTTGTGGAAAGTGAGAAGTGGCAGGAAAGGTTTTCAAAAGTGCTGATGGTGGCAAAGTCCAGTTGGGTGCCTGGTCATGATGCCTTGTGAATGCTGGCAAGGCCTCTGTCCATCTTGTTTCGATGGTTATGTTGTAGAATTATATAGCAGTTTGGGAAGAGGACATCTAGGATGTGGGTGGAGGTGTACGTCATCCAGGTCTCGATAATAAAGATAGCGTCTGGTTCATGTGCGGTGAAGAGGTCGGGAATGTCTGCTGCATCGCTCATTGCTGAGCAGACAGTGGCAAACATCAGCTTGCGTGTAGTGATGGATGGAGTGCTGATGGGGTCTATGATGACATGGGTGAGGTTTCTGCAATGGCGTGTCCATGATGTTGCTGGTGAGTGTCATGGTTGGCGATGAGTCGTAATGGTGAGGATGGGCTATCAGGAGTGCGAGAGATGATGCACATTTTTGTGGGAGCTTAATTTTTGAGGATCAGGGGTTCTGGTATTGGGTCCTTCCGGTTTGAACAGGTCGAAGCAGGAATTGCCCTTTTCTTTGTCCACCCTTCGGTTTGGATGCATGAGCAAGAGCTGCCCATTGAGCTAACAGTTAAAAAAAGGAAACCAAAGGACAGGGCTAAGCAGGTGGGTGGGGCGTAGTTGACGTAACCTAGATCCACTTTCACCAGCTAACCAACTGCAAAAGAAAAGAGCCTGGAGGGCTGTTCAAGTAGGGTAAAAAAAAAGTGAAAAGGGAGGAAGACACCAAAAGATTAACAGTGATTGGCATTTGGGTCGTGCTTAGGCCACGAGAACATGATCTACTTGCAACAGCTCACCAATTTCAAACAAAAAGGAGCTGGAGAGTTGGTAGGGAAAATGTGCTGCAAAACAATAAGGCATCAAAAGATTAGCAGAGATTGAAAGGTGGGTGGGGCTTAGGTCACATGACTTAGATCCACCTGCCAGCTCACCAACTGCAAAAGAAAGAGGCTTGAAGGCTGTTTAATAAGGGAAAAGGGAGGGAAAAGGCACCAAAATATTAGCAGTGATTGACCTATGGCTGGGGGTTAGGTCACATGATCTAGATCCACCTACATTAGCTCAGCAGGTAAGTTCAATGATGAAAAGCAGGCAAATGGGGAACGAAGTCCGCACCCACTTTGTATCCAGTTGCTTTTTCCCCACTGTCTGCCATTAGATAAATAAAGATGCAGACATGCAAGTGAATGCAAACTTTTATATTTTTCTCTTGCTCGCGTGAGCATTTGCCTGCGTCTGTCTCTCTCTAGGCATGTACTGCCTTCACCTGGTTTGCCCCGCCTCTTTTGTTAGCGGCTTCAGGAGCGTTTCACTAGACTGGGGAACAGTCTCTTAAAGAGACATAACATGACTGATTACACACAATTTTAATATGTGAGGATTTACGTGGAATGAATGGCTTGGGGGTTGTTACCCCACTCTTTAAGCAGCTTCATTTCATGGTTCTCTTTCAACATTGTTAATGCTACTTATAAAACATTTTTAAAAATATGTTTTTCTCTGTTGCTGGAAGAGTAGGATGAAGGCATAATCGTACGCGCTGTCTTGACATAGAATCACGGCTGTAATTGTTCTTTAGAAGTAAACTAAAAGAGAAAAAATAAATAAATGCTTCATTTTTGTATTTTTGGTGTAAAGGCTGACTGGATTAGTTGTATTGGTTTTCAGTGCCTCTTTGGCAAAATGCTGGCATCCGGTTTCAATTAATTCATACTTGAGAACATTAAGCTAAACAACAGTGAACAAAAAAACAAGCATAGTGTTTGAAAACAGAGAGCCAGCAACCTACCCACTGCATTTCTATGTCCTTTAGTCATGCTCGTGGCTGAAAATACGCGTGTTGTTCCCTCTTCGTGACTGAGTTCGACACTGCAGTCCCACTCTTTGAAACGGGGCCAGGAGGCAGCAGATGTGTACTGTAAAGTGTGTCTGTCGCCGCGAGCCCCCCGCAGCCTCCAATATGAGCCTACTCTTTTCAGGCCATTTATTGCACAGCAGCGCTAGCTCTCAGCACGGAGCTCGCACAAAGGAACTCTTTACGCAGCCTCTGCATCCAAGCCATTGAAGTCAAAGGCAGTCCAACCAAAAAAAACACGTTGGCGACGCGGCCATTGCACGGCCGCCGGCCAGCTGCCTGGCGCGAGGTCCCAGGTGGAATATAGAGCAGATTAGCTGCTTGGGGACTGAGCGTGTGCTTTCAGCACTACAGTTAAGTACGCCATTGCTTTACTACACGGACAAACCGCAAGATGTTACTATCAATGGGCAGTGCATTGTCGAGCCGCTCGGCACATAAAGCACGACCCCAGCTTCTGGACAAGATACAAAGAGGGAGCCGGGCCTCGAGCCAGGAGCGCTCTGGAAAGCGCTGCCTACTTGGCCGAGCTGCTTTCTGTTTCTCTCGTGACAGGTGGACGCTCTACCCATTTGCTTGATTCATTCTTGAAGAACAACAGAGACCAATTCACTTTCTGTAAAGAAGGTAAGGATTTATGGATAATTGGAGCCTTTTGTTGCATCACCCGCCAATAGCAACTTGTTTGTTTTTTTTTTAGAGGAAAACTGTCATTTTGCCTTTCAAATCACATCATGAAAAACATGATTGACAGATTCTGTGTTGTACCAACGGTGCAACAAATGGTGAATTTCACAGCAAATATACATTGGGCCTCATTACGATGTTAGAGCTAGCCATGCCGTTTTTACCGGCATGGCTACCCCCAAACTCGGGTCCGCGTAAGGGAAATTACCGGGCCATTTCGACCTCGGTAGGCCCAGTAATTCCCCTTGCGCAGGAACTGGAGCCGGTACGTCCCCATTCCCATGGGGAGGATGGTAACAGCGGTACCATTGCTACCATCCAGTTCTGCTCGTGGGTGCCGCTCTGCACATCTGGTTGCGGCACCCGCAAGCAGAACTCGTAATGTGGCGCATTGTTGCCTTAACGCCACAATCGTAATGATGCCCATTGGGTCGAAAGCAGTTCTGTAGGGAAAATAAGGTATATTCTAACAATTCAGGTGCCAGGTCAGCAACAACACACAAGAGCATTTTGGAGCAGCAAACTGTCTGCCACACAGAAACACTGAATGCCCGGTAGGCGCCACATCATCACCGAAGCAGTGCTTGATACAGTGTACCTTCTCCAGAAATCATATGGTATTAGAAAGACACTCGTTCCAAACATTGTACCAGGGCATTCCCCATCAAAGTATAACATTTTGCTTATGCCTCAGAATGTCCACAACATAAAATACAGCCTGAATAAGCTGCAAGTGCTTTACCACTCACGATGGCAGATTGCTTCCAAGGTATATCTGAGTGTTGCTCGAACAATCCAGAGTGCTACCAAGTTGATGGTGTTGCTCACATTTCCAAGGCTCCTGCAAATAAGAGTATGCTCACTGCTGGGCTAATTTGCTGGGATGATGCTCAAATACACCTCAGCACTCTCAGATATGATGAACATTGCCAAGCCAGGTTCAAAACACCCCAGTTAATCAGATACTGTTAATTTCATGCCAGCTCCATGAACATCAGGCCAAACCTATTTTCATGAGGAGGGCGCACAAAGAAATGCATGAAACCTGTAACATTACACCAGTGTTGGCGCTGTAATGCACATAACCATGCTGATCATTTTCCCTAAAGAAATGCATGAAACCTGTAACATTACACCAGTGTTGGCGCTGTAATGCACATAACCATGCTGATCATTTTCCCTAAAGAAATGCATGAGCCCAGTAACCTTACACCAGCGTTGGCCCTGTAAACCAAATAGTCATGCTCATTTCGGATATCTCCAACATTGTACCAAGGGATATGACTCGTTGGTTTTGATTTGCATACGGTCTTTCCCTTCTAAAGTGGCATATTAGGCTGAAAAACAATAGCCTAGATGGTTGGCCTGAGAAATACCAGTGGTTTTGATTCTTTAGTATCCGCATCTCTGCCTTTCTTACTTCTGTTTAGCCCAGAGCAGGACCTTGTATGATGGTGGCTCGCCAGTTCACCCACCACCTCTGAAGTTATCTGCTGTACTTACCTTGCTTGGCAGCTAGCTTATCTCTCTCCAACACCACAACTATCAGCTTGACAATAGCCTCCTGATTCCCAACCCTCACCTGTGCACTTCTGTTCCGCCTCACTTCTGCTTTCCACTGTGTTATTCTCATTCTACACCCTAATGCTGTCCCCTACTTCCTTTACAGGCCGGCTCCATTCTGGCACTGCCTCCACGTAGTCCTTCTTCAGTGTCACGTCTCGCTCCGGATGTTGCTTGCTTCACTCGCTGGCATGCCATCTGAAGTGATGTGCACACACATAGGACAGTGGAAACTTGTAGTTTATTCTTCAGGGAACAGATCCCGTGGCCCCCTCGACACGAGCCCCACCAGCTTAACAATATGCGCAACCCTGGCCAAAGAACAACGCGCCAGGTTTCTATTACAACGCTTCTCCTACTTAACGACATTCAACAGAAGAGGCAAAGAGAAAAGGAAACCAGAAGAGGAACAAGCACAAAGCTGCATGTTAAATGTGGAAAGCTTAAGTAACATCACAAAATGCTAACATGCAGCTGTAAGGGATGAAGACACATTAACATGCTAACTGATAACAAATGACTAATGAAAGAAATCAGTAAAGAAATACAACAAGGATAAACTGTGCCCTTGGTTAACAGGAATTGGCACGACCACTGTATTGCAAGCCTGAACCACAGGTTCTGACGTACAGCAACCTTGAACCATAGATTCAGACTCAGCCACAACAGTTTCCTCACCACTGCCAATACCCAAAGCCACTCCCTCCCCACACACAGTCTCACGCACTCCTCCCGTCACAGACTCAATCACTTGTCCACCAACAGAGGAACTCACATGAGTCCCAAAAGCGGACCCGCCACATTTCATGCGGCAGCGGCACCACAAGTGCATCCTTCTCCATCACAATTATCCTCTTGCTCGATCATCCAGGACCATACACCCTGCTCCCACCTTTAATACTACCTGTGGAGACATATACACCCCCCTTGGGCACAAACATGGGGTTCTTCACACACACACAATCACCAACCTTCACTTCAGTTTGCTTTTTGTTTGCCTGTTGTGACCTTTCCTGTTCCTGACAGGCATATACTCTCTCCAACATCTCAGACATGTTCAACTCTGTGAGGAACCCACCACCAAGGGCAGCCGTCCTCAATTTCAAACCTGCTTTTCAACCCCTCATGAGGTCAACCAGTGAACGACCTGTAAAAGCTGACATTGTGCGCCCATATGCCGACAATGCCTCATACACCACACCACTCCAAGCCAATCTGTGGTCCACAATCAGTTGAATATCCCCTTTCACAAACCTATTCATCCTCTAAACCAAACCGTTCACAGAGAGATTATACAAAGCAGTCCTGCTGTGCCTGATACCAAGATTCCTCCAAAAATCTTGCATGTGAAGCTAGATAAACTGAACACTGTTATATGTGACGATGCTTACAGGTACACCCTCCCTGTCAAACACCGTGCTGAAAAGCTGAACGATCTTCTCCGCTGCCTCCACCCGCAGCAACATATAGTCCACCAGAACCACCACAAACCTCAAATCACCACGAGACCATCCACGTGACCCATGATGTCTGTCAACTTTTACCACACCCCACCCAGAACCTCAACTGGATAGACTGGTAGTGAATGCAGAACTCTGCTTCTATTACTCAAGGCACAAGTCACACATTCCTTTACAGCAACAGCCACCTCTTCATTCATCCCCAGCCACCAGTACGACTCCTGCAATTGCCTCTTAATCGCCTCTTAGTCAAAGACCTGCCCAAATGCGCCTTCTGTGCCAACTCTACAAGCAACCACATTCCTTGAACCAGGAATAAACTGCAATCCGAAATTAAATTCCTGCAAGTCCACCATCCACCTTGCAACCCTTGGGGATACAAACCCCATACCTTTAGCAGTCAACACATATGTGAGGGGTTTGTGATCTGTCCGAATGACACATGGGTTACCCCACAAAAATGTCCTAATATGCCTATATGCCCAAGAGGCTGGTAGGGCCTCCCTCTCAATTATGGCATAATGCTTCTCGGCATCTCTAAGAGCTCTAGATGCAAACACAATGGGCTTGAACCTCTTGCCTTGCCATTGCTCTAAAACCGCACCTAGACCAATATCACTCGCATCAAAAGTAGCACAGTTCTATTTTTGGGATCAAACGAACTTAAAGACGGGGCATTGTCAACATCCTCCTTTAAATGGACAAAGTCTGCTTGGACAAAGTCTGCTTGCCATTGTTCTGACCATTCAAACTTCAAATATTTCTTCAGGAGCACATGCATGCACACCATCTTTTCTGCATAAGACAAAACAAACTTGACATAGTACTCAGTTATTCCCAGGAATGATCTGAGCTGCAACTTTTTCACAGGGGAAGGGGCCTCTTTCATCACCTTAAACAACCCTTCCCTGGGCTGTATGCCACTGGCTTCCAATGGGTGTCCCAGAAAAGTAACATTGGGAATGCCCACCTAACACTTCACCAATTTTACAGCCAAACTGCTTTTCTGCAAAATCTGCATGAAGCGGTGCATTCCCTTGTCATGCTCACGCTGATCCCTACCCCAGACCAAAATATCTCCTTGGAAGTCGCTCACACCAAGGACTTCCCAAACAATGCCTGTATCAGCCGCTGAAGAAGAGCAGATGCAGATACCAGTCCAAATGGCATACTGCAAAACCTGTACACACCGGATGGTGTGACAAATGACGTAAGAGGTTGAGACTCCTCATGCAGGTTTATCTGCTGATACGCCGGGGAGAAGTCAAAAGTGTAAAACCACACTGCCTATCCTATGGTCGGCAAAATCTGATTAATATTAGGCAAAGGATGCTGATCCACCCAGATGCTCGTGTTGAGCTCCCTAAGATTGACACACATCCTCAGGACACCATCTTGTTTCCGCACCCCCGGCGGCAACCACTCTAAAGACTCAGTTTCTTCAATTATGCCTGCCTCTTTCAGCTTCAGAAGTTAACTTTTCAGCCCTTCTCTGGCCAACACTGGGCCATTTATGACCTTATGGGCCTTGGGCACTGCCCTCTCCTGAGAATAATCTTGTGCAAAATTTCACACAGCATACCCAGCTTCTCCATAAAAACTGTAGGGTACCTGCTACTTAAGTAGTCTGCTGACATGGCACCCTCCGACCAAACCTGTTCCCCATCCCCCACATACAACACTGGCACAGATTCCACCGGCATATTTGAATTTTCAACGCTGCCTGCAGGTCCCATCCCAGAACACTCGCTCCTTTGTGCGAACATTTCCTTTTATTCATTTTTATATCACTACTGTGGCGTTGGTCGGACCCGGACAGCTGCGGTCTCCACCCACGTGATGTGTAGTGCAGCGATGACTGACTGGATATGCCCTCCGAATCTTGTCTGCTTAACCCGTAGAAATATTCTCCTGAAAGTGGAGAGATGGATTTAGCCACTTGTGGATTCAAGTGATGGCACCCCCACAGTCCTCCCCAACTAATCACCTCCAAAATGCCCTCACAGCAATCTCACCTTATATTCTTGAAAGATGAGCTCTCCATCCTGCATGGATTTGCAGGGTCGCGTCGATTCCAGTTACTTCACTGGTTTGAAGGCTCGGGAGAGTTCCAGAGAGTATTGCCTCTGAGGTTCCTGATGAGTACCAGTAAGTATTAAGTTCATAGAGTTCAATATGTCCGATGTTCACTCTTGTTCCCCCCTTCCTTTCTTGTCTTGCAGCTGGCTCGTGAAAAGATGCTCTTGTGGCAGCTGGTGGCGCTCAGGTAAGAGTCTGTATTACCCGGCGCTGTCCGGTAAATGTTGCACGTGGAAAACGTGTTATTTTGTCTCTCTTGACAGATGCGGCATGTGAAAATATGGAGAGTCACAAAAGGATGCCTCCGGTGGTAAATCAGGTAAGTCTATGGTGGTAAGAATTATATTTGTTGATTCCCTCGGCTCATCTTGTGGTTTTCTTTTGTCTCCTAGGTGCTGAAGTTTGGCGAAGAAATGATGGAGGCAGCGCCGACCCGAAGGATGCTGTGAAGACTGGTGAGTGTGGCGCGGCGCTGCAGCTGGAGGTGCGGCGCGTGCAGAAATGATGTTCTTTACAGGTCTGGAGACGAGATGGGTCGAGAATCAGGTGTGGAATAGAAATAAGTTTGTTTTCTAACCTTGTCCCTTTCTTTCCTCTTTGTTTTAGGAGCTCCGGATTTGAGGCAGGCGTGGCAGAAGACTGGATGCAGGCTGCAGGCACGGTGAGCGTTACGCTGCTGGATGCAGAATAACGCGAAGCGTGTGTTGCTGGTCGGGCGTGGTTTAAATAGCCTCAAAAGTAGTCCCAGGTAGAAGTCCCTAGAACCACACCCGAGTAAAAAATAGTCCCTGTAGAAAAATAGTCCCTTTCAGGCTTCATGTTGGATTGGAGTCATTTGCAGCATGGTCTGCCTGAGGTAAGTAATGACTATGAGCCTGGCGCCTTAGGCGCCAGGACTGATTTCTACTATGAGCCTGGCGCCTAAGGCGCCAGGACTGAACCCAGATAGCCCCTAGCCGGGGCTGCTCAGGTTTTACTACATGTCTAGATGCCTGCTCCCGGGGCTGATGGGCTTGGTCCGGATGCCTGGGGTAGGCATCATGACATACTGTTGATTTTCTTTAGGCAAAAAAGGGTCAATTCTGGTCCTTTGATGCATCATATGGGTAAAGTGGTGAGAGATGAGGGGATGCCCTCCTGTCTGCCCTCTCAACATGGGTATTTGTAAAAACCTTTTCACTCTATTGAAGGGGAGAACCTGTGCTTCCGTTCTGTATAGTAAAAAGAAAGATTTAAAAAATGTTGGGCCAGTTTGTATTTTTACCACCACCTTCAAGGTGTAGGCAAAAATAGGTACATTTTCTGCAAAACTTCCACCTAAAATACCATTTCCGGTATTACCATAGAATACCACTGGTGGGGTTTGAACCAACATTGAGTTGGATGGATGGTACTTGCCAAATACTGAAGGTTTTACTGTTGCCACCCAACTCAATGTCCGTAATCGTTTTCCATTGTCTTGCCCAGAAACTCTTCTCTTATGTGACCCACAAAAGACACAAATACAAATCAAAACAAGATTCACACATATATATATATATATATATATATATATATATATATATATATATATATATATATATATATATATATATATATATATATATATATATATAAAAACTTTGTTGAGGGGACGTTAGGGTTAAGTTGCCCTAACAAAACCTGTACGATTCACTACAAAAAAATTCCCTCCTCCCCTTTATGCTTCAAATTAAAATCTAAAATCCCCTGAAATTTGTCAGTTATGAAACCCTGAGCCCCCACCCTGCCACCGCCTCTGCACTGCTAACACTAACACCCAGACCATGAAAGATGTCATCTCAAATGTCAATGATGGCATCAATGACGACATCACTTGTTTAGCCCCTTTCTTTTCCTTCCCTGCCATACATATATATGTACAATCAGTAAAATAATTTCACTCAAGAAATGTTATACTTCATAGTGCAACCAAACACCACTGCACATTCCCCCATTATAGTAAGCTAAGCAACCATAACTCGCGCCATCTATGTGCATTGCTAAGACTAACACCCAGGACATCAAAGATGACATCACAAATATCATTGATGACATCACTGATGACATCACATGTTTCACACATTTATTTTGGTGCATTGAAAAATGTAGGCTAGTTGGTTTTATTCACTGACCAACGCAATATGAAAAGTGAAAAGGTGCTGTATAGCGAAACGTTACCCTTGTTGTGTATTCTTAAAGTACTTGCCTTAGGGTTTGGTGGCAGCTCATGATGCACATGCATGGGGCAATCGCAGGCCTCAAACACACAATTAATTTGTATACAGAAAGATAAACTGTGGGATGCTGCTAGCTCTTTCTACCGTACTTCAGTTTCCGTGTATGTGGCGCTCAGTTATATGCATTGGGTCATCATATGTATTGTTTGTTGTAGTATAAGTGTGTATTAGTGTAGATTTGTGAGCTAGTTATTACATGTGTAACATAACACAATCACCCCTGACATCTTGCTATCAACATAATAGAAAGAATCCCTTGCAGGTAGGGACTTTTTAGGAATATTATTTTCACATGTGATGTCATCAGTGATGTCATGAATGATATTTGTGATGTCAAGAGGAGTAAGAGAATGAAGTGGAGGAATTGCGCACTAGGAACACTCGGCGGGAGTCGTGGGTGTGGCGGTTGTTTCCGTTTATGGGAATGTACCATAAGCATGTGCGAACCTGGTGAAGTGTAACCAGTGCCATGTGGTGTTGAGTCGCGGGAGATGTGGAGCGTACACTTTTGGTATGACAACCATGAAGCACCACCTCACTTCGTTCCACACTGCTGTCATTCGCAAGGTGGTGCCATGTGCAGAGCATAGTCGTTTTCCTCCACAGCATCCTCGGAATCCGATCCTCCCACCACAAGAGACACTCCTGTGGGGGAATGCCTCCCTCCAGCTGCTTCACAAGCCATTTGCAATGCTGTGGACCCTTACCTTTCGAAGGTGACAGTAGTGTGCACGTATTGTGACACAGTACTCTGCAGGGGGGAGAGTCTTCGAAGTGCTTTTGAGGCTGCAGTCAGCGAGCACCAGAAGATTTGCTCCTTACCTAAATAAAGATCACCCTGAATATTTCTCTGTTCAGTTGCCCTTTCTTATCCCTGTGGCTGGTGACCCTTCCTTACCCTCCTCTCGCCTCTTCTCCTAGTGTGGGGAATGCTCTTAATAAATGAACAGCAAAAATAACAGAAAAAAGGCTCTTTTCAGAGCCGCCTTTCTCAGTGTAACAATAGAACTATGAAGAGAAGGCCGTAGAGCCCAGCGGAGTTCAACAAATGTTGGCGGACAGTCGTAGAGGGCAAAAAGGGAGGGTGCAAGCGGAGCAAATGCAATAAAGTGTATGTTGGGAGTAAGTGGCGGCTCTGAAAACAGCCTTTTGGTGGGGTATTGTGTGGGTTGAAAAGCAGTGGATTGGGTGAAACTGATTGTCAGATAGGTTAGTGTGATTGCAAAAGAGGACGCAATGCATTTTGTATATTGTGAAGAAACATCTGATTGCCTGCATGTGTGAGGTGGACTCCATCTCTGCGGAAAATGAAATTGCTACGAAACAAAATGTTTTCATTGTGGAAAGAGGACATACCAACATCTCGTAAAAAGGCACACACAGCCTTACTCACATTGCGTATCCCTTTCTCCATTTGTGGACCAAATGCAGAAGAACACAACCATATTTGTCTTTGGGCAATACGGGAAAACAGTATTTGACAATTTGGAAACATGTCCATGAGCTTCGTGAGTCCTTCCTTCATGGAAAATTGTAAAGAAATTCCAGATACATGGCTTAAACTGTTTCCCCACAATGAATGATGAGTATGTCTGGAGGACGCTCTCTCTGTAAAGTAACACAAAGAGGTACCAAGTCCAGCCATCCCATGCCGCGCACGCCATGCCAGTGCACTTCCGCATGTGAAAATCCGAGATTTGTAGATAAACTGCAGCTTTCGGCATGCACCTTCAACCAGTGGATCCATGAGTCTCCCACAATCCAGACAATCTGTTTGCGAGCCGAAAAGCCATGGCTGTGTGGTGTCCTGTGAGGGAAAAGACAGTCTTACCAAAGTACGTCGGGCTGAATACACCTAGTGAACTTTGTGGACCAATCCCTACCTCTGTTCTTTCTCATTTATATGCGGCTTCACCCTTCAATCCCCGTTGGTGATATGTGCTGGCAGTTAACTACTGCCATATTCGCGGGCATGTAGAGGAGCAGAGCGTGATGACGGTACATTAAAGTACTAGTCCCCTTTTCCCCTTTAAGGTAGGCTCTGAAAAGAGCCATTTTTTTATTTTTGGCCACATATCGTACAGTATTTTATGCATTTTTTTGCAGTTTTTGTCCTTGCTTTGCTCTTGCAAACATTACAGAACGTTCTCTAAACCAAGCCTTATGTTCCAAAAGAACATCGCATTTCCCAAAGAGGATAGTGCAACGCCATCTCCTTCAAAGTAATGCACATTGCTGGGAGCAATGTTATCATGGCTACAAAAAAACATACCAACTCGCAGCATGAATGCACGCATGCTGCGATTGATGATGCACCCCCAATGCTTTGATCTGGACAGAAAACAGAAGTGTTGGTCCATTGTAGTATGGGGAGTAAAGCAGAAAAAATAACTATGGATGTTGGGAAGATGGCTATGATTGCTTCAACCAACTGTGCCAAATCTGCCAACAAAGTACGCAAAGTCAGGTATCCCAAGTGGCAAGCACCATAGTGTAAGATTACCACATGAGGAGTGGTCATTGCACGCATATCTCTGCAAACTTGCAGAATTGCCGCAGCATTGGCATCAGTGTCAACGCTCCAGACCACCTCCACTCCGCGTACATTGAAATGGTGTGCCACATACCTACTCTCGGCATGGTGTTGTAAGCTTTGCACAACAATGTCTCCAAGCAGCAAAACCCCAACGCTCTGCACCTCTGCCATTTTCAGTGTGCGCACCGTCTTTCAACAGAAAAGACTAATGTGAACACCTGATTGCTGATGGCTACAGTCGTGTTTCCATGCAGGATTAGCTGTAGAAACCCGTATTTAACACGCCCTACCAGCGGACAAGCGTTGCCTACCTGCGGCACATAACTCTTACCCAGTCCTTCCACCCTTTCTAGAGCGGTACCAACGTGTGTCCATCATTGGACACAACTAAGCGGGTGCACAATGATCCACCAATCACATTGAACCTCACCAAATTTTAACTCCGTCATCAAAATTGCACACTTCAAAATCACTGTCGATGAATCTTAATGGAAAGCGCATACCATTGCAAAGCACCTACTTCACAAACTACTGTGCAAGGATTCCAAATTTCTATGTACAGCTCCATGCATGAACACATGCATCAGTATAGAGTACAGGTATCTTCATTCTAATCAGAGTACATGTGGAAGCCTTATAATTTAAAATAGATAAAATAATGGCGGTAAATTTCCATATGAAGCACATAACAACGCTCCCCCCTTGTAAAGTGCAAGATTGCCTATTTGCCATTAACAAATTGCACGACTGCTTACTTTCTTCTGCATAACCTGTACATACGTTGCAAGCATGCCTATTTAGGCATAGCTCTCAATCATTTTTGTGTGAAGTGCGGGTGAAATTAGCTGATTTTGTTTTTGGCGGGTGACACGCCCATTTGAATGAATGGCCGTGCAGGAGGCTTGGCGGGTGAGTTTGCCCTTTACAAGGCGGGTGACACCCGCCAAAAGCATGTGAGTTCAGAAGTATAATTTAGGGCAGACCTTAATTTTGTATCTGAAAATGCTGCAGTTCTGTCCTCTGGACTGCCTACAGTAATGCTACTTGCAATGTGATCGTATGAGAATAGTAATCGCTCCCGATTGTGGTGCTGACATGTCCTTCGGAGGGTCTCCCAATTTTTGGACATCGTGCTTTTCATTAAGAATTACAAAATGTTTGCACATCTACTACGTTGCCTTATCGCTTAGAAACCTCTCTCCTATGCATGGTACACTTTGTAATGAACAAGGCATTTCCAAACCCCTAAAAAAAGATAGTTATTTTGAAGGATTTTGAAGTACCATATTGAAATTCGTATAGAAAGAGTGCGCAGAGAGAAGTGAAATGTGCACGTGGATTGGGTTGAAACATGAAAGTTGATTCGTATGACGAAATAAGTACAAGTGAAGGCTGCAGTATCATGACGGCCGCAAAGATACAAAGTAATTGATATCGTTTTTTTAATTCACAGTGAAGACTACTCTCCTGAGAATCAACAACATCTGCACTGCAGACGAAATATCCGAAGAAACCTTGTAATTTTGCACAAAAACGTAAGTACAGTACAACCTTCATATTGTAACTTCTCCTTAAAGAGGCTGCGTGGGTTATTTGTTTATTTTGGGCAGCAAACGAAGCAGGCATTTGTAAACCATTCTGCCTACAAATATCCATTTATAGGACAAAGATTAACATGTGGAATGACTGACAAATGCCTGTGTGTTTGGTACTGAAATGAGATAGGAAATCCGTAGAAGGTTAGATTGCAAAAATAAGTGGCGGTAGCAAGTTTTTGCCATTTTGGTTTTTAATAATGGTTCTCGGCACAAGTAGGGCACTGTGTACTCTCATCTGAAGCACATTGTACTACCATTGAAACAGTAATGTAGACTTACCAAATGATAGTTAGAGGTCATTGTGCGTTTACACACCGTGCCAAACAGTTTCACCATCACACTTGTGCACACATGCACACAGCACACATACATTGAACAATAGACCAAAAAATATTTTTTTTTCTCAACAGACACCAAAGAATGCCTACCAAAAAGCAGCTCCATAGAAAGGAACGCAGAATTAGAGCAAATAAAAATAAAGGTACCCAATGTAAGCATCCACCTGTTGTAGAGTTAGGGGAGAATCTTGGTACAAACCAACTAATGCAATTGGGTAACATAATAAAAGAAGTCTCAACTGCCGAAAATGTACGTCCTCCATCAAAAAGTATCTCAAAACACAGAAATGATGTCAAAGAAACGGCTGCCAGTACAGCTAACAATGTTCCTATTAATCCTGATAGTGTAAGAAGAAACCATAGTAAAAAAATGATTTTAGTAAAAATGTTTCGCCACAGAGTCCTTCAGAATCTACTAAGAATAGGACCAAAGTCATTCTCAACCCTTAAAATGTACCGTAGAAAGTTAATTGTGCAAGCACTCGTGGACAGTGCAATCCTTCTGAAAAGGAAGTTGTTCATATTAGTGCTAAAAAGGATGAAAGCACTAACAAAAGTACCCAACTACAAATGAAACTTAGCAATAAACGGAATGTGAACAAAAATAATTTTTTAGATGTTTGTGGTGGTGAATGGAGTCACACAACAACCACAGAGCCATATTTCAATGAAGAAGCATACAAACAAAATCAAACAAACACACTTGCCATCCATAGCAGTGGACGTGGGTATGAGAAAATCAATACCAGCATTATGGAACAAGAAACACTGCTTACAAAACTGTCTTCTGAAAACTAAGAATTACCTCTCGATTCAGCAGAACCACACCGTCCAGTATAAAAATGGCTGTGCACATCAATGTGTGCCATTCCAAATAAAGCTTTCAAATCTTTACGTGTGTTCCTCAATCAATACGTAAAAGGTAAAGACAAAAGTAAAATCAAAATGCTGCAAAATATGGATATTTGTGTAGTGCGAAAACACACAGGACTAAAAGGACATTCACTAGCCTGCATTTCTGGGCCTATTTGCAAAAGTACCTTCCATGATATCAAAAGAATCTTAGTACATCATTCTAAAGTAAGACATTTAGTGTATACAATATACAAAAAGTCCAGCTTCAGAATTAGGCAACTTAAATACCACTCTTCTGCATGGTACACCCAAATACTTACAAGAAGAAATGGACCCTATTCAGAAAAAGTATTTTGGAAGTGAGAGCCACGTAGAAAATGCAACAGTTTTAGAGCATAGTAGCGACAATTCTGCACGTAGCAACCTTCTATTACACACATACAGAAAAGAAATACCAAAATTTAAAAGGTCTTCGGCTGAAGTACCAAACCATGTGTGTGTATATGTTGCTGCAGAACGTTTTACAAAAGGAACACAAAAAATGTGGACATAGCATACAAAATAGAAAACAATGAAGACTCTAAATGGTTTGAATTAGCTTTGTACCTTTTAGCTGAAAGCAAATATGAAGTAACTGAACGTGTAATATGTTTCACTTACTGTACTGCAACATTAGACAACAACCACACTCCTTCATGTGCAATTACAAATTATTTGGAATTGTTTCCATTACCAATAATCCTGCAACAGCTCAATTTGTATGAGAGCATAATAATTCAAACAGTTCACCCATTTCAAGCAATTATTCGCCTTCATCCAAAAACAGCAAATGTACCTCCCTCTGAATTGGTGAAAGGCATTTGTGGCAAAGTTGTGTACTTGCCATTAGATCTAACGGAAAATGTGCACACTCTTGGAGTGGAACATTCAATAGAGCATTCTTTAATAGTTTTGGTAAATGGAGTACCAACAAAGGACAAAAAAAATTGGCAACAATTAGTAGACATACACAAAGTTACACAAGCATTGCAATATCTGAAAGACAACAATGAGTACTACAAGGAAATAAATATTGATGAAAGCTTAAGACAAACAACAGAAATAATTCAAGAGCCATCAGACACTAGACAATTCGAACGTTTGGCTCCAGCTACAGTATCCACTCTCTTAGACCATTACACAATTCATCCATTGCATTCCAATGAAAGTATAGATGATGCACTAGAAACTTACCAAATGCGACAAACCAAAGGGTCACCAATGAAAATTTGGGAAAAAAGTATAGAAGCACATGCTTTTCCACTGCTATTTCCTACTGGCAAAGGTGGGAGGTATGATGATAGACCCACTCAGATTGGGGCATCAGAATACCACTCATTAAGAATGTATTCCCAAGATCCCAGATTTAGACAAAATGTGGAATACATATTCCACCTACTTTACGAAAGTGAATTAGCAACACTATGTTATGGAGTTGCACACATTCTTAAATCTGGAATGCACTGTCAAAATATGTCAGCTACGCAGTTAGTACAAAAAGTACAAGAAAAAGATGAGGTTTTACAATCAAGTATAACAAATTTGTTTGCAAGCATGCGCGGTACAAAGGAATACTGGTTTAGACGCCATGGAGACGTGCGTTGCATGATCAGAAACCTTGGACCACCAACTTGGTTTGTTACGCTAAGTTGTGCAGAATACGCATGGGAAGATTTGCATGAGTTTCTACGTATAGCAAACAGTAACAAAAACAACATAGATATATTAACACCTGGAGAAATCTGCTCTCTAGATCCAGTTAATGTCTCAAGATATTTCCATCATCGTTTCATTGCAATGCTACACTTTATTTGCAATAAAAGTGTTCCTCCCCTTGGAGAAGTGCAACACTTCTTTTGGAGAAAAGAATATCAAGCGAGAGGAGCGCCACATATTCACATGCTGTTACGGATCAAAGGTGCTCCAAAATTTGTGCACGACAGTGATAGCACTGTCTTGCAGTTTATTCAAAAATATGTCACATGTGAAATCCCTTCACAACAGAGTCATAGCGAGCTGCATGGGCAGATTTTACAATTTCAAAGACACAAATGTGGCAAATATCGTCTCCATATATACAAAAACAAAGATAAATACTACACCAAATGCCGCTTTGGTTTCCCCAGATCAGTTACAGAAATAGGTGAAGGAAACAACTTCATGTCTTCAGTTCGACATAGTGTTAAAGGTAAATCACCTAAACACACGTATTACATAAAAAGAAGGGAAGAATCCAAATATATGAATGATTATAATGCAATTATTGCCCTATTAAGGAATGCAAACATAGATGTGCAGTACATTGCAGACAATTCAACTGCTGTTGCACGATATGTTACAGCCTACTTAACAAAAGCAGAAAAAACAGAGCTTCAAGACCTCTGGGATGACCTAGCATCAGACAAAATATTATCACAGAAATTGTACAGCCTAGGCATACAAATGCTCTCTCATAGAGAATGTGGGGCCTATGAAGCAGCAGATCGTTTAACCGGCACTGCTTTGTACGGAAAATCAGACAACATAGTATGGCTCAGTCCTGCAAAATCTAGAAAAAGAGTGCTAAAATCATATGAGGACATAGAAACTATTGCCAGAAATGATCCCAACAGCCAAGACATTCTGAAAAACAATTGACTGGACACATACTATCCGAACAGGAGTACCACTCTGGAAAGCATGTGTCTATATGACATAGCTCAAAACTTTGCATAAGAAAATAATGTTAAACCTGATGAAAGTAAACGTAGATATAGAGTGACCGATTGTGAAGGGAGCTTAGTGAAACTTAACAAACGAAGCTTAAGTTGTCATTAAAAACTCCTCAACAGAAAGAACTATATTACATGTCTCTTTTGCAACTTTTTAAACCATGGAGAAAAGAGGAAGACATACTAGGTAATTATGAGTGCTATGAAGATGCTTTCAAAGCAAATGAAAGCACTATCACCAATGTTAACTTTACACAGTACAAAACAATGTTACACAATGAGCAGCAACAAGTAGAAGAATTTCAGGCCCAACTAGATAAAGACTCTTCCGACAGTAGTCATCCTTCTGTAACAGGAAGTCAAGAGCCATTAGGACAACCACTGATAGCAAATGAGGCTGAAGTTGCTATTGCAGAAGTAGAAAACACCATGTATCAGTATCAAGAAGATGCAGAGGACTTAACTGTGCAACAAGGAAAACTTAACAACCATCAGCGCACCATTTTTGATGAGGTAACAAAACAAATTGTGCATGGCATACAGCACGAAAATAAAGAATGTACCTGCCAAAATTACAAACCTATACTGCTGTATGTCAGTGGTGAAGCTGGATCAGGGAAAACATTCTTAATCAAAACTATCAGCAAGTTCCTGCAGCAAATGACAAACAACAAGCTGTCAGCTGTTGGAACAGTCACCACAGGTTTAGCTGCCTACAACATAGGTGGTGTGACTTTACACCGATTACTACTGCTTCCAGTAGAGCATTAAAATAAATTAGGCTACTACAAACTTTCTGCAGAAGCTGCAATGGAATTACGGAGAGTATTGAAGCAAAAGAAAATGCTACTAATAGATGAAGTCAGCATGGTCTCCAATCTAATGTTGGCTTTGATTGATCTCAGATTGCAAGAATTTCTTAAAAGTAATAAGTAAGAACTCTTTGCTGGGAAACACATTATCGTATTCTGAGATCTTCTACAATTGACACCAGTAAAAGGTGAACCGATTTTTAAAACCTTAGGCCACAAACTCTGCCAGAAAACTGTTGGTAGCATAGGTAATGTTAACCTTTGGCAACATTTCCAATACAGATAATTAACTGAGAACATGCGGCAATCTGCAGATCTCACTTATGCCAACATCTTAAAAAGTATTAGAGTTGGTGTATTATCGCAAGAAGCACTAGCTGTATTGAAAAAGCGGCATATGCATGCACTTTATGACGATAATGCATGCGCAACTGATATTACGGAACAAATAGCGCATAAAAATGTCAATTGTATGGCCTTAATGCCAACTCTTGCAAGCTGTTTCAAATTCAATGAAACAATGCTAAAGAAAGAAAGGCAAGCAATAGTAGAAATTAGCGCCACAGACAAACTAGACGTACATGGTTTGACAGTACCCATGTGTGAGCAAGCCACAACCAGACTAAATAGTTTAGAACATTCAATCTCCAACACAGCTGGGTTGGAAAAAGTATTGAAATTATCATTAAATTGTAGAGTAATGCTTAAACGTAACCTTGACGTAGAGCAAAGGCTAGTTAATGGAGCACTGGGCACAGTTGTTGGCTTTCAATCATACCCACGTGATAACAGCATTCAGTTTGGAAATATCCGCTTTGATAAAGTTTCAGAAGTAAAAAGGATGGGGTGCTCAATGGCTCAATTCCTTCTCTTCAAAGACATGTATGTACGTAGAGACCAATTTTCTCTAACTCTTGCATATGCAGTTACCATTCATAAATCCCAAGGTCTGACCCTAGATAAAGCATTGATAGATATAGGAAAGACAGTGTTTAAGGAAGGCATGAGCTACGTAGCATTATTACCCTTACGTACACTTGACAGTCTTTTATTAATAAATTTTGATTCAAGTAAAGTCAAAGCTGATATTCCTTGCATTCTAGAATACAATAGATTGCGTTCACTGTACACCTCTCATCTAAAACAATACCCTGTTCCAGATAAAGTGAAACATGGTAAAAGAAAAGTAAATGAAACAGAAATGCAACAGAATGCAACAGGAAATTCTGGAAAAAAAAGAAAAGAAACTAAAGTGTCATCAATTGGCAAAAACATAGAACAACCTATTAGGGAATGTAAACCAGGCACGTCGGCAAACAAACAACAGAAAAACCGAAAAATGCACTCAGGTACAGAACTTGCTGGCCCATTCAAGTTTACAAATGAAAGTGGGGTAAGTTGCTATGCAAATGTAGCAATGAATATTCTATTTCAATTGCCACCAATTGTTAACAATATTTACCTGCACAGCACAGACCAATTGTGTTTGCAAATGTTAGTACTGCATAGAAATGCAACAACCAATCCTGACAACACATACATTGTTTATGTTACGCTCACCTGGTATCCACAGGGACGTAACCCAGCCGGGTTACTCGCTGGTATACTTCTCAGCTTTGCCCTGATGTGGTCTCCGGGGAAGGTTCTGCCTTGTGGTAGAATTAGGCGTGCTCTCTGTCCTGCCTTCTTTGCAGGGGCGCGTTGTCTTTCATGTCTTTCATGAGCAAGTGCGGTCCAGTTACTTCACTGACGCCGGCCCATTAGATATTGTTCAGGTAGGTCTTTTTGCTGTTCTTTAGTTTTGTTGCTATCCTGCATGCCTTTCTTTGTTAAAATGTCTCTTTTTTCTCCCTTAGGTATGCAGAGCTTCAGCGCGGCGAACTGGCATTAAGAGCGCTATGATGCAGTAAGTAATCGCTATGCACAGCACTGCAAAGTCTTGCCTTTGCGTTTTCCTTCCTTGTAGGTTGCGGTGTTCTTCAGCGCGAGTGGAATGTCCAGAGTGGTGCCAGCCGAGAGGCGACCCGCAGGTAAGCCTTTTGAGCAGTTCGTAATTTGTAAATGTCTCTACAGTTTTCTTTAATGTTGCCTCTATCTTCCTCTTTCAGGTTGTTCTGTCCGGGAGGCGTGCAGATTCGAGGAAGCTGTTCTCAGTAGCTACAAGTGTTTAAAAATGAAGACTGCAGGTAAGATGCTGCTGCTAATGATGTTCCTTTTGTCTCCTTGAGGGTTCTGCTTCTCTGAGGTTCGAGGGAATAGCTGGACACGGTGAGCGTCACGTTGCAAGCTGCAAAGTAACACGAAGCATGTTCTGCAGTCAGGGTGTGGTTTATATAGCCCAGGTAAAGTAGTACCAGGGAAAGTAGTTCCAGACCTGCCACACCCAAAACACTAGACTGCATAGATTGGTTCTTAGGGAACCAAGCTATGTGGATGCCTCCATGTTGGCTGACAATACAATAAAGTAGTTCCCAAGCACATTGGTGTTCATGGTGTATGAGCCTGGCGCCATAGGCACCAGGACTGGCCCCATGAGGGCTTTTGAAGAGGATGCTGGGCTCTAGAGGCCTGAGTCCTGACTCCACCTGGCCAATGGGTTTGCCAGAGAGGGGTTTGGGCGAGGGTCGTGAGAGTTTATGGAGTAAGGCAACAATTGGACGACTGTGCTGGAATGGTGAGATTCACTATGAACTCACAAGAAGATCCACAAGAATTTCTGATGTACATACTATTAGTATTGGAAAACAAAAGTATACCTGTAAATGAAATCTTCCAAACTTCGTACATGTGGAAACATACATGCACTCTCTGTAACAAAGTGATACAGGAAGAAATCCCAAATGAGCGATTTGTGTATATTTCCAAACCAAATTGGGAGAGCATTCCTTTTCAGCAACTTGTACAAAATGCAAACCATGGCAAATTATGTAGTAATTCAGACAATCGCTCTACGTTACTGATACAATCACGTAGTGCCTACATAATACTTATGCTTCTACGTTATAATGCAGATGGCACCAAAAACAACTGCAAACTAACTGGATTTATACACGGTCAAGTATCACTTGTAAAGAAAACCTTTACAACAGTAGGAATAATCTACCATGCAGATGCTACAACCAATGCAGGTCACTACACTTCATACATTAAAAAAGAATTGTGGATGGTTTGAATGTAATGATAGCACCATTACTCTAAAGCAGAGGTTGCCAGCTAACCTAACAAATGCGTATTTAATGTTCTTGAAGCCAAAATTGACGAAATAATGTGCACTTCAAAATTGTGAACCAAGTAAGTGAAAGATTACAAATAGTTAGAATACTCCCACAGGTATCTAACTACCCACCAGGATGGAAGAATGACACAAATAAATGATTATCACCGATTGTTGGAAATCAATGTACAGGCAGAATATGCCTATACGTATCCAATTGTAGTTGAAGATGGGCAGGAAGGCAACAAAGAAAACATTAATCGGAAAGATACAGGAACCAGGATATGTCAACGACACAAATGAATGAGTATGACAAATCTGTAGGAACACATGCACAGTTAGAATACGCCTACAGGTATTTAACTACCCAACAGGATGGAAGAATGACACAAATAAATGATTATCACAGATCGTTGGAAACAAATTCACAGGTAGAATATGCCTATAGGTATCTAAGTGTGGTTAAAAATTGGCAGGAAGGCAACAAACATAACATTGATCAGAAAAATGATGAAAACACTGAAAGGAAAAAATGAAGTTCTTAGTTGCTTAAGAAATGAAGGTTTTTTTTAATCCGACAAGGATTTTTTCCCCCAGACCCAAGGATTAGATAAGCAAACACAGAAACTGAGCGCAATGCACAGTACACTGGTTTGTAAAGTAAAAATTAGGGTCTAAAAAAAAATAACTGCCTATTAAGCAATGTGGTAAATGTGGAAAATTTGCAAACATTAACACACCTTTTTCTTTTATCACAGAAGTGCAAAAAGTGATACTTCCGCCAAATACGAAAAAGCAAACATAAAAAAAGTTTCTGGATTGTGAACAAAGTAAGGAGTAAGTATAATGGCAGGCATTTTCTACACATGGGAATGTACTTGCCTAATGTGTGGTAGTAATATGCTGCAGTGCCTGTAGGCTGGCCTTTCGTCTGCGGTGAGTAACCTACCACCTACGCCATACAAACAAGTTGCAAGGAGTACAGGTTCTATCTACAAACATCACTGCATATGTGAAACATGGTCCTTGTAAATTAGCTGCTTATAAAGTTACTTTTCGGACCATCGTCTGCAGCCATGAAGTGAAGAAACTAGGGCATCAAAAGAACAACGAGAATCCACTGCACCCATATTAACTTGTAACTCCACTACTTATGACTTCTGTATTGCATGGATGGGCTTTAGCCATGCACCCAAGACTGCAGGGTCTCCCCACAACCACCTCGGTGATGTGTGGTAGTGGGGGTTATTCTATAGGTGTGTTATCCTGCTGTACCTCTGCCCAGAGGCTTCCCTCATAGGTGTATGTCTGTAGATCTTACATGGGATTGGTGTGCAGTGTCTTCCAAGTGCAGTACTTAACGCTTTCATGTTGGGGGCATGGCCTTCGGCCATGGACCCAACACTGCATGCACTCCCCACAACTTGCCAATGAAAATGCAACACAAGGGGTGTATGTATGATTGGCACATGCGGCGGTGGGTGTGGCCAGGGCATAGAGTCTTGGAAGTAAGGCCTTTGGCCTTTGGCCGACGGCCATGGATCCAAGACTCTAGGCACTGGCCACAACCACCGTAGCATGTGCCAACCATGGCAGCGAACTAATGAATATACTAATACCCATTGGAAACAGTAATGCATGTGTCCCTACAAATCTAACAACTCCCCCATGCACTGCACGGGCTGAAATACTGGCCCTATTGGACCCCTCATTTTCTGTGCGTACAAGGAGGCCACAGAACATATGTCGTAAAGTATGTATAACTGTATTATTGGGTGCATGGCCTTCTGCCTTGGACCCAAGAGAGCAGGATGTTCCCACAACCACCTCTTTGTTTTTGGGTGCATGGCCTTTAGCCATGCAACCAACACTGCAGGCACTCTCCACAACTTGCCAATGAAAATGCAACACAAGGGGTGTATGCATGGTTGGCACATGCTACGGTGGTTGTGGCCAGGGCCTAGAGTTTTGGAAGTAAGGCCTTCGGCCTTCGGCCTTCGGCCGACGGCCATGCATACAAGACTCTAGGCCCTGGCCACAACCACCGTAGCATGTGCCAACCATGGCAGCGTACTAATGAATATAATAATAGGCATTGGAAACAGTACTGTATTCACAGCATGTAGGCAACTTCAATGTTCCCTAACACCAGACGTATCCGTACAAATGTAACAACTCCCCCATGCAATACACGGCCTCAAATACGGCCCTTAAATAGTGGCACTATTGGACCCCTCATTTTCGGTGCATACAAGGAGGCCATAGAACATACGTCATTAAGTAGATGTAAGTGTACTATGCGTACAAGATGTCCATATACTTTAGATCCTGACGGCTGACTCCCAGAACAAGTGCATTAATCACGCATATTTGAAGACTGTAGCCCCTGGCCACTACCACCGTAGCATGTGCCACCCATTGCGGCGTACTAAAGATTGTAATAATAGGCATTACGAAAAATAATACGGACACGCCATGTTGTCAATTTCAATGTTGCCTACCTATACCACCGTGCTTTCAAGATTTACACATTTCCTAACCACTACATGCAGTCAAGTGTTACAAATTTCCTGCCCACTATATGGACTGAAGTGCTATCGTTATTATCCCCCACATTTACTGTACGTACAAGGTGTCCATAGAAATTACATCATGACAGCCGAGGAACAAATGCATACATCACCCATTTCTTTCTGTGTGAACCTTTCCCAATGCTCTGTGCCACAGCAAAATAGGGTAATGGAAAAAGCATATATACGCTGTATATTACTCTGCTTTCCGCGGATCCAAGATGTCAGGCGCATCCAAACCATCTGATGCAGAAGACGTCTCGCAGCAGCCAATGGACAGAGACGTTGCATGTACGCGGTCAAGACGGTAGCCCCTTAGCCAATTGGTTTCTTGTTCGTCGACCGAACAGGGAAGTGTGACCGCAGAGCGAACATAGATATCACTAATTATTTCTGACCTACTTTTTCCTAATTATAAACGAACATACTACATGTATGGTGACAAAATTTACAAAAGCACGCTTTTTGGACCAAGCCCCTGTACCTGCCGCAGATTTCGTAAAAATTCGTCCAGCGGTTTCACCTGTAGCCGTGCGCAAAGTTTTTCCCCCATTCAGTCTATGGGAAAAAAAGACGTTTTGGGACCCCCCCTATAACTCCCCTCCCCTGGACGATTTCTCACCAAACTGTACAATTCAGAGTGGGCCATATACTTTTTTTGCAAAGTCTGGTGAGGATTCGTCCACGGGGAGCGGAGTTCTAAGCCGCCCAAAAAGTGCTCTTCCTATGGAAACAGCAACTTAACCATAACTACATGGCCACTACCGTGGCCATGTAATATATATATATATATATATATTATATATATATATATATATATATATATAATATATAAAAGTCACATGAACACAGATACATCCTTCACCTATACTTTACACTGTCACAAATACACTGCAACACAATAACCCAGTCACAGAAACTGAAACACCCCAACACACGCACACACACAAACACTCTCCATTATTTGAAAACACATAAATATATTAGGTCACTATTGCTTCCTCTCCATCACCAGGTCCAAGCTGTTTTTTTCTGTTTGCAGTTCTCTATGCTTCCGTGAGTTGAAATATGCAGTCGACCTTCTAAGAAAGTGCAACCTGGGAGCACAAAAAAAGCCACATGCTCTTGCCATCTTCTGCTCTGCATTATCCAAGTCCTGACCCCATAGCTACAATTATGAGCAAGACTCGCACCACAGATTCTTGCTGTGTCTGGCAGAGACTGACTGGCAAATCAAGGTGGTCAATGGCCTAACAGTAAGCCCGGACAACAGAAGGTGGTGAGGGGCAAGGAATGGGCTTGGTGTGATGGGCAACTAAAGGGTGTGAGTGACAAGGAAGTCATCATTGAGCAATGTGGGCATGGAAATGAGGTGCGAGCAAGATAAGGCAAGGGAATTTAATTAATGGATGGAGCAAAAGGTGAACAAGGTCTGAAAGTTAATTGTAAGAAACAAGGGGGCACTGAACATATGTTGCAAGAGAATGATGGGCAAGGAAAATAGGGTAAATGAGATGGAAGTACACATCTCAGCAGGTTGTCTGTTGCTCGGATCTATGTCTGACCTGCATGCTAATGCACCCAAATGTGGGACTTACTTGACCCCCTTACATTTTCTGACTAAGTGATGCATACTTGCCTTATGAAGATATGTGTCAGTTACTATTTCTTCTACAACTTCTGAGGTTGATTTATCATGTGACTTGGTGATTTGAAAGTACACATAATTGTACAGAATAAGATTATAATTATAGTAAGTGTTCATTAGAATTATAATCTTAGTCTGTTTGTCAGACGTATTTGCCTCACGATAAAGACAATTATCAGGCTTCCCCCTTGTAGATACATTGGTGCTTTTGAAAAACAGATTTATTGAACCATACACTAGTTTGGCCCTTGCATAACACCTTTGCAGAATTATTTTTGTTTGGATCTAATATTGAAGATGGAATAGATACCAATCTTCCACCCGTCATACATTATATGATCCTGAGCAAATCACTTTTCATCACTGTTTCTTATTTTCCTCAACTATCTGTAGAGAAAGCATCACTCATATGAGTTTCTACTCTATTGTGTTACTCTATTAATAATTTTAACAATGTATCTTAAGCATACTGGTGAAGAGGCAGGATGGCAAGCGAGGGCCTCATGTTGTGGGGGTGAGTGCACCTGGTGCAGGTATGGGTTTTGTGTTGTGGGCTGAGAGGCGGGATATAGGGATGGTTCTCTTGCCATGCAAGCTCATGTTTGAGTCTGAGTGAAAACCCAGACCCCTGCTTCAGCAATGGCTGTGCTCTACCAATGAATTCTCTAGCTTTGCCACTTTTTTTTACATTGTTCTAAAACTAAAGATGAGTTGAGAGGAGATGTAGACTGCTGACAAATTACAAACTGTAACACATTTTTTTATTATTATTTGCATTTGTATTTTTTTAAAGTGCTCACGCAGCTATCAAGGCGCTGTTACAGGAATTGTTTGTTTCAGTTGCGTAGTTGTTTTGTCTCAGTTGCATATTTATAATGTGCTTGAATACCTAGAGGTTTTAAAGCATGGACCCGGGGATCGAACCTGTGTTGCTTTATGTCGTCTTGCTTCCAAGGCGAGCACGCCACCGCTGAGCTATCCCCCCAGGGCTCAAATCCCAGCTTTCCCATTTCAACAATGATATCATCCTGGTGAAATAATTGTGCTAAGTTTGGTAAGTGGGAGAACTTCCAAGGGTCCAGGTCTCTAAGAAACCACAATCATAACTGGAAAATATGTTGCAAAAAAGGAAAGTAATGTCAATGAGGTCTACTATATATACTTGAGAATGTGTGTGGAGGTGGAGAGGTTGGCATTGAGATTACTTATTATGGATGTTGGCGCCACTGCACTGTGGGCTTGGGCCATTGCACTACCCTCAAGGCCAAATGTTGCCATTCCTCCCTTGCTTATACCATTTTCGAGTATCTATCTCATCTATGCACCATATGGCAGAAAGAAAAGTGAAACAAAAATGACTCTCTGCAGTCCTTCTGCTACCGAGATGCCAAATGTTCAGAGAGTTTCTCTCCTTCTACCAAGCCATCTGGGGGTCTGCAGTGTAGTAGATTGGAGAGCCTCACGTTCTCCCTCTTCCAGATCAGATACTTAAAACATGGAACCAATGCCCACTGTTTCTATTCACATTGAGCATTCTAAGGGGATGTGTAGGTGCATCTATGTCCATCCAGTATGGGAGCATATTTGTCTTTTTAAAGACAGTGTGTGGGCTAGCCCACTTCTATTCTAAAGTCATGGGAATTGGCGGCTTTATCAAAAGGTCCTTCAGGCCAGTTGGATAACCAGTGAGCAATGCCTTGTGCTCAAACCATTGTTTAATAAGTGTCTGACTAACATTCAGGTAGTGCATGAGCTAGGCCATCTATTTATGGATGATCTCCACATAATCCACCATCATGGGCTGGACTTCAACTTCCTGCCACCCTTCATCAACTAAAGGGCAGGCCCCTTCCAACTGATACCCATTCCTTTCTAAGGAACGTCCCTGTAGGCAAGCTGCATGGTAAGTGGAGCTCCCACTTGTGTGTCATGTGATCTACCCACTAGAGCTTTCATCTGGGGTTAGTAGACTGGGGGGAACTCAGACAATGGAATCAAACGCTAGAAAACGGATCAAAATGATCTCCTTTTAGATGCCTCTTTTGATGAATCTCAAGGTGTGATGGTTGTCTTGGAAATTGACTAATTATAACTAGTTGTGAGGTGCACAACTACTAAATTAAATCAGTCCCACAGGTGGTTTGTTGGTTAGTGGGACCTACAATTTTGATGGAAATCCTCTCAAAACATACCTAGCACAGGAAACAGTACACACGCCCCATCTGTTTAGCCACTTGACTTAGAAGGCAATTGTCACGTTGGACATGTGCAGTAACACTCTACTTGGACCACCATGATGCTCTAGTGGGAGTAATAATGCAACCACTCCATTGTTGTGTTCTTCTGGGGTTGTATGCGAGAGGTACTTCAGGCTCTAATATCATGCACACTCCAGTATGATCCTGAATCAGGGTCTTTGGGATCACTATACAGAAGTCCAATTTCAGAGTCAATTTTGAACTTTCTGGTGGTCTTTCCTTTTGTCCTAGCCCTCATCAGTAGGAAGCTATGTATGGGCCTTAGAGACTTCAGCATGGTCTGGCCCCATCCCTGTAAGAAACTCTGGGATCTTCTGCAGGTCTTTAAATTCTGGCAATGAAATCTCTTCAGTACTCTGAGACTCCCTTCTCACAAAAGAACATCCATAAGGTTCATGGGCTCACAGGACAGCTTAATGGGCACTAGGGCCTGGTGCTCCATCTGATAAAAGAAGCAAGGACTGGTATACTGGTGTCGGGTTGGCACTAGTGTTGCATGAGGTAAAGGTCAATTTTCTACTCGTATAACAGTGTTATATGTGATTAACTATTTCCGGTGTTCCTACGCACCCATAGAAACCATGAATATCTCCAAGAGGATGTCTATATACTCCTTGTCTAGGTCAAATGTGGGACAGGCAGTCTGAAAACATAAAGGCTTACTCATGCATCAAGTATCCTTATTCCGTTGAGTAAAAGCCTGCCAGTCCCAACACCTGTCTGAGCTGCTGATGTACCTGGTCTTACCAATATCCACTACATTAATTATACTCTCTTGTAAGACGAAAACCACAGGATCCTTAATTTCTATTTTGGGGCATGATGTGCTGAGGATTTCAGTCCTCCTGTTTCTGAAGAGACCTCTGCCCTTTTTGGTTTCCAGGTGAGAGACCCCCTCATCTGCTGCAATCGATAGCCGCCTTTGATCAGTCACCTCAGAGTCGGCAAGGACTTATGTAAATACATGAAACAGGAGTCCAAGATGTGATTTAGCATAATGAGATTGAACAACTAATAATAAGTGTCCACTTGTTCCAATAGATCCAACCATTCAAGCTCCTCATTACACCATTCACTGCATTTCCCTGACTCTTTCCTTTAGTTAGGTGAGTCCTGAAAACTCTGTAAGCACTGTATTGTTGTCTTCCCAAACCATCTTACAAGTGGATCTTTCATGCAGCTATCACTCCTTTTCTCTTTTATACCAAACTCTATAATTACTTGCCTCAAGCGCATGCACACTGGCCATCACTTTTAGATGATAGGGCTGAAGGAGACTCAGCTCCTCGCCTGTCCCCTTATGTTACTTGGGCTGCTTACCTTGAAGGTTCCAGCTTCAATCTCTCGCACCTGAATTTCATTCATGCTTCTGTCTTATTCCTTTCCTGTGAGCTCAGCTCCCATCTTCCATTGCTCCATTCAGTATCTGTTTTGCTCCAGGTAAAGGGGGCCTTCTGTTCTGCCAGCTGGGCTCTTTGCAGGTCCAGCACCCCTTGCGTCATGTTAAGGGCATCTCATTCAGGAGCCATCATCGTCCGAATGTTGGCTCTTGCAGGGGACACCGATGTTGGTGACTTAGCTCTGGGGGAAGTGTAGGAGGTGACACTGCTCCCTAGTCTCTCAGCATATTCTAGGACCCAATGTCCCTCTCCACTGGGTGCTTGTGTGTGCTCTCTCTGGAAAATAAAGTCTTATCAACATTTCTTTTGTCAGCTAGTTTGTTTTGAGTATGTTTCATTGCTCTTGCAACTCATCTGCCTCAATGCTGCTCTTGATTCTCTGCTCAATAATCGCCACTTCATCTTTCTGTCTCTGGCTCTATTGCACTCAGTGCTTCAGCTTTAGTAATAGGTGTTACCAGATGTCTTTCAGCCAATCCCCACTGGTGCTGAAAGATGTTCCGAACATCCCCAATTCTGGGATTAGGAGCCAGCAATTCTTTCCCAAATCTAGACAAACAGTCAACTCCTTATCTTCCCTGGGCCACCTAATCATATCTGTGGTTACACAATCAAGCTTAGCACTCAGGAGAGAACAGGGTGGGCAAGAATACAGTTAGAATAGTATTACTTTCAATAAAGCAATGACCACAAAGATGTATATATTGAAATATACTGTGGATCTCATAAAAGATCAAAAGGGCTGTAAGAGGTAAGTCATCCATGTTTACAAAGTTTTAAGTATGACTCTTAATTAGGTATGATTGGCAAATCCATTGGAACCCCTGGTGATGAGTTTGCAACCTCTGCTCTAACCTCTGGTTTAGAAGTCACAGAACTATCACCATGAACAGAAAGAAATCTCCCCTTGTTAAGTGCCGCAGATACTTTCTGCAGTTTCCATCAATGTCCCACTCTTAGCCCTTCAGCAAATTCTTTTTTTCTGCCGAAGGTCTAGAGGAAGTATAACGTTTGCTATCTCCTCTTCTAACTCTTTCCGTATCAACATGAAGTTCCTGATGTGGCATAAGCAGGACGATGAGGGCATGGAATGAGGTGTGGTTGCTGCATATAGCATAGACTCATATTGCAAAGGAGCAGGAAGGGTGATCACGTGCCACACACAGCTCCTCCATCTTCACCTCCAGGTGTTGATAGGCTATGCCCCATGAAGACCAGCAAGATGACCCACATAAAGCACTCACAAGATTCTTCAAGATAAGAGGGTATTGGAGGGGGGGATGACGGGCAGCGCCTGAACATGTGAGGATGTACCTTATGCAGGTTCACCAGGCCTATGAGACATTAACTGGCATTAGATGGCATCAGTAAGATGTCTGAGGCTGTGCTTGGCATATTATGGCAGAACCTGCACATGTGAAGCTGTAACCTACATATAGTGACCATACCAGCGATACATGGTGCCAATTGGCATCAGGCGGCATTACTGGGGCACTTTGAATGTAATGTCATTTAATGTAAAGTGGCCCTGTGTAGTGCCCATCTGCTATTTTTAGGTGGCCTTTCTGTGCCTGACCCTGTAAGAAAAGATGTAGGTTATTAGTAGGATAGAGCGAGAGCAGATGCAAAGCCTTTGGTGGTGATGAGTATCTAATTCCTTAGTGCCACTCCAGTTCTATGTGTTGAACAGTAGCAAATAAGGAATTTGGGGGAGAGCCTAAGATCTGATAGATTACAGAACACTTGGTCTGGCTAAGCCGCTGATGTGGGTGGTGGGTGTGATAGAGCTATAGCAATAGCTCAATGAATGTTAACATGGTAACTGATCGGCATGAGGCAATCATATGGGTGACATTTGAGTGTATAGTGTAAGGTGGTAGGAGATTATAGATGAGTGGGTAGGGGAAGACAAATGAAGGGTAGATGAATTGTGGGGATGAGCATAAGGAGCCATCCAGCAGTGAGGTCATTTCCAACATCTGGGGATTTCATTAGGGCAGTCAGTTGGCCATTGTGATAGTGTGCGATCAAATCCATTTCCGTTGTGTGGTGACTGACCTGAAAGAGTCTAGGTCTCATTACGAGTTTGGTCGGTATCTCGGCTGTAAATCTGCCGAGATACAACCAAACTGTATTTCCATTTCCACCACTGGGTCCAGCGGTATTACCGCCAGTTTACAAGTGGTGGTGCATGTGTTAGTCCCCATTTATGTTGAGTCCATAGGACTCTATGGGGCATTTTGGTAGAATTACAGCTGATGTAATTCTGCCGACATTTGCTGGAAAGTTGGCAAATTTACCTCTATCTAATAGCTGGAGGTGAATCCTCCACATTTTTGGCCAACTCGTAATTGGGCAGTGCAGTAATGCAGCGGTACACAGTCATACAGCTGCATTTAACCTGCACCGCCCATCTCGCAATGAGGCACGCTCATTTTGTTGGAGATATGCATATGGGTACACTTGGCTGGATTTGGAACATAATGGTAGCACTGGGGCTTACTTTATTTATTTGTTTTATTTATTGGATATTTGTAAGGCTTCTATACAACAAATGGTGTTTCAAGGCACCACAAGACAAAAAACGGGGGGGTCAAGGGAGAAAGATAACAATAACAGTCCTACTGGGCCTTGTGACATTTGGATTGTGTAGGTGCAGTAACAAGAAGTGCAAGGCGGGGGGAAGTGCCATTCTGCGCGAAATGCGAAGTACTAGGGTGGGAAGGGAAGTGAAGGGTAAATCATGAAAGCAGAACATAGCGATGGCAGGCTAAGGCACAAAGCAACGAATCACAAATTAATGACACAGAAAAAGTGCACAGCGACTTACGACCCCAGCGCCATCCCGTCCCACCTTTTCCTCAAAGCCACCTCTCTACTAGGAAATCTCAATTGGTAAAGAGAGAATAGTGCCTCAAGATACTGGAAAATCATCATTGAACAGTGATTCCAGGAGGCAAACTTTGTCTGTGTTTTTCAAAACCACATACTTGGTGAAGATTACAGAGACATCTCAGACTTTGGTTTCATCCTGCACACTAAATTGGTGAAAAATTCTGGAGACATCCCAGACCCTTCGTGTTCAAATAATATTTTTTTCTGGAACATGTTATACACCAGAGGCAGTGAGGAAATATTTCCGCCACTCCCGTCCTGATGAAGGCCATTACAACGAAAGCTGAAAGAATACGATAGACCGAAACACCTCTGTGTCAACTTGTTTTTGTTTTAATGTACCAAAAGTGGTGAAAAGACATTGATTGTTGTTGTATATATGCTTTGTATATATTGTGTTACTGTAAAAACCTTGACAATGCAAGGCTCATCTGTACAAATCACTAGATGTCGTTTGTTTATGTAAGAGTTGTGCAAAATGTGTATGTTTTATTGAGATGGTGTTAAACTCACTATACCTTGATGGTATGATATGCTTTGTATGATTTATAGAAAATGCACAATATTTTGGATCAAAATAATTGTCAAAATAGATTCATTCTCGCCTATGTTTTTTGTCCAGATATGCCCTGACCACCTCTCTGCTGATATAAGACTATAGGCAGTGTCTGAAGGACCTAAACCAAACAAGGCACAACATTAATTACCAAATTCAGTGTCTGACCTAAAAGTGAAATTTACAGCACATCAAATCTGTTCAAATCTAGAAACAGTGCCTCAAGGAGCCTGAGAGCACTATGTTTAAACAGAGAGGTTCGCTGAAGTTGCATGTTAACCCCAGGTCTCTGATAATTGTTTGTCCCCATAAGAAAGGCTAATTCTCCTTCAGTTGCCTTATTAGATCTTAGGAGCCCATGACATAAAGACCAACAGACTTTTACAGATTCACTTCAGTTCCTGAGACCCATTGAAATGTGTCCAATTCCTTCATTGTTTGGGATAGAGTCATACGGATGGTGTTTCATACAAATGACATCAGCAACCTGAGCCAGCTTTTGTTGTTGCTGAAGATTAATAAACAGCTGTATTTTTTGATTCTACCAGTCGCTTAGTGTGAAATGCTCCATTGCCAAAGCATAAACTAAGACACAGAGCATCCCCATCTCATTCCTCATGGTTTCTCAATTTGGGGAGACAATTACCCCTAAACCCCTATTCGCACTAAGGGGTGTGTAAAGTTGGAATGAATGGACCATGCCATAATTCAGCCAAATCCACATTTGGGGAGAATTTCTTACAAGTTCACTAAATGATGTGATCATATGCTTTCTTGGCGTCCAGTAACAAAGTGTCCATAGGACATTCTGCAAACCATCATTACCTCGGCAGGACCCTGTTGATATTATCCTGTGTATTATCCTGTGTAAGTCCACTGTATGATCAATAAATCCCACCAGCTCTGAATCAACTTGAAGCACATGATATGTTCGAGATGGATCCCAAGGCAATGGTGTCACATGGAATATGATTGTTACCTCAGCTATGAACTTAGTGACACTTTGGCACTAAGATATATCGATTGATTTGCCATATAAAATAATACATATTTAACATGGTTTTAATTTCTTTCCTTAAAATATACTGCCTGTTTTATATTAGGTATGATACACAGAGTATCTTGCGAATCAGATAATGATAATGATTTGTTATTTTTATAGCGCTTTCACCAAATCACTGTACATAGAACATATTTACATACAATTATCCCCCAACCAAAGTTGGTACGAAGATGTTGATGAAGTGGCCCTATTAGACTAGATAACTATATGGTTCCATAAACACATCAATTTTCTGGATGAATACCACAAAGCAAATCATTTGGCAGTTAAAAGTATGACAAGCAAAGAACTAATATTGGGTAATAGAATAAAAAGCAGACTTGAAGTTGTGAGGCTGATTACATGATTGGGCTAGAATTTACAATGCCTTCTGTTGGGGAAAACCCATGGATAACAAAAAATGTCTTCTGTCTGAATTGGCAGACATAAATCGACACGCTCTTGTACCAGTCTGAAGATCAGCAATGGTGCATTTGCGAAAGCCATCCACCCTGTTTGAGGTTTTAATTTAGACAAACTAAAAGGCAAGACTTCACCACTTGATACGTTGTGTCAATTTATCACAGGGACGCTTCCATCTCTAAAGCACTGTGTTCCTTAAAGAATGATGTTCCTAGGTCCACTTTTCAACCAATAATGTATATACAAAAGTAGGTATTATGTCAACTATGATAGTGCAAACACAGTAATGTTTTAAAACTATAACATACATTCTTTCCTAAAGTTCTCCATGTCTATTGCTTACCTATTGAAATTTCGTAAAGTGCAATTGTATGCAATTCTGTTATTAAGCGCAAAGTCAAGACTGCACTGTGGCCAGAAATCCAAATGTCTGGCATATGCCTACAGTATGAGAATCTCCCAAGAAGTGTCATATTTATAAATACTATGCTAGTTGAACAAACTCAGAACATGTGTGATATGCTTGTTTCTGCCGCTTTTTCACCAGCATGTGTACCTCTCTATCTCAACTCATGGGCCCACCTGTATATACAATTTAAGGTGAGCAAAGCATATTTATTGAGAAAGAATAACATACTTTATTACAATTGGCACACTTTCCCAAACGTCCACAGCACATGGCATGGGGTATAATTAATGCCTCTTCCTTACCATTTTGGTATCACGTTTTGAAACTCTTTATGGAAACAAAAGATAACCCTCCTCCTCATTCTCCCCCTTATTCATTTGTCAAGTCTAATGCCATTTGTCTGAGCCACCTTTCAGAGTTTCTCCTTGTTTTCTCTTTACATGTGATATTCAACAAGCTCTTTCTTTGATGTTGATCTTAAGGACCTCCTCTGACTGCACCGGGATATAGGTGATTTCACAGCAGTAGCATTCTCAACCATTCCTTTACATGATTTCCTAATTCAGCTGGCTTTCTATACATTACAACCTCTGTTGCAGTCTGGATGTTTTATCTGATATTGTGTCTTATGCTACGGTCCTAAAATGTCTGCAGCATATTGATATCAAATCTTCACATATGGCAATAGTCCTATTGGTGGCATACTCGGTCTTACCTCGACCACCTTTCACAGATTATCCATGTGTCTTTCTTAGGGAATATTGTAGAGGAGAAGTCGAATGCCTCTGAAGGAAGTCCTGCCCCTATTCTGTCTGTATGTTGGAAACCGGAAATTGCGACATGTGCAACTTCAGTAATGGTACCTATTACACAAAGAGCCTTTGAGTCTAAGGTATCCACTGAGAAAGCCCTATATGAGGTATCCCGAAGAGATGATGGTCTCCTGAGGAAAGACCCTGAAGAAGTGTGAAATGGAGAGACTGGTGATGCCACAAAAGATGAGCATGATGCACTGAGAAGAATGACCGAAGAAGAAGAGGCATTGGTCTCATTGAATCTAATGGCGAAGTAAAGAATTAAGAAAAACATTCATGTGTGGAATGAAGATTGCACGTGTGAGAAGCACCGCAGAAAATACAAGTCATTTTATAACTGTACAGATGCTGTAATGCAAGTAGGCTAACTAATCATAAAGGCTGGCTATACGTAGTGAATAGACTGCAGACGGTGCCACCAATATACATATGTGTATAGAGTCGGGATATTCAATGTCACAATTTTACTAAGCTTAACCCGTGGAGAAAGGAGGAGTGATATCTATGTGTGTGTCACAGCAAAGAAATAAGCCAAAGCTTGAAGATGGACCAAAGGAAAACAGCTTGGCTTGTTATCAAAAGCTATGGCAGCCAAAACTGGTTATCAGTCCTTGAAGAACAGTGAACGTGAGAACGCGGAGGCATCCCTTGTTAAGGTGCAACGAGGGAACACCATGAGTGCCAAGTTCTCCCTGTTTTAGATAGTTGAGAAAAAAACAGAGACCTTTTTGCCAACTTCCTGAGTCAGTCTTATTGCTTGGTGTGAGAGTTACTCTCGATCCCATCCATCGTATGATGTGTTACCTCGATTAAAAGGACCATAAGGGTTCACTTGGTAGCATGTCAGACCCATCAACAAGCAAACTCCAGTACCTCGGACGCCATCTAGCCGGAAGATTGTGAGGTTTCCTGTGGAGAGTGGGCGATATAGAATTCTTGCAAGAAAATCGAAACAGGTGGGACGGGTCCCTCTTTGACGAAATCCCTCCTGGTTTCTACATGCGCTTTGCGGACAGACAGTGAAAGTGGTCGACTGGAGTGGGGAGTCAATACAGAAGGCCTCGAGCTGAACGAGCGAATGGTGAGTACACTAAAGGGAATGGCAAATTGAGGGGATGGCATTGTGGTCTTTTTGAATGTAATGGGGAAAGTAATGGGTAATTTAGAAAGTAACTGGAAAATTAATGAGTAGTTTAGAAAAGTAACGTGAAGTTTTTTTGTGTGTAATGAGGAAGAAGACCTTAGAGTCCTAACCCACGGGGTTTCAGAAGAGATTATCTCACACTCCAGTTGGAGTAAATTAGGCGGCGTACAGCACAGGTCTGTATAAGGAGATAATCTAAATCCTGTGATCAGGGTATTATTAGTGGCAGAGATAAATAGTGAGCGCTGAGTATTAATGTGAAGAGTCGACTAGTCTGTCTGTTTGTGTATTTGTAATAAGTTAAGGTGTCGAAGAGAAACAATTGTGGAAGGAAAGCTAAGAAAAGGTCAAAAAGACATAGGGCCGCATTACAAGTATGCCGATGTGGAAATAGGTTGCTGGTATATCCGTAGCAACATCTTTTTCTGGACCGGCATAGTCTGAGTTGCGATGCCGGTAACACCGGCATTGCAAGTGACCCACCGCACCTGGCAACACCATTGCGGGTATCTGCGGAGACACGCGCCAGCTGGCCCTGAGATACCAACATGGCGTTAGTAAGTGCACATTGCAAGGTGCACAGATATGCAACCACCGGCATGAACATGCCGGTAACAACTTGAAAACGATTCCGGAAACACCTGCATTGTTGACCAGGCTGTAAGTGGATTCTGGTGTGTAAAAGCATGCCACAGGTGCACAGAATCTGCACAAGTGTCCGCAATGGTCTGTGCCACAGCAAAAAGGGACCCATACCCCACACCCCTTCCAACACCACAATGTTAGTAGTATCTGTAGCAGTACTGGAGCTGGAGGCCATGCCTGCAGAGCTATTAATTGAAGAGGCAGTGAGGCAGAGGATGCAGCGGGGGCACTTGAAGAGAAGGAGGGCTATCATAGGACAGCAAATCCCCAATGTCCAGCAGGTAGCAGCCCACAGGCAGCCACCAATCCCTCACTTAAGGGCCACACCATTCAACCTCAGCCCAGATCAGATCCATACCCTGTACCGACTAGAAAGGGACATCATTTCCTCAATAGTGGACCTGATCCATGATGACCTGGTCAGCGTCATCAATATCTGCACAGCCACCCCCCTCTTGCTGAAGGTAGTGTCGGTGCTACACTTCCTAGCCACAGGCACACCAGACACTGTCGGTGAGCTGCATGGAATATCACAACCCTGTTTTTCCTGTCTGCTATTACAGGTGATTAATGCAATCATGTGTCACGTACGGGACCATGTCATCCTACCCAGTACTTCTGACCAGACATCATTAGTGCCTTGGATGGCACACATGTGGTGCTGGTAGACAAGCATGCTGTGGAGGCAGTGTATAATAACAGGAAGCTCTTCCGTTCACTGAACTTGCAAATGGTGTGTGATGCCCGCCACCTCGTTACCCATTGCTGTGCCAGATATCCCGGGTTAACACACGACTCCATGGTGCTGCGGAACTCAACGCTGCCTCGGTACATGGCAAGACACGCAGGACAATGTACCTGGCTGTTGGGGGAGTCTAAGTATAAGGCCATATGCAGTTTTGAATTTGGGGGGGTATTAAACAGCATAGCATGCCTGGCTGCTGTGTGAGATAAGTACAAGGCCATGTGCAGTGTTGTATAATGGCCCAGTATGGCAGCCATGACCAGCGGATGTGCACACTGCATGCATCAATCCATCATTTCTTCCACAGCCATTTCCTGAAACAATTCCAAAACCACCATGTAAGTGAACAGAGGCCGGATATGGCAGCAAAAGGGGAAGGCAGATCAAGAGCCAAGGAACACATTACTGACAACTGTAAACCAGGCACACCTCAAACATTGAAGTGGAGATGACCCAACTCAGTGTTTGGAGTGCATGAAATGTGCAAGTGTGAAGGTGCAACACAGTAGTAGTATGCGAGAGTGCAAGTCCTTGACAGGCGTGTCTCTATGTATGAATGAACCCATTGCCTACATAAGCACATCTATCCTGTACAGCGTAAAACTAAAGAACTACATGTACCAGAATGAACCACACCATAGTGACAATGACAAGCACATACACAGTCAAGCAAAAGCACAACTCATGATGCAGGGCCAGAGAATGCAGACGCACCCACAAAATAATTTTTGGCTGCACACAAACTGGACAGGTACACTGCCTGTCACATCCACACAATCACACATGCATCTCATAGAAATGCAAAATGTACAGTCGTACATGGCCATATAGCTGGAAATCTTCTGTAACACATTAATTACATTTACATCCATTCCATGTGTGTCTATTGTATAGAAAGGGTCAGAGATCATGTTGTCTGTGAATGTCCCATTTGAATGCCACTGCACAACACCCCCCCCCCCCCCACACGCATTCAAAGTGCCGTTCTGGTACCCAAAATTGGACATATGCTAGCTGAAATCATTTTTACTTGTTCATGTTTGTCTCCTCAAATCAACACGAAACAGACTGTGCAAACAACATGAAATAATCATTTAATTGACATGTACACTTTCTGTTGCTCCAGTGCAGGTGATGGTGGGCTTCCCATGATGCCATGGTTGATGATCGCCATCAGCCAACCCCTCAACATACACGAGCAGGCATACAACCGTGCCCATGTACGTACTCGCGGCACCATAGAACCGACATTTGGCTTGTTGAAGGCCAGGTTCCGTTGCCTCAGCAGATCAGGGGGAGCACTGCTGTACAACCCTGAAAAGGTTGGGGAAATTGTGCTTGCCTGTGCCATGTTGCACAACATATGCATCAGGCGCAACGTCCCCATGACCCCCAACATGGCCATGCACCCACCAGTGGACGAGGACAATAGTGACGATGAGCTTCTTAGAGCACATTGCCACGATGGAATGGATGGACGTTTCACATGTGAAGCCCTCAAACACCACTACCTCTGAGCACCTGTTACACACACGGCACAGGACATCTAGCACACTGGGCACTGTACATGAATAAATGCAATCACACTGAAAGATCAATATCCAGTCATAATTTCTTTTGTAGCACCAAATATATTATGAGATAACAAATATGTACATGCTTGGAAAGTCTTAAATCATTCTATGATCCCACCCAACTATCCCTCCCCACTCCCCTTCAACTATACCCACTCCCCATCCCCAACTGTCTCTCCCAACACCCCATCCCCAACTATCCCTCCCAAACCCCCTCCCCAATTATACCCACACCCCAACTGTCCGTCCCCAACTATACCCACAGCCCAACTGTCCCTCCCCAGCCCCACCCAAACAATGGCCTATTTCCTGTCCCTTTTGGGTTCAGAGGTGCAGCCTTCTGCAGGCCAGTCAGCCACTCAGAACGACGCCTTGGGCTGCTCTGTTGGGAACTCCCTGTTGTGGAATTTGTGGATGGAGGTGGCGGCATGGCCAGGTGCCTCTGGTCCATGAGGCCCTGTGTAAGACTGGAGGGGGGGTCTGTACTTCTGCTCTCTATATGGCAGAGGAGAGGCACAGAGGACCCCAGCCAAGTTTCTCTATTATTGGTATCGTGGTGGAGCTATCAAGGCCTAGCTTCTCAGGAGGTGATGCAGGCTGGTTCTTAAGTACAGTGTAGTCCCCAAGCACCCACAAAGGAATGTCCGCACACTGTATTAGTTAAAACACAGTTTTTATATAATTAATATTCAAGGTTATGTACAAGATCACGATAACTCACTTGGTACTCAGTTTTCTATAATGGCAAACATACAGTTCTAAGTGGTACCACAATTACTATTCAATCTCTTTAAAGTGCATCAACTGTACGGTTAAATGTCACACAAATCAGTTTCTAAAGATACCCAACATTAGATATAGGCGGAAAGCAAGATGATGAGAACAATAGGCAGAATACTGGCCTCTACCGTTAGACACAATTCTGTGTGGAGATCTCCCCACCTGGGCAACCTGTAAAATAAAGATATATCACAAGCCCAGTCCATATATTGTTCTAGAAGTCATATTTCCTTCTAAAATAGTTCTACAACCCCAATCTACCTGGAATAGCAGAGTTTGCCGTCGGGTCATCAACAGATCCTTCTTGAGTGGCTCCCTTTAAAACAGGAGCCATGGATCGTCGAGATCCTATGAGGAAAAAGATTTGATCAACGACGGCGAAGCGGAAGCTTCGTTCCTAGCGGTGCTCGTCGGCGACGGAGCATTGGCATCCTCCAAGGAAGAGGCGTGCGGGGCACCTCAGTGTCGATAGTTCTGGACCGCAAAGAGTTTGAAGAACTGTGGCCCAGCAAGGGCGTCGAGTCTTCAGGGTCTTTGTGGTCTTTGGGTGGTGGGAAACCCACCGGCGGATGCTCCTTGGCAATCGGCGGCCTCGACTTTCTCAGGCCGGACAAAGCAGTCGACGGTGCAGGTGAGAGCATCCTTGGATCAAATGTTACTTAGGCAACGCGAGCATGGCGGCTCCTGTCGGCAATCACGGTCGTCGACGGTGGCGGACAACAGTCCGGGCCCTTCTCCTTGTGATTCCGAGGCAGTCCCCATCTCCGGTCGGCAGCCTTTCGTAGGTCTGTCTACCAGGGAGCACTGGCAAAGATTAGCAGTGCACAATGGACCCTCATAGATCGGGAAGAGGGCACCTTACCAGGTCCTCTCTGGGTCAGTCCTTGGAGACACAGCAGCTTTCAGATTGATGAAGAAGGGCAACAGCAATTCTTGTCTTCCAGCAGGGCTTCAAGGTTAAGCTTCAGTTTTACTCTAGTTACTCTTCGTAGTGGACTTCAGCTTCTGAACACGAATTCTAGCAGTGAGAGGCCCACAGATATACTAGTTGATACCCCATTCATTCTGCTGGGTCACACTCAGGCAACCAATCAGTCAGAAGGGCATTCATGCAGGTAGGCAGCCAATCAGGTACATAGTGCATTCAGGCCATTCACTTCTCTCCAGACACTCACAACAAGTTATGTATATTGGGACAAGTACCCAGCCATTCAACACTCCACACTGCATACATACCAGTTTCAGGCCGGGCTGTCTCAGTCATTGTGTCAAACACCAGAAACCAGACATCCACAACAAGAAGTGCATATTGGTCACACACCCCATTCACCCAGGTCCAACCCACAGGCGTACCCCCAACATAGAGTCACTGGGAAGGCTCCAGCCAGTCTGGCCTGGACTTCACAACAACATCATATATGGAACTTACACTCACCAGCCAGTCAGGGGGAAGGGACAGAGTCTTGGTAAAACAAGGTAACAGGCAATGGAAGGCAACAGGCCACAGGGGCCATCTTGTTTCTATCAGGAATCTACTGATTCCAATGACAGGGCCTGGGCATCCCAAAATGGAGGACGCCCAGGGCACCTGTCAGTTCAGCATGGAGCTGCCACCAGCCCGTACCCTGCTCTGTGGGCCACACACAGGTGCCCAAAAACATACACTAGGGGAACATGGTTGTACCCCCACCCATGGGTGCCATAAGGGTATCCGATGGGTCTGCACACCAAACCAAAAGAGAGCTGCACCGCCAGGAGTCCCACATGAGCTCCTGCGCAGAAAACATGACAGAACACACAATAAAAACAGTAAAGGACAAGGCTACGGTGGCCCTGTCCCTCTGATGCATTTCTAGCATCACACCTTGCACCAAGAGGGAAACTGACAACATCACACTGTTCCCCTCCCTCACAGGGTGGGACAGTGGTAAAATGGCACTTGTGGATCTGCCCTGTGCCCATGCGTTTCTTCTTGTGCTGGCCTGAAGTACCTACCGCATTACTTGGGCCTCATGCAGGTGCTGTTGGACCATTGAAGGCAGGGTTTCCTGCTGCTGTTCCATTCTTGCCAGGTGGCCTTCTATGTCCCCGACATTGCATAGAGGTGAGGTTTGGGGTTGGGGCTCATTATGCCCACGGGACTGAAGGCCATGGCCTCTGAATAGCTGTGGTCTGCATTCATGCTTCCTACTCCACCATTATCCCCAGTGTCCACATCTTGACCCCCTTGTGGAGCCTCTTGCGGAAGGCGTGCAGGTGCCTCATGGTTTGGGGCTGTCTGGGGTGCAGGTGCCTCCTGGTTTGGGGCTGGCTGGGGTACAGGAGTTGTTGCCCTCTCTCATCTGCTGGAGGATGCAGTTGAGTCCTGTGTGGATGTGGTTATGGTCCGGCTGTGGCGTGGCCTGGTGGTCCGGGATGCACTAGGCTGTTCAGCCTCATTGGCAGATGATGTGCCTGTGGGGGTCAGAAAGGCAGGGCATCAGTGATAGGTGTGAATTCACGAGACAGCCATTAGTGCTAGTACTTTCCAATGGCAATGCTGTGTCATGGACATGGTGGTGGTGATGGCATTTTGCACACGTGCCTGTGTCAGGGATGCTGTGCAGGTGCATGTGTGGTGTGCGAACATGGTGTTTGCAGTGGCTGTTGTGTGGTGTACTGGTGTTTTCTGGTTTGGGTGGTATGGTTGTGCCACACAAGCTGTATGATATGGTGCTGTGACTGGTTGTGACATGGATATGTTACACATGTGACTGCTGCCTATGGCAGTTACTGCATTGGTGAAGATTTAGCGGTATAGGCCGTGGTGGATGGGACGAGTGGTCCACATATATCATTGATGTGTGCGGCTGGTCATTTGCTGGTGGTGGAGGTGCTTGACACTGACGTGACTTTGGGCATGTGCTAGCACGGCGGTGACAACAGAAGTTGTGCTGTTTCAGGGGGATGTGTGTCTGAGTGCCAGCAGGTGTACTTGTGAGGGTGATACAGGGTGCCCGTGTGATGTGTGAGTGGTGTATGAATGTGGTATGGGTGCAAGGTCTATGTGGATGTGTGCAACCAGGTAGAGGGGGGGGGGGCAGCAGGCCTGTACTGGCGTTGGGCACAACATTATTTATTTATTTTTATTTATTTACATTTATAAAGCGCTCACACAGCCCGCAGGCATCGAGGCGCTGTTACAGGAATTGTTTGTTTTTCTTAGTTGCGTAATTGTGTTTTTTTGTCTTAGTTACGTATTTATAACGCGCTTAAACACCCGGAGGTTTCTAAGCGCGGACCCGGGGATCGAACCTGTTGCTGCTTCGTGTCGTCTTGCTTCCAAGACGCGCACGCTGCCGCTGAGCTATCCTCCCGGGACAACATACTTGACATTTTTGCCTACTCAATTGTATACAAGCTGTGTGATCTGACATTGGGTTTATGGGTACTCACCTACCTCATCCGACGTGATGCCTACAGCCTCCGCTGCACATACTCCCTCAATGACCTCGAGGTGCAAGACGCTGCTGCATGTTTCTTCCCATGGCTGCAGGTGGATGGGAGATGCAGGTTTGCCTCCTGTGCCCATGCCATGGCTGCTCTGCGCTGTGCTGACAGGAGGTTTCGCACCCTGAGACATAGATCGTCCCAGCTTTTGCGGCAGTCCCAGACTGTTTGGGGTGTCATCCCGGCTGCCGTGACCTTCGGTGTCACCTCCGCCCAGATTGCCTTTTTGCGCATTTGTTCCTGCAGCCGTAGGCCGCTGCTGAACACCTCATCAGCATGCTTGGTTAGTGTGTCGGCCAGCATGTTTAATTCAGCCTCATTGAACCTCGGCTTACACCTCTGTTCTGTAGATACCCTGTCAAACATGTCTCTGGTTGATTATCTGTGCTTGGGATGTGGCTGTCACTCCTGTGCACAGAGGATTGCAATGGATTGTATTTTGTTAATGGCCGCCGGACCATTTCCTGTTCTAGTGATCACGTTATTTCTGGTCATGGTAATAACGGTGCCGGTGAGTCCGGTAGTGTGTAGCCCGATTCAGAGTCACCGGCACCGAGAGTGCTTGTGTGTTTTTTTTGGGGGGGAGTTTGGTGGTATTACCGGCATGTCGGTGCAACTGTTTGCAGCATGCCAGAATGCGCTTGCCCACTGACACGATATCAACCGTTGAGTCCGGCAGCAATACCGCACGGACACAGTAGCACTGGCCTGCTGGTAATCAGGATTTTCTTCTGGCATACTCGTAATGAGGCCCATATTGTCTATCTAGAGAAACTGTCGGTACCGATTTAGTGCTAGAGTGAAATTATCAAAAAAATAGAGGTTTTGAGCGGCGATTGTTGGAGCGCGCTCATATTTGTTGTTTTCGGTAAAGTATTTTTGTAAACACTGGTAAGTATTGGCAGTAAATTGAGACTTGTCACAATGGGGGATAGCACTTCTCTGATGCATTTATGTAAGACATTGCCAAAACACATGCTCAAGCTCAAACAGTACAGTGCAGAATGGGTGAAAGGCAGAGCAGATAAGATGTTCATGCCATGGCCACAAGGGGGAAAAGAGAGAGGATCCACCACCTAAGGAGTGGATGCTTAATCAGTGTAAGGAGGAAGGTGCCGAGCATTCTGCTCTCCTTGCCTCAACTGAGGTAAAAGGGGACAGTTCTGAAAACGCATTATTGCATCCGTTAAAGGAACTGAAAGCGGTGGCGGGGTATAGTAATCCAATCTATGAACTGCCTTCTTATAATAGTGACGATAGTCCAGAAGAGACTAAGAGAAAAACAGACAGAGAGCGATAGAAGAACCGGAGGCAAGAAAGGAAACGAGAAGAGGAGTAAGTGCAGAAATTAAGAGAGAAGAGGATACAGAGACAAAAGGAAGAGGAAGAGAGAAGAGCGATGGGTATGGAGAGAAGAAATGAGAAAAGAAGAGGAAAGAGCCAGATGGGAAGCAAAAAAGCAATGAGAAATAGGTGAAGAATTAGAATGAAAAAAGAGACAGGGGGAGTGCAAAATTGACCACATTCAAAAGGATGAAATAGAACCAAGTCCAGTAATTCAATGGGGCAGTATAGAATAGTTCCTCCTATTACAGGGAGCAACGTCAGGGCCATCTAGAGTAACCCTAGATGGCGTCTTAGGCATAGGAAGCATGAGAGATTGGATTGACAAAGCCTATCAGGACTTAAGAGAAAGCAGCAAATCGGGAAGCAGATGGAAGGGAAATCAAACTCTAGTCTTCCAATCACGAAGCGAAGAAAATAATCCATTTAGTCTTGAGCATAGAGTCTTGTCTTTAAGCAGACTAACCTTAGATAAGGGTGAAAGTGATTAGAGCCATACTAGTTGGGGACTAGATATGTCAGACGAAGAGAGAGAATCCTTCAGTGAAGAAGGAAGAAGTGTATCTGCCCCTGAGGAAGGCCTACAGGCAGACAAGGAAGTAAGATGGTCTGATCTAGAAAAACCTAAGTATAGGATGCCAGATCCTATAGCATGTCCAGAGCGCCCTAAAGGACGATTGTCTAGTGAGAAGGGAAAATCACTGCCATATGTAAATTGGTTACGGTCACTGCCAGGAAGAAGGCTATCAGGAACTATTGTCCATGCTATGACAAGGCAGACAATGGGAGCCGATTGCAGATTAGGATTTAGGCAGTTTCCCTTATTGTTAAAAGGAGGAGCAAGACCACAGTATATTCTGTGGCCACAGAGGGGTAAGGATAATTTAAGGTGTAAACTCCCCAGTTTAACAGCAGGTGCGGGAAAATGGATTTATGAGTTAGAGAACATGCTCCTAACAGCTATTCTTGGGGAAAGAGCAGATAAAATTTGGACGAGAGCAGGTTATTCAAGTGTCATGGCACAAAACACAGCACATGATGGTGCACCATTTAATAATTGTAGGGCAGACGTCTCAAGAGCTCTTAGAGTACAGAATCCGGACATATCAGACATGGCTTTGATTACGACATGAAAAATGAAAGAGGAGGAGGATCTGCTTGCTTACATTCAGGACATTCAGGAGCACTGGACTCTTGAAACACGCAAGCCGTGGGGAAAAACAGTGGCAGTATTTTACCACATTTTGTGTCAGGAATTGCCTGAGCAGGTACAAAGGCAACTCAAGAAGTTAATGTGAATGGAAGCAAAACCGTGGCCTGAGATACAGTTGACTATAGTGCATCACTGCCGGCTGCTACAGGAGAAGAATACGATGAAAGACGATGCTACAAAAATTGAGGAATCCAAGATAGTTCAGAAGAAATTGTCAAAATATGCTATAGAAGGGGCGGTATTGACAAGCGGAAAAGGTCTAGGAGTACAGAAAACAGTAGATACATCACAGGCGAATAATCAGTGCCTGATGGATCAAGGAGGAAATGGGTTTATACCACAAGGTAGAGGTATGTGTTTTAGAGGAAGGGGTGGATTTCAAAATAATCAAAGTAGGTTTCAGAATACACAAAATGAAAGTCAAAATGTGCAAGGAGGGTTTAACCAAGTGGGACTAGTTAGATGGGGTCCACCTGTGTGTTGGACATGTGGGATGACAGGGCACATTGCACACACATGCGGGAGCCAAGAGTATGTACAAAATGGTCAATTCTCAAGAGAGGGGGCAGCTTATCCTCCAGCATATAACTCACAATCTAGGGAAGGGTTCACCCAGGATCAGACAGTGTATCAGGCACAAGCGCTGCAAAAACATCAGGCACAGCAACCACAGCAAGCACCACTGAATCCACCACAAGGGCAGTCACAGCATGCTCCCATGCAGATACAGCGGAATGCAAAGACAGGACAATTATTGACAGCTAGAATAGTGGGTGTCACTATAGTAGGAGGGAATACTTTCACAGGTACAGGGCTATGCATGTATCCACAATAGGACAGCTCATAGGGTGATTTGGTGTGTTCAATACTATCTGTGACACCAGACACTCAACAGGAACCAAGGGTTGATGTGACGTTAGGAGGCAAATATTTTTTGTTTCTAGTAAACACTAGTGCAACTCGTTTATGTATACGAGAGGGAAAATATCCAATGTCGGGAATTGCCATGAATGCTCAGGGATTCTCTGGAGCTACGAGTCAGGTTCCTTTTACTGATGAATTACCAGTCTCCATAGGACAGTGTGACATGTCTGTTCCATGGTTGTATTCACGACAGAAACCAGTTAATATCTTGGGAAGAGACTTAATGACAAAACTTAATATGATGTTTTCTTTTACTGACGAAGGTTAAGAGGTCAATTCATGGAATTAATGTGCACTGAAAACTACCGCGCAAGCATGCAAAAGCGTGTGAATCGCAGCGCAAGTGCGAAAATAGCAGCGAAACCCGCACACAGCGATTCATGGAAATCCGTTCGTGTGTAAATCCATGGATGTGTGCTAAAATCCTGCGTGGCGCATGCTGGCGCACACGTCTTCAAACAGCATGCGCTACGCACACAGCGAAAGCGCACATAGCGAAGCGCACACAACAAAAGTAGGCGTAACACGGGGCGTAACACGCGGAATGGGGAAGAACGAGCGAAAATGTGGGCATCACGGGGGAAGTACAGGAGGCAAATGCGCGGAATACCCACATGCGCGCCTACAACACGTATTCATGGAATCGAATGGGGCTAACGCGTGCGCCAAAAAAGACACGCTAATCTGGAAACATGAACACCAGCAGGAAGCAGGCATACGTGGACCCACGCAGCATAAAAGTGCGCACAAACAACAAACAAGCTCAGACGCCAAGATGAATATACCGTTTGTCGCAGCAGTGGTCGTGGGATAGCGCAGGAGGAGGAGGAGGATAGTCAGGCCCAGAATTTTTACACCCAGAACCAGCCTTTTTGGGATGCCTGATGACCAGATGTATGGGAGGTACAGGTTTCCACCTCACATAATACTCGACCTGGTGAGTGAGTGGGAGGATGACCTTACATCACCCACCCTGTGCTCCCAAGCACTGAACCCCTTGGAAAAGGTGTTCAATGTACTGCATTTCTTGGCCACCGGTTCATTTCAGCGGACAACTGCCATAGTGGGGGGGTCTCACATGCCACGCAGTCACGCTGCCTGCACCAGGTGTTGGCCATCATGACTGCACGCCCATCAGTCCGCAGGCACATATACCTGCCCAGAACACCTGCAGAAAGGCAGGCTGTCTCCAGGATTTTTACGAGGTGGCACACTTCCCCAAAGTGCTAGGTTCCATTGACTGCACCCATGTGGCTCTACGTCCTCCCAGGGCAACTGAGCACATCTACAGAAACCGCAAGCATTGGCATTCCATCAACGTACAGGTAGTATGTGATGCCAAGGGAATCATCACCTCAGTATATGCCAACTATCCAGGTTCCACCCATGACAGTTTCATTTACAGAATGTCAACCATAAACCGGGACTTAGAAGCTGGGCGACATGGCGATACATGGCTGCTTGGTGAGTATGAATGCCCCTGCACATGCATGCATGTCAGATACTGAGTAATGTCACAACCCCACTAATGATACCCATTATCACCTCCCCAGGGGACAGTGCCTACCCATTGAGCACCCACATGATGACGTCAATTCAGAACCCCACCACATCACCCGAGGTAAGATACAACACAGCACATATTGCAACCCGGGGCATAGTGGAGCGCACATTCGGAGTGCTCAAGTCACGCTTTTGCTCCCTTCACCGCTCTGGTGGGAAGCTGCTATACGCGCCCCCAGTAGTGTGCAGGAGCATAGTGGCAGCATGTGTCCTGCACAACGTTGCAACACGGCGGGGCCTGCCGGTGGACATGGTGGTGCCCCCACATACCAAACCACAAGCACGGCCACTGCGCATGGGAGGGGAAAAGGGCACGTGGTGAGGCAGCCCATACGCAGCTGGTGGCTAATTACTTCACCTAAAATCACACCCCTGTGGAGTGCACACAGCCCTGGCACATACCAGCTGACAATCAATGATGATGACATAAGGGACAGTCAACTGTCACAACCATACCAGCCTGAGATTGGTCACCTGGAATTGTTACATTGTGTGCATCCCTGCCTGCCGAAAGACAACCAATGCTGTGTCACAAAAAAACACACATTTATGCTGCATGAATGACTACCCCCTTGCAAAATACAACATGAAAATAGCGCCATGTCACCCAACCCCTCCCCAGCTCCGCCACCCAACACACCATGGCATGTCATGCAATGTGAAAGCAAACAAAGCAATGCACAAGACCTGACACAAGTGTCACAAAGTGCACTGTCCCAAATGGAAACTGCCCACAGACAATATGCTCCCAGTAATCAATAACAAACAGCACACATGAACAAATACTTACCACCAACACAATACAGCAACACACCATGAAACATTGCAAAAACATGACAGTACTAAGTCAAAGTAGTGGTAGTCTTACAACCTGAATAAGCCAGCACATCGACCCCTTCCAACTGTAGATTGTTGCTGCCACGCAAATGTGTCAGTGTACTGCATACAACATGAACTCCATCTGCAAAGGAGACAGCCTTGTGAAGACATGAAGAAGGAAACTGCAAATTAGGAGGAAGACATGGATGCACAAGCACATATCAATACACCATGCAGTGTACAATACAACAACAATACCCACTAGAGATGTACACACAGTATTGACTACAGACTGCCCACACAGCTCATGGGAGCCCAATGTCACTGTCACTTGGTGACACCCTTTACAAGCCCATGGAAACGGGAAGCAGGAGGGGTGTGTGGTGGCACGAACCAAAGCATCTAACCCAAACTCAGGACAAGCCTGCATGTGCCCAGCTTACAGTGTATGCCCATGGGAGCCACACAAGGCAAAACACTGTAAAAAAAAAAAGGCCATGTGGGGGTAAAGGGGGGGGCACCGAGGAGGTTCGAGGACAGGGTGCACACCAACACCCACCTGTGTGGATGTTGCGAAAAAAAAATACCTCCATGGGCTCATGGCTTGCACGGCTATGCCATTGTGGGAGAACTGCTGTCGCTCTCGTCACCCTCTGCTACTGCATCAGGAGGTGGTGGCACTATGGGAGGCAGCCCACGCAAAGCCCTGGTATGGTCCTCCATGGCAGCAAGCATGCGGGTCTGGAAGGTCTGATTCTGGAGGATTAAAGTGCGGAGATCCCCATGCAGCATGTCACGGGTTGCCTGCACTTCTGCACGCATGGCCTCGCGGGATGCCCGGATCTCCTCACTTGTTGCCTGCAGCTCAGCTGAGAGCGAACGTGTGAGCTGCTCCAGCTGCTGTTCTGCCCTAACATTTCAGGAAGCATCGAGTTCAAGCAGACTCTGCCTGAGGTTATGGAGTACTACCCTCAGGGCTTCCCTGTGGCCCTGTGACTCTATTGATATGGAGTCTCCAGTGCCGCCCGTCGGTCCCTGTTGGACGCCAACATGTCTTCCCTGTGTGATTGGCAAATGGAGTCTGTTGCCTGCTGTTGTTGCTCCATCTGCCTTTCAGGGGGGATAATGGAAGTGGCCACCCTCTCCATTGCCTGAGCCATCATTTCTACTGATGCTGCCTGTTGGGTTGCCATACAGTACATGGTGTTTTCCCATACAGTATTGCCTGGTGGCGCACAGCCACCGCGTCGGCGGGCACCACACCTGTTCGGGGCAAGGCGATCTGCACCTTGCTGTGCTGGCACTGCCTGAGGCTGCAGGACTGCATTCCCCCTCTGATCTGCTGGCCCAGGAACAGGATCAGATGCTGTGGAGTGTGACCCTGCATCCATAACGGCCAAAGGCAGACCTGCCAACACTGACATCCCCATAGAGGGTTCTACCCCTGGTGCAGGTGGGTTGGACAGAACAGAATCCCTGACAGAAGCACTCGCCTGCGACAGCACATAAGTCTCATCATCCGACTCAGCACCTGAATAGAGGTCTGGGGAGCTGCACCCAGAGGCACCCCTCAACAGTATGGTCTGCAGTACCAAAGTGTTTTCACCCACCACCACACCACGTCCCCCACTGGTGCCTGGTCGTGGCTGAGAATCCTCCTGGGTCTGCACCATCTCCTGAACCTCACCAGCGTCAAGTGCGTCGTCACCTACAAAAACATGAAATACAAGAAATGGAAACAGGCATGAGCACCATAACACACACATAGGCCTGACAAGACAGAGATCCTGCACATGGTTCACACATGTCCGACATGACTATAACCCTGGCATGCATGCACTGTCAATGATTTTGAAGGGGAGTCAAAAAGGCAGACAATGAGGACACCAAGATGGAAAAGCAACACATTCGCAGCATGTCGTGTATCACTGGCATCACACATCAGCCTGTGAGTGGCATGTCCAATACACATACATGATACATGCCAGCACACAGATGTCATGTAGCATAGCCATGGTAAATTAGACAACTACAGGGATATGTCAGTGAATGAGTACTGTCACACTTCCATGTCACATGGACATGATGAGAAGATTAATGCAGAATAGTATTGCAAAATATGCATGTGCTGCACACTGCAACACATCCAGTGTACAATTAGACAGTGATTGTAGGCAGATGTACACATCAGTGGTTGGTCACTTCAACATGACAGGAAACAACTATCATGTTCCACATGCAAACAGGCCCTAAAATACATTTCAGCAGGCCAATACTCCCTCGCCCTGAATGGTTTAATCATTCACATAACCAGCTAACTAAAGTGGCACAATGTGGGGTGTAAACAATGACAGAAGCATGTCAAATATGTGGCATTAGGGATGAAAAAAGCATATGAAAAATGGGATAATCTAAACAATCAGCCTGAATGAACACAGAAAAAATCAGAACAATGTTGTTGCAAGATGATAGTTCAAGTGCAAGAGCAGTAATGTGGGGCTAATTGGCTACTGTGGGCAGAAGGGATACTGTCATACCCAAATCAAAGGCACATGAATGTATTGGAGGAAGCACATGGGTGACCCATAACACTCAGGAGTACACACCCTCACCTGGCACTCAATCAGAACCCGTCACCCAAACAACACACACATGGATTACACACACATGCATGGGCACTCACTGGACAATGCGTTATAATCAGGTAGCTCTCCCACGCCTTGGATCTGTTCCTCTGTGACGAAGGTCCCAGCAACAGACTCATGTTCAGTGAGTTCATTGTCCTCTGGTGGAGACCCACCGCCAGTCACCAGAGTAGCAGCATGATTTGAGGCCAGCTTGTTCTTTGCTCTGTGTTTCAGGTCATTCCACCATTTGTAGCAATCATCAGCTGTGCGCCTCACAAATCCAAGGGCACTTATGCGGTCCGCGATGGTCTGCCAGTGTGCACTACGGTGACCAGGTGTCGTCTTGCACCCTGCAGTCACCACCATTTCGCGGCTATGTGCTGACACATAGGTCACAAGTGCATCAAGTTCGGCGTCATTAAAGCTAGGCTTCCTTGACGTGTCGGACTGTGTAGCTGTGTCTGGGGTCTCAGCCTGTAGTGCCAGAGCACCCTTCTTCCTCTTTTTCAAAGGTGGAGCGGAACCTGAGTGGCTTGTGCCGCTCTGGTCAGTAGGGGCAGAAGCGCAGGTGGACTGGGTACTGGGAGTGTGCGAAGGCACAATGACCATAGGTCTTGGTGCAGGCATTGGCTGAAGTGTGATGTTGGCAGGGGAAACGTCAGTTTGATGGACCACGACCGACACTGTCCCGGCTGGGAGACTCAGAGCTGGGGTGGATAGAGCTGCAGCTGCCCCTGCAGCCTCCCCACCCTGCCTACTTGGGGCAGCAGATGACATCGCTGCCCCAGATCCACGTGGCCTGGTGACACCAACTTGCACCTGCACACGAGGCTTAGACTTGCTGACCTGAAAGTCAGCCTGGGAGTCATCCTGTGCTGGGTCAGGTGCCACAATGGGCTGGTCCAACAAGGACTGAGCTGGTATGGTGTCAGCCACATTTCCCTCAACCATGGGGGGGGGAGCATGGGTGTCCCTGATTGGTCCTCCCCACATGGGGGTCTAGGGGCACCCTGCAAATCCTGGCCACGTCCTCTACCGCGCCCACCATGCCCACCTTTTGGAGGTCGGCCACCTTTGCCTCCCTTACTGCTTGGTCACCTCCCAACCATGGCACTGATGTTGTTGTGCGTATGGGAGATGCAGTAAACAATTGTCCTGGGCAATTGGGGGTGAAAGGGGTAGGGTACTAGACGGAATTCGTACCCTAGTGCTCTAACAAGGCTGTCTGTGACCCCTGGGGGAAGATGACAGGTCACGCAACGCACAGGCACCCCGAAAACAAAAAGTAACGTGCACGCAACCCCTCGTAGACCACGTGCGTGGAAAAATGAACCTGCACTGCGCTGTGGCACCCAGCAACACAAAAATAAGCGTACGCATGTTACACGTAGCCTACAATCACCTCTGAAGGGGTACGCAACACACGTAGCAAGCACAGTTGGTAAATGCGTACGCGACTCACCGTCTGCCTGGAAAAAGAACATGAAAAAAAACCGCGCGTGTGCGCGTTGTCAAACCCCCGCCAAAAGAAGAATTGTACGCTGTCTGAGGAGACAGGACAAAAGAAGAAGTGAACACTGTTTGAGGAAACAGGCCCAACAAAAAAAATTAACGCTCTCAGAGGTAACAGGGAGTACGAACTTGAAACGCTGTGAAGTAATCGCGTGTGAACCGACAAGAAGTACAGAATTCACCCACTCGCTCTCCACGAAAAGCACGTACAAGGAAATGGGGTCCTACACATACCTTTTAAAGCGGCCCACACGTACAGCGTCACTTACGGCGTGCGGAAGAGGCGCGGCTCACCATGGTCAGGGCGGAGTTCTCCATGTGTCGGGCGTTGAGGCGGGCAGAGGCCTCGAAGCAACTCGCAGGGAGTTGGAACAGGCCATGAGTGCCTCCCTGCGAGACCTTGGGGCTAGGACAGAGGCCCGCCTCCAGCAAATAGACATGGAGTTCGATGATGCCCTGGCCGAAAACATCACTGAGTGAGCCGCAGGACTTGCCCGTCGCCATTGTAAATAGTTTATAGTGTTAGGTTTCCTTTTTTTTTCTTTATTTTGGGGCTTTTGGACTATGCCCCACACTTTTGTAAATAGTTGTTTTGTTAGGTAGGTTATTAGATAGGTTTCATTTGTTTTGTTGGGCTCATGGACCCTTGGAAATTTGATTGTACATAGTTGGACGTTGGATTGATTTTGATTTTGTAAATGGATTAATGGATTTTTCTTTTGGACAATGGATTGTACATAGTTGGACAATGGATTATTTTGAACTTTTTCTTTTGATTTCACCATGGATCAATGGATTTTTTTTTACGTTTCCTTTGGATTTGTGTTGGTGGAGGGAGAGTTTGGACTATTTTTCTTTTGGATTTCTTTGTATTGGATATACTTTTCATTTACTCTTCTTTTGCTCATGCTTTTCATTTGATGTTTGCTATTTTGTTATGCTTTCATTTTATTGATTTATTTTTGTACATAATACATTTTCATATTTTAGTTCCATGTGTGGGATTTGCTCATTGGGTTAATGCATGTGAAAATGTGGGTTTACACAATCAATGCCAACAAGTGTGTGACGGACATGTGTTGATGTACATAGTTGACTTTTGGTTTGTGTCTTGAGATGGGCATGTCAGTGTGGGTTTGATTGGGAAATCATTGCATCTCAGTAATGGGGTGGCGTGCTGTGGTATTTTGGTGTAGAAGTGGGCCATGTTTGTGCATCTTTATTTCATGTAGGGGGGGACATGAGTGGTGGCCTGCTGGCAGGTGCCCCTCACTGATGCGGGGTGGGGGTGCAGGGGGTCATGAGTGGGGGCCTTCTGGCAGGTGCCCCTCACTGCTGGGGGTTGGGGGTACAGGGGGACATGTGTGGGACATGATTTGAGGCCAGCTGGCAGGTGCCCCTCACTGACGGGGGGTGGGGGCGCTGGGGGACATGTGTGGGGGCCTGCTGGCAGGTGCCCCTCACTGGTGGGGGGTGGGGGTGCAGGGGGACATGAGTGGGGGCCTGCTGGCAGGTGCCCCTCACTGATGGGGGGTGGGGGTGCAGGGGGACATGTGTGGGACATGAGTGGGGGCCTGCAAGCAGGTACCCCTCACTGATGGGGGGTGGGGGTGCAGGGAGACATGTGTGGGACATGAGTGGGGGCCTGCTGGCAGGTGCCCCTCACTGATGGGGGGTGAGGGTGCAAGGGGACATGTGTGGGGGCCTGCTGGCAGGTGCCCCTCACTGATGGGGGTGGAGGTGCAGGGGGACATGAGTTGGTGATCACTAGTGCAACGTGACACGTGGCATGGCTGGGGGGCATGGTGGATGGGCTGCCTGTGGGACATGTCCAGGGGTGCAGGGTAGTCCCCTGTGATGTGGGCTGCCTGCAGGGGCCGTGGAGGGGGTAGAGGGGACACCTGGGAGGACCCACACTGCCAATTCACGTGTAGGACTCCCCGTGCACCACACTGGATACACGTAACCCGCTCTGACAGCAAATTCACGTGTGAAAGTTACTGCGCACCCCAGTAACACACGTACCCCGCTCGCACAGGGCCAATCGCGTGTGAAAGTTCCCTCGCACCCCAGCAACACACGTACCCCGCTCGCACAGGCCAATCACGTGTGAAAGTTCCCGCACACCCCAGTAACACATGTACACCGCTCGCACAAGGCCAATCGCGTGTGAAAGTTCCTGCGCACCCCAGCAACACACGTACCCCACTCGCACAGGGCCAATCACATGTGAAAGTTCCCGCGCACCCCAGTAACACACGTACACCGCTCGCGCAGGGCCAACGCGTGTGAAAGTTCCTGCGCCCCCCAGTAACACACGTACCCCACTCGCACAGGGCCAATCGCATGTGAAAGTTCCCGCGCACCCCAGTAACACACGTACCCCGCTCGCACAGGGCCAATCGCGTGTGAAAGTTCCCGCGCACCCCAATAACACACGTACCCCGCTCGCACAGGGCCAATCGCGTGTGAAAGTTTCCGCACACCCCAGTAACACACGTACCCCGCTCACACAGGGCCAATCGCGTGTGAAAGTTCCCACGCACCCCAGTAACACACGTACCCCGCTCGTACAGGGTCAATCGCGTGTGAAAGTTCCTGCGCCCCCCAGTAACACACATACCCCGCTCGCACAGGGCCAATCGCGTGTGAAAGTTCCCACGCACCCCAGTAACACACGTACCCCGCTCGCACAGGGCCAATTGCGTGTGAAAGTTCCCATGCACCCCAGTAACACACGTACCCTGCTCGCACAGGGCCAATCGCGTGTGAAAGTTCCCGCGCACCCCAGTAACACACTTACCCCACTCGCACAGGGCCAATCGCGTGTGAAAGTTCCCACGCACCCCAGTAACACACGTACCCCGCTCGCACAGGGTCAATCGCGTGTGAAAGTTCCTGTGCCCCCCAGTAACACACGTACCCCGCCCGCACAGGGCCAATCGCGTGTGAAAGTTCCCGCGCACCCCAGTAACATACGTACCCCACTCGCACAGGGCCAATCGTGTGTGAAAGTTCCTGCGCACCCCAGTAACACACCTACCCCGCTCGCACAGGGCCAATCGTGTGTGAAAGTTCCCGCGCACCCCAGTGACACACGTACCCCGCTCGCACAGGGCCAATCGTGTGTGAAAGTTCCCGCGCACCCCAGTAACACACGTACCCCGCTCGCACAGGGCCAATCGCATGTGAAAGTTTCCGCGCATCCCAGTAACACACGTACCCCTCTCACACAGGGCCAATCGTGTGTGAAAGTTCCCGCGCACCCCAGTGACACACGTACCCCGCTCGCACAGGGCAAATCGTGTGTGAAAGTTCCCGCGCACCCCAGTAACACACGTACCCCGCTCGCACAGGGCCAATTGCGTGTGAAAGTTTCCGCGCACCCCAGTAACACACGTACCCAGCTCACACAGGGCCAATCGCGTGTGAAAGTTCCTGCACACCCCAGTAACACACGTACCCCGCTCGCACAGGGCCAATCGCGTGTGAAAGTTCCCACGCACCCCAGTAACACACGTACCCCGCTCGCACAGGGCCAATCACGTGTGAAAGTTCCCGTGCACCCCAGTAACACACGTACCCCGCTCGCACAGGGCCAATCGCGTGTGAAAGTTTCCGCGCACCCCAGTAACACACGTACCCCGCTCACACAGGGCCAATCGCGTGTGAAAGTTCTCACGCACCCCAGTAACACACGTACCCCGCTCGCACAGGGCCAATCGCGTGTGAAAGTTCCCGTGCACCCCAGTAACATACGTACCCCGCTCGCACAGGGCCAATCGCGTGTGAAAGTTCCTGCGCACCCCAGTAACACACGTACCCAACTCACACAGGGCCAATCACGTGTGAAAGTTCCCGCGCACCCCAGTAATACACGTACCCTGCTCGCACAGGGCCAATCGCATGTGAAAGTACCCGCGCACCCCAGTAACACACGTACCCCCCTCGCACAGTGCCAATCGCGTGGGAAACTCCCCGCGCCGGGGTTTACATGTATTCTGAGGGGTGCGTGGTGAGTTTTACTGGCGTTTTCGTGGTTCAGGGCCTGTGCGCCATGTACGGGATTTGTGCGCTGTGCATGGCGCACAGGGAGGGGTTGGGGGCATAACTGGCGCTGCTGCAGTGTCGCTGCACCACTCTGCACCACGGCTGGTTTTGGATGCTAAAATCCATGAATACGTTGTGCGCAGAAATGGATTTTAGCGCACCCGGCTGGCGCAGAAAGTCGCACGCGCACACTGTGCGCCAGGCGCGTGCGCCACTTGTGTGCTCAATTCTATGAATTACCCTGATAGTGTGCTCCACTCTTGGGATACACTATTTGAATGTGGGCAAATTTATATTGGCATTTACATGGCAAATGGCTCTGCGAGGTGTGCCGATAGAACCAGAAGTTTTCCTTTATGGGGTGAACATTCTGTTAAAATGGTTACCTGGCTTAGTGGGAAAGACGGAGAATACCTAAAGAATTGTTATTCAGACCACAGATACCTATGGACGGAGAGGGGGGACAGACTACCCCTTAGAGTTAGATGCAGCCATAGTATGAGGGGAAATGGCAATGCTCGAAGGAACAGATGATGAGAGTAGGCCATGGATAACAGTGATTGCCATTGGGGAAGTGTGCAGATTGACTGACGTCACTGACAATTACATGTTTAGGGATGTCCCAATAGATGATGTAGTGTTCTTTATGAGCATTACATATTGGATCAGAATAGAGAAAAAGAAGATCCCACAGCATATGGCTATAGTGTGGCCGCACCCAGTGTTTTTTGACAAAGACTTGAAGAAAATGCCAAGCGTTTTATGGACTACAGGTTCTTATTATGTAGGCCTATTGAAGGGAATAGGGGAGTTTAAAATGAAACTGAAACCAGGAGTGACTTTACCTCGAGCAAGACAGTACCCAATGTCTTGAGAGGCAGATGAGGGCATTTTTTAGACCATTTCAGCACTAATGGACCAAGGTATTCTGGTACCGTCAGAATCATCGTGCAATACTGCGGTGCACCCTGTGAAGAAATCAAAGGGAGGGTTGTGGAGATTCATACAAGGTCTGAGACCGATTAACCAGATTGTAGAGAGCAGAATTTCCTTTAGTTTCTAATCCAGCAACAATACTATGCAGTATACCAGCAGAAGCGCAATATTTTACGGTGATTGATTTGAAGAATGCGGAATGCGTTTTTCTCAATCCCATTGCATAATGATCCACAAGATTTGACTTTGTTTATGTTCCATCAAATCCACCTGAAACATACTGGTTTGCCTCAAGGGTACTGTGAGTCTCCATCGATCTTTAATAGAGTCCTACAGATGGACCTAGGCAATACTGATTTGAAAAGCACTGTGATTCAGTACATAGATGACATTCTGATTTGTAGCACAAGATGGGTGCAGACACAATTCGATTCAGCTAATGACTATTCTAGCAGACAAGGGATATAAAGTAGACAAAGAGAAGTTACAGTACTGTCAAGAAGAAGTCTTGTACATAGGCCAGTTGATTGCACATGAGGGGAAGAGGGTAACACCTGAAAGAGCTGAAGCGATCATGAAAACTGAAAAACCGTGCACGGTGTAACAGATGTAACAGTTTTTGGGATTATGTAATTATGTAAGAGCATTGGTGTTTGACTATAGTTCATACACAAGACCCCTTTTGCAGGCTTTAAAGAAAGCACATGTGAATAAAGAGAAAATCGACTGGACTGAGGAAATGGAGGAAGGGTTTGAAGAATTAAAGAAAGCAATTTGTGCAGCTCCTGTTTTAGGAATTCCAAATTATGCTGAGGAGTTTTTCTTGTTTTCACATACAAATGGGACAGTTATGACAGCAGTGCTCCCACAGAGGACTACATTAGGGTACAAACCTCTAGTATGTTACAGTGGAAGTTTAGACCGAGTTATGAAAGGGCATTTTCCTTTTGAACAATCATTGCCAGCTACTACATTTGCAATTGAGACATCTACAAGTATTGTAATGGGTTGTTCGCTTTTTGTCGAACGCGCTTTATTTGCCAATTTGGACAAACCCAAGGGTACATTCACATCTGAGAGAGCTTCTGTATATAAATTGATGATATCAAATCCAGCAATTAAAATTGTCAGATGTAAAATAGTGAACCCTGCCACCTTTGTAGCTGTGCCAGTGGTAGAGGGCGAGCATGTGCATGATTGTTCAAATTATGTATAGTTTTATGATGACAAACCGCGCATAAAAGAGAACTCATTGCAGGAGGGGAGATGCTCTTTCTTGATGGTTCTACGAAAATTTATCAAACAAGTGGAGAAAGGCATTCTGGCGCAGCTGTAGTGAGGCACAGAGAAAATTGCGAGTTCGAAGTTGTAGCAAGTGCAAGACTACTGTCTCCCTTTTCAGTGCAAGCAGCAGAATTGTTAGTGCTTATTGTTGCACTTGAAAAACATGAAGGGCAGGAAGTGACGATGTACAGTGACTCTGCCTATGTGATGTCAGCCTTACATGCAGGATTAGCATGCTGGAAAAGGAGAGGCTTCCTCAGAGCGGACAGCACTCCAGTGCAGCATGCAACCTTATTGGACAGGCTTATTAAGGCACTACAACTCCCAGTAGCCATAGCGATAGTTTAATGTGCAGTGCATACTAAACAAACTGACTTTATCTCTTGCGGGCACGAAACCGCAGACAAAGAGGCCAAAGGGTTGCATATTCCCCAGATATTTCAAGTTTTGTTACTCCAGATGTTAAGCAGAAGGTAGTCATGATTATGATAGTGAGTGAAGGATTTAATCATTTACCAAGAGCTCAGTTAATGGAGATTCAAGGCAGCGCACTACAGGAAGAGCAGGAATTATGGAAGCAAAGTGGGTGTTCTTTATCCCCACAGAATCACTATGGCGGCAGGACAGCACCAGTTGCATTGTTAATGGTAGCGCTTGAACAGCTGCATTACCCTGCGTATGTAACTAGGAAATGTCTTGATGCAACCATTGCAGAACACTGGTTCATACCGAACCTATTTGAACACGTTGCATTTTATGTAGTAAACTGCATGGTATGTCAAAAATGCACCACTGGACATACACTGCGAACAAATATAGGAGTTATTCCTCGACCAAATGGTCCTTTTCAGCATTTACATATTGATTATGTTGACATGCTGCAAGTATGTAATGGATACAGGTATCTGATAGTGGCGGTGTGTCCCTTCTCCAGATGGATCCAAGCAGGTCCTTGTGCACACACTGATGCCACTCGCGCAGCTCAGTTTTTAGTATGTGAAGTGTTTCCAAGAAGGGGAGTTTGATGTGGTGCTGAGATCTGATGATGGGCCACATTTTGTTAATGAAGTATTTGAGCAAATAGGATTATTGCTAAACATTAAGCACAAGTTTTCTTCTGCTTATCACCCGCAAGCGAACAGTTTATGTGATGGCCTCAACGGCCTTCTCAAGGAAAGGGTTGCCAAGCTTAAATTGATGCTGAAAAAGGGATGGTTATATTGCCTACCTCAAGCTTTATATGCCCTAAGGAATTAGCTTGGGTCTGACCACCACCTCACACCCCACGAGTTAGTGACAGCAAGACACATGAGAATGCCTTCAACATCTCCATTGAGGAGGAGAAGTGATGCCCAGAGTACTGCGAAAATGTTAGGAATTGAATTAAATGAATATTTGACATGTACGACCGCTAGGATCTCTGTCATTTCAGATGAACTCAAGCGTCAGGAGGGTCGGTCTCAGAACACAGATGAAAACCATTCAGCAACTGGATCTTCTGACTTATTACAAGCACCAAAACTGTTTGCTGGTGACACCGTGCTAGTTAAAAAATTCACTAGGAAGTGGCACGAGCCTAGATTTATTGGACTGTATGTGGTGAAGGATGTTATTCCCTCAGCAGTAAAGGTTCAAGGTAGACAAGCTTGGATTCACCTGAAGGATATCAAGCTTTACATCAGTGCGACCGTTGTACACCCAACGATCGGTTCAGAAGCAAGACAAGAAGAAGAATTTCAGCATGTGCAAACTCGTTCGATGACAAAGAAGGACGATAAACCAATGAATTGACTAATAAATGCAGATTTGCATTTGGACTGTGGCTCTCCCTGGACATATAGGTATTATGGATATTATAGGAGGTGGGAAAATGAACTTTAGAAAGTTGTTGATGCATTACAAATATGCCTGAACTGGATTTCGAGTTTGATTTCGACAATTCGAAGTTGGAGCTATACCCCGATTAGTTTCTTACTGAATATTTGTTCAACTGAGTTTATGGTTCTTCCCGGAAGTAATGTGCATCGCATCGTACTTGCTATCTTTGTGTTTATTCTTCAAGGTTATTCTGCCTTGGTTAGGAGAGATGTGGATATTCACACGTTTTTACAAGATCCTAAAAATGGCTGTGTAATAAGGAGGCTGCTTATAGCAATCGTAGAGGAGCTACTACAAATATCAAATGTACTACAGTTGTCGCAGTAGTGTTTTTTCGTTCCTTAAATTGACTATAGCAAAAATGAGAAATATTGAAAATGGTACGATTTCAGAAAATGAGCAAGCTCAACTAAGTCCAGAATGTCGCAAATGGTGGGGATTGATATGTTGGTTTATGATATACATATGTGCCACCATACTCAGTGTCTTTCTGTTTCATCTGTTTAGAATTCCCTATTTCATTAACACTCCTTTTGAGACAGGGACTACTATGATTTCTCTGACTACAAGTATTGTTCTTGATTCATTCACTTCCACTAAGGTAGAGGCTCTTATGGTTCTCCCCAGAGAGAGAACTCGTTATGATATACTTCATGATAACTATTTGAGCACTGTTTTGGTAGTAGTGAGAAGTAAAAGAAATGCAGAGGAAGACAAAGAAGGGATAAACACATATCTAGACAATACAGCACACTTGGGTAATAACATGTGGTATCAGCACATGAAAAATATGGGAGAGAAAACATCTAAGGAGAGTTGCTATGTCTGCGCGCTCATACCCTATGCCATGAATGCAACACAAACTTTCATTTCTAGAGAAATCCTGGAGTACGATGCCAGATGTCGTGTTCATCTTGAATAATGCATGACAAGAGGTCAATGTCAAGGAAGCTAGGCCAGTGTCAAGGAAGCTGGGCCAGTTTGCGATCGAGATCGAAATGGTCATTTGTGTTCCAGGATAATTACATCAAGACTACACAGATGGAAAAGGAACCTGCGTGGAAAAGCAAGATGCTTACATATCCTGAGAAAGGACATGAAGAGGTAGTAGTTGCAGCGATGAAGAGACTGAATTGCCCTGGTGAAGCAGAAGTAGCAGGGTGGCCTAAATGTTGGGAACGAATACAAGTTCTAGTTTATGGACAAGTGAAATCCACAAAAGGATGGGAAGGAGGCCTGATGTCCTGCACAGCTCATCTATTAAAGTCAGAATATTTGCCTGAAGTTCAGAGAGTGAACGATGCTTGTTTAAAGTCATAGGCTAACCATGCCAGACTGTTGATATGGATAGAAGATGAATCAGGCCCATAGATGGTGGTTCTATTGATAAATGCGACATTGTGCTTTCAAAGAAAGGGAAATAATTATGTGGGAAGAAATGAAGGCTGCATGCCTACAATCAACGTCATTAGAATGGGAGCAGGGACAGCTGTTCTGATGGATCGATATTGGGCTTGTGGGTCCAGAGCGTACATGAATCTGCCCAAGGATTGGGGAGGGACGTGTTCCTTGGTACTCACACACGTTCTAGCTATAGCGATTCCTAAAAGTGACCTGAACATTGGAGAGTTTCCAAAAGCAGATGCCCATTTGAGGAAGAGAAGATCACTAGGATTCCTCAACCAGACAAGGATGAAGAATCACTTTTCAGCAAAATCAATAGAAGCCTGCAATGCCATTCCATATGAGCACAGGTTGTTCAGCCAGACTTCAGCGATATTCACAACTATCCTTATTCGTGGGATCCACACGATGGCCAATGCCAAATGGCTACAGATTAACAGATGGGAACTCCTGCAGACAACCAACACTTCCATAAAGGGATTAAATGCGATCAAGGAAGAATTGAAGGCCATAAGGCTGATGACCCTTCAGAACAGATATGTCCTTGATATGATCACAGCAATGGATGGAGGTGTTTGTGCAGAAATTGGGCCATCATGCTGCACATTCAGACCTTCTCATGATGATGTGAATGGGACCTTGACAGAGTCCACAACGCTGTTGACGAACCTGCACAACAAGATGGAAGATGAGACAGAAGATATTGTAGATGATAGGTGGTTCGCATCTATCTTCTCATGGGTTCCGCAACGAATGGCCAACAATTTCAGATTTCTTGGAGCAGTATTGGCGATGATAATGTTTGGATTCTGTGTGGTCAGGATAATGATTACACAGTGTAAGAAGACATCAAAGAAGGCCGTAGGAATGAAGATCATGATCAATGTCGAATCAGGGTTTGGGCCCAAGGAGTTGACAGATGAAGAAATCAGAGATTACATAAAGGCTAGCATTTAAGCACCTGAGGGAACACAGTTCCTGCATCCAAGAAATCATAAGAAATACATGGGATGAAGGATTTACTGTAATCTGAATGCATGATGCAGCCACATGACCTGGAGTGTCGATGAACATGTACAATAAGCAGGATCCCTAAAGGAAGTAGCGAAACTTTGGACTCGGAAGAAGCACTTTTTCAAGAAATTATGCCAAAATGTGGAAATTGATGAAGGAGTGGTCGATAAATCAACCAGAGGGGGGAGTGTAGAGGAGCAGCCGAATGCCCCTGCAGGAAGTTCCGCCCCTATTCTGCTTGTATGTTGGAAACTGGAAAATTGCAAATTGTCCAACTGCAGTAATGGTACCTATTATATGAAGAGCCTTTGAGACAAGGTATCCGCTGAGAAAGCCCTATATGATGTATCTCCAAAGAGATGATGGTCTCCTGAGGAAAAACCCCAAAGAAGTGTAAAGATGTGAAAAGGAGAGACTGGTGACATCACAAAAGATGAGCGTGACGCACTTAGACGGATGACGGAAGAAGGAAAGGCATCGATCTTATGGAATCTGATGGCAAAGTAAAGAATTAATAAGACGTTCATGTGCAGAATGAAGATTGCACATGTGAGAAGCACCGCTGAAAATGCAAGTTGTTTTATAACTGTACAGATATGTAATGTAAGTAGACTAATTTATCGTAAAGGCTGGCTTTACTTAGTGAATAGACTGCAGGAGGTGCCATCAATTTATATATGTATATAGAATCTGGATTTTCGATGTCACAATTTTAGTAAGCTCAACCCGTGGAGAAAGGAGGATTGATAGCTGTGTGTGTGTGTCGCAGCAAACAAATAAGCCGAAGCTTGAAGATGGACCAAAGGAAAATAAGTTGGCCTGTTGTCAAAAGCTAAGGCAGCCAAAACTGGTTATCAGTCCTTGAAGAAAAGTGAACGTGAAAATGCTGAGGAATCCCTTGTTAAGTTGCAAAGAGAGAACGCAATGAGTGCCAAGTTCCTTTATTCAAGACAATAAAATGCTATAAAATGGGCCAATTCACGGTCTCTGAATACGTGATTCCAGGATGAAAATAGAAGTGGCCATGCAGACCTGAACATTGATAAGAACATGCTCACACTCCCTTATATTCCCAGAGATGAGAAGTGACTACAAGGCCAAGTTCAAAGACAATCTGAATGGCTCATGGCATGAGCGATGAGAAAGATAGGGCTAATTGGGCGGGGAGGTGCGGTCAAGTCCACCCACCAGCACCTGGGGTACCAGCTTACATGCTGCTAGAGAATCAAATGTTCCAGAAGGGTACAAGCATGCCAACCAATTGTAGAAGGCCACATAATGAAGGGCCTTATAGTTTGAGAGCCAATAGTGTACTGTGTTTCTAATAACTGTTGAAGATGACTTGCACTAAGGGAGGGCGGGAGGGCATAAATTGCCCACTTGACTATAGAGATCCAATCACAACCCATCCCTTATAGAAAGTATACTTAGATGTCCCCCTTGAGCCTATCACAATCCCATGTAGGTTTTCTTAGTTTGCCACGTAGCATGACGTCACGTATGACAAGGTTTTGCTATAAAAGTGCTGTTTTTTTATGAAATGCTTCAAGATCATGCTCTGAGATGTCCGCTGATGTCCGTTGTACTCCCTACTTTTGATAATTGAGACTAAAACAGCAATCTTTTGCCTACTTCCTGAGTCTGTCTTATTGCTTGGTGTGATAGTTATTCTCCATCCCATCCATCGTATGATGTGTGACCTCGATTAAAAGGACCATAAGGGTTCAATATCATGCCTCATGTACTGTGCCCGTGGAATCTGACTGGGCACATGGCATGGCTTGAACTGTGCATCCGTGATAGTAGACAAGAGGCATGCAACATGGGATTAATTCTTGTCGTTTTTCAAGGCATCCTTAATGCCATGTTGTTCTGTGTGAACTCCAGCAGAGGCAGTGTCACTTATGTGTCTAAAGTATGTAGCTCAGTTAGAGTTCACAAAGATGGATAGCTCATTTAGATAAATGCTCACAGATGTCTTGACGAGTTGATGTCCTATGTATTTTTTGTATCTGTATTTGTATTTGTATTGAATCTTATACAGCGCTTTTGTCCAAAGCTCTGCACAAAGTTAACACCAACGGTACAAAAATAATGAACTGTAAAGTAAATCAAATATCAATGCTGATAGCGAACAATCATGGACCGTGAAGAAGATGATTTTTCAAAGAGACCCGAAAGAGAGAGTAGATTGTGATAGACCGAAGAGAAAGAGGAAGAATGCTCCAAAGAAGAGGAGCAAGAAGCTGGAAGGAACGAAACCGGGACTGGGCACAGGGGGGGGCGAAGAATAGTCAACTTAAAAAGACAGGAGGAGCAAAGAGAGTGAGAAGGAGTATAAAAGGACAGGAGAGGAGCAATATATTCCAGAGCTAGCCCATAAAGAGATTTAAAGACTAAGCACAGAAAATGAAATTTAAGTTGGGGATGAAAAGGTAACCATCCGAGAAATGCAAGTGATGCTGAGATAGAATTGTGGTAGGATAGAAGACAGAGTGCACAAACAGAGGAATGGTATGTTGATTTCAAAGGAGCAAGGTGAGAAGAACGGAGAACAAAGAGCTTGACAGAACAATAGATGAGTCGGGAGAAAATAAGAGAAGAGATAAGAAGTTTAATCACATGGAAAGAGAGGGAGGAGTGAACTTTACAAATATTATAAAGATGAAAGCGGCAAGAATGGGATGTGAGAGAAATATAATGAGTAAAAGAAAGATTAGAATCCAGATAAAGACCAAGATTGCGTGCAGTAGGGGAAATAGAAAGAGTAGCAGGGGGAAAAGAAATGGACAGTTGTTGGGGTGAGGGGGAATTGGGTTGGCAGGGAAGAATAAAACCTCAGTTTTCCCAGAATTTAAGGTGAGGAAGTGAGATGCCATCCAAGATGTAATGGCAGAGAGACAGGTGGTAAGAGTGTGGTGAATTTCTGGTGTAAAAGATGAAAAGGATAGAAAAAGTTGTGTGTCGTCAGCATAAAAGTGATGAGAGAGTACGAAGGAAGAAATGACAGGAGCAAGTAAAGAAGTATAGAGGGAAAATAGAAACGGCCCAAGACTGAACCTTGGGGAACACTGTACTCAAGAGGGAAAGGTGAGGAAGTCTTTCCACCTCAAGAGACGGAAAAAGTTCTATTAGATAGATAAGAAGAGAAGAGACTCCAAAGCAAAGAGTGATCAACAGTGTCGAAAGCTGCAGATAGATCAAGAAGAATAAGAAAAGAAGAGTGTTTAGGGTGGCGAGCTGTCAGAAGAGAGTTACGCACACATTAAAGCAATCATGGTGGAGTGACGAGGACGAAACCCAGACTGAAAACGTGGAAGGAGAGATAGATCATTAACAAAGGAAGAAATCTGAGAATATATGCGGCTCTCAGAAGCTTAGATAAATAGGGTAGAAGAGAGATAGGGTGGAAATTAGAAATGATGAGAGAATTTGCTGACGGTTTCTTCAGAATTTGAATGATGGTAGCATGTTTGAAAGCCGTAGGAAAGATAGATGTAGAGAGACAAATGTTAAAGAATGAGACAAGGAATGGTACAAAGGAAGGATAGATTTGGGACATAAGAGCAGATAGGATAAAATTCACAGGAGCTGCTGTAGGGTGGACTTTGGCCAACAGGAGTGTCCCATCGAAATTGGACATAGTAACAAAGTGCGAGAACAAAGTTAGAGGTTTAGATGGGGGAATAAATCCAGTGTTAGAGGAGGATGAGTTAAGAATGTCCTGACGTTGAGAACAGACCTTAGAGGAAAAAAGGAAGCAAAATCAAGAGCAAAAAGAGTAGAATTTATAGAAAGATCAGGGGAAGGAGGAGAGAGAAGCTGGGTTAATGTTTGTGTCCGGGCAAAAGTGATTAAGCCATTCCTTGTTCGGAGGGTGATAAATATGGTACTGTTGAATTAGGGAGCAATAGCACCTATTATTTCATCTTTCTGCACTATGACAAATAAACTATGAATTTCTGTGTAAAAACCTTTTATTCTTTTAAATGCAAAATGCATTTCAAATTTACTTTTATATGTATGTTTTTGATATGTAATAGTCTTTTGATACAAATGCATATTTGGAGCTAGAAAATGTAACCATTTTGCTGCTGAAGATCTACTGAATCCTACTTCCTTTCCATTTTCTTTTTCGGGAAACAGCTGCGAGAGGCAAATCGTGCATTTACTGAAATAGTCACAAGAGGGAAGCATGGTTTGTAACATTTGGGTCTCTAGCACAGGTTCTAAAAGTCTTGCAAGAGCGCAGCCTTGCTTTGAGACCAATTGATTTCTGCGGGAGTGTAGACCAGGTGGCATATAATAGCTCAGTTCTATGCGATGAGGGATGTCATGTTCTCAATAGCGCTGGAAGTTGAAGGGCTATAGAGTGGCCTGACAATGATGGTCTTGCATCTGGGACTGCACCCTCGGGTATATTGGATGGATCAGGCTCAGTCTTGGGAATGCGTTAGATTGATCGGTTGGTGCAGGTCTTAATCTGCTAATAAGCACATTAGATGATCTAAACCCATGACCTCTATTTGGTGAACACTGCCCAGAGGACTCACGCCTCTTCATGACAACATAGACTCAAGGGACTGAAATCTGCAAACATGAACTTTTCTCCAGCAAACCACTTCTTCTGACTGAGAAACCTGGAAAACCCCTTCAGTTGGTCATGAAGATGGGTTTTCTACCTATTCTCAAATGGCACAATCAACCATCTACTTGCCTGTACCACTTCATTAGGGCATCCCCTGTATGCCTAATGCTTGTGACTTTGTAAGGCTCTAAGAGTGGGTTGGAGCACGTGGCCTTTGCTGTAGTTAGTTGCCGTTGATAGTAATGTAGTGGCTGCGCTGCCCCATGATGTCTCTGGGGCCATTTATTCTGCGGGATGGACCCTGCAGGTCTTCATCCATTGGTTTCACCTCCACCCCCAACTTCAATAATTTCTAATGGTCTCCTTCATCAGATGCTGGCCCAAACCACCCAGAGGTTTCAGTATTGACAGCGGCAGACTGAGTTGAAGTTAACAATATTAGAACTTTTAATGTTCCTCCTAATTTGACCCAATTCGATCCGTTATTTTTGTTTGTTTGATTGAAGCGTCTAGTTCCATTGATCTTCATTTTTATAGATTAATCAAAGATTGCAACATTTCTAAAAAGACTCGCAATAAACATGACATATTTTTTACCCATAAAGTCCTGCTGGTTATCCACACTAGCTTGTGGTTTTCTATTTACTGATCAATGCCATAATTGAGTTGCTACTCCGATGGATTTAAATCTCATCCTCTATAAATAAGGCTGCTTGCATGACCACCTACTGGGGGGTAGTTCAGCTTAGAGAGACGCTTTTGGGACGGGCTAATTTAGGGAAACCAATAACTCGCCAATTAGGGGGCCATTCCAATATTCGTCTAAAAGGGCCAGGGCCAAGGCATTGATTTTGCCAATTTCAAGGGACATGTTAAAGGAATTCATCATACATGCAGGTTCACAACCATCAGTAGGCGTAGTTGATCTGACCACAGCCTCTTCTTGATGGCGACAATTCAAATCAGTGAAAACAGGAGCTTGGACCTGGGGAATTGGGAATTTCAGATGAACCCATCGGATCCCTTTTAGCTAGCAATGCCCCAATATTTTTTGTTTCGAACCTCCAGGGGGATGGGGACGTCGGATGCACCGGCACAACTCTGCATGTGCCGGTTCATCCGACGTGTTCTGCTTGCGGGTGCCGTTACACCTGCCAGGAAAAACCTGGTGGGTGAAATGGTTCCAACGAGCAGAGCCCGTAGTATGGCGGTCCGGGAAGTACCGTAACGGCATGCTTACCGGTACCGTACTTCCCAGACCGCTATGCTCGTAATGAGGGCCATAGAAAGTAGTTTCATCTTGGAGGCCTCCATTGCGGTTGGGGATGACAAGTTACTAAGGCCATCTTTTTCTCAATTTTCATGGATAAGCTGGCACACAGGTGTTTGTATGGCTCTTACAGTTTGGGATTTTACATAAAAGTGGAGAAGTGGGCCCACAATGCAATGAATACCAGTCATTGGTTCCACTCTAATCAGCAGATTGCACATGTTATGACAATATAGATGTTACGCACAATGCAAACCTCAAGACTGAATGAGAGCTTTAGTATCAGGGACAGCAAGGGGACCGATTGTGGTGGGAATACCTTCAACGATACAAGAACTTTGAGAATAACACAACCTCTTATACCTGGCCTCTGTTCTCATTCAGTATGTGACTATCCAGAGGTTCTACTTTTAAACCGATCCTATTATCTAATAGAAAGTTAACCCTCCTCCGAATTCATGGTGAGTTCTGCCATGTTCTAGGGTTGAAGCATCATTTTAACGAAAGAAGGTTTAGAGATTAGATAACATGTTTGGGGGTTCTTATATTCCAGAAAACCTGGTTTGTAGATGAGATGGTCTAAAATGAATGCCATGGTTTTACTTCCCCGGCATTTCCCTTTCTCCAAGGTGGTCTAAAAGGAGTGCTGTGAGTATTAATCTCAAGTAGACTTACTTGGAATGTAAAGGAAGCATCTGTGGTGCAGAAGGAGTACCGGGTAGTACATTGTCTAACACCAGCCAAGGTACTGCAGACTATCCTAATTAATGTGTGTTGGAGACCTGGGTTTAGGTATCTCAATTATTATTTTTTCACTGTCTTAGCCATCACAGTGTCTGACTATAATATTTTAATGTAAATGCATTTCTAAAATATGGGAGGTTTACGTATTGGAGCTACAAAATAAACTAAGAAGAATTTCTCAATCTACAACGTACCAGTGGCAATGGTCGTACAGCACTTTCTTGGGATTTCTTATGAGGTCATGTGGAGTGACACTTCCTATTTGCTAGTATTCTTTGATTACGGTATGAATACTGCGATCAAGAAAGATCTTCATACGAGGAGACTCAAACAGAATGTTATGAAGGGAGGCTGTACTGCCCGGCAGTCACCGACACTCAAAGGCACTCTCCTAGATGAACCACGAAGGCCCAGTGCAAGCCTGATCCCATACATGACTAGAGATTTGGGGATGAGATTTGTATTTGGGGGAAAGGGGGCATAGATCTGTTATAAGTGTGTTACTGTTCAAAGATTAAAAACACACACCACTGGTCAGATGAACATTATTTGAAAGCTAAGTGCAGGATATGCCACACTTTTAGATTTTGCAGTAGAAGTGTAATGGGAAAGCACAGCACTATAGAAAGCTGAAAGACATAACAGATTGGTTGAACAAGCTGATTTGAAATAATACAATTTTGTAAATGAATGCTTCAGGTAACAATGACTAACAAAACAAAAGCAGCAAGGGCTTATAGGCTTATTTAAAAATCTCAGTGAGACAGAGATTCTCAGCTTCAGCTCATGATCAGCCAATATAACTACTAGCATGCTCTGAAAAATCCAAAGGTTAATTACCATAGCCACCATTCTTAGGAAAACCTTGACTAGCCTCCATGAGGTCATTTTTGTGATATATTAAATGCCAGTGCTGTAAGACCCAAAGAGGTATTTCAGTCCATGTTGGACTATACACTTAACTTCTTTTTAACAGTTATGTATGTTTGTTTGTTTGTTTATTTTGTTTGCATTGCGCGCCAGACCCGAGGGTATCCGGGCGCAGAGGAGGAAAACATGAATACTTTCAGCTCAAGGTTAGACAGCTCTGTAGGAGTAGAGAAATGTACAAAAAGGATAAAGGTCATAATAGAGGGATATATACATAAAATAAGCACAGACAAATCACCATAACATCATTAATGGATCAGTGTCAATAAGACATTAAAATATCATATCTAAATACAATGCATAATAGTGCGTGGTACAGGTTGACAGAAACTGAATCGTCTTAGTGATAATTTTCTTTGATCCAATTGCTAGTGTTGTGTCTGAAGTTCAGGTAGGTTTGGTTCACCCTCAGAGAAAGGGGTAGGGAGTTCCAAATCTGTGCAGCTTTGACTGGGAAATTACCCCCCCCCCCAGCTTTGGTAAGTTTGAACCTTAGAACAATCAAACAGTTCGAATTGGCTGTTCTCATTGGTCGGCTGGACGTCTTTCTGTTGAATCTCTCTATGAGGTATCGAGGTGCCACGTTGTTTAGGCACTTGTATGTTAGCCAGACAGTTTTCAACAGGATTTTATCACTGGTGGAGTGACCACAACTTTTACCTGGTGAGGCCTTGTGCTGCTTGTGAAGCCCTGTGCTTCCTAGACATTCCTCCTCATAATGCGCTACAATTTCCTGCCTCAGCACATGTCCTGCAGTGATGCAAACAGAAGGGTGTTGTAGGAGGTCAAGCAGGAATATAAAGACTAAGGCTTGTAGAGAGTTTGCAGCACTTTCTCTAGTGCTCCATTTGTAAAACAATAACTGGCAGGGCTTAAATATTGTCCAACATGCCTGTGACATGTCAGGATGGGCAGCTCTCTGCCGACTGTTGCCACCACCCATGGCTGCTCCCCATGCTGTCAATATATATGGGGTTAAAGCTGCAACTCCCACCGGTTTATTGTGGTTGATGGATGTACTCGGTCACTACGGAAGAAGTGTGATTTGCAAATACCAATCAACATACACATTAGACAACATGCTTGTGTCGTGACACGAGACAAATGTTTAAGTGTATCTTTGAACACAATCATTTACATTTTGCTCTTATTCTGTAGGTTTTTATTATGTGACTGGCAGTTACAATAATAAAGCATCCAAAACACCACATCATAATCAAACTGAGTCTGAGACAATAAGTGCCGCGGCTCAGAAATAACTTCCAGGACTGAGCCCTGGCAAACACCCCCACAAATTAAGCACAGCTTTTCCTTGCTTAGATTTTTTTTTAAAAACGTGACGAGGTAGAAATATTCTGCTAAAGCAATTAAAGAAGTGTGCTATGAGACTACATGGCTTTCCTCTCCTGCCCCAAAGCCGATTGGTTTGTGATTGGTTTTATTTTCGGCCATCAATATGGCCAGTGACATGGGCATTTTTTCCTTATCTGCGAGGAGCTTTAAACAATTGGAAGAAAACACTTTTACATTGACGTTTCTTGAGTGTCACTTTAGTCTTTCGTATGTTGTCCTTTTATCTGTATTTAATGACCTGTCTGTATAGGTACCACTTGTATGTTTTCACATTGCACTTTACCACTTTACCACAGCATTACTGCACTGGCGTGCTATGAGTTTGATGGTAAGGTTGCAGATTTACCACCTGAACAAATCTGGGGGTAAATCTTCCACTTTACTGCCAAGAATCACCAGATTTACTGTGCGTTATTATCACACCCAGTAAATCCGCAAAAAATCCCATTGGAGCCCTACGGACCTCAGAAAAATGGGGATTTACACTGCCTCATCACCACTCCTGATCCCATGGTAATGCAATGGGACTGAGTGTCGGTAACAGTAACTGAGTTTGGGGGTAAACCTGCTGATTTTCTGCTGGGTTATAGCCAAACTCGGGATGAGGAAATTGTGTCTTAATTTACTTGTGTCTGAAATCTAACCCTGATCCTGGGAGCTGGCAGGCTACGCCGGACCCCTGAAAAGGCCCATTTCTAAGGCCAAAGAGGATGACTCCTGTCTGGCCCTGTGCCCTGACCTCCGAGATCCTCCAGCATTGTCTCGATGTTGGCACACACCCACATGGAATCAGTGTGCGGCCACAGGAAAACAAGTTCAAGGTAAGCCATGATGGGCCATTACCTGCAATAACACACAACCGTGATGCAATGCATCCAAATGTCATGATATATCCGGATTTCTAAGAATGCTGATGCCCCATGCAGCCCTTCGAAAATGGCTGCTACCTTTTCAATTTGTACTGCAGCAGAAATGCCTCCTCTCATGCTTCCCTCTCCAGCTCCATCCCATTGGATGGCCACAACTATTCCTCACCCCGATCCTGGGAGCCGGACCCCTGCAAAGGCCCATTGCTAAGGCCAAAGAGGATGTCCACTGTCTGGCCCTGTCAGGCCTCTCATGGCTGCCCGCTCACCCACCAGTTATGGTATGATTGCCCTCTGACTATCACCCCGTCCACCTTCCTCCCTTAAGGGTCTACTCATCTGTGCTTACAGGATCCCAGCATTATTAACCACCATCCAGGCCTATGCTCTGTGCTCCAGTCCGGAAAGCCCAAATTCTGGACTTCCAGACCCTGGCACGGCACCAGCAGACTTCCATGCCTCTCAGCGCACACTCTGCTGCACCACAACCACCCTCATATTCCAGTGCCCACAAAAGTATGCAATCTACGTCTCAGAGCGCATACCAAAATACCAACCTCTCACCAGCCCCATACCCTTTCCACCCGCACCACCTGTGCCTCTTGTGGCAAATAACAACAAAACCTCTCATTCTACAGTTGCAACGCATACTGGAGCTACACCAACCTACTCTAATGGGGCTGTACTCCACCGTAGCATCTATGCTAAACCAACCACCCCGACCTCACTGTCATCTCTGCACACACAATCTGGAGACTAACCTACACACCCCAGCGTTACTCAGCTGACCAACCCTTGTGCAGACTCATGTACTTCCCTCAGAGGAGCATTCATGAATGCACGATCGGTGAATGCACATGCTTTGGACACCTGCAACCTGATCACTTTGAATGATCTAGATCTATTAGCCATCTCAGAAACATGGCTGCGTGCAGGTTCAAGCCCTGCCTTATCACTTGCAGTCCCTCCCAAATATTCTATCTTTTGGAAAGACAGATGGGAAACTAGGGATGGGGGAGTTGCCACTATTGTCAAAAATACCTCCGCCATCAGGGAAATCAACAACCATACTCTCAAGTCAGTGCAACTGTTAACTATCAAATTGATCCTGTCCCACACTGACACAGTAACTACCCACCTGATCTACCGTGCACCAGGCCCACCTCTATGCTTTGTGGATGACATCACTCATCACAACTGCAGTAATGCCCTGGGCCCAGCAAACGCCATTGAAGCCTTAGTTTTCACATAACATATCACCAGCCCCACCCATGACAAGGGCTGCATCCTAGATTGACTGGCCGACATCAACTGCAGCATCTCGATCATGTCTAACGTGTCTTGCACTTGGTCAGATCATAACATCATTTCCTTCACAAACCCTCCTATAACCCGCCACCTGCATTGCCCTCGCCACTACCAGCCACTCTAACAAGAAATCTGTGGAATATCACCCCATCCCGCATCCTGCCAAGATACTCCTAGCGACCCCACTGTAAAGGTCAATACCTACAAACAAGTCCTGATGCTCGCCATAGACACAGTGGCACCTATGGCCTCTTGCAAACCCAAACCGACTGCTCACCTCAACACTTGGTACACCCCTGGCTTCAAAACACTCTGCGCTTCCAAATGTATAGCAGAAACCACCTGGAAGAATGACCCATCTGCACTGAACAAAAACAAATTCACTGCCCTATCTAAGGCTTACAAACAAGCAATACGTCAAGCTAAAAGCTCCACATAAAATGCCAGAATTACCTAAGCTAACTCCAGAACTGGTGAGATCTTCGCCATACTGCAGGAATTAGAATCCCCTATCTCTCCCTCCACTAGTTGTACGAAAAACACCACATGGTACATAAGCATACAAAATTCTATTTTAGACAAATTGTTATTGCTACCAAAAAAGATTCTGATGAACAAAAGCAAGCTAATCACCCCTGATACCCAACCAAACGTACACCCTTTAGCCTTGCAGCTCGAGGTGCCTCTATTTAACTTCAAACCTGCCTCTGAACAAGATGAAATCAAAAGCATCAAAGGGCTCATGCTTTCCACATACCGGGTGGACATCTGCCTGGCTATTGTCATCAAGGACTGCAAAAGCACTTGCTCCATTCATATCCAGGATGATCAACTCTTTGCTCTCCTTTGGCACAGTTACAGTTAATCCCAAAGACGCCTGGGTGCTACCTCTACTATTGGCCTCATTCCGAGTACGGCGCTAACCAATGGCGCTATTAACGCCTTGGTTGACGCCGTACCCGGACCGGCAGCGCCTTGGTGGATGGCGGAATCACCGCCCCATTCCAAGGTTGGCGGGGCGGTGATTCCCCATTCACCAAGGCTCTTCCCCATTCCCAAATGAGCCCCCATAGGGCTCAATGGGAATGGGGAAGATGCAAATAACGGTGACCTTTCATTACGGTCACCGTTATTGGCTTGCAGGCCCCTTTGCGCCCTCGACTTTAACACCTGCTCAAAGCAGGCGTTAAGGGCGAGGGCGCAGAGGGAACTCGGAGTATGGCGGTAAGGGAATACTGCCACCGGTCTCGTTACCGGTGGCTGCTATCCCTTACCGCCATACTCGGAATGAGGCCCTATGTCTACTAAAAAACATTCCCTTGACCAGGACATCCCTACAAACTACTGCCTTATTACCACAGTCCCATTCTTTCTCAAGCTACTGGACAGAGCAGCATATTTACAAATCCAGACTCATCTTGAATCCTACAATCTTCTCGACCTGCGCCACTCAGGATTCCGGCCGGGCCACGGCACAGAAACGGCTTTAATTGATATAAAAAACAACTAGACAAGACAAAAGACTCTGGCAAGCTTGCCCTCCTCCTTCTACTTGACCTATCTGCCACCTTCGACCTGGTTGATCACCTAATTCTCTGTCAACACATCTCCTCAGCTGTCCACTTCTCCACTGAAGCAACTGCCTGGACCTCCTCCTTTGTATCTAACAGATCTATGAGAGTGTTCTCCACCACAGCTTCGGCTTCTCCCGCTCCTGTCACCTGCTGTGTCCCTCAAGGCTCTTGTGTTTCGCCTACTTTGTACAATATTTTCACTAATTTTGACCTCCTTGAGGAGCAGGGTATCTTCTAAACAAACTATGTGGATGATACCCAGCTACTTCTACCTATCACAGTGATTACCCTATTGACTCCAAAACATTGAGCTCAATCTATCAAACCATGCGGGCGTGGATGGCCTCACACATGCTATGCCTTAATAATGACAAGACTGAGTTGTTTCTGGTGGGAACTCAGCCCCTTCTAAAAAAAACTCGGTGGAGCCTACAAATCCTTCAATATCTAAGGTATCACCATCCCAGTCTCTAGAGATGTTCAAAACACTTGTGATCACACATAAATGCCTTTCGAACACTGCTCCAAGACACCTCCAACAAAAGTTTAAGAAAGCTCAGTCTACCAGACCTACCCGGGCGTCCCACACGCACTGCCTCACCACCCCGAGATTCAGACTTCAAAGATCAGGTGGCCTCAGGTACCTGGTGATCACCACAAACAACTGGATTGCCCTCCCTCTGCCACTAAGATCTGAGCAATCCTGCTGGGCTTTCCGGAAACATCTCAAAACCTGGCTGTTCTCCCAAGAGCTGTAAAGGAGCGGTATCCTTCCTGAACTTGCCATACATGCCCTAACTTATCTGCCACTTGTCTTTATTTGTTGTACTGTTGTAATTCGTGTAACTCATGTAACCAGCGCTCTAATGCCACCGGGTATAGAGGGCTTTATAAATGCTAAAATAAATAAATAAATGGAGTTCATTATGTAATGCTCACGTATTTTTATCTTTTTTCCTGTACTGCATTAGATTCACTTTTCTTGTGTTCGTATCCCATGTTATATGCTTTCATGGGATGTATTTGCAGAATAAATATATCTGATGATTATGTATACAGACTACCTCTCGATGAATGGTGGATCCGCAGGTGTGCTCCATTTTAGGCAACAGTCCAACCCAGTTCCTCCTGTTGAGTCACTGGGTTGGCATCAGTGGTGCCCTCTCTTGCCTTCTTCTGCCATCTTGGGTTAGTGGAGCAAGTTTCCCAATGTAGAACACTGTGCAGTGCTGCAGATTTTGGTCTGATAAATGGGCATCAACTATAAAGTGTGTATTTGTGTATGTATATATGTATGTATTAATATTAGGTTTGTTATACTGCACTGGAAACAGGTTGCGTCTCATCTCAAAGAAAGTACTGACTGTATACAGTGGTTTTCAACAGCGAATCATAGAAACATAATTGCAATAGTTATAATAATACATTATGTTCTTGTACAGTGCTTCCTGCTAGATTCTTCCAGTTTCTAGGCACTGTAACAGATGTTACTATTAGCAGATTTAATGGTACTCAACTTTTCACTCCGGATGTCAACCTGTGTATGCCAGCTCCAGCCTCATTAGAAGTACAGTGGTGCAGTAAATAACTGCGATAATGGAACAGTAACTCAGTTACCGGCACATTACTGCACCACCGTACTAAAAGTTAGGCGGTGAAGTGGACGATTCACCTCCAGCAAAAAGTTGGAGGTAAATCGTCACTTTACTGACAAAAATCAGCCAAATCGGCCAAATCGGCAGAATTACTGCCGAAATCCCTCAATTAATTGGGACTAACACCACCTGCCGCCACTTATAATCCGGCTTTAAGGCTGTAACTCCGCCGGACCAAGTGGTGTTAACAGTAAATCTGTCACGTGGTATTTTGACAGATTTGCCGCCGAAAATACCACCAAACCTGTAATGAGGCCAAACTTATGAAAATGTCCGGTGCCCGAGAATGGGCATTCCAGACCCGCTGGACCCGGTATTTGCTGGTGCATCCGACATGCTGTGCTCGCAGGTGCCGCTCTGCCCACCAGATCAGACCTGGCGGGCAGAAAAACACCAGCGAACATAACTCGTAGTTTGCCAGTCGGATCTACGGTACCAGCAAGCTTACCGGTACCGTAATTCCCGGACTGGCAAACTTGTAATGCGGCCCCATGTATGAGGAAAGCTAACCACATGGTTCTTAAAGTGGTAGATGTAACCTCACCTGAAATAAAACAAAAGTAGAATTTGTCGTCCGAGACACTGAAATAAACGGCTTGAATCAAATGATTCTCTATAGAAACTTTAAATTGCAGCAGCAATTCCCCATCTGACATACTGCTCTCAGCCTTTCAAAGATGTATGTCCTGACACTGAGGTACTGGCTGAACTTTTAAGTTTCCATGGAAAAACATTTTGCATGCAGGATATCCTCAGGGTTTGGCTCCGCCACTCAGGGATTTGGCAACATCGAATGCTCCCAGGGACAGGTGCACATTTCTCATAGTTGCCTGCCTTTACCTTACATACCCTTCATAATTATTTAATTTCTCCTTTCACTGTATCTCTGCCACTTAGCTTTTTAGCGGGAACTATGTACATGACTTTGTCATAGATTGCAATAAACTGTGCGTGTTGGGGTGCTGGGTACCATAGATTTGGGCGAGGGGATAATATAACACAGAGTTCCTAAGCTGTCCTAAGCCTGGCCCGGGTATCCCATCCGGTCCTGAATGTTTTCTTAGCATTCTTGGGCTTGTCGTTTTTTTTGCCCATTTTACATTTTGGACTATCATTTCTAAAATGCTTACAAAAAAAAAGGACTGGAGGAGCTACTCATCGCTTGTCATGGGACAAACTGAGAATTCAGGTAGGACAGTCCCCAATGAGCTCAGACGGCATACATTGATTTCTGTGAAATTCCTCTCCAAGAAGTCAGAGTCCATTTTCAAATGATCATCTACATTTTGCCCAGATACTGCAGAACATGGCTAGTTTTGTGCTAATTTTTGCAGCGCGTGCATCATAAAACCTCATGCATGTGCTGCCATTAACATGTTAAGAAAATGCATATCTTGAGTGGCTGCTTTCCATGATTTGATCGGTGTTTCTCATGCCCATACTAGGTCAGTCGAGAGTGCACCCATCAGTGATGTATAAAAGTAATTAGTTTTCTGACGACCAACCTTCCCATATATGGACATTTAGTAGGAAAAATGTGTTACAGGATCAGAGCAGCTGATAGAACCTTCACAATTGAAATCGCATGAGGGTTCAGTTCCGGAGATCCTCATTACACTTTGAAAACTTGAAACCTGAGCAAGTCTGCCCATTGAGGTAAGCCAAATACTTGCACAATGTGCTGCCATAACCGTCAGAATAACAGAGTCTGAGAGGGAGGAGGTATGACATTGAAGGATCACGAATGCTTGGCACCGCTCTCGTTTGGCTCTCCAGTGTCACAAGACTTAGGGCCGAGCCAGAGCAGGAGATGTCCATCTTCCTGTTGATATCTCTGTGATTGCTCTTATGTTCTGCTTGGATCACTTCCTCAACTATCCTCTCTAATCGTGTAGGTCCTATTTTACGGGTTCTTTAAATGTGATATTCATTCTTTCTATTGTGTTTTCTGTTGGATTCCTGAGTATAGTGGCTTAATCTTCTCCTGCCTGTTCTGGGCCCACGTCTCACTACTTGTGGTTTGGTGCCCCATCGTCAGCTGTGCAGTGCTGATGGAACTCATAAATTGGAACCTAGAATACTGAGTGTTTTATGGGTAGGGTTCTGCCAGTGTCGGTCCAGGATTCTGCGAGTTGATTAGTGCCATACCTGCAGCGGACATCAGCTACCATTGGGGTGTCCTGTACATTGCCCGGATGAATACAACTTGAGTGAATATTATGTTTGTGCGCCACTTAGAAAGTAATCAAGTATAATGGGTCTGATATATAATATGAGGGGGTTCTTGGCTGCAGATACCTAACTGTGACTGATACTCGCTTAGTCAGGGAAATAAGGTTATGTAACATTCTGTGCCATCAAAAGTATATCAACAAAAGGGATTTATTAATAGAAAGCTTCTTGTTTTAGGAAGGCTTACTGAGGCTAGGTTGGTTTAGGACTGTATTTAAGTACCATGGGATAGAAGCTTTCTATTAATAAATCCCTTTTGTTTATATACTTTTAATTTGAGTTCTTTAAATTCTGGCATGGAACCTTACCTTACTATCTTGTTTTTGTTGTGGTTTGTTTTTTTATCAGATTAATAAAGCTACGGGCTATTGCGTCCCACTGACGCTTTTGTCCCTTCCTTGGGCTCCTCGCTGCAGCCTCCTCTACTGTCACACATACCCAGGACCTTTGCTCGGCCCTGGCTGCACACATCACTGCAAAAACCCAAGGCATCCTTTCCTATCTCACTTCCACACCACATCATACACCAACACCTCTGGAGCCTCCCTTGGCCCCTCCACCACTTCTCTCTTCTCTCACTCCCATCACACCTGATGAGGTCGCCAGACAAGTCCGGTCTATGTAAGCATCATCCAAACATGTGGACCCCTGCCTCTCCAAAACCATTAAGGACAACATTGACTCTCTCGCTCCAGCCTGAGCTGATCTCTGCAATCTCTCTTTTGCCGCTGGAGTTTTCCCAACTTCTCTTAAGCACTCCCCTGTGCACCCTCTGCTTAAGAAACCTTCTGCTGATCCCTCCATTCCGGCAAACTACCGCCCCATTTGTATCACCCCTTTCCTGAGCAAACTCCTGGAGAAGCTGGCTATCTCTCAGTTCACCCTTCACACTGAATTTGCTGGTTGCCTCCACAACCATCAGTCTGGCATTAGAACATCCAGAGGCACAGACACTGCTCTTCTGAACACCCGTGAAGATCTGCTCTCAAATCGTGTCGCTAACAATCCCTCTGTCCTCATTCTTCTTGACCTCTCCTCTGTTTTTGACACATTAAACAACAACATCCTGATGGCACGTCTCAGTGACCCCCTGGAAATCACTGGTCAGGCTCTGGCGTGGTCAACCTCCTACTTTTCCGACCGCCCATCCCAGGTGGAACCTGGGTCCTTTCTCCCTTCTATTACTCTTTAAACCTGTGGCATTCCCCAGGGTTCTAACCTATCCCCCTGGTTCTTCAATGACTACATGGCTGTACTGGCACCTATGATTGCCACTTTTATTTCTAACTTCCAGTGTTATGCGGGTGACACGCAACTCTCCTTCATGCTACCCTCAGCCACCTCCTCCACCTCACTCATATCTGACTGTCTGTCTGCAATTCACTCACGGTGTGCTGCAAATGACCTCTGCCTCAACTCCAGTAAGACTGAAATAGTTTGCATTGCGACCCCTGACCCTGCTCTCCCAATTCCACTCTGGCCGGCCTCCCTTGGCCCTGAACCCACACCCACCTGCAAGGCAAAAAACCTTGGGGTCACCTTCGACTCCACTCTCTCCTTCGCCACTCACATTGTTAATGACTCCAATCAAGCATTCCCACTAAGTCAGTGCCTTGTCTGGGATTGCTCAAGGGAAGCCCTTATTTATATATTTTTATGACAAGTTATAATCTGGATGATGAACCCTTGTATAACGCCCTCTCTTAGAATCCCCCTGACCCCACTGAGCCAAGAAGTAGGTTTGTGTTGCAAATTAAAAAGGTTTATTTGAAAAATTAAGCAATAGATATATATCACACTTTGATAATAAATTAATATTTGATATCACACTTAGACATATGACAGTGAGTGATCAACAATGGATGATGTTATACTAGCACACTGGTTTAATTACTTAGGAGTAGTATAGAGGATAAGGTAGCTGAGAATGCTTTATATAGTACAAGGAAATGCAAGGTGGAAAAGAAGCAACACGGGAATAAGCTTGATATCATTTCAGCAAAACATAATATAATCACTTCTCCCCTTTTGGCAATTCACCCCCCCCTCTATGCAATGTAAGGAGGTGGAAGTAACACACACAGTCTTCAGGAATACAATCACAGTACAATTCGAATTCCGTTCCCCCCTAGCAAGCTGAGAGAAACAGGGATGATTTTAAACACAGGCAAAGTACTTTAAAGGTGCTATGCAAATAAGGGAAAAATATGCTAAAAATGATTTTAATTCCCTCTAGAGGTTCAGGGTGAGTGAGAGATACTTTAAATCAGTTCAGGCCAGCCCTATCAATGATTCAGGGATGGTTACCAGGTTGAAAACGGAATTCCGTAATGGAAGCAAAAGACAAATATTTTTACACGTGGCTGAAATGAAACAAAATGTCAAATCGCTGCAATTTAGTTGCGTGCGTCGAGCGCAATTACGGAGGAAGTATAAGGAGTAGCAAGTCGGTTTAGAGCTTGTTGGAAAGCTTAGAATCTCAGCTTTAAAATAAAAGTTAAATCTCGAGATACGGACGATTTTGTGAAGGTAGATTCTCAAAATAAAAGTAAAGCACAGAATGACAGATGACAGTTTTGCAGTTTTGAATCAACAGGAGGGACACGATTTCTATGATGCAGTTCTCAATAGGTTAAAAAAGTTTGAATTTGATTATTTTAAACTAAGAGATTGGTTTTGCACAGTTCTGGCTGAGTACTCACACTATATTTTGGACGGGAATGCGACTTCGTTTCGGATCGGGTCAGGATTGGCTGCGGTTCTCTCGCCACTGGGTACTGGTTCTGTGCACAGAGATCTGGGTCAGCTCTCAGCACTGCACAGTGATCTGGTCTCTCTGGATCTCTGGTCTCTCTGGAGATTGATGGATTTGAAGTTTGGAGTCTCCCGGCAAAGCGTCCCGCAAGAAAGTGGAAAGTGAATCTCTCTGTCTGGCTTCCAGTGGCTCTTTTTATGTCTTTTGAAAATGGGTGTGGATGCTAACTTTCTTTGCCCAACCCACTCACGATTTGATAGGTCAAGGATTTCTCTTTGACCTGATTTGAGAAGGGAACAGTGAGTCAGTGATGAGGTAGGTTTATGGTCAGAGGATCCTCCCCTTGTCAAATTGCACACACATCTATTTCTGATCCAAATACCCATTTATCTATGTACTATTTTTCTAATATTATATGTCCAGTTAACATATTTTCTGTAGCGCCAAACCATCCGATCCCTGTCTTTGTAAGATGTTGTGTCCACTTTTGACAGAATTCTGCCCTTTTCATCCAGATAACGACCTCTAAACTTTTCCAGATTTTACACAAATGTGCACAAGGGATATGGGTTTCAGATGATAAAGTGTCAGATTTTTAACATGCATACATTTGGAGTAACCCCTTATTTTCCGCTACTACTCCCCAGAACATACCACAGAGTCCTGACACCTCTTAAAATGTGCACAGAAAAATCACAAGAATGAGGATATTATTTATATAATTTTTATAAGTCCGCACTATGAATTATCCATCTTTTTAAAATTATGCTCTGGCCCCAAAGGGGTGTGGTTTTCCAAAGCACATGGTGGAATTTCTGGTTTGTCCACTTCTCCCAAGCTCAGTTTGCTCTCAGAGGCACTTCTCCTCCCACTTCTCCCCAGACGAAGCTATTTTACAACCCCCCCCAATATAACATTTTCCTGAGCCCAAGACAGTGCTTTGTTCAGTTTCCTGCAGTCCTAGGTGCTCCTCCCCTGATTCAATCAGAGAGGTGTCATCTCCTTTTGGCAGGAGCAGCAGAATGCAGCCAGGCCTGGGAAGACAGCTGCTGATCAAGTTTCAACGCCTGTCGGGGGTAGTTGTCAGGCCGAATTCAATCTCTTTAAGCCAGGCTTCAGCTAAATGTCACTTTGGTTCCCAGTTTTCTACATTCAAACCACACTTGCAATTTTTACACATGCAGCTAGAACACTGATTCTAAGTTCAAAACTATGACATTTAAACAATTTCAACCTATGTGACACTCAACAGTAGGTCACTCATTTATTTTAAACATTTCGATTTTAGTGGCTTTAAACCCAAATTCACTTAAGCTGCTGACATCCCCAGCTATTTTCAATACACACATTAGACAATTACTTCCTTCAAGTCATTTCAGAATATAGTTTTACATTGTATCCACCTCTTAGTTAGTCTTTCTTTGGCCTGGTTTGGTTCATTTGTTCAGTTTTACACAAGTGTCTGGTGGTTTTAAAATGCCGGCTTTCTGGTAGTGGTGAGCACCAGTATTTCACCCATGTTTGACATTAATAACAACAGATTTTGAACAGCACCATATTCCTTAGCACTGATTTCACTCATGGCGCTTCTGGCCCCTCACGCTCACACTGGTGGGTGGCAGGTCAGGCGACCATTTTGTTGTGCGCAAAGACTGCGCGGTTCTCCAGGATTCTGGCACAAATGTGGGCTTTTCCGCCCTCTTGGATTTCCTAAGCCCACAGCACCAATTGTTGCAGCATAATAGTCCAAACGTGGGTCAGGACACCCAACAACATTTATGACATTTCTAAAACGTCCAACTACCAGCTGCACCTCCTCAGAGGTACTCTTCCTTTTGATACCTTCCCCCATCAACTCACTGTCTCCTGAGCCCTGGTTCTCTCAAGGCTAGACTACTGCAACAGCCTCTTTCTCAACCTCCCTGTCTCGGCTTTGCATCCTCTGCAACTCATCCAGAACAGAACCGCAAGACTTATCCTTGGCCTCAAGCCCAGGGACTGCATCTCTCTGGTGCTGAAAGCCCTCCACTGGCTCCCCGTGGCTGCAAGGATCAAGTTAAAGACCCTCTGCATTGTCCATAAGGCTTTCTGGGACGTGGGACTTACCTATCTGCAACAATGCCTAACTAAATATTGGCCTTCCCGATCCCTCCGCTCATCTACCTCCAACCTTCTGCGAGTGAGCCGGTTCTCCAAGCAGAGATTTGGAGGGAGATCTTTATCCTCAGCAGGGGCATCCCTCTGGAATAGCCTCCCTGCCGCCCTCTGTCTTGAGCCTGAACTCCTTAAGTTCCGGAAACTCCTTAAGACATTACTCTTCTACTCTTCCTTATCTCTCCCTCTTCCCTTAACCTCTCCCCCCGCTCTAACCCTCTTTCCCTCCTTTTCCACACAGCTTGCTGACTGGCCGCCGGGTGTACCTCAGTGTCCCACAGGTCCCTGACACCCACGCCAGTCCTCTCGCACTTGCCTCCGGGCATGCACTTGCCTCATCGCTACTGCACTTAGTCAATGACCCATGAGAGTGGCCTCTCTCAGCACTTACCCCAGTTTCTGACTGACGGGGTGCACTTGGACTATCCCTCCCCCTGCACTTGTCCTCTCCACCACCCCTCTCCTGTACCGTCTGTGCACATGCACAATCTGAACGTACCATGCCTTGAAGATCGTCTATCCATCTTCCCTGTATCCCCTCCTTGCATGGTGGCGCCTCAATGCACTTGGAAAAACTGCAGAATCGTTGTCAGACCTATTTGCTGTTATCCACATTGTTATTTGTATTATATGCACTTACTCAGCCTGTGCAGACTTGTATTGTTCAGAATTTGAAGGGCTCTGAATGACTTTTGTTTTTTCCCCTTGTTCCCTCCCTCCTTGAGCGCTTTGAAAAACTTGTCTTGTGTATAGGCGCTTTACAAATAAACTTTATCATACCACTGTTCTTTCTTTAAGCTATCTGAATTTAGTGTAGCATACAATTGTGGTATGGTTCATGGCCGGTAACAGCCAACCAGCACGAATCTGGTTGGCTCGATCATAGCAAGGGTCGCTGTGAGGGGGATAACTGCATGTCTCTGCCAAGGTACTTAATGCTATTAATGCTATTCATTCTATTAATGCTATTAGCACCTCTGGCAAATGGCATGGCCACAAATGACGTTAATTGTCAGGGAAATGTGGTATTGCCTACCACACGTGCCCCATTTCCCTCAAAAGAATTACAAACAAAGAGAAAGGGAGTTAGGGTGTGAGTCCCTTTGCTATGTCCATACTATGTCCATAGTGGCCATCGAGAGGGTAAGATGCTGGCATGAAGTAAGGCAGGAGGGGGACCCGGCGATGACAGGTAAATGGAGGGGTGGTGATGTGGAGGCATAGGTGAGAGGTGTTCTGGCATCCGGCGTTAAGGGCTCGTATAGCAAAAGGATCTCAGAGATGCCTGCAAAGGAAAAGCATGACGGCCCTGTGGTAGAGCCGAGGGTAGCCATGAGGTAACATGGGTTGCTACTGCTGGATTCAACCCACGCTCTGGGCCACCTGATTATCTGGCGCATCGCCCGCAAGTGTTTGTTAGATGTAATTACTGGATCGCAGATGCCTCATAGTTGCATGGAAGGCCTGCCATGTTTTTTGTTCGTTTTTATTGCTTTTAGTTTTTTGTTTTATATGTAATGTTCTTGTTCACCTTCTGGCAAAAAAAGCCAATAGATACTTTTAATAGACCCCTTGAACACAGCACTAAAATGGTCTCCACTTAGCAGACTCCAGAGTTAATTTCTTGAAATTGGAGCAGCCCTTCATTGCAGCATTATTTAATTGAAGGGAAGGCTCAGGATTCGTCTTGAAAAGCATTGCACTGCACGCTGGGTAGATGCTTCTTTGTATGATCCTAAAACCACGATGGTCCCAATCCAGTCCAGGAAGGCATCTTGGGAAATGCTGCCTGTGTGTCTTTCAGTCCCCTACCCTTTGTTACTCAGAAATAACAAAAAACATTCACGCATATTTGTAAAGGAGGTAAAGAAAGTGCTTAGTTCCCATGTACACCTCACTATCTTTGTATAAATATGCCAGAAACGTGCATGCTAATATTTGCACCTGGGACGGGTCAATCAGCCAATCAGCTTGCTCGGATCGTGTGGGGAATACCACGATCCAAGCCTGCGTTCCAAGCAAGTTGGCATCTGAGTGCCTACCCTTGTCATCTTCTTCCAACCTCCCCTTTGCTCCAGTCTATGCTCCTCCCTCACCCAACCCCACTTAGCTGATTCCTGTGGCGGCAGCACCACTGACACGCCATTCCCGCATCCCGGGACTACAAGGAAATGGAAAAGGGGTTCCACGTGGAGCTCCACTTCCATTTTAATGATGGCCATTTTTAAGTCAATTGACTTTAATACTGCACCACCCTAATGGTCTTAAAGCGTCAAGACCTTGTTCGTATGAGCGAAAATGTGACTCCACCCAGCGTGAACACCAGACCATGGTCTGTAGGGTGAAAAATAAGCAGGGAAAAAGGAAGCAGTAAATGGCAAAGAAGGGGAAAGTCAGAGGACAGACAGACAGGAATAAGTCAACACAAAAAAGGGAAAGATAACATAAGGTTGTGTGACAGTTATTGCTGGAATGCATGTACAGTAGCATGGCTTTACACCAAAAAAGGTCACGAAAAGAATAAAAAAATACCCATGTTGGGGGACAATGTGATTATCTTATCCGGTCAAGTGGCACAGCGAGTAGAGCGCTCGCTTTGACACCCGTGCAGAGCCTGCTAACGCAGGTTCGAATCCCGGCAGGGCCAAACTCAGCCTTTCATCCTTCCGAGGTCTATAAATGAGCACCACACACCGTGGGTAATAATAAGCAGCGCTCAGATACCTGAGGGTTCGTAGCGCTATATAAATGCCAAATTATTATTATTATTATTAGTTAGCAGTGCAATGTGGTGTTGGTATCATTTAAAGTCGAGTTAGGGATGTGGGATGGCCTTGAGATGTGCTCAAGAGAAGCTGTGACTTGTGGGGGCTTAAATACCAGGTATTCATAGAGAATTCCCCTGTGAGGAGCACTCAAGAAACCTAGAAATGCCAAGCCCGCTGACAGCGGTGTCAGAGCCGATAGCTGACAGTGCTGAATAAAAGCTGGGGGGAAACACAGGCCAATAAGACAAAGTCTCCCTGCACCAAGCTAGATCAGGATAGCATCCAGTGGAGGGAGAGTGTGAGGGTGACAATTATATCATAGAATGGACAGATCTTTCCTGAGTTATAGGGGGCCAATTAGGACAGTAGAATGAACACAGCACTTTACTGTGCAGTGTTCTGGCTGGATGCAGTGGTTGATTACCTAAGAAAAGCCCTGTGAACCATATAGCTGCCTGTCAAATCAAGTGACACGGGAACCGAGGGAGAGGGAATGCCACAACAATGCAATTCCAGGTGGCAGCATCAGGGGCCACCAGCAGAGATTCAGGAGGGTACACCATTTGGCCTTAAAACTGTATCAAAGCTGTAGAGCAATCCACCCACCCCATTCACAGCATAGGAAATCCAAGGCCATAGAACTTGCAACCAAAACTCTGGCATACACTCCAGCCAGAGGTTTGGCATGCAGCGAACATCACAAGGCACTGTTGCTTTCTAGTACTAAGGAACATGTCAGCTAGAGGGCCAATCCCGAAGCACAGAAGCAACCTTTTCTGCAATATTTGTGTCAACATTTAGTGATAGGGAATTGTGGAAATATTTTCACTAATATCATTTGCGCACTTTTTTCATCAATCTGGCAGACTATAAATGAAGGGTTGCAAAGGCCCCATATTGGGTATTTGTTTGCTACTATTGTCTGTGATGCCTTTTTTCGCACAACAAAGGAAATGCACAAACCCTTTAGTAGACAAGCTTACAAGACCACACTTTATTCATCATCCAGACAACACACATGTTGATGTAAATGCTAGAATTATACCATCACTGGTACACTGTCCAGTCTGACAATTTAAACGAAAAGGAGGTACACAGGTTGGGATGGACACATGTGGTTAATGAATGGAATGGGCTTATCACCATCTTATGTACTGGTCCTTCAATGCGATCCAGGGGTGCCATGTCAAAAGAAAGACACACGCTGTACAGATGCCCTAAAATGAGGCTACTAAGATAAGTAACCTTGCTATTCTTACATTATTCCGCGATGTCACTTGTAAGACCAACTCATTATTTAAACAAGTACCACTCTCTCACTCTCGTGTACCAATGCACCCATCTCTCCCCCTCTCTCACCATCACTCATCAATCCATCCACCAAACTCTTTCACTTGCAAGGTTTCCTTACTCTTACATCCCACCTCCCCCCCTTCCTCTAGAACTGTAGGAGAGTAACCAGCATTCACACACTGAAGGGGCGGTGTTCTTGAGACTAAACAAACAGGTTCTGCAGGTCTGCTTGGCCAACTTGAGCATCTGTTCGAAAACTGTAGTGCAAGGAATGGTGCCAGCAGAAAGAAAAGTGCAAGGCCCAAGTGGATCCTCTGGCAAGGACCTCCCAGGAAACAGGTCTCTGAAAGGTGACCGAGGCTGCACAAACAAGGGCATGTTATGTTTTGCCCTGGTAGGCCTCATGCCCTCCATCATAACCAAGGCAGCTATATTGAAATGTATACTAAGTTAAAATCTACAAAGACTGCAATCTGGTTCTTTCTACTCATTACGGACTTATTTGTCATTTTATTACATGTCCCTGATATAGGTTTAAGTCCCTATGAACACCTGGTGAACTTTGATATATTCTGACCTGTGTTTCTTCTCCATTAAAAGTGTGTGCTCTAGCACCTTGAAGCATCTCTTGGGCTAGATGGAATTACCAATAAAGATCTCAGAACAAATAACCAGACAGACTCAGAAAATATCGCAAAATACTACTTTGTTCTCAATTTAATAAAGTAGGGAAAACTGGCAAACAACGGACTGATACTTGCAAACTCACACATTAACTTGATTATACAGAGGTTACATAGCCCAATATGCATAATCTAGGACGTCATCCTACGTGGCAAACTTCAAAACCTATTGAAGGGAAGGATTGGTTAAGGGAACATAGGTACCTATGGTATGCATAGGGGTTAGTACTTCATTGGCTGCCCCTTGTCTGTAAGGCACACCTCAAACTACCTCTAAATAAGTATAATAGTGGTTAAAGCAGAGAAAATGGCAGCAAATTGATCTATGCAACATTGTATAGCACGTTGCCCCATAGACCCTCTGACTGGTTGGCATTCTCACCCAACCTTGGACGTTTGGCTCGTTAACAGCACATTTGATTTTTTATTTGTTTTTTTTGTATTTGTAACACACACCAAACTAAATTAACCATACATTGGCCAGATGACACCAGCAGTAGTAGACGAGATGGATCAAAACAATGCCCCCAGAATACAAGGGGCCATCTACCTGAACAGGAAGGTCTTCACTGCTCGGCGAAATTGAAGAAGTGAGCTCAATGTCCTTAGTTGTAGTGGCAGGGAATTCTACAACCTAGGACCAAAGACAGAGGCCCTCATTACGACCCTGGCGGAAAGTGACTGACCGGACCGCCACAGCGTAAATAGCGTTTCCGCCATTGCACGATGGAGCAAAGTGCGGCTCATTCCGACCCATCGGGCACGAGCACCACGCCATGGCGGAAGTGCAAAGTCCGCGATGGCGGAAATGACCCCAAAACGGCCCACACCGCCGCCGTACGGCGCCCTAGGTGCAATACCGCCACCCATCTCAGCGGACACCGCAGTGAGCGCCAACCGGAAAGTACGGTGACCGTAAATATACGGAAACGGAAGTAAAAGCATGGTCCCGGAACGGGAAACATCACGCCGTACACCTATAAAACCACAAATTCCACACAACCATTAAAAATACTACCCTGAGACACTTCCCAACCCGTCATCCACCCTAGTGAAACCAAGAAAAATGGGAAAAGTAGCGAAGAAAGCGTGCGACCGCAAGCGGCAGGTCCACTTCTCCCGTGAGGAACTCACCGTGCTCACAGAGACCCTCCAGGAGAATGCTGCCGCCGTCTTCTCCACGCAAATGACCAGGACGGCACTTGCGAACAAGAAGGCCATATGGGCCCTGGTGGCACAGCGGGTAAGTGCGGTGGGGACCGCACCCCGCAACCCACAGCAATGCAGAAAGCGATGGGACGACCTGCGGATACGCGTCCGTAGCATACTTTCTGCCAACCGCAACATTGCCACAGCCACCGGGGGAGGATCGGAATCACCCATCAAGTTGACCCCCTGGGAAGAAATCTGTGCCTCCACCATTGGAATGGAGAGCATAGAGGGAGTCGGAGGGATGGAGAAAGGAGTGCAGACATCCGAAGAATCAGGTAGGTGGCCCAAATAAAACAATGCCAAAACCACAATGTCCAATCATGTGAAGTACCACGTGCCCACATAGTGCAACAGTAACACATGTCCAGGAGAACGTCCACATACATAGGCCTGATAGCACACTTTAAAACTCACATCAAATACATAAATAATTAAAAATCCTAAAAACACCCTCTACACGTGCAGCAGGCACACCCTAACTGCAGGCTGCCAAACAACTGCACCCTCACTCCACACACAAATGAAACCACCTCCAAGGCCCCGACCCAAATCACCCTCAGGTACCACCCCAATGCATGTGATACATTGCCATTCCAATTCCCACAGACCCATTAATAACGCTCGCCCTCCTTTACTCCACCACAGGGTCCGATCCAAACGACGAGCTCCAGGACACCCCTACCAGCACACCTGCAAAGAGGGCCAAGACCAACGGCCAAAGACCCACCACCTCAGCTGCACGCATCAAGACACGGAAGCAGCACAAATCAAGTGGCAGCACAGAGGAGGGAACTCCAACAGGCACCCCAGCAGCCAGCATGCCCACAACACCACCACCACAGGTCCCCCCAATGGATGCCACAGTAGGCACTGCTTCTGGTGGCAGCAGCACCATAGGTGACACTGCATTAATGGCAGCATGCTCCGACACAGAAAACGGGGATGTCGAAGTCAGATCCATCCATGACCTGTCCCAATCCCCCTGTCTGTTCCATCCCGTACACCATGAGGATACCACGCAGGGGCACCCACAAGACGACGACTGGCCATCCCCCACAAGCCCTGTGGCAAGGCAACATGAGGTGAACAGCCACTCTGTGACACCACCGCAAATGGCCATGGCCCAGCAGAGGCAACAGTCCCTCGACCAGTTAATCGTGCAACAGCAGCAACTGGCCACGCTCCTCAAGGACCATGCCGATGAATGTGGGGGCACTAAGGCAGACATAGAAACATCAACTGAGACACTTAGGGCAGAAATGGAGAGAAGTACAGAGACACTAAGGGCACAAATGGAGAGTAGCACCGAGAGCCTGAGAGTCCAAATGGAGAGTAGCACCGAGAGCCTGAGAGTCCAAATGGAGAGTAGCACCGAGAGCCTGAGAGTACAAATGGAGAGAAGCACCGAGAGCCTGAGGGGGGAACTGCATGCGACGTCCAAAGACGTATGTGCCGAACTTGCCGCAGTGCGCCGTGTGCTCACTGAGCTCTCACAAACCCTTAGGGACATGCATGGACGTGAGCAGGCAGAGACATCATCCGTTGCAAGTTCCGTCCAGGGCAGCCCCCAACGTAGATCTGGGAGGAACCTGCGCTCCACAGGCAGGGGTGCCCCTGATACCCGCAGAGGGGGCTTGCAATAGCGACTGCCCACTGACAATGAGCATCTTTGGACACTGGTGTTCGGGGGGGAGGTAGGAGGGTGGAGGGGGTGTGCTGGGCTCACTTGGGTGGCGGGTCGATAGGGTGTTTAACATGATATCACATATGCCATAAACAATGCACGATCATCCAATGAGATGTGTGGACATTGATCTTTGTGTACGAGGCCATTATAGGCGTACAGTCCATATTGTGCATGTACCAGACACACACAGTGCCACGAGTCCCGTGTCCATGTATCAGCCACCAGGCGTGAGTGCTAGAAGCATGCATCTATGAGATGCTGACGAATGTCACGGCCCTCCTGTGCCTCGCAGACTCCTTGAGGTGCTGCCACATCCCCACCCTCATCATGACCATCTTCAGGTGCTTGCAGTTCTGCGTCAGGGGGCATGGGCACATTTCTACGTACGCACATGTTGTGTAGCATGACACATGCCATCACCATCTTTGCAACCTTCACATGGCGGTACAAGAGTGCCCCGCCAGACCTGCTGAGGCATCGGAAATGAGTCTTCAGTAGGCCGAATGCCTGTTCTATGACTACACGGGTACGTGAGTGGGCATGGTTGTAGTCCTCCTCATGCTGGTCCCGTGGGTTCCGGACTGGTGTGAGGAGCCATCTCTTCAGTTGATACCCGGCATCACCTGTATGTGGACGATAAACAAATTATGTGGAATGCCATTGCTACGTACGCACCCCCCCCTCCCCCCTTCCTGGCAGGTCATTGCCGCATCACATACCCCACATCATCATGCATGAAATGAGACTCACCAAGTAGCCAGGATCTGTTCCCTGCGTGTCGCTCCATGTAGCGTGGTATTGTAGAGTTCCTCAAGACCATAGAATCATGGGTTGATCCAGGGAATCGGGCACAACAATGTGTAATGATCCTGTTGGAGTCACACACCATTTGTACATTCAGAGAATGAAATTGTTTACGGTTGCGGTACTGGGCCTCCATGGCATGTGGGACGACCAATTCCACATGGGTGCAGTCGATGGCACCAATGCAACCCGGTATGCCGGCAAGTGCATGGAATCCCACTTTTGTGTTGGTAATTTCCTGCTCCGAGCGTGGTAGAGAGATGTAGTCGTCTGCGTGCTGCAGGAGGGCATCGAGCACTTGCAATAGTGTCCGTGAGAACAGTGGCTGTGATATGCCATGCAACTGTCCGACTGTGTGCTGGTAGGTGCCTGTGGTCAGGAAGTGGAGTACAGACACCACCTTCAGTAGGGGTGGGATGGCGGTTGGGCTATCTATCATGCTGACAAGGTCAGCCTGTGTCATGTCCACAATGGCGGTTATGGTGTCCCGGTCCAAACGGTAGAGGGTGTGGATCTGCTCATCAGTGAGGTTGAACGGATGTGCTCGGAGGCGTGGGATTGCGGGCTGCCTGCGTGGTGGTAGTGGCTGTGCTGGCGGCCCTTGCTGGCCCTGCCTTGCCCTCCTCCTCCTCCTGCGTCTCCTCCGTGCGGCCGGTTGTAGTTGGTGTTCGTCTTCTTCTTGAAGTTGGAGTACTTGCAGTGCTATCAGGTCCCCCAGGGCCAACATAGCTAGTCCTGCCGGTAGCATTTCGGAGTGGGTGTGGTTGTGGGAGGAGACTGGGTGTGCAATTTATGTGTTTTCAGGCTGTATGGCCTCCACCTGTGGTGATTCATTCCACCTGTGCAAGCTGCTCTCCCCTTTGGGCGAGCACGTCACGCACACAACGCTGCAATTCGACGAATGGCATCTTGCTATTACAATCATGTATTTGTACCCGATGGCAGTGTAACATTGGTTGATATGTTCATTCGGCTATGGTCCCATTGTTTCACATACTATCTTTGCAGTCGCGAACAGACTTGTGAAGGGTCAGTGGAACGTAGTACTCGAGTAACGGTGGACCCTCATGCAACACTGTACCGAGGTTCAACGACGGGCGGGGCGTCCCATTTGTGAGTGAAGGCAGTTGCCATTTTCACACACAGCCGCACTAGATGGATTAATTTGTGATTTCAAGCGGCCACAGATGCCTTTTCGACGTGATGTTGCAAATGAGGAATTCGAAGGGCGGCGCTTTCGGTTTTCAGCTAGCGGCGAGGAGATACCCACAGGTCTGACTGCAAATATAACGTTCTATTGTTCGATGTCCTTGGGACAGGGGCCATGGCGAGGATGCAATGATTGATATGAATAGTTTGGGATGCGCAATAGCGAAGTGGACGATGAGGCCGGACGTTCCCAAATACATGTTACTTCACAACACTGGAATTACGGGCTGGGGCACAGTGGATTTTGCAGGCTGCATAACGCACAGACTCAATGGAAATTTCACATGTTATGTGAGTATGGAAACAGGCGTTTTCATTACGGGATGAGGGAATGATGAATGGATGCATGGACAGATGATTTGATACAGAGTTTGCCATGTACAGGGCTTCTTGGAATCTATCCGCCTCCCCTGCGCTATGTGATGCAGGGCTGCCATAGTGGGACCATCGTCTATCTGGCCTTGTTGAGCCCTCCCTGTCTCGACGCGCCTTCAGACACTTGTGTCTATGCACGTTACCAATCCCATCTGATGGATTCTGTTTTAACAGACGCATGCACAGGTACACTCGTTTGTGATGGTGTTTTCACCTCGATATAGATAGTTATGATTCGCAAGTGGTTTTTGGGTGGTGATGATCCTTTGGAGTGGGCTAGCATGCATATGGCTGTGGATTTGGTGTGATCATTGAAGTGAGTAATTCAAATGTAGTTCTGATGGCCATACTATTCTTTTTCATTTCATTTGGTTGACAGGTATCTCCTCCCCTTTTGCCACTGCCATCTGTATGCCACTCCTGCAGATGGATTTTACTCCCGACACCTGCTGCTTCGTGTTAATCAGTGGAGCAGCATTACGATCTTATGGGACGATCGCCAATGGGCCACATGCCCTTACGCAGTACTAGTGGCTAGGAGCAACATTTCGGCCTTTCAGCTGGACTAGTGCCTCCCTATTGGGACGGCCCTGCGGTTCTAGGCGCTTCCATGTTGCCTTTTCGTACGAGAATGTAGCCCCTGTGTACCATGAAGGAACAGGGCGTCACACAAGAAGTAGCTGGTCATTTATTGCGGATGCAGCCCACAATGGTGAAATGTGTTTTGGAGTTCATGGCCTAATGGCTGTATGGGCTTGGTGAATTTGTTGTGCATTAAATTTCTATTCTGATATGGACCGTGTAGCGTTCTTCTTTGCAAGTGATGTGGCATATTCCTATTTGGGGAGCGATGTATTGTGAGGAGATCTGCATTGGGTTCCAGCTTCGGAGTATAGTTGCGTGGTACTGTGGTGGGCGCGTTTGCCTACGAAGCCCAGTGAGGTCAGGGATAAGGGCTGCCAATATGACTGTTTTGATGATGTCATGCTCAGGGGCGGGGGATTAGCTTTTGTGTAACAGATGCCGGTCAGCCAGGTGGATTGGTGGAATGATGTGATTATCGGAATATTGCTGGTCACAGGTGCCTGTGTTTGCGTGCGTTTCTTGGTGGGAGACTGAGGTCATGTCCATTTGTATGGCTTCTGTATTCGTGCCATCTGTGCCCTGCAGCTCCCATTGGCCCCTCTTGATATTCATTTGTTCGTTGGCAGGCATGGATGACTAGTACATTTCACTGGTTGCATTGTGTGACTTCATTGCACCTACGGGGAGTTGTACAATGTGGCCAGGGAGCGGTGTACAGGCACTCAGTGGGGCCGTTTACGGTTGGTTCGCAATGCCGTACTTCTCACCATGGCGGAATGGTACTTTCCGCCGTGCTTGATGGCGTTAGTTGCATGTCCGCTAGGGTCAGAATTCGCGTACCGTTGCGCCATGGTTGTAATTACGGTTTGGCATGGCGCGCGCGCGTGTACTTGGTGCAGTTAGCGTTGGCGTTCACTACGGTGTCGCTAATGGCATCGTACTTTGCGGTGACGGGTCATAATCGCACCGAGCGCTATTCGATGGCGGTATTGCATTTCCGCCATCGTTTTTCGATTTCCGCCAGGGTCGTAATGAGGCCCAGAGAATCTTCTATCACCTCGGGATGTGTAGACCAAGTGAGGAATGATCAGAAGATGGCTGTCACTAGAGCGTAGTTGTCTCTTCTGATGATATGGCGGAATTAGCTCTCTTAAGTACAGAGGGGCAATGCCATTTATGCATTTAAAGACAATGCAGGCTGTCGTAAACTTAATGCGGTCAGCAATTCAGAGCCAGTGCAACTCCCAACAAAATGAAGACACGTGCAGATTTGCTTAGCTTGAATAATAATCTAACAACTGCATTTTGTGCTTTCTGAAGCCGCTGAAGCTGTTTAGAGGGAATACCCACCAGTTGACTATTACAATCGTCTAGGTGGGCGCTGGTTAGTGCCCTCACCACAGATGCATGATCTTCTTTGGGTATATAAGGGAGTGTTTGACGTAGCATTTTAAAAACAAAGTGTACTTAATCTTAGCTCCCACCTCGGCTTCATTACCAAGGTCTTCTTGCCACATACATCACAGGTTTTTGATTTTAGATACGAATTCAAGACGCTTGCCCAGAACTGTCAGAATAGGCAACTTCTTGGCTGCCGTCAGCAGGTGTTTGGGTCTGAATAATATAAGTTCGGTTTTAGCAGCATTAAGCTGCAAATAGTTATTTGACATCCAGCTGCTTACTTCTTCCAGGCATTGCCCTAGTTTCCTAAATGCTTCCTGGAAATTACCAATTCATAACACATAAGCGAAGAAAAAAAAAACATGTGCATGAGGTACGTCAGATTCTATGTCAAGACTCGGAGGCTCAGATTATGCTTCTCACTTCTCTTTACTAACTCGAGCAGCAACCATATAAACAATATAAACATGGAAAACCAATAAAACTACAAAGTCCAACGAAACCCAGTAATTTTGTAGTTCGTTTTCCATAGGATAAGCAAAAAACCATGTGATCCATTCTTCCAATCAGTGTTCCTTCTTCCCTATAACATCCCGCAACTCTGAAGTCCTTCCTCTTTCTTTGCTGCTCGAGCAGCGAGATAAGTACCTTTATTCTTTATTGATAATGTTGACTTTGATAATGTTTTGTTAACGAACTAATAACGCGCGCGTTTGCAGGCGAGCGCGTAGGGTTGGTGGAGCATATCCGCGAAGAAGACGCGACGGGACTCTCGTTCCGGCGTCGGTTCCCCTCTAGGAGGCGCTACAGGCACGGAAGTTCGCAACGGCGCGACGGGACCTCAGGAGTTCCGGCGCCGTTGCGAACTTACGTATTGGGAAAGAAGTACGAGCAGAGTTTCACGGAGCTCGTAAAGGATAATATATTCCAAGCCCGACTTTCAAAAACACCGAACTCCGTCTTCGGAACGGACAACCGTGTGTGGACTGAAAAGGCACGGCTCTGTGCCTAGACTGCAACACCACCTAGTGGCCGAAGTTGATATCGCAGGCTACAAACCTGCTCAGAGAATTGTAAGCTGGGAGAACAGCACAAACTCACTAACCCCTCATTCTGCCACTGGGGAGGAGGTGAACAGAGGCTAACCTCTGCTTGACGGGCTCAGTCCCAGGTAAGACTGTTATTACCACGAGGTCTCGCCTAGCTACCAGTACATATCTTTGACGGGGGCAGCCCAAGCAAACTGCACAGGCACCTTAACAGTGCTACAGGGGCACCAAAACATGAGCGACTACACCGACGACTCGGACGGCCCCCATGTCAGCGGACGCCGTATGACCGAGGCGGTGCAGATTCTGCAGAGTGCCGAAAGACCCCGGGAAGAGAGGGGCATTTTGCGAAGCCTGGCGGAACTGTCCCAGGGTAAGGCTTGCAAAAAAAGAGGGGGAAGCAAACACAAAACCCGCAGGGACCGTAGCGCCCAGACCCCCCCGGGTTCACCCCACAAATCGGGGAAAAGGAAGGCGAGATCCCACGTAAGAAAGGTCTCTAGCTCGAGCGAGTCGGACGACGATTATTGCAGGAGCAGCTCGAGGTCCGAATTTTACACCTCCTCAGAAGACCAAACCTCCCCGGAGGAGGAGGAAAGCCGTCCTACGAAAAAAGGCAGGAGGGAAGAAGAGGATCTGCTCAAGGGGGAGTTCGATCCCGACGATCTTATCCACCCCAGGTCCAACGAATGGGACCCGCCGGAGAAGATCGCAGAATACCTTAGAAGGCGCCTGCGGGCACCGTTAAGCAAACAGGCCAGGTCCAAACTGAAATCCGAATGCCCAAGACCAAGGGTCCCGGACGGAGTAGCGGAGACCCCGGAGATCGATGAGAGGATCTTGACGTTCCTAGGCCGGTACGGCAGGGACGTAAAGAAGGGCATCGACAGATCCTGGCGGTCCTGTCAGGACAAGGTACTGGATATGCTAGGGCCGATCACCAAGATCTGGCAACTAGCCGAGGAAGCAAAGGCCAAGAAGGAGCCCATGGACCCAGGGATTATATCTGGCTGGGCTCAGAGAATTATCTGCCTGCTCGGTAACGCAAATACAGCGTTGGCGACCGAAAGGAGAAGGTCGATCCTAATGAAACTGGACTCCAGATTAGGGGAGATGGCGACCTCCGAGCAGGCCACAGCCGCGAAGGGCAAACTCTTTGGGGATTTGTTTATCAAGGACATGGCGAAATTCGCCAGTACTTACGTGTCGATAGACAGGGCCCAATCTTCCCTGAAGAAGATTTTCGGTCGAAGAGTTTTCGACAAGGCTGGAGGAGGAAGGGGCCGCTCGTCCAGCCGTGGTCAGTACAGAGGTTCCTACAAGGACAGAAATTGGAAGCAGGAAGATCGAAGGTCCAATCCCTTCTTCCCTTCTAGGGGAAGAGGCAGGGGCAGGGGTTGGAGGAACAACGGAAGGCAACACCACCAGAGTCCCCCAGGTGAGAGATGTGAAAGCGCTAGCAAGGCCAAATACAAGTATTCCTCCAGTAGGGGGGAGAGTGAGACGATATGTAGAAATATGGGAAGAGTTGTCTTCAGACGCTTGGATAAGACAGACCGTAAGAGGGTTTCAGTTAGAATTCTGGCGGGAGCCATATCAAGTAGTACGACCAAGAAAGATAAATTTCAGCAGAGAAGACGAGGCCCTGCTAGACAGGGAGGTGGATCTGCTAAAGGCAAAGAATGCGATTGGTCCAGCCTCAGAGGGACCAGGGGGTTTTATAAGCAATCTGTTTTTAGTCAAGAAAAGACACAAAGTGAGACCAGTGATAAACCTGAGGGGTTTAAATTTCTTTCTAGTGTACAGGCATTTCAAAATGGAAGGCATCCACCTTCTAAGGGATGTTCTCCAACAGGGAGACTGGCTAGCAAGGATAGACCTCAGGGATGCGTATCTGACGGTTCCTATCTGGCCAGAACAGACAAAACTTCTTCAGTTCCTTTGGAAGGGACAGAATTGGGAATTCAAATGTCTTCCCTTCGGGCTAGCGTCGGCGCCATGGTGTTTCACCAAACTCTTGAAACCTATAGTGACACGCCTGAGAGAACAGGGGATCAGGTTAATTATTTACCTGGACGACATATGTCTAATGTGCCAGGACAGAGAAGCTCTAGTTCGACAGGTCCAGTTAACCACGGGGTTATTACAACAGCTGGGGTTCCTGATAAATTGGGAGAAGTCACAACTAGAGCCTACTCAGGATCTGGAATTTCTGGGGTTCAACTTAGAGACAACACAGGGCACTCTCAGGTTACCCCTAACCAAAGTAAATTCAGTCAAAAAGGAAATCAAGATCATGTTGGCCAAGCAGGAAGTTTCTCTGAGGGAAATAGCGAGACTTATAGGACGTCTGTCGTCATCGATACAGGCGATATTTCCAGGCCCCTTGCATTACAGGGCACTACAGAGATTGAAGATCAGTCATCTCAGGAAAGGGTTTTCTTACGAACAGAAAGTGAAACTATCACAAGAAGCGAGACTGGAGCTAGAATGGTGGTTCTGCCACATGGAAGCCTGGAATGGCAGGGCGATATTTGGCTCATCCCCGGACCTAGTGATAGAGTCCGACGCCAGCCGCTGGGGATGGGGAGCCAGATGCGGAGACCAGTCGACAGGGGGGAGATGGTCGAGAGAGGAACTGGGTCTCCACATCAATTGCCTGGAACTTCTAGCGGGTTCCTTCGCGATTCGGTGCTGGACACAGAAAGCAGCGAAATCGTCCATTCTTTTAAAAATGGACAACGTTTCGGCAGTCAGATATATCAATCGACTGGGCGGAACAAGGTCACAGAAGCTGACGGAGATGGCCAAGGAGTTTTGGCAAACCTGTCTCCAAAAGGGGATAAACGTGAGAGCAGAACATTTACCGGGGGAGCTCAATCTGATAGCAGATTGGAATTCAAGACACCTGAAGCACTCCAGCGACTGGCAACTGGACGACTCGGTCTTCTAGGAGTTAATGCGCCACAGAGGTCCATGTCAGACGGATCTTTTTGCTTCCAGGTTGAACAGGAAGCTTCCCAGATTTTACAGTTGGAGACCGGATCCGGAAGCGACAGCAACGGACGCCTTTCTCCAGGTCTGGGGACCAGCAAGGGTATACGGTTTTCCCCCATTCTCCTTGATAGCACGCACAGTGGCACAGGTCAGACGTCAGTTAGCAACAGTGATTCTGATAACACCAGATTGGAGAGGCCAAGCTTGGTTCCCGGACCTTCTGGAACTGTCGTTCCAAGCCCCTATTCGGCTGCTGACCAGGGAGAACATCCTGCTGAATCCGGCAGGAGAGATTCATCCGTTAGTCAGGTCAGGGAAGCTAAGCCTTCTGGCTTGGGCGATTTCAGGGAGAACTGGTCTAGGCCAGGACTTTCAGGCACAGCTCAGGAATTCATCAGAGAGTCTTGGGCTCCATCGACAGGCAAGGCATATAGAGTGGCATGGTATAGATGGAGTGATTGGTGTCTGGAGAGACAGGTTGATCCCATATATACAGATGTGATACACATAGTGAACTTTCTGGCTGCACAGGCAGCACAGGCAAAGGCCTACAGGACCATTAATAATTATAGGTCAGCGATTTCAGCAGGCCATGCATACATAGATCACAAACCAGTAGGGGAGCATCCCTTGGTATGTAGGCTTCTGAAAGGCATAAAGTGTATGAAACCCCCAGCTTCCAAGTATACTCGTTTGTGGGATGTGAGCATAGTTTTAAGAATGTTTCAGAATTGGCCGGACAATGAATTCTTGTCCCGGAAGGCACTATGGGCTAAATTGACTACCCTTCTGTGTCTTATTTCCTGTAAAAGAGTCTCGGACGTGAGAGCGTTAGACACAAACAGGAAGTCTTTTTCCCCTTCAGGAGTAATATTTTTTATAACAAGGAGAACTAAGACAAATATTAAGTCTGTAGAATACATGGCCTTCCCAGACAAGCCTAAGCTGTGCCCAGTTAGGTGTTTGAAAGCATACGAGCACAAAGCAGACGAAGTGAGGCCCGCGGGCGTGAACCAGCTACTAATAGCAATTAGGAAACCTTTTAGAGCAGTAGCATCAGCCACCTTAGCTAGATGGGTGAAGTGGTGCATGGCCGAGGCAGGAATAGACGTACAACAGTTCGGGGCGCACTCTACACGGGGTGCTATGGCATCGTCCGCCTTTCTGGCAGGGGCTCGTTTGGAAGATGTCCTAAAGGCGGCAGACTGGTCTAATGAGGAGACCTTTAAGAGTTTCTATTTTAGACCAGTGGAACGAGTAACATCGTTGGTGGTAGGTAAGCTTTAAACGAGCATAATCTGAGCCTCCGAGTCTTGACATAGAATACAGATTTTCCACACATTCGTTACAAAAAGTCATGATTCTATTAAAGACTCGGAGGCAAAAGATTATTCCACCCAATTTCAATCGCTACGGTGTATGTAATTTTATCATGCTGTAATAATGCAATTTGTTGAAAATATGCAATTTTGTCTGGCTTTGTAATGGTATTGCTATGCGATTGCCCACCTGTCTATGAAGGAATTTCTAACGATTTACGTTAGTTTCAGGAGCGGACCAGAAAACGACAGCTTGAAAAATTTGGCTGAAACAAGTCGTCTACCGGTTGGGGCGCGAGTTTGTCGGTGCAGCGAAAGAAAGAGGAAGGACTTCAGAGTTGCGGGATGTTATAGGGAAGAAGGAACACTGATTGGAAGAATGGATCACATGGTTTTTTGCTTATCCTATGGAAAACGAACTACAAAATTACTGGGGTTCGTTGGACTTTGTAGTTTTATTGGTTTTCCATGTTTATATTGTTTATATGGTTGCTGCTCGAGTTAGTAAAGAGAAGTGAGAAGCATAATCTTTCGCCTCCGAGTCTTTAATAGAATCATGACTTTCTGTAACGAATGTGTGGAAAATCTGTATTACTCCCCACTTTCCCAATTAATCCATCATCTCTTGTCAGTCCGGCCATAAGCCAAGGTTTCCCTATGTAGTTGACCTTGTAGTCTGCTCTCTGTTCTGGAACATTTAATTGAGTGTAGCAGGTTACTTTCTTCATTCAAAGCTTAATGAATAGCCCTTGTTTTCAACTTCTGAATCACGTTTGAAGAGAACGCAAATTTGTTCATTTCAACCTCTTATTTACTGCTATTTGATTTACTTATTCTGGGTGTTCTTGCTCCTGTTGGCCTCAACTATGAGCCTTATCCATTGTTAATTGTACAATACTTGGCTCTTGCAAATGTTTTCTTCTTCTTTAATCTAAAAGAAATATGTCATACACATATAGCACCTTTGATCCCAGGCCAACACAGACTCTTGTTTATTTTGCACATAAGGCTATTTCTCCAATGTCTCCTGACTGCATCCCTGGTTTGTCCCTGAGGTAGCTGGATTGAGTCTTAACACAAGCCAACATCCATCTTCCTGTTATGGCTGCCTTAGCCACATTATATTTTCCTCTATAGCAAGCCTCTATATGTCTCATCTACCTTGCGTTACTGTGTATTTACACTCATTGGTCAAAGAATACTTCATCTTCTTTGTACATGTTTCTCTTGTCACTTCAGTCACATCATTATTCTTAAGTATTTCCATATCGTTTCAGTATGTCCTTGTGTATTTTCTTCATGGCCTCACTCTGCTCTCATCACATTTCACTCAATGCTCCGTGATGTCCAACGGTGCGTGCTGACATCCTTCCACTGTTTTCAGTGTGAGGGCACATTTGGTATGGTTGCCTGAGTGCATATCATCTCTCATACACTCGATGTGTTATAGGGACAACACATGGGGTCCCACATAGAGCTCTTCTCCTGCTGTTCCAATATGACTGCACTGAGAGCTAGGGAAAATGCATCCACCTGCTCCTCTACAAGTGGCTCCTGGCACTTAATATCATAATTTCAGAGATATTTTCTATGTGTATTTAAAGATTAAATCTGCCCAAAGAGCCTTGTATTACTGCAGGTATACTATGCACCTGATCTGCATTTAAAAAAAGGGAATCTGGCCCCTGCAGTCTTGTATTTCTGTGGGAGTGGAGTCTGAACCTGAAACCTTAACCTGACTCTTAATACCTGCTGTCACTAATCTGAAAGCAATATTATGACCCACCATTTGTTGGAATAGATCATCACCACAATGCTCTTAAGAATCAACTGCATGAAACATCCTAATTTAAATTACCCATAAAAATAGACGCTGCCATTAAATACCACCCAAAAAAAGAATGGTTCACTGACACTCATTTAATTCATCACCCACCTCTCTGCCAACAAACCCTGATGAACTTCAATTAATTTCTGAAAATCCCATCAATACAGGACTACAATGGAAGGCAACCATCATGCCACACAAAAGACACAGACCATAAACGCATCGAATAATGGAACCATTACAGCCGAGGGCAAAAACTAGACCCTGGTTGCATTTGATAACAGACTACCCAAACTTATCAGGAAAATAAAACCTCAAAATGACTCATAACCTTTAAAGTACTCTACTCCTAACCAATTCTGGAAAGCAACGCCAACAACTCACAAAATCCCCACATCCTCCAAACACTGATGAAGGGAGGAACGTGCATAATCTCAGAAAAGAGACTAAGGATCCGGCCCGTAAAATTCCAAGGTTGCCATACCTACCATAATAGGCCTTACTCCAACTATCATGCTAAACACCCACAAACCCCAGGTCTCTCCCCACCCAAGTAATCATAAACTGCATGCCTAAATATAAGCACAGCTAATGGTAGATCAGCTATCAAACATGCAAACAATGCATGCATATGCTTAGAAAAGGCTTCAATATGGACTTAATAGGAATCACAGAAACATGGTTTGTGGACGAATACCAAATAGTCTGACTTCATTATGCCACTGAACTACAAAATAATCCTTTCAAACAGAACATGAGTGACCCTCTACCCCCACCAACAGAGAGAGGAAAATCAGGTGGACACTTCCTCTCAGTTTCGCAAATTAATGTGCAAATGATACTGTAACATTAACATCTCCATGACAGGTATTGTGATCTACAGCCCTTTTCCCGGGAATATGTCAGCGATACTGGCTATTATACAACCTCCAATCAATCCTTGCAATTTAGGATGCTAACCTAAGTGTTGGCCAATCAGATCATTCAAATTCCCAAAATTCACCAAAGTATAAAGAATCTGGGTTTCAACCCTGGATTACCAAGCCTACACACAAAGATGGGCAATTTGAGATGAACCACAGTGACCAAATACTTGTAGCTGTTATGCTCCGATCACCACCTGCTACTAAATGAATGGAAGATCCACAAACATTACGCAACCCGCAAGAAAAAAACAGGAAAACAAAATTCAGAGAATGGTATCAGTACAGGCTTCAAGGAAATCCTTTACAAATGTAAAGAAATCTCTCGGAGACAGAAATATTAAGTATGTTATGATATTTCCTTTGAAACCTAGCGTAGCCTATGGAAGTAAAGTTCACTTCTTTGGCACCCTTGAGTCTGTGCATATTTTTGTAGACAAGCTGAAACCACAACCCTCGGAAGGAAACACTTGAAGTCTGTTCTGCTGGTGGTAGCCTCAGGTCTGGGCCCTCCATGCTCTTAGCCTTTGAACGCGAAGACTGTTCATACTGTTGACCTGGTATCTTAACAAATATGCGATTATATAAGTGATTTCCAGCAGGATTAACACTTAAGCCTGGGTTGGGCATGATCATGCCCGTGTTGCTTCCTCTGTGCTCAGCACACTTTTTAGGTTTGGTTTCAAGCTTGGGGAGAACTACGCTGGCCGGTTAAGGTTGTCAGCGAGGGATGGGGGTAGTTTTTGGGGTATTACTGTTACAGGTTTCTCGGTTGCAATTTTTTGTCTTGCTTTGTAATTCATATTTGTTCCTATGTACTGGCAGCACTGCATAAAAGTACCATTGGTGCAGTGGCACACCAAATTAGTGGGTACAAGGTGAGTGGCTGGGAGCTCAAAGGCTTGGTTTCCGATCGGTGGCTCCTGAACTGCCCAAATGGTACAAGCTCGATTGTATACACTAAAATAACCATGGATTGGGGACGGAGTTTTAGGTTCAATGTGTTAACATGGAATGTCCGAGGCTTAAATCACCCAATTAAATCTCTGAACGTGTTATTCCATCTACCCAGACATCAGATAAAGGTGGCCCTTCTGACAAGAGACTCTCCTGTGTCCCATGAAGGAGTTCAGATTTGCTAAACATCGGGGGTGTCACAGATATTCCCCTACCTTTTCTGCCCACTTCAGAGACATTGCTACTAAAGTAAACTACAAATAACCTCTCAACTTCTGACAAAGCCATATTATCTAAGTTGAGTATTCGTTTAATTGAACGGGATGCCACAAGCGCATGACTCATTCATTCAAACAAAACGATTGCTATCAGCGCCCTGGATTAAAAACCTAGGGTGCTAATAGCGATAATGCTCTTGCCAGCAGGCTGGATGGGCGGTAACAGCACTGGGCCCATTGGGACCATATCTTCAGCCCGGGCCATTATCGCCCAATTTAGCTTGCCAGATTAGCTATTACTCATATAAAATAATGGGAGCTTGCAGCTAAAAAGCAGTGAGATGGTTTAGCATTTCAAGAGGTCTTATAAAGACTCAAAGTCAAAGTTATAGCAGCTAAGATCCTGTAATTATTGGTGGTGTTATCACAGAACTATTAGGGGAGTAGATTAATGTTCGAAGTGAAAACATATTGAGGTTGTTTTCAGAGCAGGTGGAAAAAAGAAGAAACATTTGGAATTGACTGAATATTTCACTAAAGGCAGCCACCTCCGTTATGGGAGAACACGCTTTGTGGATCATGACTTATCATGCTCCCCAATGGAAAAATTATGCTTTGAACCCTCTCTCAATAACAGATCTTTAATTTTTTTAATTTTATTTTTTGTGGCATCGGACATATGCAGAGAAAACATTGTTGTTCATACATGTATAGTGGGTTTGTTTTAAGGAAACAGATTCCTAAATACTCTTGATAGAAGAAGTATGTTTATCGATGCATGCTCAACTGCTCTCCCAAGTGATGTATGAATATGCTTGTTTCAGCCTTTTAAAACTTGCGTAACCCCTGTATGTTTGTGGGTCAGCAAGGATTCATGATGAGCTAAGAAATATGGGAGTCAAGGCAAGACTACCTCATTCTACTTCTCTTGGTGAAAGAGGGCAAGTAAGTGCCCTTTTCCCAGAAGCACTCTCCCCATCTTAACTTGTGCTGTCAACCATAGATTCAGTGGCAGGCTCCATCTTAGATAACTTCTTCTTCCAGGAAATCTCTCAAACCACCATCTTGCTAAGGACATCCGATCACCACTGTGCAAGTCTCCAGTAGACAATTGGATGAGGTGAGTTCCCCAGTAACAACCATGAACCACAGAAATGCACAACATGTTCCTGCTACGGCCACCCCCAGCAATATGTGTCACAGCCCGGTACTTCATTGAGATGCTGCAACTTGAAAGCAGATGTTCCAGGCACACTGGAGCAAATCTAGATCATCTGATGCATCATAGAGAAGACGAGCCAGTTACTGCAACGGCAGGCCATAGGTGTATGCTCCCCCATCGACCTTGTGTTAACAAGGGAAGCAATTAATAGACATTCAAGAGGCACAACCTCAACATTTGTTGCAGGTGCCGTACACCTGTCTGCTTGCCAATGTTCTTTCCAGAAGAACGAAAACAGCAGATGTGATACGAGAATCACATATATTATCAGTCCCATACACTGGATGCTTGTCTACCATGACAGAAGCAGAAGGTGGCTGATTGTGATTGGCAAATGTATTTGAGAGGACAGTATTTCATTAGGAGTCATGGAACAACATATGCACCTTTGTAGAAAGAGGACATGCTAAACTCATCACCAACTGGCTCATACTCTTGTTGATGAGAAATTGTCCCACATAGTGTGGTTCTAAATTTGATGACCCACTTTGAGGGTATCATGGATCCCAAGTACCAAACTACAGACACCCACACCTAGAATAGGGTGTGTTACTGTGGAGGGAGGGAATCCTTTCACAGGAGGGGGATGAATGTATATCCACAATAGGCCAGCTCACAGACTGACTTGATGTGTTCAATCCTATCTGTTAAACCTGACCTGCAAGCAGAGCCAAAAGTCAGGGTGATCATAGGTGACAAGACGTTCTTTTTTCTCATAGATTCAGGGGCAAACAGGTCTAGTGTTAGGGAGGGGAAATACCCAATGCCAGGCATTGCCATGAATGCAGAAGGCTTTTCTGGGGCCATACGTTTGGTTGCATTTACTGACGAATTGTCTCTCGCTGTCACTGGAGGGGAACACAACCTCACCATGCCACTATTGTATTCCCTCCAGACACCATTTAACGTAATGGGAAGGTACGTGATGAGCAAACTTAACATGACTATCTCATTCACAGACAAGGGAATAGTGTGATCTACACTGGGAATTCATTGCATGAATGCACATGAATTTATACCAGCATGTTGTGGTCAGGCAGCACAGAGGGGGGCACCCCTAGATTCCGGGGTGTTTCAGTATGGGGTAAACATTGTGTTAGCATGGCTCCCAGTCATGCAGGACAAATTATTGAGATTACCCACAGAGATTTTGTTTAGACCAAGGATCCCCATGGAAGAAGAGGAAGGATATATATTCCTACTAGAATTGGAAGCAGTCATAGTAAGGGAAGAGGGAGTAGTTCTTCATGGAACTGATGATGAGGGGAATGCATGGCGGGGAGCGATTGTTCTAGATGAGGGGCACAGACTGACAGATTAAGTGTTCAGGATGATGAGGAGGATGTTGAAGTGGTGTTTTTCATAAGCCTCACTTATTGGATAATAATTGAGAAAAGGGAAGTGCCACAGAGAATGGCCCTGATTAAGGAAAACAAAAGAGGTGATGGCTGTAAGGTTTAGAATTAATCTCAACCTCTGACATTGCTCTGTGCAACTCTTCAGACCATCGTTCTTCGCCTGCCAAGCCATTACAGAAAGGGGAAAGACCATATCTAAATCAGGCTTGGTTCTACCCCTAAAGGGGCAGCCTAGCCCGAACTGCTAAGTCACATCCCTTCTGCACGAGACCACAAGCATCCCCAGGCATGTTTCAGCCTTGCCGGGGCTCATCAGTGAGGAGTAGCTTGGGTCTCTTGGCCCAGCAAGCATGGAACCCACGTCTGTGCATACCCGTCTCACTCGGGGTGATAAAAGCAAAACAAAAGAGGTGATGGCTGGAAGGTTTAGAATTAATCTCTACCTCTGGAATTGCTCTGGACAACCCTCCAGATCATCATTTCTTGAGTGACTTGGCCGAGGTTCCCAGCGTATTGTGGAAAAGTAGGCCCTATGATGTGGGCCTATTGAAAGCAGTGGGGCAGTGAACATAACACTGAAGCCAGGAGCAATTTTGCCATGAGTAAAATAGTATCCCATGTCCAAAGAAGCAGATGAGGATATTTTTAAAAATATTTCCACGCTAATGCAGCAAGGGATATTGGTGCCCTCAGACCCTCAATGTAACAGAGCTGTGTACCCAGTGAAAAAAGCAATGGGGGGTCTTGGAGATTTGTTCAGGATTTGTGCCCCCTAAATTGTATTGTTGATGTTGAATTCCTAGTGTTTCCAAACCCAGCAACGATATTAGGCAACATTCTACCCAACGCTACACACTCACATTGATTGATATGAAGAATGCCTTCTTCTCGATCCCCCTTCATGAGGAGTCATAAGACTTGACTTTGTTCTCATATAGAAATAAAAAGTGCAAACATACAAGACTACCTCAGGGATACTGTGAGTCCCCTTCTATATTTAAAACAGTCCTCCAGATGGACTTAGGGAATGTACATCTTTACAGTACAGTAGTTCAATATGTGGACAACATCTTGGTGTGTAGTGAGACTGAAGAGCAGTGTCGAAAATGGTTTCTGGGACTTTGCAATTATCGCAGGACATGGGTTTTTGATTACAGCATACATGTTAGACCCTTGTTGGCAGGGCTTAAGGAAGCACAAAGAGATGACAGCAAGATAGCTTGGACAAGTGACATGACAGAAGCATTTGACGAATTGAAAAGAGCAATAGGCAGAGCACCAGTCTTGTTGATGCCTGATCACAGTGAAGGATTCTATCTATTTTCACACTCGAATGGGGTAGTGATGACAGCAGTGCTGTTACAGAAGACTACCTTGGGACACAACCATTGGCATACCACAGTCGGCTTTTAGAACCAGTAATGAAAGGCCACTATCCCTGTGAACAAGCACTGGCGGCAGCCACTTTCGCAATTGCGAAGTCAGCCAATATTACCATGGGCTGAGGAGTAACACGGTATGGGGAGCATGCACTATTTGGAGAAACACAAGAGCACATTGACAACACAAAGAGCATCTGGGTACGAGGTGATCATCTCATATCCAGCAGTTAAAGTGGTCAGATGCAGAGAAGTGAACCCAGCATCATTCGTAGCAGAGCCAATGCCCTCGGAGGAGGGGAAGTGCTCTTTATTGAAGGTTCATCGACAATTGACCAGAGTTCAGGGGAGAGACACAGGGATGGCAGTTGTAAAAGTAAGAAGAACGTGACTTTCAAGGTGCTGGCCAGTGTGAGATTGCCTTCAAATTTTTCAGCACAAGCAGCAGAGTTAGTAGCGCTCATTGTGGCATTTGAAGCACACTAGCATGAGGAAATCACTGTGTACTCCGACTTTGCCTACATGATGTACATTCAGGACTCTCACGTTGGAAGAGGAGGGGCTTCCTGCATTCTGACGGCGTGCCAGTGCAGCATGTCTCACTATTAGACAGGCTCATTGATGCACTACAGTTCCCAGCCTCCATTGCCATGGTGAAGTGCACAGCCCACATGAGGGGGAAGACATCATTTCCTGCAGCAACTAAGCCGACGGCACAGAGGCCAAACGAACAGCATGCTTTCCTCAAAATAACTGAGTTTTACACACCACCTAACAAACACATGCAAGCACCCAGCATGGTAGTGAAGGAAGGTTTTAACTCATTGGCCATCACACAGATAGTAGATCTTCAGCTACAAACCCCACCAGAAGAGCAGGAACTGTGGAAGAGAAGGGGCATTCAGTATCCCCCACCAAAGCAATATGGTGACAGAATAGCACCAGCAAACAGTTGCCCCTTGCATTACCGAAAGTAGCTTTAGAACAACTCCATCATTCAACCCATACAAGTAAAGAGAGTATTGCAGCACAGATTGTAGAAGAAATGGTTTGCTACAAATTTGACAAAATATGTTGTTGTCTTAATTTTCAATTGCATTGTCTGGACTTTTCCAACATTTGCATATCAATTACATGACCCATACTTGCAATTGCTACAGATATATGTTGGTAGTTGTATGCACCTTTTCTCGATGGATTACAGCCAGTCCATGCACCCACCCTGATGCCACCTGTGCTGCCAAATTCCTCATAAGAGAGGTCTCCCCACAATGGGGCGCAGTGGGGTGCGAAGACCTCAGATCTGACAATGGACCACACTTTGCGAATGAAGTGTTTGAGCACATCACATTCCTGCTGGGGTTTAAGCATTATTTCTCCTGCACCCGAAAGGCGAATGGAATTTATGAACGTCTCAATAGTTTGCTCCAAGAAATAATCGCCAAGTTGAAAATTACCTTGAAAAAAGGATGGCTCTATTGCGTGCCCCTTGCACTATTTGCACTACGCAACCAACCTGGCTCAGATCACCACTTGACTCCTCATGAGTTGGTGACAGGACACCTTATGCAAATACCTCTTGCTAATACCACTAGAGCATTAATTGATGACCATAAGGGCTGTGTTATTTTGGGAGCTGAGATGTATGATTACCTTGCTGCTATGATGGCAAGTGTTTCTTTTATTTCCCAACAGATCAAAGCATGGTAGGGGAGGTCGAAAAATAAAGGGTGATTAAGACAACACCACAGTAGACTTACAAGGTCTGCTCTATACCCAGGGGGGACAGCATTAATAAGAAACTTTACACAGACTTGGCACAAGCCAAGTTTCGACAGACCTTTCATCGTTGAGGACATAACCCCCACAGTAGTAAAAGCAACTGGAAGAAAAACCTGGATCCATATTGGAGACATCAAGCACTGCAAAGTTGAGACCCCGCTACCTCAAGTCCAGGAAGGTGAAGGTGAAGGTCAAGAAGAAGAAGACAGCTGAGTCCAGACATGAATAACGACAAGAGTAGACAGCGATAATTAACTAACACACACACACACACACGCACTGTCCTTTCTTACACAAAAAAGGAGAATCTGCTTGCACAAACTTTATTTCTAAATAGACTTTTACCTGCAGAGTAAAAGACGAGGAATAGTTTTTAAAAAAGAAAGAAAAAGCAAAGCAATTACTAGATATTGACATTTCAAGCATGCATTGATGTTGTTCTTTCATTATAGTAATCAGTTATAGCATATTTAAGAAAAGTAGGGTATCCATTCTTTCTTTGCTGACAAACGTAAAGACGCTTTTTATTTTTTAGTGTATATTTCTTGATATATTGATTACATTTTTTAGTGAGTATTATAAATTTGGGAGTCAACATGAAAGTATGACACATTATAAACAATTATAAAGCTATTAGATTTTGTCAAGCACAGGCTTGTAGCCCAAGCACAACGCAACAAATGTGTCCAATTGCCACATATGCATTCTACAGCAAAGACTATTGTAGCTATATTTTTGCATTCTGCTGTCTCTACATCTAAACACTCCTAGCATTGCAGAAAACAGCTCTTTACCGCACACACACACGTGCAATGCATACTAATGTCACTCCTGTTCCCCTGGTAACATAGGTAGTAACCCAACCCTTCACCAGTACCACCAAAGAAATAAAGCGACTGAAAAGGGGCACGAGTAACCATTTTTTTTTTATTATTATTTTTTTTATTATCACAGTTGTTTTGATTGGAAAATCCGATCTTTCAACCAATACAATACAAGTAAAAGGATTAAAAAGTAAATAAGAAACATACAATTTTCCTTACTTCAAATACTAAATAATACAAAACAATTTACATTACATCTCTTATTCTATATAAAATAATTAAAAATAGAGAATTATACAATCTATCATCAATTAATTCTCACATAACCATCTCATGAACTTTTTCCATTTTTTCCACATAACACAATTAGATTCTTGTCAGCAATTCTTTATATTCATGCTGTTTAGAAAACCCACAATTGCATAACACACACGTCTTCTCGTCGTATGAAAAACTTCTTGCCACAATAATTCCTCTGTCATATTAATATCATCCATAAAAAGATTTTTCAAATAAAAAATTCTCTTATCCAAGAGCTTAGTACATGTAACCATTAGATGTTTCATTGTCTCGGGTGATTGCTCACAAAATCTACAGGTTAAACCAAGTACCGGTAAGTGTAGTTTTTTGTAGTTGCCAATGATATTGTTTACTATTAGCTTTTGTAAACTGCATTGTCTGTGATTTCGTAGTATTAATACTTATATGATTTAATATGGCATAATTATCTAGGGCTGACAATAATGTTCTAAATCCAGCTGGCGTTTTTGAAATAAGAATCATGTTGTCAGCGTACAAAAGCCAATTTATACCAACACCTTGTAATTTAGGAGGATCTGTAATTAGATCTCTAAATGATTGGCCTATATCTGATAGGAAGAAATTAAATAAAACCACAGCTAGCAGACAACCTTGTTTAAGTCCTCTAGATGTTTTAATCAGAGCTGACAACCAACCATCATTCCTCAGACAAACTCGAATGGATGTATTCGTATGAAAATCCACAATCCATTTAATTATCGACCATGGGCAGTTCTGATCACATAACTTCTTAAATAGGAGTTCTCTCGGCACTAGATCGAAAGCCGAGCGGAAATCAATAAAAGCAAGGTATAATGGTTGGTTATATTGTTTATACTGGGATATGATGGCAGATAGTGTTAACAAGTTTATTACAGTTCCTAAGCCGGGGATAAAACCCGTTTGGTAGGGGTCTCGCAGTTTTACTACATCCAACCAGGCATTAAAATTATCCAAAATAATCCGAGCAAACAGCTTGCCTGGACAATCTAGAAGGGCTATGGGCCGATTCGATGCAGGCAAGTGCAGTGGTTCTTTTTTAAAAATCGGCAATATAATTGACGTTTTCCAGGAAGCTGGAATATGACCTGTTTTTATAACATTATTAAATATTATTTGGAGGATATTCGCCCATAAAGCAGGATTTTTCTTAAGCATATTATTATGCAGCCCATCTGGGCCAATAGCCCTAGAATTACTCAATTTACTTATCTGGTATTGAATAGCCTCCAAATCAAAGCTTCTGTTACACTGAAAATGTGGTTTGGCGATATCAACCTTAAGGTCTATAAAGGGAGTTTGAAAGACAGCACCATAATATTTACACCATACTTCTTCAGGTATGGGATTAATTTGTAATATGGACTGAGAATATTGTGATGAACAATTTAATAGTGCCCATATACCTCCTGTAGATTTTAACATCAATTGTTTTAACATTGATTCGCCATTATTTTGGTATTGATTTGCGCGTCTTCCTTTTTGCCAATTTGAATAGCTACTTTTAAGAGTCTTTATCTGAATTTGACTAACCCGCGCCCTTCTAGCTGCTCGTATATTTCTTCTTAGTTCACATTTTCTATCTCTAACTTCATGATCAAAAGCATGGGTATGTGTACTACTGCGCTGCCAATCAATCACCTTCTTAACCTTAAAAACCTGCATAGTATCAACATAATCCACATCATATTTTGTATTTGCATATTTAAACGAGGAGTGCAATATTTCACCACACTCAATCAACTTCCTAGTATTCCATGAGACTCTAGTTCTCGCAGAGTTAACAACTAGATCTGACATAAATGGGTCAATCAAAACATCTATGTGAACAGCAGGCCACTCACATTCCATAATAAGTTGCCTATGATCACTCTTAGTTGTAGATTTGATATACAATGACTTCATTCTATCCAAAAACTGATTATTAACATAGATATAATCTATAATAGCATACTGGCCATCTCTATGCCATGTCATACTTGGAGGGATATCACCTTGGATGGTACCATTTAACCTAACAAAATTACGTTCCTTCATAGATTCCAACCATTTATATTCCTCCACTGTTTTGACAGATGATACCTTCGGCATCAAATGCATATTAAGATCACACATGATTAATGTATGTCTGATTGTTTGATCAGTTATTAAGTTATTAAGGATAGAGTATAATTCATCGAAGAACGCATCTACAGACATATGTTTTCTGCCCCAATAAATATTCACAATGGCGATTATACACACTCCTCTTTGTACTTTCAATACTTGAAAACATGAAGAAAGGTTCGGTAAGGGGGACACTTTAAAATTCTTATCCTTTTTAAATGCCACTAACAGCCCCATCATCGGGCGACCTTGTTGCACTTCTATCGCATTTATCGTATAGATGTAAAGAGTATTCCAAATAGGAACTGTGGATAGCCATGTCTCCTGGAGTAAAATGATGTCATAAATCTGTAAATCGGCTCCCTTGTTATTAATAAAGTGACTGTGTCCCCTTGTATTCCAAGAGATCATGGTAATTCTATCATGAATCTTGGGTTGTTATAGTTTATTCTCCACCATTGAATGTGACCATGGTAACTCTCTGGTGCATAGTGTGCTTTGACCCGCATGATTTTTATTAGCACCATATATGTGCAGAGTTGATTGTACTGGCATTTTAACGCAGACTACATCAGAGGCCTCTTGGTTGAGAATAAACCCCAAGTTAAAGAACGCCGGTCGCGCAACCCAAAGTGAGTTCCAAACCACACCCGATTGAATATGTAATCTCACTTCACCCGGGGCTTGTTTTTCTGTGAATTCAACTAAGCTAATGTCGGAGGATCTCAAATTAGCCAGCAAATGAATGTCAGCACATATATTCAATACACTTTTGCGATTTAAATCATATCGCGGGAAGGGGTGTGGTCTACAAGACAAAATCAGTATATGATGATGTTGGTACGGCGCCCATCTCTTGTTTTGAAATTTCTCAGAAAGCATTTTTGTTTGGGATACATTGTTCATCCCGGCATGATGAGCCCCCATCTGAGGAGCTTGATTAACACATCCTAACTGATTTGAACTTTGGGAGGTCACCAGGCCTCTCAAAAGTCTAGATATCTCAAATTGGGTGTTCACCATTTGTTGGTTTTCCGTAGGCCACACTTCAGTCTCAAGGGGCTTAAGCATGGGAATTTGAGCTGTCTGTTGAGTATCAAAATTATAAGCTGCAAAGGAGGCACGTATTTCTTCCCGTAAATCCTGAATGGAATTACATAAGGGCTGTAATTGGGCAAATTGAGATTTAAGAGCTTTATCACCACTTCCCGGGATTATACTTGGGGTCTCAAAGGGTTCTATCTTTTCAGTTTCATTTACCCCCAGAACTTGCTTTAGTGGCTCAGGGACTGCGAGTACTGATGGCACAACTAATCCATTCTGGGGGAGTAGACTAGAAATCGATGAAAACCCTGAGGCTATTGATTCAGCCACTAGGTTATACAGCGGTCGATAGCTCTGTGGGGGCACAATAGGCTTAGTTAAATTACTGATGGCTTTGGTCAATCTCATTTTTCTTGCTGCAATAGCTGCTACTGTCGTTTTTTTCATAATTTTTTTTTTTCTTGCAGCTTAGATCGTAATTGTGATTTTTTTGGGACTGAGAAATCATTATGTGTTTTGGCAACCATCCAGTTTTTAAGATTGATGGGCAGAGCAGAGAAACTGTCTCCACGGGTGCAACTCCAATTGGTGTTGCAACATGAGAGTGAGGGGATGCCGTAGACCCCGCATTCACGATTACTGGGACCGATGTAACTAGGTCTCGGGTAGCTGTCTTAGACTTTTTTGATATTGTTGTACAGGGGTTGAGCTTAATATCTGGCGACAAAACCAGAGGGCATTTTTTTTGTTGATAAATCACTTTGGGCTGTTGGATGAGACGCTGTCACAACAGCAATATCAATACATTTCAACAACTCCTTAGCTTGCATACAACCCAAACCTCCATCATTTATCAAATTATGAACACATTTGCATAATTCAAGATCATTTGAATCAGACTTCTTCCCTATATGGGGTTCCATTAGTATAGCAAGACCGTTCATTTTTGCCATGATATGTTGAAGAGAAATCGTGTGATTATTTATTTTCACATCTAAAGCTTCATACAGTTTGGCTGTTGAACATAAAGCGGTATTCATCACCCCTAATGTGTTATTTAGGGCTGGGGCCTCAGGAAACGAAAATCTGTGCCCATTGGTCGTCATGGGGTCAGAGTTTCTGATAAAATATGCTGGATCACCCAAAGGGGCATCAAACTGTGTACGCCTCGGGGTAGGGGCAACAAAGCATAGAGATCTATTCGAGCCGCTCCCATCAGTTTTATCAAACAAGATAGGAGACTTCGATAGATCTGGAGATGTTAGATTTTGAGCACTCTTGAAGTTGTCCTGTGTATTTCCAACTAAATCGAAAAAAACAGGATCAAATTGTATTAGGTCGCCCGTGTTAGAACAAATATATTTCACCTCTTGAGACTCCTCGCCATGAGCTGAGGAACTGTTCATGAACTCCATAGCATCATCATTAATTTCACCCACCACAGATAATTTCTCATATTCATTTCTAAGCTCATGCTGCGCTTCGACCCTACAAACACGTGGGGTGCGTGCAGAAACAATGAGCTGCGGCTGCAACGACTGATGGTTAGACTGATTAAATGAATTCGGTCGTAACTCCTCCAGTGGTTGAAATGTACGTAAGGCCCCAGAGTCACACGCACATTCGATCGTTCTGTCAGTTAATTCTTTCATATTAGCTAGCCGACTATTCTCTGATATTGTGGTAAGGTGATTTATGTTAGTTACCATTTCAATGTGCGTGGGCTCTTGGGTAGACGTATTTCTAAATATAGAGACCATAGGATCAACTGTCGTGACAACCTTTACACAAACTGGTTCAGGTGAGCAGAATGTACGAATATCAGCTGAAAGGGAAACAGAACGTTGCGCTGCTAATGTTTTTCTTTCTTTACGCTTAAGCGCCAAAACATTTTTCCGGCGCTGCAGTAATTCCTCCTTAGGGATACGATCCGCTAGGGTGAGCGGCATGCCAGACTTTAACGAAAGACGCTACCTTCAAAGGGCTAATAGTTCACGTCCAGAGTATTTAAGGATAAAACGAGGCTTACCGACCCCGTACCACGCGATCCCGCTAGACAGCAAGACAGCCACGCACTTGCAGCCCACGCACTTGCAGCCCACGCACTTGCAGCCAACGCACTTGCAGCTCACGCGCGTGCACGGGCTTTTTGAAGGCATTTGTCGGTGCAAGTGGACGAGAAGGACTCTGTGTAAAAGAAAACACACAAAATGGAGTTTAGAATCCCCAGAGTCCTCAGCGTTACGTAGCCAAAGGGTCCAGACCAGTCCAGGGAATCCGCTCACCACAATGGCCAATCAGGGGGGCTTCCAAGTACAAATGGACGAGCATAAATAGGCAACAGCGGGGAAGCAGGAGCAGCGTTCTCCGACAGCAAGGCAGCCACACACTTGCAGCCAATGCACTTCAGCTCACGCGCCTTAAAATGTGATTTTTATTAGAGTTTCCAAAGCACATCAAACATAATCAGACAACGGTATGACTTGATATTTTGCAAAGACATGTTAACGAAGAATTAACAAACCACATATAACCTTTGCATCTTTAGTTGTATCTCCAACCCCCCACCCCTTCCCACTCCCCCGTCTCCTTTCACCTCCACTTCCGACTATATCCAACAATGAAATGACAATGACAAGACACATTTAACATGTTCATCAGTGGATTCGGCAGTACGAGCGAAAAGCCATGGTGACTATCCTTACACTGTGATTAAGTGTTGTTGGAAGTGGTGTTTCATTGTTCATAGTGTGTACAAAAATCAGCCCACCCCGTTTCAATGGAGCCAAGTTCTCCATGTATGGCTGAGATTACACGGTCCATATGATATAGGTTTCGAGCTACGTTCACCCATTCAGATTTCCTCGGGAGTGTAGATCTTTTCCAGAGCATGGTAAAACATGCGCTGGCAGCTAGGAACAGGCCATGTGTCATCTTGGGCAGTTTAGTGAGTTCATCATCCTGTTCAACTAGGCCAAACAAAATTAACTTGGGTACCTTCTCTCTAGCCTCTCCTTCTATATCTTTGATCCAACTGAGGACCTCATCCCAGTAGGACTGAACCATCGTGCAACCCCACCACATGTGCCAGTAATGGGCTTTCATCCCACAATTCCGCCAGCAAAGAGGGCTCGCTCCTTGATACATGTTGGACAGCCTAAGTGGGTCATACTGCCATCTGTAGAGAAGCTTTATGCCATGAAGTGTATACTGTGCAGAAAACAATGTTTGTGAGGTTCTTCTGTATATGCAGAACCAGGTGTTGGGTGTTAATTCCCTCCCTCTAGGTCTCCCTCCTATTTCTCCTTCAGTCTATCAGATGGGGATCGCTCCATATCTATCAGAGTTCGGTAAAGAGTGCCTATTAACCCCTTAGTGCCGGAGCTGGTGTTCAGCACATTCTCAAATGCTGTGAGTTCTCTTTGTAGATTGTTTTCCCAAATGTTCCTGGTCTTGACCCCCTTTAATCTTGGATATAGAAATGTCGGGAGTGGCCCGATTCCTAGTGACTCTCTGAGCTCCTGAATGGTTAGGAAGATGCCCGCCTTCCATAATTGTCCCACTCTCTCTAGCCCGGCCTCATACCAAGCTTGATAGCTTGTGGGATCTGGGATGGCGTCCCGAATTCCTGGTACCCACAGATGACCCATCTGCGAGGGCCAAGTGGTAATTCCCTTAATTCCGCTGCCCTGTCGCCAGATATTCCACAGTGTACCCAGTACAGGGTGCTTTCTTATTCTGTTAAGTAACTTTGATCTGGGGACCCATAACCATTCGCCTACTGTGGCAGGACGGAGGTGGAAGTTGTCGAGGCCTACCCATTGTAAGTCTCGCTGTAATCAGAGATGTGGGATCAGGACCCTCAGTTGTGAGGCTTTGTAATACGTATATATGTCAGGTAGACCCACCCCTCCATGATCTTTGTGCAGGCGGAGAAGCTTATCTGAGAACCTGGGTTTTTTGCCCTGCCATAGGAAATGCATGAGTGAGGCCTTGGTCTTTTTGAAATAGTCATCGGCTATCTGAATGGGGAGCATTTGGAAGAGGTGCAGGATTTTGGACAGAATCACCATTTTAATGGCATTGAGTCGTCCCATCCAGGACATCATGAGTCGATTCCACCGTTCAAGGTCTTTTTCTATGACCGCTGTTAGTGGGGGAAGTTGGCCTCGTATAGCCCTGCCAGGTCCCTGGTAACATTATGGCCAGGTACCTTATCGTTTTTAGACCGACTTTCATACCTAATGGGTCAAACCATGCGATGTCTGTGTCTCTATCTTTATTTATTGGGAAGAGGGCTGAATTCTCAGTGTTTATCTTGAGCCCTGCTGGTTTGCCATATGTCTCTATCACTTCAATCGCTGCAGGGATTGAGATCAGTGGATTTACCACATGGAGCAGCATATTGTCTGCATATAGGCCCATTTATCTGTCTCATTCCCAACTGATTCTCTCCACCCACTGATCGTTTCTCATTCTATGAGCTAGCGGCTCTAGTGTAAGGACAAATAATAGAGAGGATAAGGGGCATCCCTGTCTGGTCCCTCTCCCCAGGTTGAACCATCTTGATTGGCCCCCATTAACTGCCACTGAGGTCCTAGGTGAAGAGTAGATTGCTTTAATTCCCCTTAGGAGTCTTGGGCCCAAACCTATCTTCAATTACACCCCATCTAAAAAGTCCCATGCCACCCTGTCAAATGCTTTCTCAATGTTGATTGAGAAACGAGTCGGGTCTTCTTGTGATTTCTGAGCTTCATTTATTAGGTGGGGTGTTTTTCTCATGGTGGCTGCACCCTGACGTCCAATTACAAACCCCACCTGATCGGGATTAACTAATTTGGGGAGGTGGCCTTCAAGCCGAGAAGCTATTACTCCGGCATATATTTTTGCATCAATATTTAAGAGCGATATTGGCTGATAGGAACCACATTGTTCGGGGTCTCTGCCTTCTTTGGGAATAACAGTGAGTAGGGCGTGTGAGAAGGTGTCAGGTGCCTCCCCTCTTTCAATGATGTCGTTGAAGAGTGTTGTTAGAAAGGGAATTAGAGTAGTTGAGAATGCTTTGTAAAACCCAGGGGTGTAACCGTCGTCTCCCAGAGCTTTCCCCTTCTTAAGGTGACTGATGGCTGCCTTTATTTCTTCACCTGTGATCGGGGTTTCCAGGGCTTCTGCTTCTGCCCCGGACAGAGAGGGCAGGTGCGATTCAGTCAAATAACGGTCAATGACCTGCGGGGGTGTCGTGCCTTCACTTTTGTATAACGCCTCATAAAAGCATGCAAAGGTTTCCTGTATTCCCTCCGGAGTACTTGTGCTAGTGCCCGCTACCCTTACTATATGGGTCACCCACCTCTCGACCTGTCGCTTACGAAGTTGTGCTGTCAGGAGGGCGTCAACCTTGTCTCCCTTTTCATACAATTTTTGTTTAAGGAACAGTAAGTTCCTATTGACCTTGCCCTCTTCAAGTGCCTTTAATTCGTCCCGTAGGCCTCTGGCCTCCAAAAGACATTCTTGTCTGTCCAGGGGGGAGGATTGGGCACATGTTTCTGCGGTCACTATTTTTTTTTCTGAGTTTTCTTTCTATTAGCATGCGTTCTCTTTTCTGTCGTGCTCCCTCCCTAATGAGGATATCTCTTCATGTGGCCTTGGCCGCTTCCCACACTAGCGTCCTTTTCACCTCACCCATGTTATTAGTGCCATCAAATTATGTGATCTCCTTTTCTAACTCCTCTTTGAAGATTAGGTCTTTCCAAAGGGTATCGTTACACCACCATTTCGAACTTCAGGGGTGTAACCCTTCCCATTGTAATTCTAGAGACACCATGTCGTTGTCTGACCATGAGATCGGGAGAATGTGTGCATTCTTCGTTACCTTCCATAGGTCTTTGGAAGTGTAGAGATAGTCGATCCTTGTGCGTGTGGCATGTGGGGTGGAGTAAAAGGTGAAGCCCTTCTCTTGTGGGTGTTGATGTCTCCAACTATCTCTCAGGCTGTTGAGATCCAGAGATGCGTGCAGCTCTGTTTCTCCTTGATTCGTGGGTTCCCGGTTTATCCCCTCCCGCCCCTGCTTGTCAAGTGTGGTGCCCATCCATACATTAAAATCTCCACCCAATATGAGGTGGCCCTGTGCTTCTCCCATTATTTTCTCTAGTAACTTTTGCAGGAATATCCTTTGACCTTGGTTGGGAGCATATACCGTGGCAAAGGAGATTGGTGTATTCTTAATAAGCCCCGAAATCAGGAGCATTCTACCTTCCGTATAGGGATCTTTTTGTGGGTGAGTTAAGCCCCTTTACATTGAGTGTGCACACACAGAGACGTTCGCTCGTGTGGAAGTCATGAGAGCTGTCATGCGAAGTCTTCGTGTTTTCCTTTTATTTCCGCAAGCAGTTGTTGTCCCTTGGTGTCATTATGATCAACTGTTACGTAGGATGTGTCCTGAGTCTGTCTACCAGATGAATTTGGACTAGGTCCCCTCCTCCCACCTCCCATTCCTACCCTTCCCCTAACCCTCTCCTCCCCCTAACACTTTCCCTTTGCGGCGCACGGTCCCCCAACCCAGTTAACATCACTTTATGAGTCTAAGCCACTAGTGGGGCTCTTTACCCAGATCCCAGCTATGACCACCACATTGTTGTATGACCTCAGATAACCCTTTCAAACAACTTACGGTCGGAGAAATCCGACCACTGTAACATTACTTAACTCTGTTAGTGTTAACACAATTTACCAGGCCCGCGTGAGGCCGGGTAACAAACTGGATGTCCAACACTCATTGGCTTTGGTACCACCCACGGCAAACGTTCCTCAGGTAGGATTGTTAGAATGAGTGTCTCTTCGTGATGCGTCACGGATCAGACCAGTCAAATCTCTATGAAGCATTTGGTGAAGGTGTGTTGAGCTTAATGAATTTCCTCGAGCCTGGTATTCTTCTCCTCCTAGGCCCTTTCGCTTTCCATCCACCGTCGCCCTCATCACCTCTCGCGTTTCCCATGGTGCAGTCCTCTTCACCAAGCAACTCTCGAATGGTGTTGTTAATCTCGGTCTCCGTGATGAGTTTGCACTTCTGCCCGTCTAATTTGAAGGTGATTGAGAAGGGGTATCCCCATCTATGTCACACCCCATTGTGTTTCAGCCACTTCACCAGGGGCTAACATAGGCTTCTTTTGGCCAATATGAGGGAGGAGAGGTCTTGAAATATGGAGATGCAGACAGTGCCCATTGTAATTGGTCCTCTCGTTTTTGCTTTGTCTAGGATCTTGAGTCTGTCGGGGTAGTTGTGGAAGCGGACTAAGACTGATTTCGGGCCTCCAGTCGGTCCTCTGGCTCTGTGGAGTATTTCAATCTTTGTGGCATCTATCAATTTATCTTCAAAGAGGCCTTTCAGAATTTGGTGTATTGTGCTCTTTAGGTCTCCCTCCGTCTCGCCTTCTCTTTCCAGAATTCCCAAAAATCAGAGGTCGTTTCTCCTTTCGTGATTTATCAAAGTCATCCATTTTAAGGACCAAGTCCACCTCTCGTTGCTCTATTTCACTTAGACGTATGTCTATTTGGGTTTCCATAGTGTGGAGCTAGGATTGGTTATGCTCTACTTCCTGCAACCGCTCCGCCATCTTGTCCATTCTAACATTGATTTTATTGACTTTTCTTCCAATATCGGCCCTCATGCCTCTTATTTCCTCTAGGACTGAGGCAACGTCGCTTTTGGTAGCCATTGATTTCCGGGGGTACCAATTGCCACTTCTGTGTTTTTCTGTGGGTCACAGCTTCTCCCCTTTCCTGGTTATGCAAATTCTGCAAGTTTGTTTTTGGATTCCATGAAGTGGTTCTCTGCCTTACTCGGATTCACTTTCAATAGTCTGGTGTTTCGTGGTGTTTCGTCGCACTCGCCCGAGTTGGGGGGGATATGTTGGTGGTCGGGGGAGGAAACACGTGTTTTTCAAAGGGGGCCCACTGTGGGGTTGTTCGCTGGTCAGGTTGCTGTGCGGGTGAGAGCTCACAAATAATATTGTTGGGTTTAGATTGAGGGCCACACACCCTGGGCTTTCTTCCGTATTGCTTGTCGTGGGTTGTGCTGGTTCACCACCTGGCCTTAATTACGTATGTCACCTTTCCAAAGGGTGTGTCTACTCGGGAATTGTATTTCTTTATTTTTAATTTAGTTGTATATTTGTAGAGTTCATCGAGTAGGTGTTCACGGGGGTCCAGTCTGTGGTGCCACAGCTCACTCCAAGTCCAGAACCCTGGTACACCACGGTGGCCGGGGTGTGAGGGAACTCTCTACCAGTGCCGTGGTCGATGCACGGAGTGTGCCACAGTTTAGGGTGCCTGCCAGGGTAAGTGTTCCGTGAAGCCACGCAAGAGCAGCTCACTTGTCATCCATTGTCGTGGCAGGTCCCTCGTACCTGTGGGGTGGGGTGGGCACACGCCTCTCGCAAGAGGGCCCTCTCCTCCTGTGGTGCTGCTGGTGGTAAGTCGGCGTTCCTGAGACTATAACATGTCTGCTGGGGCTGTGCGCCCTGCCAATATGGAGGCTTGTTGGTGTGTGTTCCACTAGCTCTGGGGCCGCCTGGTGGTGTGTGGCGAGTCTGTGGTTATTTTTAGTTAAGGTGAAGGGTGATACGTGCCAGGCTTCCCCCAAGGCATTTATTGCTTGTGGCGTGGCTCTGCTTGGAACTCGCATGCCGGGGAGTGTTTGCTGAATGCTCCTACTATCACCTCTCATCTTGGGTGGCCCAAAGAATAGTGCGGTGACCTCCTGCAAGCTATGTTTGTGCAAGCATTTTGCTTCATTGGAGGGCCAGTCCCCTGGGTGCTTGTGTGTAGCGCTGGCCCCATTGGGGGAGAGGAGGTTCTCAGCCCCAGTTGCTGGGGACTGGCCCGGTTGTGATGAGGGCTGGTGGGGAGGAATAATCGCCCAAGGGAGCAAGAGGGGGGAGTCCACCCTGTGCGTTCTGTGCTTCGGGTGGCCGAGGTTCCCTGCTGTTGTAGTTTGCGCACAGTATTTGCTTCCACTGCCAGCTTGCTCATCCGGGTGCCTACCCTCTGCACAGGGCCTGCATTGACTGCTCCCTTAGCCCAGCTGCTCACAAAGGGGCCAGCGCTTACCTTCTGGAACACTGTGATGCATGAAATTAGGTTCTGTGAACAGTGGGACTGGTCACCGTGTGGTGATGTAGGCTCTTATCAGCCGCACGTTGCCGTGGCACACAGATCCGCAGAGGGGGACTCTCCCCACAGCCAGAGCAGTGCCAGTGTCATGGGGTTCTCACCTCCCCCGGGGGTCCCACCACTAGATGGGTTCTCTCATGTCTGTTTTTGGCGGTCCTTCTCTGTGGTGTGGGCGGGAGATAGCGACGTTCCCTCTTAGGTTGCCGGGCTGCTCAGTCAGGTCCACATTTATCTGCCGGTCCTAGCCCTATTTTCTTCGGGTTTGCGCTCAAGGTGTACCTCTTGTGCTCAGTGCTTCGATTCTCGATGGGGGCCATTGCAGGAAGGGCAAATGGGGGCACATTTGCTAAAAAAAGGGGGCCTGAGATGCAGAGGAGAACTAAGATGCTTCCTCCATCCGTGCACCCCCTGGTGGCCCCTCACGAGTAACAATTTTGAACACATACAATCTTACATAACCATTTCAGCCCACTTGACCAATAATATGTGTTACCAGCACATGAATTGTGTGGGGCGAGTGAAATCAGGGGAGAGCTGCTGTGTGTGTTCTCTTATTCCCTATGCCATGGCAGCCTCAAGGACATTTATGGCCACTGAAATTCCAGCAATTAGAGCACAGTGCCTCATGCATTTGATGCTCTACACAACCAGGGGTCAATTCCAGGGGAGATGGGCCACCTTGAGGTGGATGACATAACAAAATGTTCCCTTTCGAGGATAGCTACATAAAAACACAAGAAATGTCAGAAGACTACTGGAGCAAAGAAAAAATTATACAATACATACTTGATGGTACAAACAGAGGGAGGATAGGAAAGTAATGCAGAAGGAGTTGCAATGCCTCAAAACAGAGAGGAAAGAGATACAGGGAATGCCTCAACTATTATTAGTATATGGACAGGTGTTCACAGGAGATTGATTGAGGGGCTGATGGGATGTAAAGCAGAAGCACTTTGACAGTTCCAGTAGAAGTACTATAGAGAATGTGGAGTGCCTCAATGAATGGTTGGAGTATTCCAAATTGCTCACCTGGTTAGAAAATAAAGTAGGGCCCATACCCATAATACCATTCAAGTATGCGTCACTATGTTTCCAAAATGATGGTCCAGGAAAGGTTAGAGCAAATGTTGGTTGCAAAAGCATCTTTACTCCAGCCTTGGTTGTACACCAGAAGGACATACACATGGATGGGTTCTCCAAAATGAATACACATCAGAGAAAGAAAAGATCTCTGGAACTTAACAGGGTAAAAAGTAGAAATGATATTTTCAGCAAAATGGAAGCAGCAGTTGATGCAATACCAACAGAGCACCGATTGTTCAGTAGAACCTAAATGTTCTTTGCCTCTGTTGTTCCTGTAATACAGGCAAATGTAAACACCAAATGGTTGCAGATTACCCATTGGGAACTGCTACAAACAATCAATTCGAAAGTGGAAGGGTTTAGGGTTGCCTGCCTCTGGAACGGCCTCAGTAACCCGCTCAGACCTGAGTCGGACCACCTGAAGCTCGGGAAGCAGCTCAAATCCCTTGTTTTCTCCTCTACCTTATCCCTCTCGCTTCTCTGCTAACTTACCTGTGTGCTGTGCTGACTGGTTTCTGGTACTCTCAGAGTCTCACTGGGTACCAGGCTCTTCCATGACCAGTCTTCCTTGCACTGCCTCCTGGCCTACCGACATTTAGGGGCTGTAACTGGAACCCCTACAGCTCCACTGGCTCCTTGCACTTACCAAGAGCTGCGCTGCCTTGGCTACACCTACTCAGAGCCATGCTGCCCTGATCGCACTTCCTCACACCCTCTCCCTTGCACTTCCCCCCTCTCCCTTCCTCCTGTACTTCTCGTTGTCGCACTTGCATGTTCCGAATGAAACAAGGCCTAGAAGGATTGTTTGTCTTGTCTTCCCTCTGTCTTCGAACTCTTGTCTTGTGGTGGCTAGAAACACTTGTGTACAGGTGTGTTATAAATGTCATATCATATAACGCAATAAAGGAGGAGCTCAGTGCCGTGAGACTAATAACTCTCCGGAACAGGTATGTCCTCGACCTTATCACAACAATGGAGGGCAGGGTTTGCACAAAGATTCACCCATCCTGATGTACCTACAGACCTGCCCATGATGAAAAACATGGGGCCCTCAAAGAGGCCATAACCCTGCTATCAGATCTGAACACTAGAATGGAGGAGAAGACAAATGATGTGGTGGGAAAGGATGACGATTGGTTTTACATACCCCTTTTTTTGCCTGGCTCCCCTCTTCGATCGGCACTGCTTCACAGTACTGATAGGCTCCCTAATATTAGTGTTGTTCAGTTCTGTGTTATCTGGATATCCATAGCATATTGTAAGAAGACTGCCCAGAAGAGAGAAGGAATGAAGATATTAGTAGACATGGACCCTCAGCCAGGAGAACAAACATAAACTATTTACATACTCCAATCTCACTTAGCACAGAGTCCCATTATCACCCCAGGTAAAACATTATTCTATGCCTGGGATTGCCGCAATTATGGGGCATTGGGTGTGGTGCAAACCAGATGGTGAGTGCTGTTATATGACCTGGAGTGTAGATGAACATGTGAAGTATCATGATGACCTAAGGGGGGTGCTGAAGGTATGGATTCCCAAGGTAGTAAACAATGGGTAGGGGCCTCATAGAAATGTAATTGAGGACTCGACCAGAGGGGGAAATGAAGATAGATAGACAAATGAATGTGTCATTCATTACGTCAGCCCCTCCCCGTCCCGATGCTACATAAATGGCTGGTGTGCATCACTGGTGGTCTCTGACTCATCCCCACCACCGTATGTTTTGCTCCATAAATGCACAGATATATTTTCACAGCCCCAGTACATTACATGAAGAAAACTCCGATGCTGGAAGCCAACTATTCACACATACACACACTCAGCTAGATTATAAAATGGCTCTTATATGGCCTAGTTATTCATCAAAAGCATACAGAAATGAATAAAAACAACATGAATAATAAGTAATAAAAATAGTTTAGATAAAATACTTCACCATACATCCTCATCTTGCCAGGAAACTTCACTGGAAAACTCCCACACAGGCAGGCAGAGAGTTGTTTTGCATCAATGGGCCCTGGAGCGATGCGTCCATCGTCCAGCAAATCTTTCTCTGTCTGACTACTAAGGTGCCTCCCTTTTTTAAACTATTGCAAATGCATGATGGCATTTTTTAGAACTTTCTGGCTTTTTCTAAGTCTCTACTTGTTGGCAGTGCCCATGGGCACCCGGCCGAAATGGCTTGGAGCAACTACAAGAGACAAAGCTGTCCCTTTCTCATGGGAACACAAAAACAGCTACATAACTTCTCTTCATCTTTGCAAAATTCCCTCACAATGTTATCTACTACCAGCTGGCACCTTCTTCAAAATAGTCTTTGAAGCAATGCAGAAGTAAGAAGACATGTTTGCCATTGGAACAATGCAAACCTTGTTGCGAGTCAAATGCAGCTTTCACTGAGTCTGGGAGAAAATGTGCAGATTTCACCGAGGCCTGGGTCAAATGTCCATCATGACTCTGAAAGTACCCAAAATGCACTGCACACAGATGCTGTGTTTTACACCATATCACAGATGGGATATACAGTATTCACTAAAACAACCATACCGACCCTACCCATTGAAGATTCTCTAAACCTGTAGGCTATCAAGGACATGAATGAGCTGTGATCAAAATGACATCACTACTGAGCAGTGACACATATAGGTGCATTATTCACGAAGCACATGAGCATCCATCATGAAGATACACGAACACTAGGTCAAATTGCACTTAGACATGAAGACTTTGCATGCATCCACTAGGTTAGAAGACACTTGTTCTTTTCAATGCTAAAATGAAAGATGCACATAAACACACATAATGCTTGCTTATGCAGAATGCAACTAATATGAGTGGACATGTAAATGTTTGCCAAGGCTACATGAGAAATGAAGGTGTGAATCAGCACCCAAAAGGTACAGACGATTCCAGTTCCCAGACTTGAGACACAGGGCCACATTACACGGAAGGTGGTGATCCAGGGTGCTATTAGCACCCTGGACCATGCCGGTAAATTACCGGCACCGCCTTGGCGGAAAGGGGATTTACCGCCCCATTCCAAGGTTGGTGGGGCGGTAAATCCCCCTTCCGCCATTGCCCTTCCCCATTCCCATTTCTGCCCCATAGGGCTCTATGGGAATGGGGAAGGCGCTAACTACGGCACCGCAATTTTGCGGTGCCGTAATTAGCTCCGAGGTCCCTTAGCGGGTTGGTTTTTAACGCCTGCAAAAGCAGGCGTTAAAGCACCAACCCGCTAAGGGACCTCGTAGTAAGGCGGTAATGGTTAACGGTCACCGTTACCATTAACGGTGGCCGTTAACCATTACCGCCTTCCGTGTAATGAGGCCCACAGTATTTTTAGATTAGCAAAGAAACAGGTAATATTGGAAGATCAGATTCCCACCAAGACTAGCTTAATATTGAGAGGAAAGCAGCTCGAACAAGTCTCGAGAGGCCACAAGAAGTAATTACACCCATAGTAAGAAGGGCTAACGTCCTCCTAAATGCTAAGCAGAATATTCCAAAATGTGGTCTCTACACATGTGACCCACAATTGGAGGATCATATTTATTCATTCAAGTCAGACACAGAGAGCTTTGTTCCCATCTATTTCTCTGTGCGAAAGATACAAGGTAATGCAAGGTTGAAAGCTAAATGTCCTAGTCTGTGGACTGGAGAATATAAAATGGTAGCCTTATTGGGAAAAGTTGCACCTTGGTGTCGTTTTCACCCCCCTCTATTGTGCTCATGTGCTGGTAATCTTCCAAAATTGCCATGGCTGAGAAAGCTGCCACTGACCAATCACAACCTCCCGTCCACGTTGGCTCACACACTGTTGCATTGTTCAATGATACAGTGTACAGATGACATGTTTTTACCTGTAGCAACTTAGAAGGTGGTCACAGGCGTAGTTAGTGCATGGCCAATGATTTTACTAACCCCTGCATAAACTATACATAGTTGATTCCCTTAACCAACACCTAACCACCGTAGGTTTTTGCAATGTGACACGTTAATTATGATGTCCTGTTATAAGTTGTTTTTCCTAATGTCATGCTGTCCCTGTTTTATATGGGTATTGTTAAATAAAACAGGACTTTGACATATTATTGGTCTTTTCCGTATTTTGGGCGCAGGATTTCCTGATGCTGTTCTCTTGCTTATCCACAAGGGTCTTCCTCCCCATCAATTCAGTCTGGAAAATCCCATAGGTTTTTGATTTGGGAATGTTGCCTTTCCACAAATATGACAGGCTGACACATAAGCAGACACTCTATGTACAACGATGGCTGTAATCAACTTCTGGGGCACCAGAGGTCCAGGGATGAATACAACTTGGGTCCTGCCTTTCATCTATCTTCCTCTCTACCTGTGGTGTTCCCCGGGGGTCTAACCTCTCGCCCTGGCTTTTCAACCAATACTTGGCAACTCTCGCCCACTGCATTGCCGCTTTCTGCTCAAATTTCCAGTGCTACGCTGACAACACTCAACTCATTTTCAGGCTGCCCTCTGTCACCTCCTCTTCCCCTCTCATCTCTGATTGCCTAACTGCCATTCAAGATTGATGTTCCGCCAATGATCTTTGTCTGAATACCAGCAAGACAGAGATCCTCCTCATCGGCACACCTTCACCATCCTTTCCCCTCACTCTCTGGCCGGCGTCCTCTGGCCCTCCTCCTACCCCCACCTGCGAGGCTAAGAACCTCGGGGTCATCTTTGAATCCACCCTTTCCTTCTCTGCCCACATCTATGAGGTCTCTAAAAAGTCAAATTTACGACTGCACCTCCTCAGAGATACTATGCCTTTCCTCTCCTTCCCCGAGAAGCTCATGGTATCCCAAGCTCTGGTTTTCTCTAGCTTGGTCTATTGTAACAGCCCCTTTCTAAATCTACCTGCCTCTACTCTTCGCCCTCTGCAACTAATCCAGAACAGGACTGTGAGACTTGTCCTTGGCCTCAAGCCCTGGGATCGTATCTCTCCAGCTCTGAAATCTCTCCACTGGCTCGCAGTGGATGCAAGGATTAAATTAAATTCAAAACCCTCTGCATTGTCCACAAGGCTTTCTGGGGCCTGGGTCCAAAATACCTTCAGCTATCCTTCCGCAAATACCTCCCCTCTCAAGCACTTCGCTCATCTACCTCTAACTCCCTCAGGGTCAGTCGTTTTTCAAAGAATGGAGCTGGGGGTAGATCTCTGTCTTCTGCTGGGGCCTCCCTCTGGAACAGCCTCCCTGCCACTCTAAAACTTGAGAACCATCTCCGGTTCCGGAAGCACCTCAAGACCTTCCTCTTTTCTTCTGCCTTCGCTCCCCCTCTCCCCTGCTGATCTGTTCTCTCTTGGCACTGTACACCTGGCCACCCTCTGTCCTTCGGGCCCAGGTACCTGCTCACCCTGCCACCCTCCTGCACTGCCTCCGGGCCACCCCTTGCACTGGGGTCTGTATCTGTACCCATACAGCCCCCCCTTTTTCTTCCTGCACTTATCAGACCTACCCTGTCTGCTACCTTAAACCTAGCACTTGCAAATTGCTGGCTGCATTACCACTGTTTGTTGTCTTTATTATTTATTTATTGTTATTTATCTGTTTCTCCTCTGCTTCGCACTTTCCACTTCTCCCTCCTTCCATGTACTTTTCCCCTCCCCCTCTCCCATGCACTTGCGCATTCTCAATGTCACTGGGCCTAGTAAGATCGCTTTTTTGTTCTCCCCTGTTCAACCTCCCTTGCCTTTTCACGCTCTGGAACACTTGTGTACGAGCACGATAGAAATAAAATATCAATCAATATCAATCAAAAACCATCAATCAGCCCCACACCTCTAGTACACCAGAATGGATCTGAACAGATTGGAGCACAAGTAAATTATAAACCTCTTTGTCCAATTTTTGGTAATGTGGACGGAACGGCAGGCTTATTTCTGCAAGGTCGTGGATTGTTGGTTAGTTGCAACACAGCATAAAATACAATTATTACCCAGTGATAAAAGGGACTGTCCAGTCAAGATTGCACAAAAATATCTACTTTATTATGAAAACAACAGGCAGTGCTAGCACACTACAAAATACAGCCCATCCTTTAAGGGAACACAGAGGACAGAGAGTTTCACAAAGGAAAGGGGTGCAGTCAGGATATTGACAGGAGGGTAGTCGGTAAAGCAATCAACTTTTCAAGGTTATTTGGTTTCAACACCAAGGGAGCAAGGGGTTGTAATGTCACTAGGGTCCTTTGGGGAAGGACCAGGGGGACAGAACCACAATGTACCTGGTGCTTGAGATGATCTTGATGCTCGACAGCATCGAGTCAGTTCCAGGATGCTTTGCAGCTCCTGCAACAGAGTTCAAGGCGGGCTGTGGGTATCAGGCGGCAGGCAGTTTGGCAAGTGAGGCTGGACGGACGGCTGCAGGCTGGCCTACACAGCAGCTCAGGGTCAAGAATTGTTGTCTCTGTGCTGGTTGGCGGATCTGGAATGCTGGTTGAGAAGTCTCGGATGGCTTTAGTGATTGCTGCGTAACACGTCTGTAGTGTAGTCAATCGTGGTTGGAGGGCTTGACTGTCTCAAAGATATCCTTAAAAGATGAACACTGGTTGATGTTTGTTGTGGCACTCCTCCTAGCTTCTTTGCAGGGCTTGTGTCGTCCTTTAAGGCGGGCGGCTCAAAGCTGAGGAGAGTGTTTGCAGGCAACAGCCTTGTCCTTTGTTCAGAGACTCTCTGGCACTTCCCACTTAGGAAGCACCTAGCAGGGCACACTGTTTGCTTGCTGTGTACCAGTTCTCGAGCTGCTGGATGGGTCCTCTGAGTCAGCTATCTCCCTCTGTTCCCTTGGTGAAGTTTAGGGAGGGTTCTTGCTTCCCTCTTGGAAATCCTGGCCTTGCTTCACTGGTGGAAGCTGTAGGGCAGGCTGTACCTTCAGCCAGGATCCAAATGAGTCCTTCTTCTTACTCCTTTCGAAGTCATCGCATGATCTGCTAAGTGAGGAGCTCAGCCTTCTTTTAAAGCCAAATGGGCCCCAGTGATTAGTGCAGGCTAAGCCTACCTTATCCTGGGTCCCTAACAACAATCTTATGGTATGGGTGAGGTCAGTACCAGAGTGCTTTGTAACAGGAAAGGTAATAGGTGACAACATGTACTCCTAAATCCCACCCATCTTCCTGTCTGTTGTAGATCAAAGCGTCTCTCTGGTTAACTGAGCCCTCTGTGGCTTTTGATCAAAGCCCCTGTCTCCCTTGAAGTTTTAGTGAGAACATACTTCTGTCTCCCTAAAATCACATACTTTGTCCCTCTGAAAGGGGTCTGCTCTGCAGGGGTGGCATATGGTAAATAGTGGACCCAGACATGCCATACACTGTCCTTCATACAGAGGGGTGGGAACTAGCTTCAAGTTGACACATTACATATCCAAGAGGTGTTAGTCCTGCTTTCCTCTTACCCATTCTGTGATCAACCCCAATGCCAATTAACTCCTATTAGTATGCGCTGCCACCAGCAGTTTAGACAATAGGAAGGCAGATCCATGGAGCCTTTGATATTCTAATTAGGCTTCCCATGGCTGGAGGAAGGTGTTGCCTTCCCGCTTCTTGAGATGCTTTGATGTACCCGTGGCTGTTGCATTTCAGCTGAACATGACAGGGGACAATGGCCCCTGTAGGCTTGTCCTCCCGGAGTACATGTAACTATGCATTTGTTTTGCGGTGAGCAGGAAAAATGTGTGCGGAATGGCCTCACACATTTTCAGAGGGTGATCTCCCATCATTCATTGTCATTTTAGAAAACAAAAAAAGCCTGGCGAGCGCACACGCCCCGTGCGGATGGTCGAATTCCTCACAATGGCCAGCAATAAAAATATTAGAAAAAGTTTCTAGTTGATGCTATCCCACAATGGACTACCTACAGAGTTTTGTGACACAGACAGAAAACTATTAATTTTAAATGTGCATGTGGGCACGATTCACACACATGATCTGAGAACAATGTAGGCTAAGGTCAGAATGACAAAAAGGCTGAAGTCTCTGAGAAATAGTGGAAAAAGCATGTTTGAGGAAAATCTTTGAGTATGTTACTTAAAAACGGTTTAGGGAAGATATTCCCACCTGGCTTGCTAGCCATTTATATATGTTTCTTGGTGTACGACTAGCAGGTTTTCATGATCAGTTTGAAACCCTGTGTCAAATCTCACACCTAATACAGATCTCTTAACTCTCTTTCTAACATTGAATCACTATTTTCACAATTGGTTAAGTGAGTATTAAAAAGAATGTAGGATGTTCCTCTTCATTAGACTGGCATGTAGAAAATGACCTCTAGGGTTTGGTTGCTGTTTATCTGGCTCTATTACGAGAAGCTTACTGTTATCAGGGTGACATAACATTGGAACACGGGTAACAATCTTTCAAGCAATTGAAGGCTGAGTAGGAGGTCCAATCCCATAAGCATGGTTAACCATTCCTTAGGAGCTGTGTAACAGGAATAGATGTGAATTCCACTTCTGTGACCAAGGAAGGAGGAGGACAATCCAAAAGAGCAGGTACTTTCCTTGGGACCATGAACAGAACAACAGTTGGTCCTTGTTCCCCAAACCTTCTCTGGACTCTTGCTTGAAATAACTTTTCTAGCCTTTATTAGCAAGGAATGTTTACACTGTTAGGTTAGAACTCTTCGGCAGGCCCGAGGGATGCTAGGAGTTTGTGGACTCAGAACTCATGGAAGACCTTCCTCCTTTCCTTCCCAAAAGGAATGCAGGTCCAGACAGATAGCAAGTTCAACTGTGGTTTTATTACAGCCAAAACCAACAGGATCAGTACAAGGAGAAAGCTCCTGGAATGTCTCAATGATCTCTGGCGTGCAGGCCAGTTTTTAGACAAATCCTTGTCACAATGGCGTCACACCCTTGGCCTTTCCTTTGTAATCTGTGGTGTGCACTGAAATCCAGTGCTCTCTGGCCAAAACTGCCTCAATTCTATGGGCACCATTGTTCCCTCTTGCTCATTGAGTGGTGTCTCTTGTCTGAATAAGTATTCACCGGGAACCCTCCATACCTTCCCTGCAATTCCTGTCATCCAAGCATTGCGACATCTGTCCCATACTGGAACATCTGAGTCCAATGGCACTCCCCTCTGCACTGTGCTCCCACAATATGCTTGCACAATCCATCTTACATTCAACATGTGTATGCCTGGTGTAGAGCACACTATGTCCTTGTCTGTGAATAAAATGGTCATGTTTAGTCTGCTCATGATGTTATGTCCCAATATGTTTACAGGTGCCTGTCGAGTGTAGAGCAAAGGTAAAGATAAGTCGTGATCTCCTATAGATAGTGAGATGCTATCAGTGAAAGGAACCACTTCTCGAGCCCCAGTTAATCCTTGTGTGTTCATGGCATCACCTGACAACGCAAATGTCCCTTCCCAGATGCATGACCTAGTCGTCCCAGTGTCAACAAGAAAGGAAAAAAAAATGTCACCTATTGCTACCCCTATGTGAGTTTCCTCCACAAGATTGGGTGTGGCCGACAGGAAGGGACACAACAAGTTTGTCTGTGCGCTGTCCTATTTTGGATGCATGGATAATCTGTTCCCAGTGAAAGGGTTGCTTCCCACCATGGTCACCCCTCCCATACGTCACACTGGTACTGTTGTCACTACATACATGGGCTCCATGGTGTCACAGTCCTGTATTTGTGCTAGCTGTTGTGTGCTTCCTCTGGGGTGCGCTACTTGCAAATACTGGGCTAGAGATGCTGCCATTTGTGGTGCTTGTGCCTGCCCCTGTGATGATATTGGTAACTGTGTTTGTGCTTGTGGTGCCAGCTATTGAGTGTTCTGTACCTGGCTTGTTGTTGTGGACCTTGGGTATGATAATCGTCTAGTCCCCCTTGATAGTTTTGCTGTCCCACATCTCTCAAGTTCTGTTGTGTTCCTCTAAATCTGCATGTTCTTCAGATGTGTCCTAGTTGCCCACAGGTCCAGCACTGGGGTGGCCTCCCTCCCTTGTCCTGGGAAACCCCCTTGGAAATCTCCTGGTCCTTGTTGCATCTATTGCCCATACCCTCGGAACCCTCCTTGGTGGTGTGTTTGTGACCCAACGCCACAACCATGCTGGAAGCCTCCACTTCCTCTGAAACCTGGGTGGAACCCGCTCCACCCCATGTATCCTCCTCCCACAGGTTGTGTGTACTGTTGTGGTTGTTGATACTGTTGCTGTGGTGCTGGTGCTTGTCTCTGCCGGGTGGGGCTAGTTATGACTGCCCTTTCCATGGCATATTTTGACAATTTCTTCTGAACTAACTTAGCCTTGTATGCCTTCCTCTCTTCTGCTTTCTGCTTGACCTTCTCCTGCCACAACCTATAATGATCTACTATTGAGCTGTATCTCTGGTCATCCCTTTGCCTCCATTCCCACCAATTTCTTTAAACTCTTCTGTACCGGATCTGGTAGTCCTTGCACCAAGATATGATGAAAGATTGCTATCGTTTTGTCCCACGGCTCTCGAGTTTCAAGGCGGCAAAGCTCTTGAATCTCCTGCATATATTGACCAGGATCCTCGTCGTTACGCATTTTGTGTGTCGTAATAGCCCAGATGTCTGACGTATCTGGAAATTGTGTCCGCAATGCTTGCAATACTACTACTTTGCAATATGCGAATGGTGATCCTTCATGTGCTGTGTTTTGCATCGTCACCCTTGGGAATCCTGCCCTCTTCCATGTGTTATCTGCTTCTTCACCTAAAATTGAAACCAACAATCCTTTCACATCGCCCACTGCTAACCTGTGCCCCGCTGTCAATTTCTCCATTTCATAAATCCTTTTCCCAGCTCCTGCACTCAGTGAGGATAACCTGCACTTAACATTTTCCTTGTCAGTGTGTTTACATGGCACATACTGAGGCCTCGTCCCTCCGCTCTCCAATAGGGGCATCTGTGAGTAGGCTGCTCTCTCTTCCAGTGTCCTTCTATACTCTCTGATCTGTATAGGTCGCCTCTTGTCTTCAAGGTCTGTGTAAATTTCCAATGGCTCTAGTGTGGGTACTCTCTTGCTTTTGTCGGGTGCTCTAGACAGTCGCCCTCTGGAATGCTCAAGTGCTGTCTCCTCCTTCCTGCATCCTGGGAGATCTCTTAGCCTGTTAGTGTATGGGCTCTGTGGGGGGCATCTGTCGGTCGCTTGCTGTGTTCGCTCTTCCAGATCGGTTCCTCCCTCCCTTTGTGCATAAAACCTGCACTCCCATGATGTCCCTTCTCCTTGTGAGATAGTTTGCTGTGCTCCCCTCTCTCGTACTGCTATGTCTGTCATCAATGTCGGACCCTACATCCATCTTGCTACAGAAGTCGAGATCAATATCCACCAAATTATACTTGCTCCCCCCTTCCATAAACCTAAGCGTGCAGCACCGTTCCCCCTTGGCTCCCGCCAGTTATATCCATGCTGTCTGGTTCTACTTGTCTCTCTCCCTCCTGCCTTCTCCTTTCCCATTCCAGTGCAACCTTCTCAGCGGCCACCCGTATTGCTCGCTCATCCTCCTCCTTCCGTGCCTGTTCCCTTAGTCAGCCTGTCCCACTGCAACTTCCTCTGTTCCCTTTCTGCGAACCTTCTGTTTTTTTTGCTCTTTTATCTCCTTTCTCCTTTCCGCCAGCTCTTTCTCCCTCTCCTGTCTCTCCTTCCTCGCTCTCTCTTCCCTCTTCCTCTCCTTGAGTTCCCTCTCATCCTCTCTGCTCGCTCCTTTTCCATAAGCTCCTTCTCCTGGTCATGTCTTCATTCCCCTTCTTCCCATGTAGGCTCTTCTCTCTTCTCCTTTCTCTGTCCTCGTGCTCTAACCATACCTCCTTATCCCTTTCCCATTGCTCCTCCTCATCCATCTGCACAGCCCAGTCGAGTATTGCCTGTTCCCTCTCCAGGTCCTCTATTGCTGTTGTCGCCCCCTCTGCCTCCCCAGTTGTCTTCCCTTGGAGTTTTGAGAGTATCTGTGCCGCTATCCACTCCTCTGTGCCTATGCCCTTGAACTCTGTCTTTGCAAGCTGCAGTCCCTCTTCCGTGGCACCTATGCTAGCGGACTGTCCTGCACCTCGCAGTTTCTCTTCTTTTGTATATGGTGGTGGCTTGTATGTTGGGATTGATTACCCATCCGCTGCTCTTAATTCCCTTAATGGATATAGCCCTGGGTCATCATCGGTATCATCGGCCACTATGCTAGGAGGGGCAGGGGGATGTGCGTCAGGGCCAAACCCCTCTACCTTCGCCTTGTGCTGGTTCATCATCCATATGTGTCTCCCCTGGTCCCCTCCTCCATCCTGAAGCATGCACCAGAGCACAAATATAGCTATGCGCTTGGTCAGTTTCTTCCCCTTATAGGCTCCCTGTAGATATGTCTGTAGTGATCACTGCACGTCCCTGGAGAAACTGCCGCTGGGCGGCCAAGGCCTTGTTATCTTCCCTTTGGTATTCTTTGACCACTGTACACTATATTTTACAATTTTGTCTTTATACGGTGGCAAACTCTTACACAAGAGTTGGAGGGGGGTTGTCCCCCCTCCCATGCCTTGATACATTGGGTACATTATTCTTTTACCTGGCCTCAAGTCTAGGATTTCAATAGTCCGCTGTTCACGAGATAAAAGATCAAAAATGCAATGGTTATATAGTTGCAGTTGCTACGAGCCTCGTTGGCTCTGCACCTTACACAGCAGGCTCCATGTACCACCCCTCCTTCACACTTGCCACCTCGCTCTGCACTCCACCACAATCCTGCGCATGCACCGTCCACGCACCGCCACTGTTTCACCTCTCTGCCAATCCCAGTGTACAAAACTAGCTCCTTACCATCAAACTATCCGTCCTATGCACCAACCTACGGGTGAGGTCACCAAGCTAAATCTCAAGCAGATGGATAAGCAGTTTGTGCATACATGAAACAATAACCTGTTGCTCCCAATCTCACACAAAACCCCACAGCTGTCTTCCCACCTCTCCAGGGCAGATTATACTTCGATTTTATTGTGATCGCACAACACCCGTCGCATTGCCTAATGTGTGAAACGCCTCTCTCCAGGAGACTTAACCAGCCAATGCACCTTCCGCAATCTCGGATAGTTCCAGCTAACCCTCATGGGAATACTGGCATGCAAGACCCAAGCTAAAATGCCCAATTCACAGGAATACTTTATTTACACACTTCTGTAATCCACGATTCTAAGACACAAGCCCAAGTTACTTCCTGGACACCTTGCTACCTCGAAGATCGAATATGCCCTAAACATAGAAAAGGGACTTCTACCTCTACTCTGGTCCCTACTAACTGACACTACTAACAATACTAACTCGGTGCTACACACTACTAGACACCACAAACAATACCTCCCACAATGTACAACGCCCACTCTCACACCCACAATTGCAAGTTGTCTGGACTGATATGTTCCATGTTTGATGACACCGCTCGGCTGCTTACTCCTCGTCAACACCCTCACCTTCCCCTTCTGGTCTGCCTCGGACACCTCACTGATTGCGAGCGGGATAATTTCCAACTGGATCCCGACGGCCTTTATCCGGGTTGCGCTGTCCGGTGGTCTCGCAATGCCTGCGAGGGTCTCACAGCCTTTCAGGGTCGACGGTGAAGGAGGCAGCTCAATGCCGGGCTGGTGCCTCGAACCATCCTCTGCTGCCAACTTGTTAGGTCAGAACTCTTAGGCAGGTCGAGGGGTGCTAGGAGTTTGCAGACCCAGAACTGAAATGTCTAACTCCTTCCCTTTCCAAAAGGAATGCAGGTCCAGACAGATAGCAAGCTCAACCATGGTTTTATTACAGCCAAAACCAACCGGGATCGCTACAAGAATAAAGCTCCTGGAACGACTCACCGATCTCTGGCGCGCATGCCAGTTTTTAGACAAATCCTTGTCAAAATGACGTCACACCCTGGGCCCCTCTCCAGCAAACCCATCACATCCTATGATTGGATGTTGAGTGGTAGTTCCCCTATAGCAGTCCCCATATCAGTTAGTTAACTGGCCCTTCCATGTCAGGTGTCAGGCCTGGACCTTCCCCGAAAGACACTATTTCTACAATGTTGCAGTATGCGGACCTGATGATTTGTCTGTGCCAATGGCTACCCACCCCTAGGGTCCTGAACTGTGATTGGGTAGAGCGCTGCCCCCAGGCCTGGGACGCAAGTCGGTTCTCAGCTCAGAGTGTAGCTATTCAAGGTAATGAGCCCAACTATGTGTCTGCATATAACTGTGTGTGTGACCACAATAGTCAATGGGAGTGCTCGCTCTCGCTGTGCAACATTGAGGTTCTTGTTGTATCAACTTTGTTGCAAGCCATTTTCTGGCTCATGGGACTATTCTGTTTCCCAGCTGCTAGTTTCGGTTCATCATCAGCTCGGTCAGTCACTTGTCCAGAGGCCATGTTTCTGCCCTCTGCTGCTCTGAATTAGTCTGAGTTTGTGGGGGATTATTTGTATTTTCTCGGCTGATGTTACTCGAGTTCAGGGAAAGGAATGTTGCTTGCTTCACTCTGAATTTCAGCTCTGTAAGCTTTTACTGTGATGGTTGTGGCCTGCTGTAATTTCCTAAGCCATGGCATGGCTTCTACTGTTTTATACCATCATAGTATCCATAGGTTAGTGGCTTATGTCCTGTCAGGTCCCTCTGGTGCTCCCGCAGTTTCATAGGATTAGTTGCATCTAATTATCTGCAAGCTGATACAGGATCTCTTGCTTCCTTGCACTTTCAGTGTTGCTGCGGCAAGCTAATGACAAAATAATATACTTGGAGATGTCATGTATATGTCTCTGTCCACTAACTCCTAGAACTATACGCATGTGTTCTTCGTGTAGTTGGGTGTGTGATTGTGTCCCAATGTGCAGATGGTACGTGTGCTTCATGTCTAATGCTGCTATGTTGTGGTGTCTCTAACGACTTGAAGCACGTCTTCTCAGCGCTTTTGTCGAGACTGTCAATTGAAGGGCCTCTGATGAGATCTGGTAACTCCTCATCCTCTCTTGGCAGTGTCGGTACCGGTCCTGGGCTGTATGGCTGACGGAGTGGATACCTTTCAGTGTATTTGTCAAGCGGGGAGCAGTGGGAGTTGGTGCACTCCCATACAAACTGTCATATTGTCATTGGTTCTTCTTGTTTGAGTATTTTGCAGGTGAGGGAGTAGGGGCACATTTCGACCTGCCCTCTTCAACACAGTCTATAAATTACATCTCGGACATGCGAGATTTGAAGTTGCTTATCAATCAAAAAGATTCATATTTCGTCTGTTTGGACGATCAACTGTATGATTAACATATCCAAGAAAACTGAGCTCACAAAATGTTGGAAAACAGCATAGGCATTGTGTAGCTCAAAGGGTAATAATACCTTTTAATTGCAAAATCAACCGGTTGACTAGAAAGCTACCCAGAATTCATCACCATTATTTATCAATGGAGCAGGCTAGCCACCACTGATATTCATCTTTGTGAACTTTGTGATGAACGAAGCTTGCCATAGATACTGCAGAATATCGACAAAAGTATTTATCCTTGCTTGTACTCCGATTTACTCCCCTGTAATCTCCATACAAAAAAAGAGAAGCCCATCATAGCAACTGAAATTGTACAATTGTTGGCCACGTTCACATCCGAGGCTTTTCTTTTGGGTTCCAACAGGAGCATGAAGTCAACGTGCCAATCATAGCCCCTTGGTTGTGCAATCCCTGAGCACACCTCAGCCCTCTTGCTCTTGCCACTTGTTCCTCCCTTAATGGAGCATGATATATGATATATATATATGTATATATATATATATATTCTCTCTCTCTATATATATATATATATATATATATATATATATATATATATATCACGCTATATCACTCTCTCTCACTCTCTCACTCTCACTCTCTCTCTCACTCTCTCACTCTCTTCTCACTCGCTCACTCTCTCTCTCTGTCTCTTACCAGGGAGAAGAAGATGCGAGGGTTGGTTGGAACCTGGATGGAGACCATTCAGTGGATGTAACTGGGTTTCCAACACATCAGACATGAAGAAGGGAGTGACCTGGATGGAGAGAGTTCAGGTGAGTTGTGGCGTGATTCAGGAGCACCCGCACTTCTCACAAAAATCATGAACATGGGAGTTAATTTGCTGCAACTGTGTTCCGAACACACAAACTATTTTGCTGTGTCAAGGAAGGAGAGAGTTCAAGTGAGTTCTGGCATTATTCAGAAGTGACAAAGCGTCGCCACAGAATCTTGAACATGGGAGTCGATTTGATTTGCTACACTGGAAAGGCGCAAGTTCACACAGGTTAAGTAATTAAGGAAACCTTTCTGTGGGAAACCTGCCATGCCACAAGAGACTATATTTATTTTCTTCCAAAGGTACCTTTCATAACCCTCTGTCTTGGTTTTTCCGCTCTGGCACCTGTTAGTCATAAACCCGCATGTGATTCATTGATCACTTCTACAGGTGTTTCCTCTGTTCAATTGGTGGCTGCCTTTCTGCTTTGTGTTGAGGCTGGTTGCACCTACCTGCTTTAGACTCTTATTGATTGGGATTCTCAACCATGCTTTAATCTGTGTTGTTTTTATTATTATTATAACTTTATACCAAAGTTTTTGTTAGGGGTATTTTGAACCCGAGATAAACAAATAATAAGAGTAATGAAAAACAAAACATGGAGGGTATGCCCAGATTGGGACCCTTGCTCGCCGCGCCATAGGGAACCAAGCTTCACCTCACTGATGAGGCCCAACAAGGCCAAAACATGTCTGGGGTTGCTTGTGTTTCCGTGCACAGGGGAGCTGGCTTTGCAGTTCAGGCTGGGCTGCTCCCATTGGTGACAGTACCCGGCTGATTTGCATATGTCTGGACTCCTATTGCAATGGCGCAAACGGGCTAAAAAACGGTGGTGTGGAATGTTGCCTAGAGCAGTGCCAGTGGTTCAGATGTATTCAAAACCTTCCACGCATCACTTTTTCGGTTACGCAAAACAGTGTTTAGACTTTTTGGTCAACTGTGTGTTATGTGAAAGGACAGGATATATGTGGCTGCTTTATATGTCTGTCCAGTGGCACCCGAGTCTCAGCTCTGATTGCCCCCATTGATTATATGTTGTAACCGCGAGACCATGCACCACTGTATGTCTACTTTGCTTTTGGCATATGAACAGGATGCGCCTCTGAGGATTGTGGGTGTGAACTCTCACACCCCTCTCCAAGTTTCCTGGGTATTTCTATCGCACTGTCCATTTCCTAGTGCTCTCCGCTGAGTCCAAACCTGTAAACCTCAGCTCCCCTTCCTGCCTTTTCAGCTGTGCATCCACTCCCTTAAAGAGACTGGGCCTCATTACGAGGCTGCCGCCGCTAATGAAATTTTACCAGGTCCATGGAATGGGCAAATACCAGGTCATGCCGACCTTGGCGGACCCGTTAATTTCCCATTCCATGGACCCGGTAAAAATGAATCTCCATTCCCATTTGAGCCCCACAGGGCTCAAATGGGAATGGGGAGGGAGCTAACAACGGGCCGTTAATAACGGGCCCGTTGTTAGCTCCCTGATCCCCTCGCTGGACCCGTGAAGGACGTCTGGTCTGATCAGATGTCCTTTCTGGGTCCCGCGAGGGAACCTCGTAATAGGGCGGAGTGAGTTTAACAGCACCGGCACCATTACCGGCGCCGTTAAACCCATTCCGCCTGCCTAGTAATGAGGCCCATACTCTCTGCAATAAAGCAAATGAGCCCTGCCCAGCTCATCAGCCTATCTTCCAAGCCAGCCCTTATAGAGCACTACACTCCGGTGTGCTTGTATGCTATTCTGGGTTTCATAGGGCAGGACACAGCTCCTTTGGAAAAGGGTCAGGAGTTGCAAATCCACCAGTGTTGTCTGGAGATGCTTGGCAGTGGCTTAGTTTGAGGTCTGAAAATGAAGAAGTGGTATGGGTGTCGGAAGCGTAGATGTACGTGATGTTTGGAGGTGGCGAGGCGGAAAGGCATGAGGAAGGGTTACCTGGTCCCGGGAGGATAGCTCAGCGGCAACTTGCTCGCCTTGGAAACAAGACGACATGAAGCAACACACGTTCGATCCTTGGGTCCGCGCTTAGAAACCTCTGGGTTTTAACCGTGTTATAAACACGCAACTAAGAGACATATTCATGTGACAGCGCCTCGATGCACCCTGGCTGTGTGAGCGCTTTAAAAATTCAAAATAAATAAATGTGTTTACAACAAATTAAATTACAGAGAATGCTTTAATAATAAAAATCTTATAACGAAAAATATCAAATGTGTTTATTTTGGGGGGTGCCCCCTGCAAATCCCCCATTTCCCTATGCTTTTAAACCCCACCCAACAGCCTCCCCACCAGTTTTAACCCTTACCCCACCCCATATACATTTTAAACAAAAAAATCAATATCTTTTCTTTATAATTGTTTCGTTATTACAGCATTCTCTATAGTGTAATTCGTTAAAATCACTGCATATTGGGCCAATGATGTGATTACATGATGAAAGTCTGTTAAAGTCGGACACCCTTATATTTCCTATTAAAAAAATCACACCATTGAATTGGCTTACAAACATCTCCTATTTGTCTACAGCGCAATGCGGGGGTGAACGTGCCCTCCACAAATACACTTGTTATGCTTTATGTAAGCTTATGTCTCTATCGCACTGATGGCACAGTGAAGACAATGCTTATGTCTCTATCGCACCGATGGCACAGTGAAGGCAATGGCTATTGTGTAATATTGTAGTTCACCCTTTTTGTGTTGCTACCACCTTGCACTGTTGGCACATCATTTGTTGGACTGTGATCAGTGGTTTTCCTTCCTTGGCCTCGATTTTCACAATTGTAATACAGGGAAATGGAAAGCCCGCCAATATAATTAATTGCAAACGATCTCCAAGTACACTTCAACCAACTTTCTAAGTGCATCCTCATTTAACGACTCAGCAGGCTTAAGCACTGTTTCACACCCACTGTACAGCTGACTCTGGCTAGTACATTAGGCGTGCACAATGTACACCACACACCCACATATAGAAGCACACTTCGATATGAACCCAGGTGTCTTGGGCACCTTGGTTTAGGTCTACTAATCACTTTCCATGTTCTTGTGTTTAGACATTTTATTAAGATCATTAAGAAGATTGTACGATAAGTAGAACATAATAGTAAGGCCAATATACGTTTTGCGAAACATTAGGACAGGGTGTTCCTTAACAATAATATTAAACAGTACATGAACCCTGTATAATAAATATAAGAGAGTAAGTACACCTGCAGTAGACTGCAGATTAGCATAAGATAGTAGTTAAGTAAGATAATTATGGTGAAAGACATTAAAAACAAACATCAACACAAAAGACCAACATGAACATAAGGAGGGGCAGGGAAGGGTGCAGTAATTATTCAGATAAGTAGAACCAGTGAAGTGGTCTTTCTCAATATCTATGGTATTACATCACCTTAGAAATCTAAAAATGGTTGCCATTTTAATCCATGTTTGAACAATAGTTGTGGGGATGAAGCACTACATTTTTCCATTCTATGAATGTTGCATACTGAATTCCACCATAATTTAAAATTAACACTTTTGAGATCCTTCCAATTAGAAGTAATAGTCTGAATTGCAACGCCATGAAGAGATCAAACAGATAACATGTATTCTTATCTATGGCAGGTAAATAGCTTTGCTTATGTGAAATAACAATGTAAAGGAAAAAACTAGTTGAATCTGAAAAATGTGCTCTAGAGTTTTCCACGCTTTTTCCAAAAATCTTCAACATGCATACATTAAAAAATAATGTGTTTGTACGTTCCCTTACTACAGAGACAACTCCAACATTTGTCATCTTGGGAAAGGCCCCCCTAAAAAGCATTACTGGAGTGATATACGCCCTGTGATGGAAGAAAAACATTGAAGCTGGCTATCTGAAACAATCGCCTTGGAAATATTACACACATAGGGCCAGCTCCTTTGGGAGTCATTTAGAAAACAGCCTTTATTCCAAGCTTCTAAACATTTAAGTAGGACTCCATCAGTTGACAAAGATGAGCTTGATTTATACAACATAGCCGCTGTGATGTTAGGGTTGGATAGATGAAGTAGTCTTTGAGTAGATTAGGTATTTGCATTACATATTAGCATATTATACCTTTCCATAATAGCATCTAATAAATTAGCATATTGCTGTAAAAAAAGATATTGGTACATTAATTTGGCTATGAACTCATCAAACGTGAGAGGAATGCCCTGAACAAACAGCTCCCCCACATATTTGACGCCGAGAGACAGCCATGGTCTCCTACATGCAAAAAGAGGTCAGGGCACCCCTCTGCAAGAAAGAACATGGCATGATAACCTGTTCTGTGGGAATATACCCACTCAGAGTCCGCAGCCACATGATTTAGCTCACTGTTCCTTTCACAAAGGGGGAATATCCATTTGCATATCAGTCTTTGTCCAGCCCACTTGAGCAGTCCAGCACTGAATGCCTTGGCAATCCTCCTTTGAAAAGTTGCTGAGATTTGCAATTTGGCTCAATTTCACTTCCTGTAAAAATAGCTATTTCTTGCTTTCAACTTCTGAATTTCGTTTTTCCATCTGCTAATCATTATACAATCATTGCTAGTGTTGACCTGAACCTATCCCAAGCAACTCTCACTTGTTCTGAATCTCCTTCAGCGAATTAAAGTCATTTTTAGCATTTTTCCCATTCATTGCAAATCACATGTAAAAGCATTCTGACCTGTTTTTAACATCATTACTGTTCTCTCTAAGCTTGCTGGCGGGAAGCAGGATTGAACTGCATTATTGATTGTTATTCCTGAAACCGGCGTGCTCTCTTCCACCTCTTCATATTGCATACTGGGGGGAGTGAGTAATAACAGGGGGGAAAGAGTGATTATATTGTCTTTTGATTGAAGTCATATCAAGTTTTATTTCTGTGTTGCATTCTTTCCTATCATTGCATTCCCTTGAACCCACACGAAGTTATTCTCTGCTACACCATTCTTCCTATTCCGACTCCTAAGTGATTAAAGAGATTGTTGATATTGTAATATTACCCATTGCTGATCATTGTTCATATTCATAAGTGTGATATTCAGATATTATCCATATTTATAAAAGTGTGATATATATATTGTTCAATTCTTCAAATAAATCTTTTAATTTGCAAAACAAACCTATTTCTTGGTTCAGTGAGACCGGGGGATTCAAAGAGAGGGGCTTTATATAAGGGTACATCATCCAGAATTAAACGAACGTTGACATAAAAATATATAAATAAGGGTTTCCATTGGGCATCCCATACTAGGCATTGACTTAGTTGGAGTGCCGGATTGAAATCACTTACAGATTGGGGGCTCGTGGCCGGGAATTCTGGATTAGGCTACCACTTGTGCAGCTTAATACAGTGTGCTAATTGACAGGATACATAAATCCTGTTGGGCTACTACGCTGTGTTACACTGTAAAAGCACCCCTTAAAAGGGAACGCTCTAAGGAAACTGTCTGTTTTGGAAAATAAAATAATAAAATTCTGTAAGTCAGGAAGGAAATCAATTTCCAGAATGGCGACATTGGCAGACATTAAGATAGCTAGAGAGCACCTTTTACATAAGTTATTTGTGAGAGGTTAGTGGATTGAGCAGGACCATAATGTGTGTGGTTGCAGGCAATCACACAACAGATCACTACAACAGGGTCAGACATATTGAGAGACAAGGGTCCCTTACATGTGGCCCTGAGCGAACTATATATGGCTCCTAAGGCCAAGGATGAGCACAACAAGATTGCCAAGATAGCGGCACATCTATATTTGTCTATTGGAGCCATACAGGATAAATATGCTGAAGGCCAAGATCTGGCGAGTTGGCAACTGATGGCATTAGAAAAGGCCCAATATGATCTGGATTCTTCTGAGCAAAGGCTGCAGAGGAGCCAGGAGTCCGAAAATGAAAGCAGGCAGTATCTAGTTAAAATCAAAGAGGACATGGGTATCCTGCAGCAGGAAAAAGCAGACCAGGAAACCAGAATTCTGGCCTTGCAGAAGGAGTACCAAGATAGTTTGGACTCCCTACTGTAGAGCCAGAAAAAGCTGGAGCAACAGACAGATTTCAACAGGGCATGCACAAAGCAGGTAGCCACCCTGCAAAGCCAATTAGATAGAGAAAAAGAGGAGAGCAATAAATTGATTTTGAAAGACCTGGATACCCAGGCAGAGTTTGATGAAGAGCGCCAGAAAGCTGGTGCCCTTCAAAGACAAAGGGACGACCTGGCGGTACAGAGGCAGGATCTTGCTCAGGAAAGGGACACCTTAGGCAAGGAAGTCTGTCAATTAAAAGGGAAACTGGAAGAAAATCACCTGGCCCTCGAGGGACTGGGTGACCTCCAAAAAGAGCATCAAAACTTGTTAGAGCGCACCAGGAGGGTGGAAGATGCTCTGGCAAGGAAGGAGCAGGCCAGTATGGACAGGACTCAGGAGGTAACCCTCCTGCAGCAAAGACTGGCCCAGTACTCAAAAGCAACCCAGGAAGCACAGAGAGGAAATGAGGCTCTCTGTGAGAATAATGACAAGCTCCACAGACAGGTAGCCATGCAAGAGAGACTGATAGAGACTAGTAAGTCCTTGATTGAGGAACAGAAAGCCCAGGTTCTTGCATGGCAACAGGGAGCAGGGGTTGATAGAGATGAGGTTTGCTGGGAAAGGGAAACAACTCAGCATAACCTCAGGAACCCTAGTACCAGAGGCCTTCATCTCTCCCAGTCCCTGGACTCTGCCACCCCCATGCCCCCTGGCACACATGAGCCCAGGGCCACAGGGATGGCAGATTACTATCCAGTTAGAAGTATGGGGCTCCTGGACCAGCACGTCCAAGGTATGGATGGCCGGGCATCTGGGTATGGGCACCCAAGTACAGTGACATTTAGTGGGGAACTCCAGGAGAGTAGGCCCACTAAGGTCATCCTAAAGACCTCTGCCCAGCTAGCACAGTGGGGGGGTACCCATCAAATCCTGGGAGCAAGGAGGAATCAGAAGACTCCTCTGAGCGCCCCAGGACACAGGAGACTAGGTCCCCACATTCTGCCAGCCATTCCCAGGCTCGCAGAATCCGGGAGAACCTGGATGACCAGACGGGCACCTCTGGGAGCAGTGCCTCTGAGTCAGAGGATGAATGGACCAGGGTTACCCGAACCAAGAATGCCAATAAGGCAAAAAAGGGCCTTGCTTAAGGACCCCTTAAAACAGATCAAGGCAATAAGGAGCATCATCACACCTTATCATAGGGACGCTCTAAGTATTCTGTTTGGGAACACTTAGAGCTCTTTGACAAATGATGGAGACTTTCCATTTGAAGAACAGCAGTAGCTGCATTCAGTATGTGAAATGGACATTCTCCCCAGAATACTCCAGTTTCTTTGCGGGGCTGGAGGACCAAAATCATTCAATATGGTCCACATATAGGGCGGCCATCCTAAAGCATTTTTCTGTTCACAGAAATCCCCAAGAGGCTCACAAGGCAGCCTACAATTTACAATGTGGGGAAGATCAGGCCCCACAAGAATTTGTGCAGAAGTTGAAGCGTGCCTTAGCGCAGACTACCAGGAGGGTGCGTACGGACAGTAAAGAATGTGTTAATACGTTTTTACCATGCTTTACCAAAATACATCATGACCTAGCTAGTGAGAGATTTTCATGAGAAAAGATCACTAGACTGGGTCATGGAACAGGCCACCCGGATCTATGAGGTGCAAAAGCCCATAGAAAACAAAAATAATGCTAAAAGCTCTAAACCACTAGCACCCCTGCTGCTGCTAAGGTGGCAGAAGTAAAGGTTGCCCCCATTCTGGATTTGGAGATGGGGGGGCCTAAAAACTTGCCTGCACAACAGAATAATTCCAAGCCCAGAAGGCCCTCGAGCCAGTCACAGACAGGGAGCCAAGGAGGTAGTCCCACAAATGGGATCCCTCACTCCCCTGACTATGTAAGTCCCCGCTACAAGGGGAACAGACCCATCCTGGGTTATGTGTGGACTCCTCCAGCCCAAGGGGGGGGATCCAACCAGGCACCTAACCCAGGGAACTTCCCTCCTAACTTCCCCCAGGAGGGCAGAAACTCCCCAAATCCTGGACAGAACTTCTTCCCCAGGTATCCACAAAACTTTCAACCCCAAAATCATCCATCCTTCTTTCCCCAATTTCCTGAGACCAGACAACCGAATCCAGGAGAGGGGAGGCCAAGGGTGAAGGGGTACCCAAATCTTCCCAACCCGGGGTACTACCAGAGAAGGGATAGCTACCCTTCCAGGGATCAGCCCAGGGGAGAAGACAAAACCCTTTATCAGCCTGAGCGGGTTTCACAGCTAGAGTGCCAGGTCCAAAACATGGCACAGGATCTGGGTCGCATGCTGAGGGCTCAACAGAACCCTCAGATGGGCATGCCGGCACAGAATGCCCTAAACTCTGGACCTGGTGCTACAGAACAATGACGGGGGCAGCACCGCGACAAACCACCGGTTCCCAGGGAGGAGGCACAAGAAGTAGGGGGTGCAAAGCATTGGAGGAAGCTTCCTTCCCCACTTGTAAACAGCCCCTGGAAACCCAGGAACCGGAAACAAAATCTCCTGCCCCTGAAAGTCTGCCACCCAAGGAGCAGAGGGGGGGTAGGAGAAACAAAGGATCCAAACAGACCCATTTTGTGGAGGAGGTACATATCTTCCAATTTGAAGGAGAGAGATCCTCAGAGGATCCTGGGAAAATAATCTTCTCCTTCAGGGATGGGGGAACTCCTCCCAAAGAAAAATGGGTCCCAAAGGATTCAAATCCAGACTGGGTAGATATGGGGACTGAGCTAGCGCCGCCCATCATCCAATCCCAGAACCAACAACATGAAAATCCCCTGGTTCAAACCCATCCTGGTGACTGCCTCAAAAAAGGGGGGGGGACCCAGAACCGGAACCAGGGGAACTCAAAACTTCTCCCATCCCTAGTTGCCACCTTTTCATTTCAGATTCCCAAGACTCTCCACCAAATTCTGCCCAAATCTCCTCTCTCTCAATGTCCAAAACTAAAAAACTAGCCCACCAGTGATCCAAAAATGTGCATTATCTGTGCCCCCTTGCGGAGAAGGAGGGAAGATACTATGCCCGGTACAAATACAGGGGCAGGGTACAATTTTGGCAATGGTGGACACTGGATCCCAAGCTACCCTTCTGTCCAAAAAGGCCTTTGATAAACTGAATTCAGGAAGGGGGGAGAATTATCAAATTCCTCTCACCTCTCTTCCTGGACAACTTCAGAACTTTGACGGGAAGGAAATTCCCGTCGGGGGGACTGCAGATTTGGACATTAAAATTGGGCGACACAAGGTGAAGCACCCGGTCATATTTGTGACTCCAGAGGGCACCCCTTGTTTACTAGGGAATGACCTCCTGCGAAGGTTGTCACCCCTAATAGACTGTGTAAACAAGGTCCTCTGGACCCAGACTAGCCGACCAATAAAATTGAAACAGAGCGTCAACCATGTTAGTTTAAACGGCACATGCCACATGGTTGAAAAAAAATCTGACCAAGTAGAATTTCACTTCCAGAACAACCAAATTCCAGACGTGACAGTAATAGCAGTAGGACAACAGACTGGTGATGGGGGGGTCCTCTCTATTTCTGAATATCAACCTTCCTTCCAGTCTAAGGTGGCATTCCACACTGGAAGGAAACACTCTGAAATTCTTTACCAATCCACAATCAGACATTCCCACTCCTATAGTCCAGAAAGATGTGAAATCAGCTCAGAGCTTGGCTGATATTCAGCAAATTGGAGAGCAGTTGTTCATCCCTGTTCAGTTAAATGAAGGGAAGGACTCTGTTCTCGCCCAAGTGTGTGTGAACAACGGTAAGAGCTTCATCAGCGAAGCCATGTACCGCCAACTCCCAAAAGATCCAGCCATTCCCACATTCAAACTGATAGACAAATGGGAAACAGATCTGGAAACTCCCATCTCCAAACATCTCCTGCCAAGCAGGTGTATGCTCAAAATCTCCATTGGCAACAAGAGCATAGTCCATAATTGTTGGGTCGTGCGAGACGTCACTGCCGCCTTTTACTTAGGCAGTGATATTCTCAATCACTTTGCCATTAGTTTGGACCTAATAAACTTCAAAGCTTGGTCCCGATTAGCAGATAATCCATGGGCTTTGATGATCCAGAGAAAGCATTTAGGTCAGCTCAACTGCTGCCTTATGCAGTTGAAATTCAGATTGGAGAGGAAGTCACCATCCCAGAAAGGATCCGACAATTCTCCCTGGAAGTGAAAGTTAAAAGAGGACAGAAATTGAAAAACCCTGATGCTTATATTCATCTAAATGCTTCTCTCCAACAGCAGGGGTTGGGGGTAAACCCAACACCATTAGTCAACAAAGAACATGACACCATTCCAATAGAGGTGGATAACAGCGACTTAAAGAGTATCACTCTAGCCGCAGGCACCATTATTGTAATGGCGGTTGGTGACCGACATTTTGCCATTGATTTAGGCAATGAACTGTTAGGACCAATCCCCAAGGACTGTTTTGACAGTGACAGTGATGACAAAACAACACCAGACATGATCTTCACCCGGCATGGGGGGAACTTCCTGGTGTACACTTCCTGCCCTTATGGTAAGGAAGATGTGACTTGTGACTTCAGGAGGGATGAGGTGATTTTCCAGGTCCATGAGGGCTGCCTTTCCCACCTGAAGCCACCAGTCCAAATCAGCACTTTGACCAGGGACTTCTCCACCCAACTGGAGGAGGCCGCTGAGATAGCAAAACCAGAAGTCTTTCCAGGCTTCAGGCAGATGGTTGAAGAGAGAGTCAACCTAGCTGCTGCCTGTGAGACTCTGGAGCAGAAGCAAAAGTTGAAACAAGTTTTCTTGGATTTTCAAGATCTCTGCAGTGGACTCATATGACTTTGGTCGCACCGACATCCACACAACAATTCCCACAGACCCTGGCATGACTCCAGTGTTTGTGAAGCAATATCGCTTGCCTCTCGCATCCATGGAGTCCCTTACTGAAATAATTAAGAACCTTGAGTCCCGTGGGATAATCCGTCCAGTCCACAGCACCTTTAATAATCCAGTGCTGGGGATATTGAAGCCAAACGGCCAGTGGAGACTCTGCACCGACCTTAGGGAGCTCAACAAATGGGTCCATACTTCCCGATGGCCTCTTCCCTACATTGACCAAGGGCTGGCCCAGATCAAGGGGTCACAGGTATTCACTGCAATAGACCAGACCAATGGATACTGGACTGTGCCTGTCAGTAGGGAGGACCAATACAAGCTGGCCTTTAACTTTGGGGGCAGCAGTACACATGGACCCGGACTCCCATCGGATACATCAACATTTTCCTACATAAGGCCATGCCCAACCTGGTTGAAAGGGGTACCCTGGCTTATGTAGATGATGTCCTCATCAAAAGCTCAACTGTGGAGGAACACATAGCGGAGATCCGTTATGTTCTGACACAGTTGAGGGCCGCCGGAGCAAAACTTTCCTTTCAAAAGGCACAGTGGTGTAGAACCCGTGTCAATTTCTTGGGGCATGAGATTACTCCTCAGGGTCTCTGTCCCCAGGAAAAGAAAGTGGAAGCCCTCCAGAAATTGAAAGACCCCACAACTCTGCGGGAACTCAGGAGCCTCCTTGGACTGACAAATTACAGTAGAAAGTTCATTGAGGGCTACGCAGATATCACAAGACCCCTGATTCATCTTTTTAAGTAATCTATGCGTGTAAAACTTTATCCTCGGGGGAGGAAAAATTCAACGATTGTGAGAAGGCACTCCTGGCAACTGTGTGGGCATTGAAGAATTACCGCCTGTTTATCCAGGGGGAACACATCATAGTGGAGACTCCACACCAGCCTCTGGAATATCTCCAAAGTGACAGAATCCGAGCTGGAAATGTGAGTAATTCCCGAATTACTTCCTGGATTCTGTCAAGGAAAGGCTTTCCTGTCGAGGTCGTATATGGCCAAAACAAGAAGAGTCCCTTCGCGCAAGGTCTGGCTGACTTGCATGATTGTACCAAAGAAAACTGTCTCGTGGACGAAAGTCTAAAAATCAAGGACAACATGGAGGCATACCTTAATTCCCCACACAAAGTCTTTGAAGAAGACAAGTGTGAGGGAATGCCCACTGTCTATGTGGATGGATGCTCTTACCATGTTGACAACAACGGGGAAAAAGAACTTGTGGCCGGCGTACGGAATGCATGGGTGAATGAGACCCCAGAACCCTCCCCTGGATACAAGATTGGTCCCCGAAGTAGTCAAGTGGCAGAGTTGATGGCTGTGCATCAAGCCATCCTCACTGCTGTCCAACATCAACTCCACTAACTGGTCATAATCACTGATTCAGATTATGTACGGAATGGGTTCGTGGAGCACCTGGTTAACTGGAAAACCAGAGGCATGTTATGTGCTAATAACAAACCCTTGAAACATGGGAAGTTAATTCAAAATATTGATGATCTGGTCACCTCGAATGGGATGACCATCTACTGGAAAAAGATCAAGGGTCATTCCAAAGTAGAGGGACCAGACAAAACTGGAAATGACTTAGCTGATCAGCTGTCCAAAACCGGGGCCATCCAAGGGGATCTAACAGAGATCGAGTCCCTGTTGGGGGAAATCCAGGTCACTGCTATCACTAGGTCCCAGACAAATGCTCACAATGACCTCTCAACTGCACAATGGAGTAAGGAGACCCCAGATGCTGATTTGATTACGGCTCAGAAGGGGAATCCAATAATTGGTAAGTTTTATCAACACATTGAGGACCCTGAGAACTTTCCCCTGATGGATACCGATTACATAGGGAAAGAGGAACTCAGAGTGTTGAAGAAATGTCCAAAAATGTTCTGAATCAAAGACAGTTTGTTGGTAAGGAGATCCCTAGATGGCCATGATCAGTGGGTGGTCCCTACCTCATTCCGAAGCCTGATGTTAAGTCACGTCAATGATGTAGACACAGCCGGTCATAGGGGGTTTCATACCACACTTGAAATCTTAAGAGAGGTTGCATACTGGCCACACATGGGGCAGGACCCCGACCAATACTTGAAGGGGTGTCTTGTGTGTGCATAATTTCAGCCAACATCCCTCACACACCGTGCGCCTCTCCAAAAGAGGGGGATGACACTGCTATGGTCAGATTTGCAAGTCGACTTTATCGGGCCCGTGATTCGCTCCTCTAGGGGGAATAAGTACATGTTGACTGTGACATGCTTATTTACTAAATGGGTGGAATGTCTCCCGGCCCCAAACTACAAGGTAGAAACAGCAGCTGCCCTGATGATCAACCAAATCTTTTCGCGTTTTAGACTACCCCAAAGGATTGAGTCAGACAGAGGTAGCCATTTCACCAGCGAAGTAATGACAGAGATGTGGGAGATACTTGGGGTCAAAAGGAAGCTACATATTGATTACTGGCTAGCCTACAGTGGTGCAGTGGAGAGATACAACAAAACCATTGTGAGCATACTAAAAAAGTTTGTGGCAGATTCTGGGCCAAGTTGGGGTATTCGATTACCTCTTGTCCTAATGGCCATCAGCTCTACCCCTTCATCTGCAACTAAAATGTCACCGTTTGAGCTGATGACTGGACGCAGGATGGTGCTTCCCCAGCATCTGATCTACAGAACCCAAGAGCAGACATTGATCAATGCCTCCACAACTCATGAGTATGTTGAAAATTTAAGAAAAAACCTTCAACATGCTTTTGCCTATGCTCAGCGAACTCTAGAAAGATCAGCCGATAGCATGAAGACCCACTATGACTTAAAGACTACCAGAAAGGAATACAATGTAGAAGACCGGGTCTACTTATACAATTTCCAAAGGAACCAGGCCAAACAGCGAAAAAGTCTGCCTACCTGGAGGGGATCTTTTGAAATTGTAGACAAAATCTCACCAGTCGCCTACAAGATCTGCATCCCCAAAGGCAGTTTGGCAGTGGGGGAAGATAAGTGGGTCTATATTAATCAACTAAAGTGTTGCCATCCTAGGCACACTCTGCAGCAACTGGAGGAGTCTTCTGGAACCCCAGAAGGGGCCACTCCAGATCCATAAAATTTCAACTCTAAAATATTCCACATATAGTCTATAAAATACAATAATAAAAATGTGTCCTGATTTCTCAAAATGTGTATGTCCGCCCCACTACATTAATAGTGGTGGGGAAATGTCTACAAATATGTTTTTGCTGTGTCATCCTGGGAGAGGAAACCATGGAGACAGAAACCAAGGAGGATTACCCGGGGACTGGGAGCGAGTATCGCTCAATACTCATATCAGGACTGGCGAGCAGAACCGAGTGATCCACCCCTGATGGAGGAAAAGATGCTGAACTTTGCCATTTGTAGAATCATAAGAGATGAGGCTGACATCCGAGTCTTGCGAGTTTCCATTGATGGACAATCAATGCCAATCGCAAGAGGGGGGCTTGTGGGATGTCTCAACCCACTAGTCCAAGCCCTGCAACATTACTGTGCATTGCTTGCAGCCGAAACATCATAATGGCCGCAGGAAAGCATGCTGCTCGCTAAAAATCACCAGAAAGTGCGCAGTAAAAATCTGAAAAATAGGCCGCCATCCACTAGGCCTGCCTATGTCAGTGGTAACACAGGAGACCACTGCCAAAACCCATCACTTGGCAACCCACAGAGAAAAATCATTGCAAGAGAAACACAGAGCTGTCTTAAAAATCCGTTTTAATTGGTTGTCAAATTTGCAAAAATCATGGCTCACAAACCACCCAAAAGACCCCAACCTCCTTGTGGGGAGTTGAACATCATTCTACTCCAAGAAACCACATAAATACAATGTCCACAGAAGTACACTTATCAGAGGAAAATCCACATTGAAGATTGCTTGCTGAAAGAAATCTGTCAAAAATGGGTGTAGTAACGTTATTCACCTCTGTCAGAAGCCGGAGATTTAAAACTTATCATGTGTAGAGTTGGACATTGAACTTAAATATGCCAAAGAAGAGAATTCTATCAAAATGCCATATAAGAGTGCCACACATTGATTTTCATGTTGAAAAAGACTGGAAATAAAGATATGTTTGCTTATTTTAAATTTATAAATGTATTTTTTTTTCACAAGGAACTATGTTACAATTGACCAGAAGGTAACCTGATTCAGTTAAAACTTCCAAGAGGCCTTCTTCCCCTGAGAAACTCACACCTTGTGTTCATTCCCACCAAAAGGAGGAAATCGCATTGGCATGTTAATCAGGAGGGGAGAGAATTCCTCTGCTGCCCGGAGAAAGAAACAATGGGTTCCTTGGGCGAAATAGAAAATGCTAATTTGGGTGTAACTCACAACAATTGCTCTGGCAGGAAGGCAAGCCATGTGACCCTCTGACTCAGCCCAGCTCTGGGGGCGAGACAGACTGAAAATGTGGATTGAATTGGAAGTAAATGTATGTTTAGAAAAATGCTTATAGCAAAGTGTACTGAACTGACAAAAATATGAAACTTAAAGATTGTTAAAATTAAAAATGTGCTCACAGTTTAAGACTAAGCTGGAATCTGTGCGATGTTCTGAGACTGAACCCCGGAAATTATTCATATTGTAGCCATTGTGTTTATGTTAGGAACATGAAAAATTACAGAAATGTCCCCAGATGGGATGTGGATGCATGCATAAAAATTGGTGCAGAACTAACATTGAGAAACCCACCAAAAGCGCAAAAAAGTTGTCATTTCTGAACCAAAGCTCGTAGGAACATGGGACTTGAACAGAGACGTGCCTTAATTAACTGTGATGTGTATATTTAATATCAACAAGTTGTGCATCTTGGAAATATGTTTTGTGGGTAAAATAGATTTCCTAAGTAAAAGCAAAGGGGAGGGATTTCCTTTGGGCCATAAACACAGTGTCACTTTCACACATATGACACACTGCTCCTGTCTCAAATCAGGAGAGGGGAAATTCTCTGACCAATCAGATCCTTAGAGGGTTGGGCATAGATAATCAGCCCCCCCACCCACTTTGGAAATGGATAAATAGGGACTGCTGAGGACAGACAGGGCACACTTTCCACTCATCAACTGATTTCTTGGTGAAGCACCCTGCAGGAAGATCCAGGCTCCAGACATAGATTCAGAAACCAGACTCTAGAACTTTGAAGCAGAAGGGCCCAATCCCAAAAGCTGAATTCTTCTCTGCTGGCCTTCAGATTCTTTTGCAACCTGATTTTAACCCCTAAACTTCCAAGGGACACCACAAAATCCAACAGCCTGGATGAGCTGTATTGCTGTTCTAGCTAAGAACCTTGTGCTAGAACCAAGATCCAGACCCATAGAGCAGAGCTGTGACCAACCTGTCAGATCCAGTCCAAGAAGCCGTGCAGACCAGAGTGCCGTGCTGAGAGCAGAACCTAGTGCCTGAGACCTGTCCGGTGGCAAGCGAATCCCAGCCAAACCCTTGACCAGATCTGTGACGGGCCCATTCCATTCCAAAGCCATAGGAGTGAGTATTTAGTCTAGAACTGTCCATAGTCATCTCTTAGGTTAAAGTAATCCTATTGAATCCATTCCAACCTATTCCGAACTGCATTATAGAATCTTGTGTCCATCCTGACTCCTTCTCATTATATAGTCTGTGATAATCTTAGCAATAATCATCTGTGCGCTGATATTTTTAAAGAAAGTCAAGTGTCCTGGCGCACAACAATCAGAGTAGAAGGCGCCCTGTTCTAGTGGTTGTCCCGTTGGGTATCTTGTACTTTCATAGCCCCTTAGTATAAGTCCATATTGGTTCCGAATCTTCAAAGCGCAATCTTTCATTTTGAATCTTGACTCTGTTTCTGAAAAATCTACCTTCACAAAAACCTTCGTAACTTCTGAACTGTACGTCCTAGAAACAAAATCTTAATGTCATTTTGAAGCTAACATTCCAATTCCTTATAGTTTTTCTGCAATCACGTTTCCCTGCACGTGGAAAAGTTGCAGAGATTTGCAATTTTGCTCAATTTCACTTCATGTAAAAGTAGCTATTTCTTGCTTTCAACTTCTCAATTTCGTTTTTCCATCTGTTAATCATTATACAATCATTGCTAGTGTTGACCTGAACCTATCCCAAGCAACTCTCACTTGTTCTGAATCTCCTTTAGTGAATTAAAGTCATTTTTAGCATTTTTCCCATTCATTGCAAATCACATGTAAAAGCATTCTGACCTGTTTTTAATATCATCACTGTTCTCTCTAAGCTTGCTGGGGGGAAGCGGGATTGAACTGCATTATTGTTTGTTATTCCTGAAACCTGTGTGCTCTCTTCCACCTCTTCATATTGCATACTGGGGGGAGTGAGTAATAACAGGGGGGAAAGAGTGATTATATTGTCTTTTGATTGAAGTCATATCAAGTTTTATTTCTGTGTTGCATTCTTTCTTATCATTGCATTCCCTTGAACCCACACAAAGTTATTCTCTGCTACACTAATCTTCCTATTCTGACTCCTAAGTGATTAAAGAGATTATTGATATTGTAATATTACCCATTGCTGATCATTGTTCATATTCATAAGTGTGATATTCAGATATTATCCATATTTATAAAAGTGTGATATATATATTGTTCAATTCTTCAAATAAATCTTTGAATTTGCAAAACAAACCTATTTCTTGGTTCAGTGAGACCAGGGAAAGAGAGGGGCGTTATATAAGGGTACATCATCCAGAATTAAACGAACTTTGACATAACAATATATAAATAAGGGTTTCCATTGGGCATCCCATACTAGGCATTGACTTAGTTGGAGTGCCGGATTGAAATCACTTACACACCACTTTGTTCTGTGAAAGATTTCATATATATAATTGCAAAGAGACAGCCACACCAGCCAGTTTCATTCCAAATATTCAAACAGGAAGGATCTTAAATTTCCTCACTGCAAATACTTTATGAAAAATATTGGAGTTTCTTTCATATTTAAAGGATTGAAAGTATGAATATGCTTAATTAGAAATAAGCCAAAAGCGCTTATTTTCTTCCAATTTTAGTTTGAAAATTGTGTTCCGCTTGAATTAAAAGTAATTGTATTTAAATACATGAAATCATTATGAATGTGCACTTTAACAGTGATTATTCAAGTTGCTGTACCTTTAAATTGAAAGTAGAGCCTTTGTTGTGGCTAAAACGTGCATCCTTGCATTTACCGGAGCATCATCTACGCATCAGCCGGCCAGTTGACTAAACGCGTCGGCTATTTCTCAAAGCAACCTTGCTGCTGTAGGCCCTGCCCCCACAGGTGTGTAGACAGCAGTTCCTTCACATCAACACGGCTCGCAAGACCCCAGCAAGCCACACCATGTAGTCCCAAATCCGTATAATACAGCAGGTAAGTTTATTGGCCCACAAGTAGTTTGTAAAGGGCACAATTATAAACGTATGTTAGCACCGGGACAGGAGATAGCGATCAGGTGACCGTCTCCATCTGTGCTTGGCCACGCCCCCACTTTCCATGTTCTAATGCCTTGTTATTTTGCATGCTGTGCCAGACTGTGATCTACCGGAAGTGTACCTTTGAGCAGCAGCACACCAGATAACCCGCACTGTTTCCAGACTGCTACCATGGATTAATGCTTCACAAATGCTCAGGTAACGTAACACCATCCCTGCAGAAATGAATAACAGCAGCTGCAATATCAGCAATTTCGTCACTATCGATCACCAGCCAATAACAAAGGAAGCATCAGTGGGTGATCACCCACTGTTAAAGGTATGTGTGTTGTGTAATGCTGATGCTACAGCAGAGGGAGGAGGCGGCAAGATGGAGGGAGGCTGCTCCCCATGCCTCCACCCTAATGCCCAGTATTCCCCCCAGCCTCTCGATGGTGCCCTATTATCCACCCCCTTTGTTACCAGTGACTGCCCCTTTAAGGCAGTTCAGAGACTGGGGAGACAGTCACGGGAGGAAGTGACGTAGTGGGAGGAAGGGAGTGCCGTCGGGACGGCACTTACAGTTTGTATTTGAATAAAGAAGGTCCTAAGATCCTATGCTGGTGTCCATGTCTTATTCAGGGCTATCCAAGCCCCAACATTTGGCGACGAGGACTTCTCCCACCAGTGGTCCTCCTTGTTTTCATGCCTGAGATCCCTCCGTGTGTCCTCCTCCTCTCACGCAAGTGATCCCACTGGCCTGCGGATCCCCGCTCCTGCAACTTGTTTCGCGCCTGGGCGAGAGCCATTCCTGGACCCTTCCTCTCTCACACACACGCGTGATCCCGCTACGTGTGCGCCTCCGCAGGGAGAGAGAACACGTGCGATCCCGCCGTGTTCATCCGGCCCGAATCTTCATACACGGGCGACCCCGCCGTGTACACCGCCACCTGCGCGCGGCTACATTAAAAGCACACCACAACACATGGAGTCCCAACGTGTTGGCCTCCACAGCTCCAATAGTCGCTCGTGGTGTCTATGCAGTGCTTTACTGTGTCCTCATCATACAATCAAGTGCCCGGCAGTCAGAACCAAGAGTAAGAAGGAAAAAAGAAAAAAAAATGTTCTGCTACTCCTCATTCTGATGCAGTCCTACTCCTCGTCACAGTACGTGACCCTTGTGAAAGTGAGAAAATACACAAGGTGTGCCATACAATCACAGCAGACGGACACAGGAGCGCCCCATACCTGAATTAGGCATCAGAGACTAACACTGCGCAGGCCATTTCAGCCAGCAGTGAAACTGTTTGAAGAGAATACTGCCTGTGAGGAGCACCGACCACTTTCACCATGAGTACCGCAGCGGATCAAGCAACGTCCAGCTCGCAAGAACCACCGGCATCCAAAAGATCCACTGGCACGGCATGGCACATGCCGCCCCCGTTTTCATGACGCCACAAGCATATAAAGGAGCAAGGTGGGTGGAATGGTTAGAAGACTTCAATAACTTTATAGACGCAGCAGGGGAAGAAACCTCCCCGCGTCTATGCAGCATGTTCATTAACACAGTGAGTGCAGAGCTAAAGACGCTAATCAAAACCATTACACCAACAGAAATTAATGACTTTGACAGCCTCATAGCAGCCTTAAACAAACGCCTCGTCATCGTCCCCAACAGGGATTACGAAAGATATGTCTTCAACCAATGCTCACAGCGCAGTGACGAAACAGTGGATGAATTCCTCACGAGACTTTGTGTCAAGGGTGCGCATTGCCAGTTTGACGCGTTTTCACTAGATGAAGCACTTCGACTCAGAGTAATCGAGGGCTGCGTGTCATCAACTCTACAGAAGCAACTTCTGAAAAAACCTGTTACTATCGAAGAAGTGAGTGAAATGGCACGCATACTCGAGAAAGTGGAAAAACAAGCCACTCACATGGCCAGCAACACCACTGTAAAACACGACAAGAGTGACATCATAGCAGCAATCCATGCTGGTAACTTCAAAAGCTACGACAGAAACATCAACTCAAGTAGCACATCGACCCCACGTATGCAAAGACAATGTTACAGATGTGGGATGGCATTTCCGCATGCAGGATCCTGCCCTGCTCTCGCCCAAAAATGTGGCAACTGTGGCAGGGAAGGCCATTTTCAGTCTGTATGCAGGGAAGGAAAACCGTTTCCCACACCACGCATGGGTACAAGCTCGCAGGTCAGACCATCCCAAAGGATGTTCCCAAGTCAATCTTACCAGTCACGGTCCTACCAGCAAGGACCAAGGAGATACGTGCGAGTGGTGGAGGAAGTATATCCTGATGAAGACAGCCAAGAATATGCGGCACAAGGAAAAACCGTGCAAGTGAGGGATGAGTATGATGGACCACCATCAGTACGACGTGAGCCATCATTCGAAACTCAGAGTAACTATGACTATGAAAGTGCATATGTCCCATAGGCCCATGATGAGTTCGTCAATCTTATAATGGATGAAAAGGAAGCCCAGAAGGCACCCAGAATACCAATAGACATTTGCAATAAACAATTCTGTTTTCTGATTGACTCAGGAGCAACGGTAAATGTCATGGGAGAAAAAGAGTGTCAACTACTTCACAACAAACCGACACTAAACCCATCAACCTCGAAAATATACCAATGGGGAGCGTATGCCCCGCTGCAATGTAAAGGGTCATTCAAAAGGAGACTCACATTTGCTGACAAGGCTACCAGCACAGTCATTCACGTCATAAGAAGCCCCACCAAAGGGCGTTGTCTGCTGAGCTACAAGACGGCATCATGTCTGGGTCTTATCAATATACCAGTCGAGAGGGAGATGTTGTTGAATCTTCTGAGGCACAAGTCAGCAAGCATGGACAAATACATACCATAGTATCTCACGACAACACGGCCATCACGAAAGATGACATCATCAAAGAATTTCCACAACTGTGTCATGGCCTAGGCAGATTGAAGGGCCCACCCATCAAGCTACACATAGACCCAGCTATTCAACCAGTCCTGAAACACCTGCGCAGGGTAGGATTTCACCTACAGGAAGCAGTGTCAAAGGAGCTAGACCAACTACTACGGAACAACATCATTGAGCCGGCCACGGGACCGACACCATGGGTTTCACCTCTTGTAATCGTCCCGAAAGAGGGCAGTCGCCTGAGTCTATGTGTGGACATGAGAGTAGCCAACACTGCCATACAGCGAGAGCGGCACCCAGGACCCAAAATCGAGGACATGATAGTCCAGCTAAACAAATCCATTCTCTTCTCGAAATTAGACCTAAATCAGGGGTACCATCAGTTAGTGCTTCACCTTGATGCACGACCCATCACCACATTCGCATCACATGATGGACTGTTACCCTACAAGCGGCTATTTTGGGATCTCCTCTGCGGCTGAAATCTTTCACAAAACAATCCGACAGATCATACGTCCCGTCAAAGGGACTCTCAATTACAGTGACGACATTCTAGTCTTTGGAAAGTCATGCAGTGAACATGATGAAGCTCTCCGAGAAGCATGCCGAGCAGTACAGGATGCTGGACTAACCCTCAATATTGAAAAATGTCGGTTCAGCAAGGCCAAACTTAAGTTCTTTGGCCACATCTTCTCAGCGGATGGACTGACCCCTGACCCCAATAAAGTATCGACCATCTTTCAGCTGGACAAACCTACAAAGATAGCGGATGTCAGGTAATTCCTAGGGATGGCCGGGTACTGCGCTCGATACATTCCACACTTTGCTTCCATTACTGAACCTCTCAGGTGCCTACTGCAGAAAGATGTCACATGGTCTGAGGAATGCCAAGTGGCTTTCGACACCATCAAACATTCCCTGACGGAGGCGAGGAAGTTGGCATATTTTGACCCCGAGTGGCACACTGAGATAGTGGTGAACACCAGTCCGTGGGTCTGGGTGCTATTCTAGCACAAACCATTGGTCAAGACACCCACCCGAGACACATAGTGGCGTATGCCAGCAGAGCCCTAGCTGCACCAGAATCTGCCTATTCCCAGGCAGAGAAGGAAAGCCTGGCAGCTGTCTGGGCATGCAAACACTTCCATAATTTCATCATTGGAAAGAAGTTCACCTTAATCACAGACCATCAAGCCTTGCTATCCCTTTTTTGTAATCCACGTACAAAAATGCCCCCCCGGGATTGAGAGGTGGGGTATCTGTCTGCAAGAGTACGATTTTGACATCATACACCAACCAGGGGGTGAGAACAACCCAGCAGATTATCTCTCCAGACATCCAGTTGGCAACCCCACACCACGGCAGGGTGACTCGAAATACATTAGCTACGTCACTGTCAATGCATTACCGCCGCCATATCCATTTAAACTATTGCTGTTGCGTCGGCCGCAGACCCATCCATGGCACTAGAAATCAGTTTGACAGAAAACGGCAAATGGAAAGTTTTTCTCAGAGAAATCCAAGGTCACCCAGGCGCATGCCGTGATGAGAATGAGAGACTGGCGAGAGTGCAGACGGAAATAGCAGTTCAAGACAAATCCATTCTGTTGCGAGGATCCAAGATAGTCATCCCCACTACTTTGCGCTCGGAGGTCATCAAGACTGCACATGAGGGACACCGTGGAGCGGAGAATACAAAAAACAATTAAGATGCAATGTCTGGTTCAACTTTATGGACAATATGGTCGACCGGTGGGTCAAGAACTGCACAGCATGCCAGTGCACAGCAAAACCTGAGCCGCCAGTACCGCTCAGAATAACCACAATCCCGGAACATCCATGGGAAAGAGTCGCGGTTGACTTCTATGGACCACGGGAGGAAGGAGACTACTGACTATTATTCATCGATGAACACTCCAGATTTCCCATTGTGAAACGTGTCAAATCGACAGCATTTGCCCATGTCGCTGCGACATTTGATGAAGTCTTCAGCGAGTGGAGAATACCGGACACACTAAAATCAGATAATGGAGCTTCTTTCAGTGGTCATGAATTTGGGGTGTTCGCAAAACACATGGGATTCCGCCACCAAAGAGTAACACCAAGATGGCCCCCTGAGAACGGAATGGCAGAAAGGTTCATGACATCCATCAAAAAGACCATACAAAGAGCACACCTAGAGGGGACTGACCACATCAAGCGCTATGCAGAATGTTGAGAGATTATTGAAACACGCCTCATGAAGCCACCAACAGAACCCCAGCAGAGCTCATGATGAAATATCAGGTCAGGACCAGAATCGTCAACAATCCAACAAGGCGGCCTGAAGCAGACCAGGAAGTCGTCAAAAGAGATGAAAAAACCAAAGAGAAAACTCGAGAGCAGACTGACAGAAGGAGGAGAGCACAGTCAAAGGAATTCCAAATAGGAGATGAAGTGTGGGTACAAAGAGCTTTAACAAAAAAGACAGACTCGCAGTTCTCACCCGAGCCGCTTCAAGTAATCGCGGTAAAAGGAACTATGATAACAGCTGCGAATGGAGAACAAGAAGTGACTCGCAACAGCTCAAGATTTAAGCACGTCATGAGAGGATCAGAAGACAGGCCACCCCCTGAGGATCCTGACCCAGGATATATAGACATTCATGATGAAGCGTGGGTCCCCCTCGGACCACAGGTTCCACGTCAGGTCAACCCTGAGGGAGACACTGGCGGCGGCCCACACCCAGAGCAGCGAGGAAGACCCCAGAGGAGCATCAGGAGACCTCCCAGGTTAGTGGAGGAGTGTTAACGGCATTATCAGTTGGTCAAGGTCAAGTTACTTGTAAGGACATTTCGTCCGGGGGTGTTGTTACCAGTGACTGTCCCTTTAAGGCAGTTCATAGACTGGGGAGATGTCACGGGAGGAAGGGACGTAGTGGGAGGAAGGGAGTGCCGTCGGGATGGCACTTGCAGTTTGTATTTGAATAAAGAAGGTCCTAAAATCTTACGCTGGTGTCCGTGTCTTATTCAGGGCTATCCAAGCCCCAACACCCTTGGCAACAAAATCTTCCTCTGCTGCTGTGCTACATATATGACTGGGTGATGTTCTGTCATAATGAGGTTTATCCAGGCGAATAGCACTGAGCACTCTACAAATCTGCCATGCAGATGACTTACTACTTTACGGGGTTCTGACCATGATAATCGATGGGAATAAATAGAACAGGTGTGTGTTGGTGACTAGGCGACAGACATGCTCGCCCTTGTTGCAAAACACAGGGGCGTCTTCTGTAACCATAGTACCACACCACGTCAGCAGCATTTGTCATGTTTGACGGAAAGTACATTTTTTAATAATCTAAGTGCAGCTTCCATGATCATTGCAAGGCCAGTAGTACAAAAACATATTCATGATGAATTAATAGAACATTTTAAAATTGTATTAGTCAGCCAGCAGCCATTCCAATCTCTCAACAGCTGTTCACACACACTTCTGTTAAAGACGCAAATAATTCATTCTTTTTGTGTTGGTGCTTGCTGCAAATTTGTCATCTCGTTTCCGGTGTTGGCTAGTGAATTTATTGTTTGGAGAAGTGTAAATCTTTCCCTTGAATGTGCGGTAGCGACCAAGATTGTGAGTGAATCTGGACAAACCAATGGGGACTTTGGGATGCTCTCCTCCCAAGAAACTGTTAAAGGTGATGGGTCAAAACCGAGCACTGTACAGCAGACTTTCTGTGAAAGATTTGCTAAAAAGCCACACAGTTTGCAATCGGTTGGCAAAGGTAGTACAAGCAAAAAATCCAATATATGCAAGTTTCCAACAGTGAACAAAAACGTGTGGAGTAGAATATATAGGGCTAGATTCCTGTCTGAGCTCAGTCAATTTGGCCTCATCAGGAGTACCGCTGCGATACCGCCAGGGCAAATAGCCTTACTGCTGCTCGGTCCGGCGCTTTTAGCACCAAATCACTAGTAGCGGTACAGAGGTAACTTTCCATTCCCCATTGGGTTAATTGGAACCAATGGGGTTGGAGGCACTATTACCGCTGGCGATACATGCGCTGGCGGTAATACCACACAAAACGGGTGGTAAAGGGACATTTTTACCTCCAGCATAAAGCTGGAGGTAAAACTCCCACTTACCACCCAACTCATGATTGGGCCAACCCTTAAATGTTGCAGTAATAGTGTTACCGCTGTATTTAAGGGCTTAGGCCCAACTCATGATGAGGCCCAATGTATCAACAATTCTAAGTGTTGAGTAATGTTTACTTTGTTGCTGCAACTCGGTCATTCAAGTGTTCCACTAGTACACGGCTCCCCAAAATACCTGCTTAACGTACAGAAGAGACCTTAAAAGATGTGCAAACACGGTCTTCATTAATAATTCATAGGACTCAAAAACATGTACAGGTTTTGTGAAAAAAATACAGAAAATTTGTCATTGTACAACAACATCTCATTAAATAATATCACACCCAATGTATAATAATAATAAATGTAAGTTCTCAAACCCAAGAGAGCCAATTCTTCCTTAGGTACCTTTCTTGCAAAGACAATTGTTACATTTTCTTGGTTACATTTGATCTGAGTATTTTTACATAAAAAGCCAAAGTAAAAGGAATATGAATAACAGGGTTTATGCCACGTAGACAACTCCTTGCATGCATGCATGAAAACAAACATACACACATTCAGATGCTAACACATTCGTACAAGTGTACTCAGACAATCCTGTTTGCATGCACACATACATCACATTACATACATGCATGATATATTAATATTTCTCTTCCCTTACCTCCTGCTCGACACACGCGAGACAAGACTGCATGGACCATACCAGATTGAGTGCGTTGACTAACAGAAGAGGAGCCAATCAGCACCTACGATAATAGCACAAATATGAGGGGCGGAGTCAGACTTCCTACGCACCACCAGCCTCTCATTATTGCTCTATACTCGTTTTGCGAAGCAGATAGAGCACATTGAACATTTGTTTTTTTAAAGTCGCAGTAGCTTCTGCTCTGCTCAGAGTCAGCTAAAGAGGTCACCTGTGCAAATAAAGCACCCGGACTGTACTTCTAGCCACTGGGTTTAGAGATTTACATGATACATTCAGATTAACATTCTAAACGTACACTAGAATGGGTACATTCCCATTAAAAGGAGCCTCCAGTAATAGTTTCATACACATGAACAAAGGACTCCAACTTTGTATTGCCATCAAACAATGATATGCCTTCTTTTTGTTGGGGTGGTCCGGAAAGATCCCAATGATGAAGAGGGGTTCATGTTGTGCACGCCATATTTGTGACTCAGGTATTTGTTCAGATGTCGCATGTCTATAATGAGCCTCGAGCCCCCGGTCTTCTTTCTGACCAAAAAGTACATGGGAAGCAGCGAAATGGGCGTGATGTCGCAATTTCATGTGTATCCAGTGTAGTTAAATGTGAATGGCATATGACTTTAAGGGCCTGATTCACAGATTGTTTTCCTATGGGATTGCACCATTATATAACACTTCTGTGAATCAGGCCCTAAGTGTTACTTTGTCTTCAAGTTGATGCACGTGTAGATAGACAAATGCCAAAACCACCAAATGAGATATAAAACACGATTCAGATACAAGTTTATTTTGATTTTTATTACGCATTTATTTCAGTGCACCAAACCCTTAGGCGTCAGGACACTAGTCACAGAAAGTGCATAGTACATTAGTGAAGTGAAAGAACATGCATAGGGGTTACAGACAACTTGGTGTGTGCCTAGAGACTGGTAAAGCCTCATCTCATGGTACGGGGGCTACATCAGGCGTGCAGACAAGCAAATGGCACATGATAATAGGCGTGTGTGTATGCAGACTTTCAAAAGCCTCACTTTTGGACTGTTGTAGTTGTACAGTTGGCAAAAAGTACATAGTGAAGGGGGTACAACATTTGGCAATGTCTACTCTCGTCAAGTTACATAGCTAACAAATAACAGATGTGTCAATATAGTGTGCTCTAATACAATGAACTGTATATTTGTGCTAGATGGAATTACAATAATGATCTCAAACCAAATAATCAGACAGACTCAAAGAATATGGTAAAGTACTACTTTATTGTCATGTAATAAAGTAGGGAGAACTCGCAGACATCAGACTGATGTATGCACACCAACATAGCAGCTTGATTACATAGAGGCCTTATGTCCCAATATGCTTCATCTATGAGGTCATTTGATGTGGCGAAATACAAAACCTATCAAGGGAAGGGATTGGTTCAGGGGAACCTATCTACTTATAGAACATATAAGGATTAATACATCATTGGCTACCCCTTATCTGTAGGGCATGCCTTGAAGTACCTCTAAATATGTATAGCACTGATTATAGCAGACAAAACAACAGTGGATTGGTGCATGCTACATTGCACATTAATTTGTCCCCCAACCCCACTGATTGGCTGGCATATATCCCTTGCATCCTTACTAGGAGGTCGAGATATATCAAAGAGACAATAAGCCAGTTCCTCCTTTAACCCAGTGGCAAGAGTATCCCTCTCTGAGGAGAAATACTGTGTCTCACCCTGTGAAATCTCCCCACTACCCTGAGCCTTGTTTCCACCCATGTGATTCTCCCCCAGTACAACACCCCCCAGGATTGGAATCAGGAAGTATCTGCCCTCTCCTTGCCACCTGGGAGGAGACTTTAAGAGGGGTGTTGGTGGGGGATCTGTAGGATTGCCCACACCACGTAATAACACCTATCCACTATGCTTTAACAAAGATGCCCAGTAAAAGATTATGTTGTCACCTGCATCATTTTTTACAGGGCATCTTTGATTTTTCAGTCCCACTTGCTGCCCACATCAGCAGCCCAGCCTGGCACAAACACACAAGCACACACTACGACGAAATATTCACCTGCTTATTCACATAGCAGTCACTCAACGATACACCATATACTTGCTCCTTCATATGCGTACCTAGCACCCACTCATGCATCATACACTTCATTCACACATGCATGTATACATGCATATGAAATGCATTCCTGACCTTCAGCTCTAGTCTGGTCAGCTCCTTGCTGCACTCTGCCTCCCAGGAAACATGGGAGAACTCTGGATCCCATGCCACACAAACAGGAACCAGGAAGCAATAAACACTGCCTGGTTCCTTCACATGCATGCAGGACCCCGGGCGCTGCAATATTTCTGCCCCAAACCCTCAGAATATGCAATGAGGTGCAAGAGTGCCTAGATACACAATCATAGAGGAAGTGCATCCCAGCCTGTTACCCCAATGGGCCGTGCAAGATTGGGGAAGTAAAATGCCCCCAGGCTTGCATTGTCCATTTGACATGTGTGCTTCAGGCAGAAACTGGCAAAGGGGAACCACAGTTTAAGCCATCCCAGGAGTGCCCCCTTACCTGCAGGAAGCAGCTGGCGGAGCACTCATTGTTTACACTGGACTGGCTCGGCTCCTCCGTAATGGGCGAGGGTACTGGTGGGTCGGCGCCTCATCGACCATTATGGATGAGCTGCCACTGCTCTAGAATGTTTATGGGCATAGGGAAGACAGTCAAAAGTAAGATCAATTCAAATTCTGAATGAATACAGTTTGGGACCTCTTTGGAAATTAGGGCACTAGATTTGGTTCAAAAGAAAGGAATATTCTCTATGATAAATGTAGCTATAGATAATATTGCAAGAACCTGGCTGGAGACATATTCTCTTAATTGGAGGTGAATTAGCAAGGGAGACACTTCATTCGGCGCAGAGAGGAAGAAATGGGGCAGGGGTTCAGAGTTCTTGGTTGTTATTGATGTAACTTTTGAAATCACACAGGGGTCCGTCCAATAAGCAGCTCAGTGATTGATTATTTTGTGACAAGCTTTAGAAACACGTGTTTATTTTCTATATCTGTAATCACTTCTTAACCAGTAATGACTTAGAATCCCGGCAGAAGCATAGCTGGACTGCCCATGTGGGCGGGACAAAGACTGGCATGAAATGGATATTCCCCCTTTGTGAAAAGTACAGTGAGCAAAAAACGATGGCTGCGGACTCTCAAAGTGGGGAAAAAAACACAGAACAGGTTATCATGCCATGGTCTTTCTGGAGAAGGGAGCCTGCTACCTTTTCGAAATAACTCAGACCATAGCAGTAACCGAGATAAGGGTAGAAATCCTCGAGAGAAGATAAGTATCAAAAACGAACAATAGGAATGCTGGTGGTGATGGATGGTAAAACCCAATTAGACGTGGCTGAAGGATTGCTATCCTACCGGCATTATTATGATGTGGTGTCGAATATACATGGCAACTTGTTGCATTGGTTGGTTATAGTTGAGAAATGTAGATGAGGACAAAAAAACGTAGTGTTTGCCTAATGATAAACGTCTGGTTCGCTTCCATAATCACGCATCCTTTCTCTATCACCATTCTGCAGTTTCACCTATTTATTCTGTTATGGGCTACTGGTATCCAGCATTATTTTTCTCATAACGCAGCCCATACCCTTGGCTGATATCTCCCAGAACTTAACAAATACATAACTGATATTCAGCAATTATCACAATCGTAACACGTGCACCTCCACTAGTGTTTCCACACTAATAGCATGTGCACTACTATCTTTTAAACATCAAGCTAATCTTGATGGAATGACCCCAGGCAACTATAGACCAATCTAGAACCTATCATTTATACCAAAAACCATGGAGGCAATAGCATGCGACCAAGGCACCCAATTCTCAGACACGCACAACCTTCCACAGCAATCAGTCCAGTTTCAGACATCACAGAAGCACTGAAACTGCGCTTCTGTACTTGAGAGAACAAATCCTACTTGCACTAGAAAACAACACTACAACAGCCCTAATCTTGCTAGACCTCTCTTAAACGTTTGACAACATCTGCCACCCCACACTTCTTAAACACCTACATTTCAACTTAGGCATAGAAAACTCTGCCCTAAAAAGGATTCAGTATTTTCCCCAGAAACACACCGCCACAGTAAAAGCTGGAGATTTCCTATCAATCCCGAGGGAAGTGACTCAAGGAGTGCCTCAGGAATCCACCTCATCCCCACGGCCCTTCAAAGTCTAGATCGGGCCCCTCATGCCCATTAGAGAAATACTCACCCTCACATGTCAGGGGTACGAAGAAAACACACAGCTTACCTTCTCCATTGCACTAAACACCAAAGCCAACATATCCACCGGCCAATGACTCATAGCCATACAAAAATAAATGTCCCAAAGCAAATTATGCCTCAACCACAGCAAGACAGAGGTCATGACCTTTGGCACCCAACTCCTTCATCACCTTCCTTTTATATGGCCTACTGACTTTGGAACCCAGCTTCACCTATGTCAGAAGCACAGAAGCTGGGGATCCTGAAAGACTCTGAACTATCCCTTATAAAAGACCTCAACAAAAAACAAACTCGCTCCTACACATCCTCAGAAAGATACTCCCGTACTTGGCACTTCACCAAAAGATCATCATCACCAATGCCCTAATACTCTCCAAAGTAGAATACTGCAATTCTCTCGACATTAGTCTATCTTCAGAAAACCTAAAATCGCTCCAAATTATCCAAAATAAAACTGCGAGTGGCCAGTGGAGTAACTTTGTTGAAAATGTTGGGGGGACATGACATCTGAAGAAAAGGTGTTCCAGCAAAATGAATGGGGACAAAATGGCGTGCCATGAAAGTTGGGGGGGACAAACACCCCCGTCGCCCCCTAAAATTACGCCCATGCAAGTGGCGTACTAAACCTCAAGCCTTCATGGCAACATAACTCTAGCTCTAAAACACTAAACTGGTTACCCATCAAAACTAAAATAGAACTCAAAATCCTGAACATCACCCGCAAGACCATCCACCTGTCTAGCCCCCCAGGCCTCCAATCCTTCCTGATGCTTGCGATCCAACACAGACCAAATAAGACAAAACTAATGCTTCTCAAATTTCTGTTAAAAACCAGAGGCAAATCTTCCACCTTGAATGGCCCACAGAATAAGTCAAGTTCTGGGTGCTGGGGGACGAAACGTGTGCTGTAACTTCTCTGGATTGACACACCAACAGCTAATGATACAAAATGTCACACCTAATGGTTCTGCCAACACTTGTAATTATTCGTTTTCTTCTCAAATGTCTAATGAAGTGGATTGATATTGAGCGTTTCTAGCCTGTCATTGACTCATGTTCTGAGGTGAAGGAATGGCTCAATGCCCACAAGGGAAATATATGAAACAATTGTGAACAGGACTTTCAAACGCGCTGGAGGGAAAGAAAAGACGTGCTCACTGCACCGCGCAAGAGTGATGACCCCCGTGGCCAGTTAGCAGGCACAGGGCAGGCGTGAAGTGCGTGCTGTTTGCTGGGCAATTTTCTTTGCACCCGTTCTGTTTCTGCGTGTGGACTCCAGCTAGAAAGAAAACTTAGGAAGGGATTTTTTCAAAAAGGAGTTTTAGCAACAGCCGCACAGCGGGCATCTACTGAAAACAAAAACATACAAGGGATGAGGTATGGCATAGCTACCTGCTGTCCCTCCATGGCAGCCCTGGGGATTAATGACACGCGCGTGCCTCCTGGCCCCAGGCGCCCTCCCTGGCGGATAACATGAATACAATGGTCTGGAAATTGGCAAAGCTGGGCACCAACTGTCCCTTCTGTTGGCACGGCAGATGGAGCTCAGTATGAACAGCGACGCCCGGTCCACTGCGGGCACCTGGCGCTGCGGACATCTGCAAAGTCAACAGACAGTGCGCACTTAATTCAGAGCCCCTTTCACGCAGGTTGCTAAAGAGAACAGGAGCTTTTTGTGAAACATGATCATGTCTGAACATGCTGCTATCATTTCCTTTTCTTATGAGTTAAGTGCGTGTAGAACTCGTGTTTCTGGATGGCTAGCCCTTCGTATACATATATGGCGCTTGGCTCCCCGTTGTTGTTGGGACTGCGTCCGCAGGAAGCACGCAACAGGGCCATCTGTTTTCAAAGATGTACACCCCAGGAATCATGCTAATATAACCACACTGCGAACTGCACACAGCCTGGCAGTGAAACGTGCAGCGCCAAAAGATTTTGTAAACGCCCCCGTAGTATAAAGTATGTTTTTTTTTCATACATAATCTCGCCGGTTTCTAAGCACTATATATAGCACGAGTCTAAAATAATCAAGTAATTTTGGCCACAAACCCTACTTTTACGCCAATGGGGATGGCATCACAGCAAGACGGGTGGCAATCTCTTTCTTGTGAACACCTGCCTAGCCTGTTCCCGCGAGACTGTGATGAATTCCTCACCTCAACTTCATTTTTCCTAAGCACCTGCTAAAGATTCATTGTTTTGCCCTCGTTCACCCCTTTGCACATTTGTGCAAATCAGGGGGTGTTTCTGCATATTCAAAAGTGCATTCCGAATTCACAAACGGGATACGCTTTTAAATGTGCACAAATTAGACATTCCTCTGTGCCTTTTTGTGACAGACACAGGGGAAGGGTCAAATCATGACATGGTCATTTCTGACCCTGTCGTTTCTTTTGTAAGTTTTGTAGCCTCAGTTTAAACCATGGATGTCACACATGTATTTCTATCGCCCAAAGAGGGATAGAACGTTTTTTTTGTAATCGCATTTTACAGTGACAGGTACCTAAAGATGATTGCTGGGAGCAGAGGAGTAGCTAGGGGGAGGCTAAGGGGGCTATAGCCCCTGGTCTTTTGGTTGTAGCCCCGGATAGAAGCTCAGAAGCTACAGCCAAAAGGCTAGCTAGCCCCCAGTCCCGACAGTTCTGACATCAGCCTAGCCCCAGGTCTTTTCCAGACCTAGCAACACCCCTGGCTGGGAGCCATTCATACATTAGTCGGGAGTGCCCTCCCAAAACTGGGACTGGCCAGACCATCTTTGTGCTACTGTCGAGCCCCCCAAAATCCTCAAGTGACCTTTGGGAATAAGTTCTACAATGAGCACAAATGAAAAAGGGAAACCGCTGTGATCCTTTCATTGGCACTCATATCTGAACATCTGGCCAATAGAGCACATCTATCATGTTCTCTTTTCCAAGCTTGCTATTTGAAGACTATTCAAATTACGTTATGTAATGTACAGATCTTTTACATTGATAGATCTTTAAATGGTATACATCACCTCATAGAACTCAACATTAAACGTGCAGATCAGGGACGGCCTCAGGGCCTTCACATGAAAGAGGCCTCGTGCCTCAGGGGGGCCCCCAGCAACTGCCCCCATGTTGCCGGTCAGCAGTCTCATAACACGGCAATATATTCCTTACATGTTTCGTTTTGGGGCTTTAAATGTGCGCTTTGCAGCCCTCGCCATACAAGCTGCATTTGCTGGAGCCCTTCCGGCCATCACTTCCCTTGGGGTATGCAGAAATGTGATCAACTCTTTTAGCACTAGATTCCACATCAGTCCCTTGCTGACAAAGACTACTTTATAGCTTTTCATTGGGCATTTAGTGGTTCAGCTCCCTGTTGGCTGGCCGTCTCATGATAATCAGCAGTGATTAACCTCATCTGTGCCACCATTGTACTGCACCCTATGGGTGCCTCTGGCTGTTTTCACTCTAAGCAAGGGGGTGCCCCAATCTACTATGTTAAAAGGGGCCCCACACATCATCAGCCCGGCCTGGTGCAAATCATGTACCATGCATACACCATGTTCACCATTGAGCAAATCTGCTATTGTGACAGTTGAAAAGGAAAGCACTGCTAATAGAGTAGGGTGATGACTCACAATGCCCTCAACTTCTCCCACTGCTGTCACCCATGAAAACTGTCTGAAACACGTCAATCCCACTACTACTTCACACCACTCTGTGATAAAATGACACCTGCAATGCAGGAGTGCAGGGATGAGTAGTTACTAAACCGCCAACACGGCCAAACAGCGCTATCCAACCTGCAGTGATCCCAATCATATAGTTGAAACAGACACAGCCCGGTAGGAATACCTCCTTCGCCTGTTGTGGTAGTGCAGGCCGAGGGCAGGCTATACTCTTCAGGAGGGGTGTGAGGTGAGAGCGGTAGCAATGCAAACAACTTAATTACGATAGTCCAAAATAAAAGAATTGCCAGGCAAGGTTCTATAAACATATAGGGCCTCATTACGAGAATGGAGGTAGCCATGGAGCTACTAGCTCCATGGCTGCCTCCGTTCCGGGCTCCATTACCGGGTTCCTGCAATGGGGACTTACCGGGTTACTCCGACATAGGAGGACCCGGTAATTCCTCCTTGCAGGAACCCATCCCCATTCCCATTTGAGCCCCCATAGGGCTCAATGGGAATGGGCAGGGAGGTAATAACGGACAGATTACATCTGGCCCGTTATTGCCTCCCTCTTCCCCTCGCGGGACCCGAAAAGCACGCCTGGTTTTACCATGCATGCGATCCGGGTCCCGCGATGGGAAGCTCGTAATCGGTGCTCCCGGAATGAAAGGGCCAGGCCCGTACCGGCCCCCTTCATTACGGGAGCGCCAGCCTTATAATGATGTCCATAGACTTGTAATCATACAGTAAAGACAGCCATTAATCAGAAACACTGGGAAAAACACCTCTGTAAAGTAACACAGAAAATTAAGACTTCTGTAAAAGGCATTTCTGGGCAATGTTCTATTTAGGCTTTCTACTGCCCTTGGCCCAAATAAGTGCATGCGTCCCCAACTTTACTCCACCTCTGCCAGACTCTGCACCTTTATCAGATTCCACCGCTTCATCAAACTGTCCATGTTGTCGAAACTATGCCCGTTCACCCTTATTATGACCCCCATTTTGGCTCCATAATATCATAAGGACGTTTTTCAGCTTGCAGGGGTTAGAAACTTGAAGACAGAGGTCCAAGGATAGCCCTCATGACCCCCACACAACTCTTGGCCCGCAGACAGAAAAAATGACAGATTCACCTCACCCTTAGGCCCTTCATCGCCATCATCAATGTATCGCAGATGTGAGAAATGTTACTCTCTCAGACAGCCATTCAAACCATACCCAATCGATGATATGGAGGAGATGAATATGTAAGCAATTGAACAAGTTGACTCACTGCAAATTGAGAAATCACTGATGTCATCACTAACATCACGACGTAGCTGCACTTAGACATGAAGTACATAGCCATCCATTCATGAAGTTACACGTACATGCATTCGTCTATTGCATATAGAACTGAAAGACATGCTTATGAGTCACACAGGTGATATCAGACACACACACATACATATCTCTCTCTGTATATAAATCCTTTGCCAAAGCTGAACCGCAAGACTCCAGGTATACATAGATCTCGCTTGCACATGCTTGATTACCACTAACATGGAAATCCATAAGGACGAATATGGAAGCTATAGGCACATTGAGGTCAATGGAATGGGGGAGACAGACTTCGAATACATGCAAGGGCTGACAAGATCGCTACAGCCAGAGAGAGGCAGCAGATGCAACGCACCTCAGCCGAAGACAAGGGGAGATGGAAAGTAGTTCCTGTTTACCAAGATGATAAGCCACTTGGAAGGAATTCACACTAAAATGCTCATAATTACAAGCAGGAGAACTTCATTTCATGGTCTCAAAACATGTGAACTAGCAGAGCAAGACAATGCCCATTCAATCAAGGTAGACAGAGAGAAGCTGTTCCCACTGAACCAGCGTTGGAAAGATATAAATGTTGCTCACGAGCCAACAACTGAATGGACTCGCTCAAGCTCAGGTGATCAGAGATGGCAACATTAGGAAACACACAGCACCTCCATGTTCATTCTCGTTGCCTTGAGGAAGTACACTCAGCCTGGTAACAGTCCAGGGTCCCAGGGCTGGGTGATACATTCTGCCCAATCCAGAGTCACCTTTCACAGGAAGACATAATATGTTGCAAGAGCCAATAGTCTCCCTACGGTTCTGCAACGTTGTATTTTGTAAAATGTAGAGGCGTTCCCAGGAAGAGCCAACAGATATGGCTACCCAGTAGTAAAACTAACCCTTATAGAATGTGTATATAGTTCACCTAAACTGACCAATTTGAATGACCAATAGGTTTAGAGGATGGAACTTGATTTTGTGATGTCACTTCTGGATTAAACCAGGTGACACAACACTCAGAAGACGAGAGCTCTGGAGAATGGGTGTTATTCTAGTGTGATCCCTGTCAATTTGTCAATTTGTTAAATAATAAAGACAGTAAACTTTTCCTGAGTCTTCCATTCTTGCCACAGGGAGTTTTTGATGGGCCTGAGTGTCTCTTTTCTGGTAATAGGGGTGACTGCTATAGAGCCCCTGTCATTCCAACACAAGTGGTAGCAGAGGATGGTTGCTAAGACCTTTTGGCATTAAACTGCCTCATCCCGCCACATGCCTGAGGGGCTGCGTGGCGACCCGCGGAAACCGATGCCTAAATCCACGCATGGGGAAAAAGAGTAGAGGTTGACAGGAGTTGCCTTTGAAAGAAATGCCTGGCCACTTCCCGTGGGACACCTAGCAGACCAGACGGCAGAGTGGCAGGTTGTGGGAGAGCTATATGGCAAATGGTGGGGAAAGGAACTGTTTCCGCCTGATATTGTATTTTGTGGTTTTCTGTTTTGTGTAAGGATTACCCATTCTTTAGCTGGTCAGTTTGGGTGGTTAGCTTAAATCGGTAGCTTAGCTTGCGGATGAAAAAAAAACTTTGAAAGAAATGGAAAAAAAAGAAAAAAATGGTTTACCTGTGAGTTAGGCAATTCAGTTTAGTTCATGAATGATTATGGATGTTCACCTGTATGTGGGTGTTAGTGGAAGAAGCTAGCTTATATTGCGGAAGGGTGTTTCCTAGTTTATCTCTTAGAGATGCATTCCTATATGGTGAGGCTATATAAAAGGGACCACATGATTTAAAGGTTTACCCTGTTAGTGAGGCAGGAAGATGGCCGTGTGTGTTACGTCATGTTTGTCATCGTGTTTTTTTGATTAAGAGCGGCTATATATATATATATATATATATATATATATATATATATATATATATGTATATATATATATATATTGAAGGGACAGATATTGAGAATTTATTTTCTCTAGGGTATTGCTGACGGGAGGCTTTTTAATAGGACTTGAGGCGCACCGAAGGCAGTGCATTTCAGTTGGTGGACTATTAAGTGAGTTGAGGACCAGTGTTGTGCCATTAGGGCGGAGCTTGATAAGCACACAAGTGGAGTCGTGGTTTGAACCGTCAGGACGGAGGACACAGTGGGGGCAGTGTGCGTGGAGCACGCCTGTGTTGATGCTGGTGAGCCAGAAAGGCTGATGAGAAGATTTGTTGCACTATTATCATTCAGAGAAATGGTATTAAAGAGACAGTGGGCCTAATTCCAAGTGTGGCGGTGCGGAAATAAGGGTGCCGGATGGACCGTAACACCACCCTTTCTGGACTGCCACACTCCAACTCTGCCTTCCAGCGCCATTGCAACCAGCATGTCTGATCTGCTGTTCGCATCGGCCTCGGTAGGCGGTGTTGCCGCAGAAGCACCAGCACAGTTAGGAATGGTGCCGGTGCTTCCGTGTCCCAGTTCCCATAGAGTCCTGTGGGAATGGGGACTTAGACTTTCTGTCCGCCTGATATCCTGGGCCGCCAGGTCTTGTAATGTCCCAGTGGCACTTGAATATCAGGTGGCGGAACCAGTGTTACGAGTTCAGTGGCAACCCGCCGGTAGCACCATTGGGTTACTGCCGAAATTGTAATAAGGGTCACTATTAAGTTTGCAAATTGTAATATTGTCAGGTAAATTGGATGTGTCGAAATCCCAATTTGAGGTCAATTCAGTATTGAGAAGTGCTAAACAAAGTGAGGAAATGAGGGATACATCTCTTCAACACTTATGCAAGTCCCTCCCGCGATATCAAGGCAGAATACGCAAGTACAGCGTGGAATGGACTTGTGATGCCCAGTCCATGATGGCAAAGTAATAGTCCAAAGATGGGAGTTTTTCCAAATGTGTGCAGCAACATATGACCAGTTATTTACGTGCAGCCTATGAGGGGAAAAAATTACATAAGCGACTGGCCATACTAGTTATGGAAAATGTTTCAGGATGAGGAAGGGGACCTGATTCAGCGCCATTGGATGACGAGTCAAAGCAATATGGGAAGCAACCCGCCCACAGCTCCCCCTCCTCAAACTGCGGTGAAGGTCCTGTAGCAGAAAGTAAGGGATTTTACTGCATAAAGGAGTTCAGAGCAGCGGCGGGATACACCAACCCCACTTTCGCACCTTTGGAATATAGTGGCAGAGATACACTTAGTGGTGCAAAACAAGTGAGTAAAAGAGTGCAGTATACCAGCAGCGAATGTAAGGAAGCAGCGAGCTGCAAGCAAAATTAAATGAAAATGACGTGGGAAGGAGAGGGCATAGCGGGGGCCAATACTCAATAGTTCCAAGTTAATGAGTAAGTGTAAAGATATTGCTCAAACTGGATGGGAAGGACACAAGTGAGACAGGGCACACAGGGTAGGAAGTACTGAGTCACAAAATCACAGAGGAGGAGGCTAAGGAATGGGAAAATAATGGAGGAAGTACATAGAAGGGAAAAGGAAGAAAAGGATGAAAGTGAGAGGTTGCAAAAAGAGAGAGACTGAGCAGAATCAAGAGAGTGAAGAAAAAGATAGGAGAAGAACTAGAGGAGATAGCAAGGAGGAAAGAAGAAGAAGAGTGAGAAAGGCAATTTCAAATAAAGAAGGAGAAGAGGAAGGTACAACTCGAGTGGCTCATTGAAGAGCACCGACGCAGGTAGGAAGAGGAGCGGAAATGCTAGTGGGACATAGATGACAGCAGAGAGAGACGCTCTTCAAAGGCTTTGGAGATTATTATGGACTTGGCACATTTAGATGATAAGGACGGGGAAGGAATATGAAGATGCTTAGGGGAACTTTACACGAGCAGAAGAGACAACGCGGTTGCCTCATGGGTGGATAGGAGTGCCACTGGGACCTCATTGAGGAGGGAACATGGGAGTACAGAGAGAGCCGGGGAAAACAGCATGAAGACCAAATGTTAAAGAGACTCGGCTTCGAGAGCAAGAGAGACAGATAGTGGCAGTAGTATTGGGACCATGGGGTCAGGCAAGAATCGACGGGGAAGTGACGATGACAAAGCAGGAGGCCTTATCACCGCTCAAGGGATACAAGCCTTGAGAGAGACACAGTGCAGGGAGACAGAACATGGGGGGAGAGAAGAGGAAGACATTGAAGGGCAACTGGCATGCCCTAGGAACAGATTGCGCAGTGTAGATAATATTACTCTGTATGCACAGAGGCTCAGGGGCCGGCCAGGATGGAAATGGACAAAAATGACAAGGGCATTCACCACCACTAAAGACATGGGGGGACAGGATGAAGGAACGAGACTGAACCAGTTCCCATTGTTGGAAAAGGGTGGCGGGCGGCCTCAGTATATTCCGTGCCAACAAATGGATGAAGACAATTTAAGATGTAAGCTACCTTCGTTGACTGCTGGCGCTAGGAAATGGATTCATGAACTCAAAAGACTGACAGCAGGGATGACATTAGGAGTGGGTAAGGAAGTACTTGCTGAACACATTTAGGAAGAGTGGTTCTTTCCAAATATGGCAGAGCATATTGCTGTGTTAAGGAAAATTGTGCCACCTGTAAAAAATTCACAGCTGCTCATACTTTATGCATAGTGAGAGGAGCCATACCCTACCTGATTGGGCCTTCCATGATCTCCAAATTGACTATGTTGACATGATCCAAGTCTGCCAGGGCTACCACTATATGATAGTGGTTGTATGCTCATTTCCCCTGTGGATCCAAGCAAGTCCCTGCTCACACCCCAACGCTCTCAGAGCAGCACAATTCCACATTAGAGAGGTATTCCCATGATCGGGGTTGTGTGAGGTCCTGTGGTCTGATAATGGACCTCATTTTGTAAATGAACCATTTGAGCACATCACAGCTCTATTGGGGATACAGCACAAATGATCTTGTTCCTATCAACTGCAAGTGAAAGGGATCAGTGAGCACCTCAACAGCCTTCTTGAAGAGAGCATTTCAAAACTAAAAGCCACATTAAAAAAGGGGTGGATCCATTGTTTTCCCTTAGCCCTGTTTGCATTGCGCAATCAGCCCAGATCTGACCACCGCTTAACGCCCCATGAGGTGGTGACTGGGTGGCTCATGTGACTCCCACTTCCTCCTCCCACTAGGGTATTGACAGATGCCCATGCCATCTATGATGTATTTCGAAATGAAATGCACAAGTATCTTGCTTCTTAGATGGCTAGTGCCTCTTTGATTTCTTGCTAACTACAGGCACAGTGGGAGAGGTCAAAGAACAGCTAGGAAGACAACACTCCAGAAATGAACAAGGGACTCTTAAAGCCACCACTACTCTACCCAGGGGACACTGTTTTATTACAGAGTTTCGTCAGGCCCTGGTATAAACCCAGGTAGGAGGGGCCATACGTCGTGCAGCAAGCTACAGATCGTGCATTAAAATTAAGTGGCAAGAAGATCTGGAACTGCATTGGAGACATTATGCCCTGCCGAGGTGAGACCTCCTCCCACCAGAATGAAGACGATTTGAAGCAAGAAGAAGAACAAGAAAAAGAGGAAACACTACAACTGTGGCTAACATGGTCCAGGACCAAAGAGTTAGGTAAGGACAATACACGCACCTAGATTAGGCACACTGAACCTCATTTCAAGTATGGCGGTGCATTGAAAAAGTGGTGGTAATGGAATTACCACCACATTTCCTGCACCGCCATACTATGAGTATGGCCCTGGAGTGGGGGATTTACCTCCAGCATCATGCTGGAGGTAAATCCTCCCGCTTTATGCCAAAAATAAGTAAAATCAGCAGGATTGCTGTAGCAGTAATTCTGCTTGCGGTAATTCTGCCAAAAATGCATTATAGAGTCCAATGGACTCTAAATATGGGTATTAACTCCATGTCATGATTCCTGCCCCTCATGTCCCCACCTCTCCAAGATGTCAGGCTGGGGCCAGGCCACGATCACCTACAAGACCCACTTGGAATCAGACTTGGCGCTTGTCGCACCAGACTTATTCACTCCCATAGGATGACATTGGGGATTGGACTTGTAGTGCATTGATGGGGACAAGATGGATGCCCCCACATATTTCGGTTCCCAGAACTGCATGTGCAGTCTAGTCTTTTGGGTATGGTTCAGCCCAGAGACACCTGGGATACCCAGAGACTATTTAAGCCACGCCCAGGCTGAGAAACATGCTTTGTGTTTTCTGCACCTGCAGCGTGACACTCACCGTGTTCGGATCGGTCTCCAGTAGGCCTGCATCTTTCTTCTGCGCTCAGCTCCTGCAAGAACAAGAACACCGTTAGGAACAGCCTTACGGCGCTTCTGCCCATCAGTGCATCTTCGGCGGTGTCATTCCCATCCCAGCATGCCGCTTCCTATGGAAAAGGGAAAAGAACAGAAAAAAGGCATTAGTAAGCATTCAGAAAATCTTTGCTTATTTTTAAAGACTGTACGAGCTTCAAACGCTTACCTGAATCCCAGCCGCTCTGAGGGAACTCTGTCTCCGGAACTTCACATCCATCTACAAGAGGGAAAAGACACTCTAGGTTAGCGTGGAAACATTTAGAGGCGCTGCATACCATGCTTACTCACCGCATTTCTTCTTCATAACCGGCATCCACGCTGAAAATGTTGCGGCACTTAAAAGACACAGAAAAAGAACTCAGTTCAATACAAATACGAAAGGGTCGCATCGCGCATTGCGCTCTCACTCACCCTCAGCGCTACTCATCTCGGCAGCACGTCGCCATCCCCGGACGCCGGCCATCATCTAAGGAAGGAAAGGAACGAAGTTAGAGAACTGTCCAAAAGACTCATTATACTTAGCTGTCGGACTCTTGCCAGTGAAGTAACTAGGCAGCAACGAGCCCGCATCAATCAACGCCCCTGCGCTGAAAGCAGGACCAAGAGCACACTTTCCAAGAAAACAAGGCCCAGTCTCCAGTCGGGTAGACTCCAGGGAAGGGTTCGAGGTCGTAAGAGGTCAGAACAGGCTGAGTGACATCCCCGTGGATCCTATGGATTCTAAAAAATTAGTATTTACACTGCCACCGCCACTTGTAATCCGGCGGTAATTCCACCAGACCAATTGGTGGTAACAGTTAATCCATTGGGCGGTATTCAAGCAGATTTACCACCGAAATACTGTTCTACTCATAATGAGGCCCATGGTTCCCTATCCGCATCTGTCCTTTCAGGAGAACTTCATTAGATGTGTGATTGAGTCGAAAACTGAACTAATGTAGCTCCAACCTACCCACAGTTGACCCACGGAGATCCTTGTATAATTACACTCCTCAGTGATTTCGAGAATCCGTATAGTGTGCAAACAATTGTTTTATGCAGCACTCGCAAAATATTATAGACACAGAGCTTGACCTAACATACTAACATCTTCGTTATGCATTTTTGATGCATTTCAGGTGAGTTTACAGACCCTTGGAGCAATGCAAGAGAATACTTGATAATCACAAAATGGGAAATCTAGTTCGAAATGTTGTGATAACGTTTTGTGCCTTCTGCTGTGACTACCTCTTTACCCTTCTTGTATTATGAAGAATTCTATTTTCAGATGCACAAGCTTTGACCCCTACTGATGTAACCCCTATCCATGCTGTTACAGAAGCCATATGTGGGCAGGCGATAAGCACTGCTAAGGAAATAAAGAGACTTAGACTCAGTACAGACATAGACTTCAGTCAGGTAAATTCCTTTCTAACTGTTTCAGCCCGTATTTCCAAAGCATGTGGTACAAGTACATGGCCAAGGAAGGGAAAAACACAGGAGAGAGCTGTTGCGTATGTTCTTTCATCCCCTATGCCATGAATGCATCTAGGACATTCATAGCAACTGAAATATCACCAGCACAAGCACAATGCCTCATGCATCTATCACTGTGCACAACAAGAGGATGATTTCAAGGGAGACAAGCCACACTAAGGTGGATGTCCAGAATGACGCTCCCGTATGAAGATACTTACATTAAGACTCAAGACATGACATACGACTACTGGAGCACAGACAAAACCATAGAATACATCAGTGAAGGTCCGCACAAAGGAGAAACAAAGGTAGTGACACAAAAGGAGTTACAGTGTCCCTAGTCTGGACCAAGTGAGATAGGAGGAATTGCAGGATGCTGGGAAAGGCCACAGATGCTAGTGTATGGACAAGTGTGCAAAGCAGATGGGTGGAAAGTGGCTGTGAGCAAAGCACATGCACTCCTAACAGTTCCAGTGGAAATAGTGCAGAGGAAAATGACAACTGCCTCAAGGAGTGGGAAGCAAGTGAGCAACTGCTCACATGGGTGCAGAACGAAGCATGGCCCATACCCATTATACCACTCGACGGCACTTCATTATGGTTCCAGAATGATGGTCCAGTAAAGGTTGGGGGGAATAAAGGATATAAGCAGATCTCAGAAATACCAGGCATGAAGGCCGGAACCCAGTGCTGATGGACCACTACTGTGCCTGCAGGTCAAAGGCATACATTCAGCTTCCACCAGAATGGGGAGGAATATGTTAACTCATACAGCTGAACACGCCAGCATTGCCCCAGATGCTCATCAGAAAAAGAAGAGATATGTAGGGTTGACCAGAGTGAAAAGAGGGAACTATGCATCATCAAAAATGGAAGAGACATTAGACACAATATCACCAGAGCACAGACTGTTCAGCAGAACTGAGATGTTCTTTGCATCCATCGATCCAACAGTCCAAACAAGCATAAACACCAAATCGCTTCAGATAATGCGCTGGGAGATGATGCAGATGATAAATTCAACCGTCAAAGGTTTCAATGCCATCAAGGAAGAGCTTCGAGCAGTGAGGTTAATGGCTCCCCAGTACAGATATGTTTTAGAGCTTCTCACGGCCATGGAGGGAGGTGTTTGCGCCAAGATTGGGTCTTCTTGCTGCACATTAAACCTGGCCATGATGAAAACAATGGGACCCTGACAGAGGCCATTACCCGGCTATCAGAGCTGCATGCTAGGATCGAGGTGGAAACAAGCAATGTGGGAAAGGAGGATGGCTGGCTGTCGTACATCTTCTCCTGAATACCAACCTGGGTGGCCAATGGACAAAGTATTGGTATGAGCATTGATACTAGTGTTATTCACTTTTTGTGTCATCAGAGTTGCCATCACGCAATGCAGAAAGACCACTGAAAAGACCATTGGCAAGTTCTGGTAAACATAGACACCTAGGAAGATGAAGAGACAAACACACAAAATACACTGCAATCGCAATTAGCGCAGTGTCCTCTGTTCCCGTCAGGAATGTTGTTCGAGTTACCATTTAGCACACGTGACTATTGGTGGAAATGGGTTTGGTGCAACCCTGGTGGAGACTGCAGTTACCCGACATGGAGTTTGGATGGCCATGCAAAGTACCATGGACATCTCGGAGGGATTAAAAAGGTTTGGCTCCTGAAGTTGCACATGAACAGAGAGAGTCATGTAGGTAGTGTGGTCGACTCATCGACCACAGGGGGGATTGAAGATGGAGGCCCAAGCAAGGCCCTCATGACTCCCACACAACGCTCAGGCCGCAGACAGAGAAATGACAGGTGCACTTCACGCTTAGGCCCTTCATAGCCATCATCAATTTACCACAGATGTGAGAAACGCTATCGAACAAGTCGACGAACTGCAAATTGAGAAATCAATGACACCATCAATGACATCACGATGTAGCCGCACTTAGACATGAAGTACATAGCCATCCATTGATTGACTGATATTTTATTTCTATTGCGCTCGTACACAAGTGTTTCAGAGCGTGACAAGGCAAGGGAGGGGAACAGGGAGAACAAAACAACAATTTTACTAAGCCCAGTTACATTGAGAATGCGCAAGTGGATGGGAGAGGGAAAGGGGAAAGTCCAAGTAAGGGGGGGAGAAGTGGGAAGTGCTGAACAAAAGGAATAAAATAAATAAAACATGAATAATAAATAATAAAAAGCAACACACAATAGTAGTGCAGCCATCAAGTGGCAAGTGCTATTATTCACAAAGTTACACCAACATGCATTAGTCTATTGCATACAGAGACGAAATTCATGCGTATGACTCATGCAGGTAGATGACTGACACACATACATATCTCTATATATTCTTGTTACTGTGGCACAAGGTGAATTAGTGACTGAACTCTATCGAAAACCTACAACCTCCAACATACCCCTACATGCAAAAAGCAACCACCCACAGCCCTCAAATGGAGCATTCCTTATGGCAACTTTATTCGGATAAGACGGAATTGTTCCCAAATCGCAACCTTTGATAATGAATGCAGAAGGATGGCTGTAAAGTTCCTATCAAGAGGCTACCCCAAGAGAGTGTTAGAGAGAGCATACAGCAAAGCACGAGAGAAAGATTGCTCTAAATTGCTGCTGTCTAAAGTTTCTACAGTGAAAATCCCAGATGTAGTAGATACTAGACTCATTCTGACATAGAGCAAAGCTTCCAAGAATATACGCCACATAATGCACAAACATTGGCATATATTAAAACAAGATGAACATTTAGGAAACATTCTGGGCAACAATATTAACATCACCTTTAGAGGCTCTACCTCACTCCGGGATAACCTTGTATCCAGCTTTATGAGCCCTACGATTATTCCTGCAGGACAGAGTTGGATGAATGTTACATCAGAAGGTTTTCAGAAATGCATGAAATGTAAGGCGTGTAAATTTGCCAAGAATACCAAAAACGACCTCCATCCAATAGTACACAAAACCATGACTATAAAATCTCGTATCACTTGTGAAACGGAGTATGTTGTGTATGTATTGACTTGTGACAAATGGTATGTGGGGAGTACTATTGGTAAATTGAAGCTCAGGATTCTCCAGCACATAAGAGCCATCAAGAACACTGATCCTACATACCCGATGGCTCTACATTTTCAGGAAATACATGGAGGTCAATTAGAAGGCTTTGCTTACTTTGGCATACATACAGTTCTTAAGGCGCCTAGAGGAGGTAATCGGGAGATCCTCCTCAGACAATCTGAGACCAAGTACATTCTAGATTTAGAAACAAATAAGCCAAAGGGCCATAATCTGGATAAGGAACTTTACACGTTTCTGGGCACTTGAGCTAACTGACTGCATTCATGTTTAGGATCTGCAAGGAAGGCAATTTACCTGTAGATTTGAAACTGTCACTGATTTTGTTGCTATTGTCTTTATTTCTATTCCCATTGCTTGCATGATTTTTCGACAGCTGGTTACTTAAACATCAGCTATATTAGTAGGTCTAATATAAGTGGACTCTATTATTAGCACCGTATGTATTGGACCATTAACATATAGAGTTTTAATTTTGGTAACACAGGTAAACCTTTTCACTTTAGCTTTTAAATGACAGAGAAACTATCAATTCAATATTTTATTAACAAATAGGAAATTGAATGAATTTTAGCATCTCTCCATTTTTAGCTATCTTATTTTAATCTTCCTCCTTCTTTTTTATGGGTGAGCAATGTTTTTACTTTGTTATTTAGGAACACAAGTCAACCAGCATTCTTTTTATTTAAACGTGCCCTTTCTGTATATGTTTTTCTACAACTGCGCAATGAGCCAGTCTACAATTAGGTGGTTTTAATCTGACGGTTTTATCTTCCATTTTTGCAATTTATTGCTTTTCTGTTTTTGGCATTGTGAGTTAGTGTTTATTTAATGTTCAGGCAGGTTATGTACTTAGCTCCTTACTAACCAGCAGACGGTATATCCTGGGCTGCTTAATTGCATTTGCACTTTACCCATAGTGGGTTATTGCATATTTGCACATCTAGGCACTTGCACTTTAAGTATCCCCACAGGGGGAACATTGAATTTGCTGCCATTGAATTTGCTGCTATCGATGCACTTTGCACTTTATTAGTAACAGATTTGTAATTGCATATTTAAGGTAACTGCATACTGCATAACTATTGCCTTTTATAAAACTTGACATGCCAGTACCTACAACACAATGCACCTAAACCACATAAGATTGAATCATGCGATAAATTGTCAACGACAGTTCACAAACTAACAACATCATTGCATATTATGCAATTTGTGAATATAAATTAATTAATTAATTAATGTTGGGAAAAGAACAATACAAAACTGTCAGTTTATTTGATGCATGTTTGAACACTATTTAGTGTAATCAATACGATTTATTGAGATTTGAAATATGTTCAAATATGGCTGACTGTGTAAAACAAGTTGCAAAACGAGTTCTAATGTCAGGGCACGTAGCTCTATACACTGGGATCATAGAGAATATGCTGGTTTATATGTCCTTCCTTTGTGTTTGCACCCGAAAACGTGACCAAGCGGCCAGTTTGCCGTGAAACGCGTCGTTTTTGTGTTTCTTTCTTCCTGTCCATGGCATTTTACTAATTAAAGTATATTTTTGATGCTTGGAGACTCTTGGTTCCTGGACTCTGTTTGGTGTGGCACTGTCTCACTGGACTGCTTTTTACCGAGGTATAAAGCATTTCTACATCTCTATGTATGTCTATATCTTTCGCCAAAGCTGAACCGCAAGACACCAAGTATACATATACAAGCTTGCACATGCTTGATTTCCACTAACATGGAAAGCCATAAGGACGAATATGGAAGCTATAAGCACACTGAGGTTAATGGAAAGGGGGAGACAGAATTCAAAAACATGGAAGGGCTGGCAAGATCGCTGCAGCCAAAGGCAGGCAGACGCAATGCACCCCAGCCGAGGACAAGGGGAGATGGAAAGCTCCCGGTTACCAATACGATAAGCCACCTGCAAGAAAATCAGGCAAAAATCCTCCTAATTACACCCAGAAGAGCTTCCTTTCATGGTCTCAACACACGTGACAAAGAAGAGCAAAACTATGCCCATTCAATCAAGGTAAATGAAGAGAAGCTGTTCCCATCGAAGCAGAGGTGGAAAGATACAAGCGTTGCTCACGAACCACCAACTGAATACCCTCTCCCAGGCTTAGGTGATCATAGATGGCAACATTAGGGAACACACAGTACCTCCATGGTCATTCTCATTGCCTTGAGAAGGTACACTCAACCTGCTAACTGTCCAGGGTCCCAAGGCTGGGGGGATACATTCTGCCCATTCCAGAGTCACCTTTCACTGGAAGACATAATGGGGCCGATTCATGGAATAATTGTGTGCCAAAATCGGTGGCGCAAGCGAGAAAAATCCAGCGCACGCATTCGAATCGCACACAAGCGATTCATGGAAGTCTGTGCACGTGTATTTCCTGGGAGCTGCGCCGAAACCGCACGTGGCGCAAACGTCACTGCAACATCCCGAACGCTGTGCGCAACGCGCACAGCAAAAGTGCACAACATGTAGCACACACACACCAAAAAGGGGGCGGACCACGCGGAATGGGGAACAACGTGTGAAAATTAGGGCTTAACTGGTTAAGTACTGCTGGGCAATACATGGAATGCCCACACGCGCGTGAACGACCCTTATTCATGGAATCAAATAGGGGAAACCCTGCACACAAAAAGACACGCACAGGCATAAACACGTCCACTACACGAAGGCAGGCGGAAGTGGCCCCGTGCAGTTTAAAAGTGCGCGCAAACACTTGCGCAAAGGAGAAGAATAGCCAGGCCCCGCATTTCTTTGCTCAGGACCAGCCTTTTTGGGATGCCTGATGACGAGGTCTATGGCAGGTATAGGTTTACATCTCATCATCCTAGACCTGGTCACGAAGTGGGAGGATAACCTCACATCACCCACCTTGTGCTCCCAAGCACTGAGCCTCCTGGAAAACGTGCTCAATGTCCTGCATTTTTTGGCCACTGGGTAATTTCAGCAGACAACTGCCATAGTTGGGGGTGTCTCACAGCCCACACAGTCACGCTGCCTACACCAGGTGTTGGCAATCATGACTGCGTGCCCCTCAGTCCGCAGGCACATATACATGCCCAGAACACCCGCAGAAAGGCAGGCCATGGTCCAGAACTTTTACAGGGTGGCACACTTCCCCAAAGTACTCGGTGCCATAGATTGCACACATGTGGCCCTACGTCCACCTAGGGCCACTGAGAACATCTACTGCAACCGCAAGCACTGACATGCCATCAACGCACAGGTTGCATGTGATTCCCACAGAATCATCACCTCTGTCTATGCAAACTATCCTGGGTCTACTCATGACAGTTTGATATACATAATGTCCGCCCTGAGCCGAGACCTGGAAGCTGCGAAGCATGGCGACACATGGCTCATTGGTGAGTAGAAGTATCTGTGCACATGCATGCATGTCACACACAGACAAACGCACAAACCCAACTAATGACAACCATCATTACCTCCCCAGGGGACAGTACCTATCCACTGAGCACCCACATGATGACGCCAATACGGAACCCCACCACACCACCCCAGGTAAGATACAACGCCGCCCATATTGCAACCAGGGCAATAATGGAGCGCACATTCGGAGTGCTCAAGTCATGCTTCCGCTCCCTTGACCTCTCTGGCGGGCAGCTACTATATGCACCTCCAGTAGTGTGCAGGATCATTGTGGCAGCATGTGTCCTGCACAATGTTGCAACACGGCGGGACATACTGGTGGACATGGTGGTGCCCCCACATCCCCACCCACACGCACAGGTGCTGCTCATGGGAGGGGAAGGGCACATGGCGAGGCAGCCCGGACCCAGCTTGTGGCCACATTTTTCACCTAAACTCCCACCCCTCCGGAGTGCACACAAGCCTGGCACATACCAGGTGACAATCGATGATGACAAAGAGACAGTCAACTGTCACAACCTTACCACCCTGAGAATGTTTCCGAACAAGTGCTACATTGTGTGCATCCCTAGCTACTTAAACATAACCAATCCAGTGTGACCAAAAGGAACACATGCAAGGTGCATATCACCCCAGCCCCCCTGAAAAACAGGCCATGAAAATCACTGGTTTGCCACCCAAACCCTCCCAACCCCCATTGACCTCGTCGGGCACACCATGACATGGCATGCAACAGCAAAAGAGCAAACCAAATGCACAACACATGACAAATTAGTTACGAAGTGCCACGTGATCAATGGAAACAGACCTGAGACACTCACACCTGACATGGAATCAGATGAAATGACTGACCAACAACCTCCCACACATACAAAGTCATGCGCAAATGCATGCTACCAGCGGTACCATCAACAAAAGACAGAATGCCTGTTGGCATGCATATTGGCCAATCTAAATCCACAAATCCCAAAACCGTGTGCTGTGTGTGTCCTAAGCAACACACCGCTCAGCACAGAGCACAGTGAGCAGCCATTGTGTTGGGGATACACCTTGAGCATCATATAAAAAAGGACAAACAACTAAAATTACCCAGTGACACATGTGCACAATCTGAACATTGTAAGTGATCATGCGCTGAAGGGACACAGCATGGCAGAGAAGGCATTGTGTGCATGTGTGGGCATGGATGGGTGGTTGTATGTGTGGTGGTGCATTGTGTAAGTGTGTGTGTCAGTAGGGACATGCACCCAATACATGCATGTGATATGAAGTGACCCTCAGTGTCCTGTACACATCACATGTGAACATTGCCCATGTGGACACCCCAGTGTGTCAAACCACACCAATCCCCTGACACCTGAAAAGTAAACCCAACACAGGAACATCCATTGACCAGCAGAACACATCATGTACATAGTACCCCACATTGACAATGTCAGTGACCATTCACTGTAACCCAAGCATACTGTCTGCCAATGAAAGCCCCTCCCTCATTTCTTCATCACCTTGACCTTCAGAAGAACTGTCTGTGGGATCCGTCAGGCTCTTCCTTCTAGTCTACATGGCTTCAAGATCCTCCTTCCCCTTGGTTTCCCTGTTCTTCCTTTCGTGTAAATATTGTCTAGCCCCTTCAGAAGCCACCTTGACCGGTAAAAATACCAAATTGCAGAGAACTCCAAGGAGCCAAACCCCCAAACTAGGGAAAAAGCCTCAAGGTGCCAAAAACCCTGGAAGAGTCTCCAGTAGATGACTTGAAGTTGTAGAAAATAGCCAAGTACATGTCCAAGCTGAATGATAGAATAGCATCCAAGGTTGCACAGTTGTAGAATGGTTCAACAGGATGGGTAGACAATAATCAATGAGGATGCCACAACTGATGGGTAGAGCTGAAACTTGAATAGAAAATAACCAAGGAGGCTGGCACAACTGGATGGTTGAGCTGAAACCCAATCAATACTTGATAGTGTGAACGAAGAAAGGCAGAGACAGCACAAGCCTGGAAAGGCAGAGTGAATGCGAGATTGCCGGAAACAGTTGATAGAAAGTTAAGAGCCAGAACAGTTGAATAGCTTTGGTTAAAGGCCGAAGTCAACATAAAGGTATGAATGGAACGGATGAAAGATAGGAAGAGCGAGAGAGAGAGAGCGAAAGAGAGAGATGCTGTGGTACAAAAGTGTACCGAGGCAAACCGAGGCAGTTTACGAGTATGCAGAAATAACTGCCCGAGAGACGGGCGGACAGTTCTGCAACAAGGACAGTAGCAGGAAGCAAAACAGGGACCAAAGGCACCAGAGTGTGAAAAATGAGTAAAAGAGCTGTAGTCCAGTAGGAAAACAGCACCATCACTCAGCAGCGAAGTCCAAGAGGGAAGACAGATACAACGTGCCGTCCAAAGGGAACAGAGCGTAGAAGTAGTCTACGCGGCCAACTCAGGTGAGGACTGGACCGTGAGTTGTGGTTCTTGGGTCACATTTCTAATGCTTCCACCTTTGGCACAATTCCCAGGGGCTGAACCTAACACGTACCAACTTGACATTGTCGCCACCCGGCTCCCTCCCACCATCAGTGTGGCTTTGACAGCTTAAGGGCGGAGGCTACCGTCTAAAGCATGAACTGCATCAAGCACATATACAGGCAAGAAATGAAAAAAACATCACAATCAACTTCAATAAAAGCAAAGTTAAAAATGTACTCACCAAAATTGATTGCAGACATGCTGTGGAGAAAACATCCATAATCCCCAATAGGGGTGTGTACACAAGTAGTATAGCAGACTGGCCACAGATATGACGAAAGTCCAATGCCCTTGTGTAATTTGCTGTCACACAAATGGTCCTTGCAAGCCCATGGAAAGGAGAAGCAGGAGTGGCATATGTGTCAGGACCCCAAGCCACAAACACATATATAATAGACAAGCTTGTAAGGGCCCAGCTGGAACACACAGTGGATGCTTTCAAAAGCCCCAAAGCACCACACCGCCACATGAATGCACAATAGACAAGCAATATTTTTTTTTAAAAATAAAAATGGTCACATACGATCCGGGGGGGGGCACCCAGGAGGGGGAGGTACAGGGTGTACCTCAACACCCACATGCAATGATGTCAAGATTTTAAAAAAAACTCCATGGGCTCAGAGCCTGCACGGCCCGACCTGTGTGGAAGATAAGTCGTTGTCCTACTCACCCTCTGGATTGAAATCAGAAGGTGGACGTGGCACAGTTGCCTGACCATGCCTATATGCAGCGTGCCCCTCCACGGCAGCAAGCATGCGGGTCTGGTAAGCCTGGTCCTGTGTGGCAATGGCATGTAGGTCAGCATGCAGCACCTCAGGTGATACCCGTGCTTCATCTTGCAAGGTAGCACGTGTAACACAGAGTTCTGCCTGCATGGCCTCACATGACATCTGGAGCACCTCCTGGCATGCACATAGCTCATGATGGTGTTCTCAAGCTGCTCAAACCTCACTTCTGACTGCTGCCTCTGGGTCATGTTGGGCACTCCCAGAGTTGTTCTACCCTGTGTGCCTCTGCCTGAGCAGCAAGTGCTTCACGCAGAGACACCATTTCTGCCCGGCGTGCACTGTTTGAGGCTGCCATGCCCAGCCTGAGTGAGTGGAACGTGGACTGCGCTGCCTGCTGCTAGAGCTCCACCTGCCTATGAGGGGGAGCACGGATTGGGCCACACTTTCCATGCCTTGAGCAATCTTATCAATAGCTGCCCCATGTTGCTGTGAACTGGCATACATGGATTGCTCCCACTCAGTATTCCCTGGTGGTGCACGGCCACCACTTTGCCGGACATTACACCTGCAGGACCCAAGGAGCCGTGGTCCTTGCTGGATTGGCACCGCCTGCGGCTGCAGGACTACATCCCTCCGTTGACATGATGCCCTAGGCACATCAGCAACTTGTGTGGAGTGTGAACGTGCATCCAGAACCACTACAGGCGGACGTTCCAACGCTGTCTGGCCCCTCAGTGCAGGTGTCGCGAACAGAAGATCATCCACATCAGGATCACTCACCGGCGACGAATGGTCATGATGCCCATCCAACTCAACATTGTGCTCAGAGTGATCATCAGAGCTTGACTGATTGGCAGCCCTGGACACGATGGTCTGGAGCACAAGTGGGTTCTCCTGGTCTACCACCCCACGACCCCCACTTGTGCCGGGTTGCAGATGTAAAAGCAACCCCGTTTCTGGAATTACATCACCATCCTCTGTCTCCATTGCGTCATCACTTGTAACATGAACAAAACAAACATGAGTACACATGTCAGCAGCACATAACCCACACACACACATAGACATCACATCGACAGCCAACACATGAAGCAGACCTGTCGCACACAACTCGAATTCCGGCATGCATCCAGTGGCATTGATGAATGTAGTATATCACCTCCATCACACACCAGCTCTGGCAGGCACATATCACAGGTAGAAATGACAGATGGCAACAAAGAGATGGGCCAAATGGCCACAACTGCAAGTGAATCAAAACACACAATTACACACTTAATATGCATGTACACATGCATCACTTAATCATCATCACCAATATAGCTTCATCTATCTGCAGCTCAGCCCGTACCAGGCATCATGGGCCCTGAAGACATATGTCCCGAGCAAAGCGAGAACCTACAATGAGGTATGAGGGACCATAACGCCCAGTATGGTCCGAGCTGCCGGCCCATGAAGCCTCCAGAACACCCTTCAGGGCCTGTTTCAGCACTTTGTGCATTGAATGTACCAAAAAACATTATCCAGTGTGTCAAATCACCACGCCCAGGCTCCACCAGATTTGCTAAGTGGGCTTGGGTGTACACATACTTCACGACAGTGCACCTTCAGGATTGTGCCTGTTGAACATAACGGGCGCAATGCTGAAATCTCAGCAGCATTTACGTAAAATAACGACATATTAGTTATTCAATAAAAATGCTGCTGAGAACACATGTGTAAATAAACACTTTCACACACACCTAAGTAAGTAGCTGCAATGTTGCACTACACAACAATGAAGCTGCTTGCATATGTATATGTGAAAGTGTTCAAATACACCCGTGTTCATATACACCCATATGGTGTTTATGAACAGCATCTTATACAGCAAAGCAAGCAGCTTCAACACTGCTTGCTTTGATGTATGTCAAAGTGTACACATACACATGTGCAGGCAGCTCCACAGTAATTACAACCCGTTGGCAGCCTATAATCAATCTGTGGCCTATACCAGTTGGTATAGCCCGCAGATTGACCAATCAAGTTTGCTAAACACCTGCTAGGGTGTTCAAATACACAGTAGATGTGTCACAGGATGCACCTGTGCTACTGCGTTTCATAACAGTGAAGGGATGAAAATCTGAACATGCATGCCAGGTCACTTTGACATTGTAGCAGTGAGTAGGCATGTAGAATGGTGTAACATGGCTCAGAAGTGGGCAGGTGCAGTGCAGAACATGTGTACATTACCAACAATCTACATCAACACGTACTTTTTGATGTCAATCACTAAACATGACGGCAGTGTAAGGGCAAGTTCAGCCATCATGTGCAATGTGCATGCACTGGGTTGCATGCCTACAGTTACCCCCCCGACCCCCGTAGTGAAAATGCAGGGAGGCATTGCATGGCAATGAAAGATTGACCAGAGAACTGTGTATTGGCAGACAGTGTTGGCTAGTGTCAATTGCATCATCTCAGTCAACTGACACCACAGCAGATGAGAATGGGACAGTAAGCAGGACACATGATGAACCCTCAGTAGTACACCCATTCATTCAGAAGGCACTACACCAGTTGAACAGAGTCAGGGGGCCTGCAACAGGGGGAGGCCTGCGTCCACGCAGACAATGACACCCTAAACATGTGCATGATGCAGGACTGAGCCAGAGTGAGCATGGAATGGATGACCAAATGCCATGATACCTATGTAATCCTTGACACGTACTACCATGATCATTCTGTCAAGGACACATAGCAGCATGCATGTAATGCACATGGAGCATGAATGGGCACACATGTTCGCAGGGCGCATCTGCCATCTGCACAGTCTGAGTGAGACACCCTGTATCAGGGACAAAGGATGTACCCCACATTATGTGTCTAGCAGGTTCGCAGGGGGAAGTGTGCATGTACACAGGAGCGTGGAAAAGGCCATTGCAGTAGTCCAACATCTTACCCACTAGTGCCATGGTGAAATAGAGGTGCAGGGGGTGGAGGGGCAAGGAAGCATGCCCGTGTGTACCCACACAGAGGCTGAACACACATGCACGTCAGTCATGCAATGACATAGTCCAAGTGCTGAGTGGAAAGACACCAAAGGCTACATGCAGACAGGTCAGTGAGCCGGAACATGGACCAGAGGGGCAGCCGGGTGACTAGCATGTGAGTAGGGGGCATGTGTGGTGATGAGGGCAGTCCCCGTCTGCTTCACATGTCCAACATGCATCACAACAGGCACGCATCAGTGAAGCATTGCATGACTCGCACATGAGAACCATGTACACATAGCATGTAGTGGCAGTCAAGCACAACACATCTAACAAGCAAACCACATATGGGCTGGACAAACATGCAACAACACTCACTGGACGGGGCATCATAATCCTGCATCTCTCCCACTCCTTCGATCAATTGTGCCGGGATGAACTCCGCAGCGATCACCTCGTGTGGAGTGAGTTCTTCCTTCTCAGGTGGTGGCCTACTGCGAGTCACCGACCCAAGTCAAGGCATAATTGGAGACACGCTTTTGCTTAGCACAGCGTCAGAGGTCACCCCAATGCTTTTTGCAGTCCTGAGCTGTGCGCACCTCATGTCCGAACGCACTAACACCATCCGCAACATGCTGCCAGTGTGACAATTTGGGCCCACTAGCATATTGCGTTCATGTTCTGACAGGTAGCCCACAAAGGAAGTCCAGTTCCTGCTTGTCGAAAGGCTTCTTCCTCGACGTGCTGGAGGCCGGAGCTATGTCTGGGGTCCCAGCCTCTTGCGCAGGAGCAACCTTCCTCCTCTTGGGCAGTGGTATGGACCCTGACTGGCAAATGCTGCCCTGATCAGTAAGAGGGCAGTGGCGCTGGTGGACTGGACCAAGGGAGCGGGAGGTGGAACCAGGACGGATGCCCTGACTTGTGTCAGTGGCTGCTGGGTGCTCTTGACAGGACCCAGCGCAGTAACAGCCGCTGTGCCAAGGTCTGTGACCGACACAGTCCTGACTGGCAGACTCACAGCCGGGGTGGTGTTGGCTGCATCTGCCCATGCAGTTGCCAACACCCAGCTGCTTGGGGCAGCAGATGACAACACTGGCCAAGGGACATGTGCCTCTGTCAGAGCATCCCTGCGCACACATTGCTTTTGCCTCCTGACCACCTGGAATTCAGCCTGGGAGTCCTCAGGTGCCAACGCATCATGCACTGGCCGACCCTGAGGCTGGGTGGTGGTCGCCACAGCTGCACCTGCAGCTACCACTACCGTTGGGCCCGTGACAGTCCGTGAAGCTGACTGCCGGGTCACATGGGCACCAGTGTCAGATGCAAGAGCTGCATCTCCCGGAGCCGCAGGGGGTGGTGGCATGACTGCACCAACACGTGGCAGAACATCCTGCCGAAGTGGCGCACCCCTGCCTCTTCCCCCTCTGCAGCCGCCCTGGCCACCCTGGACTCCCCCTACTCCCTGGTCACCCCAGCCATGTCCCTGACCAGGCCCACCATGTGGAGGACACCCAACTGAGGCGCCCCTCACCTTTTATGGCCTCCTAACCATGGCATGGATGTATTAGTGCCAATGGGAGGTGTACACGACAATTGTCCTGGGCAATAGGGGTGAAGGGGGTGGAGTACATGATGTAAATAGCACCCCTGTGTTCCTGCAAGGCTGTATGTGACCTCTGTGAGAAAATGACAGGTCACACAACGCTCACGTGTGTGGAATTAACCTCCTGCAGTATGCGGTGGCACCCAGGGACACAAAAAAACACATACGCGTGGGACACACAGGCTACTATGAACTCAAAAATGGGTGTGCGATACACAGGGGGCCCGCAGTGGGAAAGATAGCGTGCACGACTTACCGTCTGACTAGCGTGGGAAAGAAAAAATGCATAGGCAAGACCCCCGCCAAAAGAAGAGATACGTCCTCGATCCTCTGTGAAGTGATGGCGCGTGAAACAACAAGAATTAGCAACACATGCATCGGTCTCCACGAAAAGTACGTACAGCGAACTGCTGGCCCGCGCTCACCTTTAACCTGTGCCAAGGGAAACGCCCGCGCGCATCACGTCACTTACGCACTTAGGCCCTTTCCTCGAATTACACACTGACGTGCTGTTTTTTCACATGCAGATTCACTTTGCATCAAGCTGGTCACGTGACAACACACAGAAGACCACGCTCCTGCCCAGAAGGCCATTTTCCTGCATCCCAGAGCCCCGAGCAGCCTCCCACGAGCCATCTGCTGCCTGCCTGCCTGCTGCCCACGTGCCCTGCTATTTGGTGCCTGCAGAGAAGCCATAGCCAGGGAACCTGTACCTCGGACCCCCTCTGCTGACCCAGAAGACTCCCGATGGTGTACCATCGCTCCACAGCCCAGCCCCAGGACCAAGTTGCCCAGCCACACCTGCCTCTGGGGTTGCCATGTCTGACTCAACACCATCTGTGGCCAGTGGCAACCCCCAGTCAGAGATGCAGAGGACCGCCAGATTCACTGAAAATGAAGTTGGCATCCTGGTGGAGCGAGTCCTGGGGAATTATGATGCCCTCTTCTCAAGTTCGCACCTCGACAGGGATGGACGGAGGAGGATTGGAAGGACATTGTGCATGCCATCAACGCAGAGGGGGTGGCATCCCGTAACTATGACCATGTCCTGAAGCGATGGGAGGACTTCAGATACAGGGCCCTCAGGAAGGCCCGGCGCCTCGTTGCTGCTCGTGGAGAAGTGGGGCGCCGGGACCAGTTGACCAACATCCAGATGACGGTCCTGGAGCGCATTAACCCAGCACTTCACCACCACGTCCTCGAGATGCAGACCCATCCGGAGTTGAGTGGTAAATGTCCATGTGTTCATCTCCAGCGTAGTGCATGTTGAGGTGTGTCAGGTGCGTGCACCTTGGACGTATGTCTGGCATGCCCCATGTATGGATGTCTGTGGGCAGGGACATGACAGTGAAGCATGTGAGTCCGGTCAAGCGTGTGCAATGATAATGGTGTGTGTGTTGCTATGCATGATGTGCACCTGCATGTGACGATGCACACATGATTGCATGCCTGTGTCTGTACCTGGCCATGTCTGTTGTGTGAATCATGGATGCTGATGTCACCCTCATACACATGCATGGTGTACATGTGCGTGTTACTGAGTGATGAGTGTGTGACTGGGAAACGCCATGGATGCATGACACATGCACATCTCCATGCGTGCTTTGACTGTTGTGGCCTAGCTGTCCATGATTGCACTGTGATGGGAGGTGGACACGGACGGATGCATGACTGTGCGGTGGTGTATGTGCATGTGTGTTGCTTGCAATGACCCGTGTGTTGTGGAAGGTGATTATGGCTATGACACAACAGTGCCACTCATGTGCATTTGCTTTGTGTCTAGCAGACTTACGTTCAGTGACCTGATGCTTGTGTTCAATGTCTCCCTTTCAACAGTGGCGAGCGAAGAAGATGGCGGAGATGGTGCTGTGGAGCAGAGCGGTGGGGATGCCTCCACCGGACGGAGACGCAAGGCCCAGTCACTCTCCCAAGTTATGGCATCTTCCGGGTGTGAGAGGACTGATGCTGCGTCCGCCACTATGGCCGCAGCTGCCGAGGGGAGGCCCAAGAGGCCAAGGTTGGGAGTGGGCTCCTTGGCAGTGGAAGGGGCAGGTGAGCTCCCACAGGGGCAGGACAATGCGGAAGATGGTGTGGAGGCATCCAGATTGGTGGTGGGTGAGGAGGCGGAGGCCGCATTAGATCCACACGTGGGGCCTGGTGGGGATGATTCCACTGGTGCAAGTGGTGTAGTCCGGGGGCAGGAGGCAGCACAGGTTGCCGCAGAGGTACTTGTGCGTAATCCTGTCCCTGATTCTGCGACTGCATCTCTCTGCACCAGCAGGGATTACTCATTCCAGGCCCGTCCGCAAGTAGAGGATGTGTCCACATCAACTGACCTTCCTCTACCTGTGAACGAGGTAATCCATGACACGGTTGAGCCCGTCCTAGTCGGTGTCTCGGTGCGCACACGCTTGATTCATGATAGTGTGCGTGATTCCAGGAAGGACAACGCACATCATCACGAACAGCTGTGTGCCATCTTGAACTGGCTAGGACGGCTCATTGTCGCAGGGTTCCTCCATGTGCTGGCCACTCTTGCGACCCTCTCCTCCTCTGCATCCACTATGCGCCAGTCGTCCTCCATGCCGTCTTATGGCCCAGGTGCCACCAGGGCACCCTGTGGACCTGCCTCACCCACCGCGGCCAGGCTGGTGGAGATCACATCTCTGCCACAGTCGGGAGTCGGAGGTTCAGCAGAGGTAGTCACCCAGGAAACAGGATCCCTGGCAATGGAGGATGTGCAGGAAACTTCCAGCAGGGCACGTCCACAACAGCCCCGGGGGTCGTCAGCATTCCAGAGCCAGTTGTGGTGGCACAGGCAGATGACATCAAGGCAGCAGCACCAGGCTCAACGTAGGAGGCGTCTGGACTCCGGGCCTACAACATCACGGTGGCAGGCATTGGCCAAAGGGCAGGAGGACCCTGGACTATGTGTGTCTTCGGTGTGGCAGCGGATGGGCAAGCAAATGGATGCAGAGCGGTGGCGGGCAGAGAGGGCATGGCTCACCATGGTCAGGGCGGAGAACTCTGTGGGGCGGGCACTGAGCCGGGCACAGGTTCTCAAGGAGACTCACAGGGAGTTGGTGGAGAGCATGTCGGCGTTCCTGCGAGCCCTCGAGGACAGAGCCCAGTCCCACCTCCGCGACATAGACTCAAAGTTCGAGCTCCACTTTTTGTGCATAGTTATATTTTGTAGGGTTTCTACTAGGTTTCCTTTGGTTTTGGGATCATGGACACTAACAACTTTAATTGTGAATAGTGCTGGAACTGTGGATTTTGTTCTCTTATGTTTTTCACACACATGATGGAATGGTTTTCTTTATTTACCCTTTGAATTCTGAATTTTTGTTTCTGGACATGGACCCCTTTGAGGATTTGCTTTTTTTTGGGATCACACTTTTCATGGATTGTGCATTTCAGTTATGTTGACATTCATTTATTTTTCCTTGGCGTGGTTTCTTTTTGTTTGGCTGATTTTTATTTTTAATACATTTTCATCAGTTCTCATATTTGTGTTGTCTGCTCTCATTAGTTTGGTGCATGTGTCAGTCGTCATTGCCGCTGCTGTGTGGCCATGTTGGGCATGTCTTCGGGTGCATGCATGCATGCTTTTGTGCATGACATGCCATGGGGTCTGTGCTGGGAAGTGGGGACAATGGATGGGTGTGGAGTTGCACTGTGGAGGGCCATCGTGTGGTGGGATTTGGGTGGACATTTGCTACATGCATTTATGTTGTGACAATGTGTTGGTTGGGTGGACATGAGTCGGGCCTGCTGGCAGGTTGCCGTCACTGGGGTTGGTGTGGGGGGGACATGAGTCGGGGCCTGCTGGCAGGTTGCCGTCACTGGAGGTGGTGTGGGGGGGACATGAGTCAGGGCCTGCTGGCAGGTTGCCGTCACTGGGGGTAGTGTGGGGGGGACATGAGTCGGGGCCTGAGGGCAGGTTGCCGTCACTGGGGGTGGTGTGGGGGGGACATGAGTCGGGCCTGCTGGCAGGTTGCCGTCACTAGGGGTGGACATGAGTCGGGGCCTGCTGGCAGGTTGCCGTCACTGGTAGTGGTGTGGGGGGGACATGGGTCGGGCCTGCTGGCAAGTTGCCATCACTGGGGGTGGTGTGGGGGGGACATGAGTCAGGGCCTGCTGGCAGGTTGCCTTCACTGGGGGTGGCATGGGGGGACATGAGTCGGGGCCTGCTGGCAGGTTGCCGTCACTGGGGGTGGCGTGGGGAGGACATGGGTCGGGGCCTGTTGGCAGGTTGCCATCATTGGGGGTGAACATGATTGGAGACATGCATACTGGCATGCTCACGGGTGATGGGGGGCTCCGTTGTGGTGTGGGTTGCCTGCTGGCATGGTCACAGGTGTTGGGGGGTTCCGTTGTGGTGTGGGCTGCCTGCTGGCATGCTCATGCGTGATGGGGGGTCTGTTGTGGTGTGGGCTACCTGCTGGCATACTCACAGGTGATGGGGGCTCAGTTTTGGCGTGGCCTGCTTGCGAGATGCAATCGCTGGTGATCCGAGCACGTGCGTCCTTTTTCACGCGATTGGGCTGGTGCGAGCGGGCTACACGTATTTCGGGGGTACCCTGCTCGTGCTGCCCAGTCGCATGTGAAACTCCTTGCGCACCCCCCGGAATACGCATACCCTGCTTGCGCCAGCCCAATCACATGTGAAACTCCTGGCACACCACCGGAATACACGTACCCCGCATGCGCCAGCCCAATCGCGTGTGAAACTGGTTACGCACCCCCATATTCACGCACCCGTGTGGTGAGGAGCCACAAGCACCCCCTGAAGGCAGCCCACACCACAGAGGAGCCCCCTACATCCCTGGACATGCCCCACAGACAGCACATCCACCCTGTCCATGCCCCGCAGGCAGACCATCCACCCTCCCCATGCCCCGCAGGCAGCCCATCACCCCTGGACATGCCGTGCAGGCAGCCCATCCCCCCTCCCCATGCCCCGCAGGCAGACCATCACCCCTGGACATGCCCTGCAGGCAGCCCATCCATTCTCCCCACGCCCCACAGGCAGACCATCCACCCTCCTCATGCCCTGCAGGCAGTCCATCCACCCTGACCATGCCCCACAGGCAGCCCACACCACAGGGGACACCCCTACAACCTCTGGCCATGCCCCGCAGCCAACCCACACCACAGGGGGGACTTTTCCACGCAATTTGCATGGCACGAGCGCGGTATGCATATTTCGAGGGGTGTGCGGGGAGTTTTACACGCGATTGGGCTGGCGCGAGCAGGGTACGTGTATTCTGAGGGTGTGCAGGTGTTTTACACGTGAATGGGCTGGCAGGAGCGGGGTACCTGTATTCCCAAGGGTGAGTGGGGAGTTCTACATGCGATTGGGCTGGCACGAGCGGTGTACCCATATTCTGAGGGGTGCACAGGGAGTTTAACATGCGATTGGGCTGGCGCGAGCAGGGTACGCGTATTCCGAGGGGTGCGCTGGGAGTTTATACGTGATTGGGCTGGCGTGAGCAGGGTACCCGTATTCCGAGGGGTGCATGGGGAGTTTTACATGCGATTGGGCTGGCGCGTGTGGGGTACGCATATTCAGAGGGGTGCACGGGGAGTTTTACATGCTATTTGGGCTGGTGTGAGCAGGGTACGAATATTCCAAGGGGTGTACAAAAGTTTTACATGTGATTGGGCTGGCACGAGCGGGGTGCGCATATTCCAAGGGGTGCGCAGAGAGTTTTACACGTGATTGGGCTGGTGCAAGCAGAGTACCAGTATTCTGAGAGGTGCGCGGGGAGTTTTACACGCGATTGGGCTGGTGCGAGCGGGTTACGGGTATTCCAAGGAATAAAAAAGGACTTGCAAAATTACGCCGAAGAGAAAACGTATCCTTATCTCCAAGAGAACTACTACACTGAAATCCAACAACAAGGCAACTACAACAGAAGAAATTGAAGCGTCATCTTCTCAGGGACCTCATCAAGCAGCAGTGGGAGCATCAACAGAGACCAAGGAAACCAACGGCACCAACAACAACCTTTTTTTCCCCGGGGCATGCAGCGAGGGCGACCGAAGAGGAGACCAACACAACAGGGGCAGCAAATGCGCACCCACCAATGGTACCACAACCAAGGACAACAGACAGGACACCAATCTTCAACCTATCCGACCACGTGATGACGTCTGCAGAACAAAACCTTTTGGAAAGGGGACTGTCCTTTGTTCCAGCAGCCAAGGCACAAGCATTCAATATGGAAGTTGAATTAAAACGCTTCTTCCGCAATATTCACCTCAAATATTTCTTTGAGATCTATTTAGCTGAACACTCTTCTACCGGGGCCAACACTCCTAACAAGGAGAATGACAACACCACAGGACTCAGAGTGAAATACACATTTATGCCACCTCCACACACCATTCCCTGTGAATTTGAAACCTACGAAAAAATGGTTACCAGTGCCATCCAGAAGGGGTTTACAAAAAGACATTTTTATCCAGACAATCTCTCTGCAGAAAAAATGAAGGCTCTGTCCTCACTTAAAACTAACCACAGCATTACCATCAAACCAGCTGACAAAGAGGGCGTGATCGTGATTTCCAACACCACAGACTACGATAAGGAATGCCTACGCCTGCTCAGTGACACTGAGTCCTACTTACCTTTACGAAGAGATCCCATGAAAGAACTACAGAAGGAAATTCTGAGCTTAACCAACCACGCTCAACAAGAATCTTGGATCTGCGACGATGAACATCGCTTCTTAAACAAAAGCCACCCACGCATCCCAGCATTCTATATACTTCCTAAAATACACAAGAATGCCACCAATCCGCCAGGGAGACCCATTGTCTCCGCATGTGACTCAATCTTCGAACCTCTGTCAGTGTACACCGATTTTTTCCTCAAACCCTTTGTCAACAAAATGGATTCCTTCTTGAAAGACAGCACCAACACCATCTTGATGCTTGATGCCATCACCAGGAAACAGGAATACATCCTAGCCACCCTAGATGTGGAAGCACTGTACACATCCATACCACAGCAAGAAGGCCTGGAAGTACTGGACCTTTTCCTCGACACCAGAAATGACACCACAACCATCCCCATGGACTTCATATTAGAATGTGTAAGGTTGGCCATGACCAAAAACTTCTTTCTCTTCAGGGACCAGTTGTACAAACAAATCAGCATGGGCGCAACATTCGCACTGGACATAGCGAACGTCTACATGGCCCACTACGAAACAGAACACATCACGGCAGCCATCATTCCTTACAAAAAAACATCATCCTATGGAAAAGATACATTGACGATGTCCTTCTCATATGGCACGGAAATCCAGAAGATCTCATAGCCTTCCACCTATGGCTAAACCAGCGTAATCAACAATTTAGATTCACCATGCATTGGGATTTCCACGGGATCGATTTTCTAGACCTCCAAATCTACAGATCCGGAGATCACCTACACACAGAACTGTTCCACAAACCCACGGACAGAAATACCCTGCTACACTTTGAAAGTTACCACCCTGAGAGTCTGAAGTACAATTTACCTTACGGACAATTCTTCCGGATCAGAAGAAACTGCACGGATCGCTTCAACTTTGCGAAACATGCCACTGATCTCCAAACACGGCTGTCAGATAGAGGATACCCGATGAAAGCCATCAAAATGCAAAGAAGCGGGCCGCCAACACGGACCGCAGTATATGTCTCACAAAAACAACCAAAAAAGAACTGGACAGGTGAGTGTGTGTCACCACCTATAGCCCACTGAGCAACCTCATCAAGAAAACAATCAAACAACATTGGCCCCTCATCAAGAATGTGGGAACACTTCAGAAAGTCCCACTGGTTGCATTCAAAAAGAATCGTAACATCAGAGAAACTCTGGTACATACCTTCATTGAACCAGCCAAACAAACCAACACCTTGTGGAATTTACCACTGATACAAGGCCATTACCGATGCGGCAAATGTATTGTATGCCAATTTACCGAAACTACGAAAGTATTCCACCACAACAAGATCAAATGGACCTTGCAAGACCACACGAACTGCAACACGAAACAGGTTATCTACATCATAACCTGCCCCTGTGGACTCCTCTACGTGGGTAAAACCATGAGACCAGTCAAGACCAGAATTTGCAAGCACTGCTCGTGTATAAAAACAAAGTACCAGACAAACCTCTTGTTTACCACTACGTCCAAAAGAATCACACCAACATGGACTTGAAGTGGCTAGTGATACAAAAGGTTACCTCCACCAAAAGAGGTGGGGATATCGACAAAACCCTTACTCGCCTTGAACAAAAATGGGTGCATAAATTGAACACTGTCAAGAAAGGTTTAAATATCACTGTCGAGTGGAAACATTTCCTGTAACCATTCCGCCCTGCAGCTGACCTGGGCATGAGCCTGCCGCATCCCGTGGCTATATCCCATGACTTCATGCTCTGTATGTTATCTTTACCGATTACGTGGATCTGTTATGCATCACAGGCTCATTGCAACATTTTTTCTCACTGATCAGAAACTTTTTTTCTCACTGATCAGAAACTCTGTATCCAACACAGTGCCCCATCTAACCTTGATGTCCGACCCTGTGCATGAACTTGCTATGCCCGCAATGACATTGTTTATAATTTATATACTACGTTGCTGTGGGGGAATATTTGTGTTATATACTGCTATAAACCAGATGCACTTCGGTTTGTGAATCACCAATTGATTAAGAATTTGCAGGATCAAAACTTCACAGTCCCTGCTATTCATCACGTGACCCCCTTGCCACTGGACAGGCGTCCAAGACATTTGCCGGCAGCAGTGAGCCATTTCTCTTTCTACATTTTGTGCCTCCTCTGCAGACAATGGGTGCTTACACGTCAACACCCATTATCCCCACAGTGGCATCGCCCCCCAACAATATCCACATAACACTCAGGCACCTTTGTGGGCATCCCCATTTGGGAACAACCCAAAATGGCCACTTGCATTTAAACATGCATGGAACCACCGTGCTGACACTGTGCGCCACCTCTGGGCTTGCGAAGGCCTACAGATGACCTGCTGCAGATTTCCACTTTCCGACCTAGGAGGTAAGAAAATTTGGCGAGCAGATCTGTCTCAGTGATTTAAATCACTCTGCCGCTCACACGGCCACGCACAGCTCCCACTATACGAATGCATGGGAGTTCCACCATTCAATCACAAAATCGACCGTCGCTACCCCTGTTTGCATTCTAACCCAATGGGCACTTGCATAGGCACCTATGAGCACCCTTCCACTAGGCAGCATATCAGTACTCCAAATTGATAGATACACCCATCAGCACCTCCAAGTATTTTTAACCACTAAAGGGCATGCATGTTCCAACCCAGGCTACACTACACCTACCCTGATGCGCCTGTGAATCTTACACCATTGCACTCGTGCACCCAGCTACCCATGGGGCCCTGGCGCACAGTGTCTTAGCATCTTTTTTATGTTATCCGCAGCCATCCATCTCAGTGGATTTATACAGCGTAACCTAGATGCCTGCCTGTTCCAAGATGTTTTCCCCTGTTTCAGGCCACCCATAGGTAAGCCTCTACCTATCTAGCTGCACTTACCTAAATCAGCACGCACAGGCAACTAATGCCATTTGTCCATCCTACTCTTGTAGGAATGGGCACTCCAAGGACCTCGAAATCCTTACAGTGTACTTAGACACTGCTACTTCTCGAGCCACTGCGCTCCAAAGATCCGGGAAGCACCGGTTCTTTTTTTTGTGGACTCTGTCACTTACTTACTGCTAGATTCTGTCGTTTTGACTCACTCCTAAAACATTCCTGTCTGTTTACTCCAACAGACCTCAAAAGATTCTTCTACCCATGGAAACATCCCGTCCTGATGAAGGCCACACAATTAGAGCTCACTTAGCTCACCTTCTGGCCGAAACACTGTTGTGTTGACTTAATGTATTATGTGTGTTGTTCCTGTTCAACCCTACATTGTTTTGACGCATTGTCCGCCGCCAAATGTGCTATCACCTCACTAAGTCCGCTAGTCCCCTTCCCAAGGACTCTTTAGTGGACGCAGAAGCAATAGATTGATACCGCAAATATTCAGCATTTGTTCCCCACAAACTGGGTACTAAACCTTGAAAATGTACACCGGCTGATGTATCTTTTGCACCAAATTTATGTGTAGTTAAACACCCACTGCAATTTTATTAAAACCCTATTGCAGCCCACAGAATTGTCTTGTCACATATTTGTCACAAACTATTCAGATTAGTTGACACCCACCACTGAAAAGTGGCTGATACTAAGGAGTGTGTTCATCCGACTTTCAGCAGTCAGACCCTCATGACCTTAATCAATTTTGTTCTACCCACGATATTACCCACCTGGGCAGAGTAAGGCATCAACCAGGTGCCCTTTTGTGATAATTGCTCACAGAGGTGACAATAGTGTGCTATAAAGTTGCTGTGGCTGTATAATTGCATTAATTTAGTAATCACCATGTTTCAACCAGCAGTGGCTTATATTGAAAGATTTACATGCCACAAGGCTGACTAAAGCATAATATTATAATAGTTTAGATCAGAGGTGCAGATAGTTAAGAAACAGCCCCAGCCTGCAGAGATTTCGTTTCTCAGCAGCTGCCAGACATGCACATGTGACGTTTGGAATTGCCCTGTGCCACCACAGAGATGGGGCTGATGGTGCCTCTACGCTCTCTCAGAAAAAGTACATATTTGCACTTTAATTTTGGCATGGAGCATTCATGAAAGAGGGTCTGATTAGTAGACCTCCTTTTCAGAAACAGAATTAGCTGCATCATTTTATTTTTTTTTAAAAAAATGCTTAGAATATCCCACCCTTAACAGACGGCCTTCTAGCACACACCAATAAAATGCATCACAACATGCATACACAGGAACACACACACAACATTCTCTCTCTCACTCTCTTGCCTGCTCTCTATGGAATTTGTGCCCCTTTTTGGGTCCACTGACCCTATACTCCTAAAACCACTGTCATTGTAACCCTCACCCTCGTGTTCCATCATCTATCTCAAATCTCTATTCAGTTCCGACTTTCTGCTTACTATTATCCTGTCTTCAAAACTACAGGAGATATTCACATATGCAAAAAGCAGTCGGCTGACTGTCCCCTCCACCCATTCACTGGCCTCTCTCCCTCCTCCCATTATTTTGCATGACCACGACCATCATCAATGGATTCCCCAGCAACCTCTTCACCTACATACTATGCAACTTTTCATACCTGGGGTCTCAAAAATACACTACACCAAATGAACCCTCACCGATGTCACCAACTTCATTACCAGACTTCTCCCAATTGCCTAATATTTGTCCTCGTCCTGCTCAATCTCTCAACCACAAGCAGAGTGGAGCACAACACCCCCTGTGCGTATTGGCCAGAATTAGCTTATTGGATTTCCATGTGTCCAGGCTCTTTTCCTATTCCCCTAATTCCCCTTTTTTTACTATTACTATACATAACCTCCCCTGGCAATATCATCTCCTTACACAACTTCTCCTATCATCTCTTTGCAGGTGATACTAAAGTTGCATCTCATCTCCATCGCTTACCCTGTACTATTACACTCTCACCCATGACTGCCATTCCATCTAGTCAGAGAGATAGTTCTTGCTTCAGGGTGGGGAAGGTCATTTGGGTCAGTAACATTATAAATCATTCATGGCCATTATCAGCAGTGAATACTTTTAGTGGAAGGGCATTCACATTTCCCCTGAGCAATGGCGACCAAGTGCAGTGAGGGAGCCTTAGGTAATGTAGCTAGTTCCGGAGATTTCTTCTTCCCAGATGTGTTTTTAAATAATGTGTTGAGCATAATCTGTTTTTAAAATGTGTTAAAAGGCCATGCCATGATACATTAAAACATCCAATAGATGCCATGTCATCAACAGTACAAAGAATCATTTTACATTTACTTGAGGCCTGGGAATGAAAGGGGGCATTATCACCATTTGCACGCACACAAGGGGCCTCATTACGAGTGAGGCGGTAGGGGGTTAACGGCGCCAGCAGCTTTACCCCTAACACCTCATTACGAGGTCCCCTCGCGGGACCCACTCTGGGCGCCTGGTTTTACCAGACATCCTTAGCGGGTTCCGTGAGCGGCCCAACATGCTAACAACGGGCTCGTCATTAATGGGCCTGTTGTTAGCATGGTCCCCATTCCCATTGAGCCCTATGGGGGCTCAAATGGGGATGGTCCAGGTTCCCTGAATGGGGAAATACCGGGCCCCCCTTGGTCGGAATGGCCCGGTATTTCCCCATTCAGGGAATTTAGACCCGAGTTTGGGGGTAGTCATGCCCTTATTAAGGGCATGGCTACATCCAAACTTGTAATGAGGCCCAAGGACTCTTCCCGGATCAGTCTCCCTTTGCTTTTGTCTATTTTATTTCCCTATGTCTCGATTGCTGCTATTGGGTTCAGATTGTTTTTCGATGATTCAATGGTCTCCTTGCAGTTGGGGTTTGACATGGTGCAGCCTTTTTGCTTTCGCAAATGTAAACTCTACGATCCCCTGCTTCAAGATCCTGGGGTTCGTAAAGAAATAGCAGAGGACATAGATCATTATTTTAGAGGAAACTATGAGGAGGGTAGATCCCCTGGTATCCCGTGGGATGCTATGAAAGCCGTTTTTAAGGTTGGACTTTAAAAGTCGATCAGCTGCAATTTCAAAGCTTGTACCCAGGAAAGGGAAACATTGGAATCTCAAGTGCATGAGTGTGAGGTGCTCCATGCTCAAACCCGATCTCAGGTGGTCATCAGAGAGTTAACATTAGCTGCGTCTACTTTCGAAGAGTTGATGACTTTGGAAACTGACAACTCTCTGGTACACACACAACAATTTGATTACACCCAAAGCAACAAGACGAATAAGCTGTTGGCTTAGAAAATGAAATGGCAAAACAATAGGAAACATGTCCTGGGCATTAGGGATGAGAACGGGGTACTTAATTTCATAGAAGAGGCAAAGCTTGAGGTCTCCCTGCACATCTATGAGGAGCTATTGGCTGACGAAAGTCTCGATTTGGGGGTTTAGGACTCCTACTTTGACCTGCCCACACTTCCTAGTCTCTCTCAGGCACAACAGGATCGCCTTGAACTTCCTATCATTAAGGAAGAAACGGATCAGGCAATCAACTCTCTTCTAAACCCGAAGGCTCTGTCCCAAATGGGTTCACAGCTCTCTTCTTTAAGACATTTAAATTTAGCCTGCCAACCTCACTATCGCTCTTGTTTAATTCCTTCCTTGTTTCATGTAAGATATCCGATTCTATGGCGGAGTCAGTGCTGACTTTGATTCTTAAACCTGGTAAAGACGCCTCTTAATGTGGCTCTATTACCCAATTTCCCTTCTCAACACCGACCCCAAGATCTACTCCAAGATCCTTGCTACTAGACTAATGGGATCCTTGCCTTCTTAGTTTCATATGGATCAAACCTGATTTATTACTGGCCGAAGCATGCATGATAATATCAGATGTGCTATTAACATAATGTAGAGTGGTAGGCGGCCCAGCCTTTCATTTAAATTGTTGGCATTGGACACCAACAAGGCTTTGATAGGGTTGACTGGAGGTTTATTCGTTTGACGCCGTATTACTAAAATTCGTATCAACGGCCATGGCTCGCGATTCATCCCTATTACTAGAGGAAAGTGGCAGGGTTGCCCTTTATCACCTCTGATCTTTGCCTTGGTGTCAGAACCCCTGACGATCCGCATTTGGGCCAATCCATGTATTGGAGGTATCCACCTGGATGGTATCGAGCATAAATGGCCCCCTATGCCAACAAGGTCTTGTTGATGATGTTGCACACTCTGCCAACACTTCAGGCCCTTGAGTAGGACTTTGGGTTATTCGGGCACTTCTCAGGCTTTTCTTTAAATTATGATATGTCCAAAGGATTGAATGTCTCTGAATCACTGGGCAACATGGCCAGGATCCAATGGCAGTTCCTGTTCCAATGGAGAACCGACAACCTTGAATTTAAATTAACGCTGTCATTGTCCATGCTGTATCGGGCCAATTTCCCGGCTCGTTTTAAATCCTTCACTGGTGACTTACTGCGCTGGGGGAATCAGGAGATTTCCTGGATAGGTTGGGTTCATGCTGTCAAAATGAATATCATTCTTAGGGTTCTCTATCAGACATTGGCCCTCCCGATCTTAGTATCTTGTTCTTCCCGCCAGGTCTTGCACCAGAAAAATATGCGGTTTGTCTTGTCCAATTGCAGGCCCCACATTGACAGGCAGGCCCCATATTTGACGGAGGTTTGGTGCTACCCGTTCTTCAGAACTACGCTATAGCAAGCAATGCCTTGCGTATTCTGGCCTGGCGTGCTGACACTGATAGGGCCCTCTGGGTGGACGTTGAACAATCTGTCACTAAACATTGCATATCAACACTTCCACACCTTGCACCTTGGTGGCACTCACAGGTGCAGCAGGAGCAAAATTCTGCCATCTACCCAGGTCTCTTTCGCTTATTGGGACAAAGTGCTCCAACCATGGAAAGTTCTATATGGCATTGGTCCCCTGTCTCTGTTTTTCAGAAACACTTACTTCACTCCTGGACTTGCTGTTGGAGCCTTCCGGGCATGGCAAAGGGGTGGCTTGCAACACGTAAGGCACTTGTATTGTGGGAATGTTCCTCTTGCATTTGAAGACTGCAAGGAATTATTTGTAGTCTGTGCGGTAGAGCACTTCAGGTTTTGTCAAATTATACATTGGATCACTATTCCCAGGAGCCTAGAAGCTGAGACCCACCCACGCATCGCATTGGAACTAACTGTGCGAGAGGGGCTATCCAAAAAGAAAATCGCCCGATTGTATAAACTCTTGGACAGATCGGATCCGACTGCCCAGCTCCCCTATATGTGGCGATCGGAGAGTCATCAGATGTGTTCAAACACGGACGGGTCCTGGAGGAATTTATGGCTGAGAGCTGCAACTGCTTACTGATGTGTGACAAACAAAGAGTATGCATATCAAGTTTTATATCGGTGGTACATTTATCCAACCAGTCTGAATAAAATGCATCCCTCCATCTCCCCTTTTTGCTGGGGAAATTGTGGCCAGAGAGCTGACTTTTTGCACCTCTGGTGACAATGTGAAAAGGCCCAGTGATTTTGGAAAGAGCTGTTAGCTGGATACGTTACCTATGGAACCCTTGACTATTCTGCTGGGCGTGCTGGTTGAATCGATTAATTCTATGAGGGCTCTAGGGCTCTGTTGAGTATTTATTTATTGCTGGTTGCACGTATTGCTTTGGCTAGGAGCTGGAAGAAAGCAGAGGGGCTGCACGTCAACATTTGATGGTACAGGATTTGGGAGGTAGCTGCGGCACAAAATATTTGTGTCATTTCCCAGGGGTGCCTAAACAACCATGTTGTGACCTGACTTCCCCTTTGTAGGTTTAGTGAGAGATTTCCCCTTCAGGCTACCAAGGCACAACTGTTTAAATGTTTCTCGTTGATACGATGTCTGTATATAATGCCTGCACCAGTGGGTGGAATTTTTTATTCTGATGGTCTTCTTTGCCAGTACCTTGCTACCCCGCACCTGTTGCTGTATACTGTAATATCGGTTTTGTATTGCTGTGGAGCGACCCCTCTGAGTCTACCTTTTGTGTACTGTTAAGTATTTCAATCAGGCAATACACCCTGGTCTCAGCCTAGTATGCAGCGCACAGCTGAAATGCTTATTTTTATTATGTCTATAGGTTCAATATTCTGAGTGATATACCACTCATATCACACCCCTTCTCAAATCCCCCAGGTAACTATGGACCAGGAATCAGGCTGGTTGGTAAAGGTAATATTTATTTATTTATTTAAAATTCAAATCAAACATATATTTTTTTAATAGGGAGCAGCAATCACCAATGTGGTGACCACAACCAATAAGAAGATATGTAATGCACTTAAATTCACTCTTTACCAACACAGAAGGAAACCACCAGAGAAAAGAACACTTTTGGCTTGTTTGGAAAGATAGCATTTAAGTTAGTGTTTCCCCCTGCAATATTCCTCAACCCACAAACAATTCTAAATAGATATAAGGAAGCAGCAGGTAATCAGGAATGAGGAATGGAAAACAGAATTTGAATACAACCTTCCCTCCCCAAACAAGAGAGAAAAAAGGATTTGGCATCTTACACTTTTAAAATGACATTTCGGAAATGGCTGTGTAAAACAATGAATGTGTGCAAAAATCCTTAAATCATTACACATCTCTATGGGAGCAACATTGGAAAGATACTAACAATCATGAGCTATAGTTTTAGCAAAAGTAACCCCTTTGAATCTGAATGGAAGGTTGAAAATAATTTAGAATAAAAATCACACATGTAAAACTTTGCAAAATTTCAGATTCCCGCCTAAAATTAACCAAACGGTTTTTAAGAAAAATAGGTGAAATACAATGATTTGGGGCTTTTGGGTTGGGATGTAGCTATAGGTTTTAGGTATAATCCAGAGTTGAAATGAGGTCTCTATTAAACTGAGGAAGATATGCAATGTTGAATGAGAGGCGTTTTTACAAAAATCGGGTAGTGAAAACAGAAAAGACACTCAGTTTGGACAAGAAAATATTTACTATAGTTTTACTCTATGCCTAGAGCATTCTGGCTAGAATACCAAGGAGGGGCAAAGTAAGCTCTGGAGTTGATTCATGACTTCAACACCAAATCCCCAGTGCTCGCCCCGGCAGAACCAGTTGGATCAACCGAAGTAGGATGGATGGTTTAAGATTTACACAAGATATAAATGACTAAAGAAATCGCGCTTAGCAAGATAAATCAAGAACAGGATTGCAATATGGATTCTGACAATGTTACAAGTTATTAAGGTAAGGGTAGGATGGTTTAGAGATTGGGATAGGATACGGCAAGGCAAGGTATGCTATGATTTTATATGATTCCTATTTATACTTACAGTCCACTTTAATTTAGGATTTTGGACTGTCAAGGGTTCTGGTCATCACACGGATCGGGTCTAACCAAGGACAGCTAGGCAAATCTGGTGGAACAGGATCATCTAGGTCGTTCTGGTTACTGGACTGCACTGGACTGGCTCTTCTGGTTACTGGAGACTGGAGATCAGTGGGATGGTGAATTTGGAGCAGGCATGCACCTAGTAGTGGCAAGCCAGCTGGATCAGGATGCTTCCTTTGGGTTTTGGGGATTTTTAGGATTTGAGGCCTAGCTGGAAAGGGTTCATCAATGCATTGGCCTTGGCTTTGCAATGAAATCTGGAATCAGGATCAAGTAGAATGAAGAAATCAGGAACAGGACGACACACAGGAAATCAGGAAGAAAGTCAGGAATCAGTGTGTGTGTTGTCAGGTTCCCTTATTTATCATGCCAAATGACATCACTAAAGTATATGGCAGGGGCAGGCTTACTGTCCACACCCATAATGCTAGGATTGGGCAATACAATTTCCCCATTTTGTACATAGATGTGCATTTACCCCTGGTATGTGTGTACAAAATGCTATGTGCACAATATCAATACTTTCCCCACAATCTGTCATACTTTACAACTTCTGTTCCTTATGCAGTAGTGAGTTCTACCAAGTCTTCACAGAAAAAGCATAAAATTAGATTTAAAACTACCAACTTTCATATGTTTCCTAATTCTTGCTGCAAAGTTAAATGTCTTGAAAGTTCAGTCACAAAATAGGCTTTTTAAAACCAAGAGGTAGTCTATTTTCACTTACTATTTCTTTTTCTTTTCTCCAACTGTAAGCAAATGCCAATTCCTTTGAAGCAGTATGATGGGCCTCTCTATTGACTGAAGTTTACTGCCCCTCCCACTTGACAGGTGAGGGTCTTAGCCTGCTATTGTCTCAGCCTGGAGCAAAGCTGAATGTCTGATGATGACTTGGAAAGTCCCAGTGTCCTGGGTATTGAAAGCCTCCAAGCTAGCAATAAGTCTTTCCTGTGCCAGCAGTTTATGAGGTGTCACCCTTTCTCAGGGCTAGCACTGGCAGAGCAAGTTCTTTTTTTTCTAGAGTTTGCCAACTCAGCCTGGGTTTTAGCTTTGATTTTCTCCTTATAAATCTTGATTTTAAACCTATAGAATTAAAACAGTTTATAGGTGTATTTCTATCAGCAAGAAATATTTTTACATTTCTAAATGAGCATGCCTTTACACAACAATGTACTTTTAACTAGGCGATTTTGCTATTCATTTAGGAAAAAGCACATTTAACTTATTTCTTTAAATTCGGTTTTCATCTGCAGCAAATATACACTTTGTACAGCTCTAGTTCTTTCCCTAAGTGCTGGAGTTGTTTGCAGCATGGATACATGTATCAGGCATCTGTTTAGAGTATTTCTCTTACAGCTGATTCTTTAGATACACTTGCAAAGTTTTAGCCACATTTCCCGTATAAAATGAAAACACAGTCCCTGGTTGCTTTTCCAAAGATATTTTTGACAGGAGCTGTCATTCAAATGAGGCACGGTTCCTCTGAGACACAATGAATGATCCTGGGTATTGCAGGGCCTTTTTAATCACAGTGGTTCATGAGAAATGATGAATTTAGCGCCAAACAGCACTTTGAAGGTTGAAAAAGTGACATTTTAAAGAGGCATTTTTGAGTTTTTCAGCAAAATAATTCTGCCTCTTTCACTCCACTCTGTCAAATGTTGCAGACCACACTGGCACATTCCTGCAGTGAATACTCTGTTCTACCCCCCCTGAAATGTGTGTGCCAGGGCGGTGCAGCCATTTTCTGTTTGTTGAAAAAACGCAGTTTAGGGATCTTGGCGCGCACAGGAGTCAGCGTGGCCATTTTGTGCTGTTTCTTGCACTATCGCAGTAAAGTGATGTAGTGAGGCACATCTGAGTGGGTCAAAATATCCCACAGTTCCCTATTTCTTTAGCTTTATCATATTTTGGTTATTTTCTTTTATTTCTTGTGTTCTTAAAATGATGCATAAAGTCTTTTTAAAAAATCCACATCATTACATCTGTCATTACAATATGTGAAGGGCATCCGAAACAATAAATATGTTCTAAACATACTAAAAAAGGAATTTTCAGCAAGTAGTAAAGTACCAAAAAAACTGGATAAAACAGTCAAAATGTGTTCTCAACAGTAACATTTAAAAACATCTTACATCGTTCAGAAAGTATACCACATCTTCACCTAGACCTCATCGGCAAAGCCATACAATTAAAGTCAATTGTATCACTGTCTTCTGTGGCTAGAAGCATGGCCACCCATGTCTCATTAAATGCATCATGATCAACTCCATGTAAGCCGTTATTTTAAAGTCATTAGCATAGTCCAAAGTTACAAAGGGTAATGCATCTGACATTCTTACACCTGCAATTTACCACCATACTGTGTACACGGCATTGTAATGTCAATTTTTCAGTTAGTTCTTAGACATGAACAGGCATGTCGATTCACACAATCTTGTATTTCATCTTTACACACTTTCTACACTGATCATATTAGCAACAACACATTGGAAAGTACCAGAATGTTCCTTACTTTTCAAATGTTCATTTGAACACAAGTAGGCATTCTCCAGTTAACAATCCTTTTCCTTTTTGCCTAAGGCTCCTTATGCAGACTGCAAAGGGCCACATTCTTTTTCAGTTTTGGTGTCAAGTTGTTTCTGTAGATAAACACTGTTTTCTCGGCAGACTGCCTTTGCAAACAAATAATCCCGCTGCATGTAGATGCCTGATTCCCCTTCTCCACTTCCTTCCCATGGAGTGCACGGGTGCCTTTCAAAGGATCTTCTAAACATTGTTCTTCTTGTAATACTTAATGTACAGTTTTCCAACAAAAGGTATTGGTGCTGATGCAGAAGTCTTGGATGTGACACAGCTACCAAACATCTTTCAACTTCCTCTAGTTACAGGTCTCCCACCGAGATCATGTCGGTACAATCAAGAAAAAAACATTTTCCAGATAAAAATACCACTAGTCCACAAATCAAATTCTTTAAACACAGTTTTCATTAAGGAACATCTTTGTGGAATTTCAAAATATATAGGATCCAATATTACTAGGTCTTACATCTTAAAAAGTGTTAACACAATGCCCACTTAATATCTTAAAAAAACACAAATCATTGTTAAGGGCATAAAAGCAAGTTTAAATGAATCACAACAAAAAGCAATCTTAAAATCAATTAAATGTTTGGTAAACATTTTCTTCCATATCTTTTTGGCAAAATTTCCAGAAGAACTCCATCATTTCATTTACCAACACTTATAAAACATTCCTGGCTGATGGAACTGTCACAACTATATCTTGAGGCTCTGTCCTCAAGTTAATAAGTAGTTTAAAACCTCAGGGTTCCCTTGCCCAAGATACACTTTCAATGATATATTGATATAATGGTCTTTAACAGTTTTCTTAAAGTTCTGCACCACACTTGCACCCTCTGCATATGATTAGTCTCTGTACATCAAAAATGTCTTGCCTGAAAAATGTTTCACTTGTTATAGTTCCTCTCCAAAGTTCCATTCACTTTGGAGTCCAATATACATTGGGTTCACTTGTCTTTTAAATATTCTGTTCACTTTAAGGTTTAGTATGTCTTGGTTTGTTTGATTCAAAGCTTCATTGAGTTGTAGATTCAACATATATGAAGTTTGCTTGTATTTTAAGTTTCATTCACTTTTGAACATGGCACACGATGGATTTATTTAAATTGTATAGCTTCATTACTTTATAATCTTTAAATCACTTTGTTGTTATATTCAGTTAAGTTTGTTGTAATATGCTTTTATATTTTGCCTTTAAATGTGCCCAGCACTCAGAGACTTTCAAAAACGTGCTTTCATTCACACACGACCACTCCATGACAAAATATTCTCAATTGTTCAATGGTTGACAAGTTCCATTGTTCACTGGGTAGCAACGATTCGGATCAGAGACCTTCAAAAACGCATCTCATTATTCAAGCGACCACTCCGAAACAAAATAACCTTGCACGTAAGATCAAACACTGACATACCAGATTTCTGCATTCATAGAAACGTACTGGTTGCTTTGTTACGAGTTCCCGCAGCACAGATCTCTCTGCCTTCTGGTATTCACATCAGGACTCTAGCTTCTGCCGTCAGGCACTCCTGGGTCTGCTTCTGTCTCACGGAGAACTAGCACTTTGAACACCAGAAAAGGGGATAGCCTCCCTGCTCAGCTCCCCTTTCAGTGTTCATGCGGTTCCACAGAGACCCTGCTTCCGGGCCTCTCTCCCCTGAACCGTTGGCGTGCTCCACATGTGCAGCTCCCTGCTGCTTCCCTTGGCCTCTCTGCTGCTGTTCCTTCACTGCCACTGCTTCACCCTTTGACATCACTTGATTGGGCTTTTTATACACCTGCAGTCCTTTAACAGGCTGTAGGTGCGGATGTACAATTAGCCCTGCCTGACCATCATTAAGGGGATATGCCTGACTACTACTACTCTTCCTCGTCCCAGTACCAGAGTGGTAAAAGCACATAGTCTTCATTATTCCCGGTTGCCTCTTCTTCATCCCAGCACTGTTAGATGTCATATATGAGGAAGTCAGGGGAGGTGACTCATAATACTCCATGAAGGCGGGGGAAGGGATGGATAGAACTCAGAGGGCACCAGGTAGTCAGTAGCTGCGGCAGACAGGGGTGTTGGACAGGGGTGTTGGCTTTGAAGGGGGGGGGGAAGGAAGAAGAGAAAATGAGGGTCTTGGGGAGCTTCTGGAACTTAAGGAGATCTGGGTCAAGCCTTAGAGGGGCAGGGAGGCTCTGCCGAGGAGAGAGATATACCCCCACTCTCTGCTTAGAGAACCGTCTGATCTGCAGAGAGTTGGCGCTAGAAGACAGAATGGCTCTAGCAGGGAGGTATTTAGGGAGAACGAATTGGATGCAATGGGGTCCCAGACCCAAGAAAGCCTTGTGGGTGATTCAGAGGGTCTTGAACTTGATCCTAGCAGAAATCGGGAGCCAGTGGAGAGATTTTAGGGCTGAGAGATGCGGTCCCTGGGCTTGAGGCCAAGGATAAGACTTGCAGTCCTATTCGGGATTAGTTGAAGGGGACATAGATGGGATAAAAGAAGATTGAGGAAGAGGCTGTTGTAGTAGTCAAGCCTAGAGAGGACCAGAGCTCTGGAGACATTGAGTTTCTGAGGGAAGGTGAGGAAAGGGAAAATGCCTCTGAGGAGGTGCAGCTGATAGTGGGGCTTCTTGGCAAGGTCAGCGATGTGAGAAGAGAAGGAATGAGAGGAGTCAAAGATGACACCCAGGTTTTTTGCCCAAAAGTAGGTGAGGTGAGGGGACCTATAGAGGGTGGCTAGTGGGTAGAAGGGAAGGAGAGAGATGGGGTCCAAATAAGAAAGATCTCAGTATTACTGGGATGATAGAGGAGGAGGAGGAGAAAGTAGAGGGGAGCTTGAAGGAGAGCTGCATGTCATCTGCATAACACTGGAAGTGAGGAGCGTATGAGTAGATCAGGTAGGCCAAAGGGGCAAAGGGTAGATGTTGCAGAGCAACAGCGAGAGAATAAAGCTTGAGGGATGCTGCAGGTGGAGAGTGTGATAGGGGAGGGAAAAGGGCCCAGTTGAACTTGGGATGGTAGGTCAGAGAAGAAAGAGACCAACCAGTCCAGTGTCAGGCCGAGATGAAAAGGGTGTCACTGAGTCGATTTGTCAGGGTGGCATGATTGACCGTGTCAAAAGCAGAGGAAAGAGCCATAAGGATAACAGATGGAGAGTTGGAATCAAGATTTGAGAGAAAATCTTCACAGGTGTTCAGTAGAGCAGTTTCCGTGCCTCAGGCTGCTCGGAAGCCAGATTGGTGGTCGTGGAAACAACCAACAGATTTAGTGTGTTGGATCAGTTGGGAGATGGCACACTTCTCTAGGTGTTTGCACAGGAATGAGGTAATGGAGATAGAGTGGTAGTTAGCCAGGCAGGAGGGGTGGGCAGAGTGCATTTTGAGGAGAGGATGCACAAGGGAGTGCTTGAGGGGTAGCGGGAAGGAGCTAGTCGCAAAGGAGTTATAACAGAAATCGTCCAATGCAGGTGCTAGGGAGGCAATGTAGTCCTTGATAGTTCTGGAGGAGCAGGGGAGCACCTGTTTGGAGGATTCTTTCATAGAGAGGACTTGTCTAGAGACTTCATCTGGTGCTATGGGCAAGAAAGAAGAGAGACGAAGGGAGGTGGAGAGGGGGCCAAGGGAGGTCTGAGAGCTGGGGAGGGAGGAGGTAGGGTAATAGAGTAGGGTGAGGACAGTATATCCTGAGTTTTGGTTAAGAAGTGGGAGGCCAGTGAAGTAGAGAGGGTCAGTTATGGCAGGGGAGAACTGGAGACTGCAGTTTGCATGTGTTGTTAGTGGCCCCAGAGTTGCAGACTTGGATATGGGCCATCTTCTTCAAGCGGATGGCGAGTCTGTATTGCCTTTGGAGCAGGCAGCAGGGCAGTCTGTCAAAAGATGTGCCTGATGCCCGCCACTTCTGCTAAGCAGCTCTGCACTTGCGTTTTAGAGAGGCTAGGTCGCAGCCATACCAGGTGTTGTGCTTGGAGGCAAGGCTGAAATACTGAATGAAGATAGTTGGGCCTCATTACAAGGTTGGAGGTAGCCTTGCGGTAAAACCGGCAAGGCTACCTCCAAACTTGCAAGAAAGTCTGGCACCCGTGAATGGGCAAATGGGGTATTCCAGCCCCACCAGACCTGGTAATTGCCCTTTCGCAGGTGCCGGAATCGAGTGTTGCCCATTCCCATTTGAGCCCCATAGGGCTCAATGGGAATAGGGATGTCTATAGCACCGGCACCGTTCATAACGGCACCGTTCATAACGGTGCCTGTGCTACAGGCATGCTGTGCCTGCGGGTGCCTTTCATTCCGCCAGGTCAGACCTGGCAGAATGAAAGGCACCCGCGAGCACAACTCAGTTTGCCGGTCTGGATACAACGGAACCGGCACGCTTACTGGTACCATTGTATCCGGACCGGCAAGCTCGAGAATGAGGCCCAATGTATGAATCTTAGAGGAGAAATGACAAAGTAAAGAATCAAGTGAACCTTAAGAGTGTAAAAGAAGATTATATGGAAAAAAATGCTGCAGAGGTATAATGAATCTACATACGCTGAAACGCAAGATAGATCAAGTCATCATATAGACTAGCTACAAGTAGTGAATAGAATGCAGTTGGAGCTGCCATTGTACAGCAACTTGACATTGGTATCATGACATAATTAGGTCAAACCATGGAGAGAAAATGAAAGGCCGTGTCACAGTAGAATAGCAGGTTGTTGGAGCGGCGTTGGGAGGCTGTCTGGCCTGAAGTAAAAAACTGAGAAGTCCATGTCAACTATCCATGCTGAAGGGGAACATGTGTGCAGAGGGTGAATCCTCTTACGTTAAGCTGCAAGGAAGAACACAGAAGATGCCAAGTCTTAGGTCATTAAAACATGTAAAGGCTTGCAGAATGAACAAGAATAGTGGTCTCTTGTCACGTAATTCAAGGCTGAAAATAGGGCTTGAATTTGGAGTTCCAGATATGATAGTGAGTGCCCTCACTCCCGTTGCATTCCTCACACAAAAATACTCTGCAAGGCCATGTACAAAGAGAATTTCATGGCAGAAGGCATGGGTGATGAGAAATGTTGGGCCAATTGAGTGGTAGGGCAGCTTCATGTCCTATCTACTTGCACCTGGGTCTTGGCTTTTCTGCTGCTAATTGAACCAAATGTTCCAGACATGGTGCAAGTGTGCCAAACCAATTGTATTAGACCATATAACGAAGGACCTTATAGCTTGAGAAACCAATGAAACATTGTGTAACTGATTATTCTTAAATGACGCGTGTGAAGAGGTAGTCTTAAGTTGTCCACGTGATATCTGACAGCCAATAACAAACCTAGCTCCTATATGATTGTATATCTAGATGTGCCCCTTAACCAATCCCAGCCCTCAATAGGTTTTTTACTATTGCCACAAAGTATGACGTCATTCTGATGCACGAAGAGAGTGTGTAATTGTATTTCATGTGGAAATCGATGAGAATGAGCCTATGTCCGTGGATGTTCGTTGTAACTGCCTGTTTTAGATAACTGCTAATAAAACAGCAACTTACCATCTTCTTGAGTTTGTCCAGTTATTTGGACTGAGAATTTATTTTGGTGTAATACCATTCAGTAACAGATGCACGTATCCAAGGACCATTAGCTCATGTGGTAGCGGTCTGTATGGCTTCGATCTAAACTAGTTGGACTTCAGAGTTTTGGATGATCAGACATCCTCTGCCATTAGCTGGAAGATTGTGGAATTCCCTGTGGAGAGTGGCTGATAGAAATTAACTTACAAGAAAAACCGAGACGTGTGCAGGTCCCTCTTTGAAGAAATCCCTGCTCGGTTTCCACAGGTGCTTCGCGGATGGAATTGGAAGTGGTTGGATTGGAGGAGGAGGATTCGATACTGAAGGCCTCAAGTCGATTAAACGGATGTAAGTAGACTAAGGGAAATTGCAATATAAAGGGGTGGGATTGTGATATTTTATGTAAATAAGATGGGTAACAGGAATTTTATGTGGATAAAGGAACGCCTAGGTAATCCTATTTCAAGGGAGATAGAAGGAGACGTCTCAAATTCCATGCAGAATATTAAAGAGAGAGGATACACACCGTGGAAGGAGATGTCTTAAACTCTGTATGGGGTAATATAATTGGAGGCGTAGGAAGAATACCTCTCACTATAAATGATTACAGGGAAAATGGAAGGTGATCACAGGGGTTATTCATGTGTATTGACCTATTATTTTGATTATTAATTGATGTATGAAGTTTTGAAAAGTGATACATTGTGAAATTTGGAATTGAAGTTGTTTTGAGTTAAGTATAGTAAATTGGCGCCAGTCAGAAGACAGGTAGGGCCAGTCAGAAGTCAGATAGTTTGTTGCAACAAAAGAGGATTGAGCGCCGATTGATGGTGCTTGCTCATGTTTATTGTTTTTGTGATTAAAAGTGGTAAGCAATAAGCTTTGAGATAAGTAGAGATGTATTCAATATAACAAGGTAACAATGTTCGTTATGGAGGACACTCCTCTTATGCACCTTGGTAAGGGGCCCAGCTGATAACATTTTCATGCCATGGCCACAAGGTGGATCATTGTCAAAGGCAGTATTACTACACATGACCACATATGTGCACGCTGCACACACAGGAAAGAAATTAGAGAAAAGACTGGCAGTTTTAGATATCTGGAAAATATATCAAGAGGAGAAAGAGGACCGGCCACTGGAGGAGTGGATACTTAATCAGCATAAAGGGGAAGGAATCCAGCCCTCGGCTCCTCTTACTCCTCCTGAAACTAAGAATGTATATTCAGAGGAGACAGGATTTTATCTTTTAAAGGAATTAAAAGCAGCAGCGGGGAATAGTAGCCTGACATATGCACCCCTGATTATAGTAGTGATGACAGTCAGAAGAAATTAAAAGAAGGGAAGATGCATGTAGGTTCATACAAGATAAAGAGGAACAAGGTGAGAGATTGAATATATCAACGGATAGAGAAAAGGAAATGAAGAGATGGAAAGGAGAGAAGGATAGGGCCGAGAAGGTAATGCTTGTACAGAACGAATGGATGGGAGGACAGATTTTACTCAAGTAAGATGGGAAAAGCATTGAGGAGGTTAGGCAAAAAGAAGACGAATACGAGCAAGAAAAGAAGGATTAGGAATGAGAGAAGAAATTTAGGGAGGATGAGCAAGGAAGGAAAAGCAGGGAAAGATGGCAAAAGATATATAGAGAAAGATATATAAAGAAGAACAAGAGAAGGACAAAAAGCAGGCAGCGGAACAAAGGAAATATGAAAGTCGGAAGAACGAACAGGAAGAAAGGGATAGGAGAGAAAGAGAAGAGGCACAGCAAGTGAATGATAAAAGATTAACGAGGAAAAGAAGAGAAGAAGAAGAATGGAGAAGAAATAAGAAGGGAAGCACAAAATTAAGAAGAATAGAGGGCAAGAGAGATGCAAGAGAACAAAGGGAAGTGGAAGAAGCATAAGACCAAGCAACGAAACACAGGGGTGATGGGAAACGATAAGAGAAGGCTTCCCAATGAAAGAAGTGCCTCAAGAAACACCAAAAGTAGCACAAGAAGAGGAAAGATATGATGCAGAAAGTATTGGAGAGAGGATTGATAAGTTATATCAGCAAATAAGACAGAATATCGAGTATGGGACTCGGGGGAGTTGCAGACGATCCCTGATACCAAAAATTAGGGATGAGGAGGAAAACATGTGAATTAATGAATGCAGAGCATTGTCTATGAGTAGATTAGATTTAGATATGGAGGAGGAGGATGATAGTCAGACCAGTTGTAGTGTAGCAATGTCAGACAAAGAAAGTGAGTCAGGTCATAAGATAGAAGGGGACGATAGAAGGGGAGGGTGCATGCACCCACTGGGAAGTCAAAATCTGGACAAAGAGGCAAGATGGTCAGACCTGGAACACCCTAAGGAAGGAACACCAGATCCTATACTGTATCCCAAACCTTCTCAAAGACGATCACATAGTGTGGGAGGAGAATCCCCACTCTATGTGAGTAGGTTAAGGTTGTTATCAGCAGGAAGACGATCAGGGGCGATTACCCCTGAATTGAATAACTGAATAATGGGGTCCAGTTATGGGATGGGTTCCACACAGTTCCCATAGTTAGAGAAAGAATGGTGAAGACCGCAATATATTCCATGACCTCAGAGGCATTAGGAGAAATAAAAATTCAAGTTACCTAGTTTGACTTCGGTCTGGAAAATTGATATATGAATTAGAAAAAATGACAGGGGGAAATACGTTGGCCATAGGGGACATGAAAGGTCTACTAGCAGCTATTCTTGGAGAGAGAGCTGATGACATTTAGAAATGAGAGGAATATACAAGTGTGACAGCACAAAACACGGCGCATGATGGAGAGCCATTTAATAATTGCAGGACAGATGTTTGGAGGACTCTGAGGGTACAGTATCCTGATACGTTAGATATGGGTACAATTATGACACGTAAAATGAAAGAGGATGAAGATCCTATTGCTTATATTCAGGATATTCGCTAGAGATGGCAGTTTGAGACGTGTGAGTCTTGGGAAAAATCAGTTGCATTATTCTATTTTATTAATTTTTCTATTTGCATTTTTAAGGCGCTCACACAGCCTGCGGGCATCGAGGCACTGTTACAGAAATAGTTTTTTTTGTCTTAGTTGCGCATTTATAATGCGCTTAAATACCCAGAGGTTTCTAAGCGTGGACCTGGGGATTGAACCTGTGGTGCTTCATCATATTTTGTGCGAAGGATTGCCAGATACAGTACACAGACAAATTAAAAAACAAGTAGGAATGGACGCAAAGTTGTGGGCTGAGATAAGGTTGACAATTATGCATCATTGATAAAAGGATTCCCCAACCCGCGCTGAAAAACCACTCACATAAATTTGTGAACACATTTTTTAGAAACAGAAAAGATTTGGTGAAGAACAGTGTCAACATTTATTGTACTGAGTGGAGATTTTAAACATATAATACGATAGTCACCATTAGGCACTTTGTTCCACACTGACTCAAAATTGATACTACCCTGCTCTTGTATTGGCACAATATAGCAAGAACACCACAATGTTCCTATACAATTGATTTTTCACATACTAGACAGTAGCTTCCTCAAATTCTGATATTGATGTATAATACCAAAGTGATCCTAGAAAAGGCCCAATTTTCATACAAGTAACTTGTTGCCAAAAACAAAGATGCAAAATTATCTGATGGATTATACCAAAGCAATCATGGAAGATACCCAATTATCATATGAGTGTCTCAAACCAAAGACAATCATAAGTAATGCCAACGCGTGTTTCGACCTGCTATCGGGTCCTCCTCAGGGTATGTACTAGTTATTAATTCTCTGGGTGATATACGTGATTCAACCCACAAACACTATTTGCATATCACACAGCTGCATCATTAATATTGCTGCATCTGAAAGCCCTTGAAATAAAGCGAATGCCAAGTGTTCATACAACAGGGTCTTTCTTGAAATAAAGCAAATGCAAAGTATTCATACTGATGGGATGTCAGAGCACATGGAGAAGAAAGAGGGAAAGGGAGGGCAAAAAAACAGAGACAAAATGCATGTTAGTCTTTTTGGCTGCATCCCAAATGTACATAAAGCAACATTTGCACTGTGAACATTCAGAGCCTTTATGCCAATGCTAACTTGACTATTTTGACCCCAGAGCACTGATCATCGCATGATGACTGATTCATATAGCACAAGAAAAAGTAAGAATTCAAAGTAGAAACATTATTGACAAACGTGTGATTAAAAGCAAAATTGGAGGGTGCAAGGAATAAGCTACCCCAGGGGACCGTGTCACATCTCCCGATGTATTTATGAATTTTCTAATTTGTTTAAATGTCATTTACAGGGTAATTCATAGAATTTCACACAAAAGTGGCGCACGCGGCTGGCGCACAGTGTCCCCGTGCGATACACTGCGCCAGCCGCGTGCGATAAAATCCATTTCATCGCACAGCGTATTCATGGATTTTAGCCTCCAAAACCAGCCGTGGCGCAGAGTGGCGCAGCGACCCTGCAGCAGCGCCAGTTACGCCCCCAAGAACGCCCTCGCGCAAGGAAAAGCCATCAAAATTCCCAATCCATCGCAAATGTCTGCGCTAACCCTGGACCAGTTCACAGGGCTGCCAAACAGCAAACGCCAAGCGGGGAACGTGTATTTCAGTGGTTCGCGGGAAGTTTCACACCCTATTGTCCTGGGTACGTGTACATCAGGGGTGCGCGTGAAGTAATACACGCGAATCCATCAGGGCACGTGTATTCCAGGGGTGCGCGGGAAGTATCACACGCAAATTCAGCAGGGTACGTGTATTTCCAGGGTGCGCGGGAAGTATCACATGCAATTCCATCAGGGCACGTGTATTTCAGGGGTGCGTGGGGAGTACTACACGTGAATTGGCCGTGTGGGTCCTCCCAGGTGTTCCCTCTACACCCTCCACGGCCCCTGCAGGCAGCCCACACCACAGAGGACTACCCTGCACCCCTGCTCATGTCCCGCAAGCAGCCCATCCACCATGGGCATGCCCCCCAGCCAACCCACATGTCACCTTGCACCACTGATCAACAACGCATGTCTCCCAGCACCCTCACCCCTCAGCACTGTGGGGCACCTGCCAGCAGGCCCAAACACATGTCCAACTCATGTCCCCCTGCACCCCCACCCCCCAGCACTGTGGTGCACCCTCCACCAGGCCCCCACTCATGTCTCCCAGCACCCCCACCCCCCCGCAGTGCAGGGCACCCTCCACCAGGCCCCACTCATGTCCAACTCATGTCCCCCTGCAACCCCACCCCCCTGCATCCAGGGCCACCCTCCACCAGGCCCCCACACATGTCCAACTCATGTCCCCCTGCACCCCACCCCCCCCAGCATCCAGGGGCACCCTCCACCAGGCCCCCACTCCTGTTTCCCTGCACCCCACCCCCCAGCATCCAGGGGCACCCTCCACCAGGCCCCCACTCCTTTCTATCACCCCCCCACCCCCCAGCAATGCGATTCGCCTGGGTACGTGTATTTCAGGGGTGCGCGTGTAGTCTGACACGCAAATTCATCAGGGTACGTGTATTATGGGTCCGTGTGAACTTCCACACACGATATCAGCAGGGTACATGTATTACGGGGTTCACGGGAAGTTCCACACGCGATTGCCCTGGGTACGTGTCTTTCGGGGTTCACGGGAAGTTCCACACGCGATTGCCCTGGGTACGTGTCTTTCGTGGTTGCTTGGGAAGTTCCACACGCGATTGCCCTGGGTACGTGTATTTCGGGGTGCGCGGGAAGTTCCACACGCGATTGCCCTGGGTACGTGTATTTCGGGGTGCGCGGGAAGTTCCACATGCGATTGCCCTGGGTACGTGTATTTCGGGGTGTGCGGGAAGTACCACACGCGATTGTCCTGGTGCGTGTATTTCGGGTTGCGCGTGAAGTTTCACACGCAATTTCAGCAGGGTACGTGTATTCCAAGCTGCGCGGGAAATTCCACACGCGAATCCAGCAGCCTATGTGTATTCCGGGGGTGCCGGGGAGTCCTACACGTGAATCGGCCGTGTGGGTCCTCCCAGCTGTTCACTCTACACCCTCCACGGCCCCTGCAGGTGGCCCACACCACAGGGGACTACCCTGCACATGTCCCGCAGGCAGCCCATCCACCATGGTCATGCCCCCCAGCCAACCCACATGTCACCTTGCACCACTGCCCACCAACGCATGTCTCCCAGCACCCCCACCCCCAGCACTGTGGGGCACCCTCCACCAGGGCCCCACTTATGTCCAACTCATGTCCCCCTGCACCCCCACCCCCCTGCATCCAGGGGCACCCTCCACCAGGCCCCACTCATGTCTCCCTGCACCCCCAACCCCCTGCATCCAGGGGCACCCTCCACCAGGCCCCACTCATGTCCAACTCATGTCCCCCTGCACCCCCACCCCCCAGCACTGTGGGGCACCCTCCACCAGGCCCCCACTCATGTCTCCCTGCACCCCCACCCCCCTGCATCCAGGGGCACCCTCCACCAGGCCCCACTCATGTCAAACTCATGTCCCCCTGCACCCCCATCCCCCAGCACTGTGGGGCACCCTCCACCAGGCCCCCACTCATGTCCAACTCATGTCCCCCTGCACCCCCACCCCCCTGCATCCAGGGGCACCCTCCACCAGGCCCCACTCATATCCAACTCATGTCCCCCTGCACCCCCAGCCCCCAGCACTGTGGGGCACCCTCCACCAGGCCCCCACTCATGTCCAACTCATGTCTCCCAGCAGCCCCACCCCCACCAGTCAGGGACACCTGCCAGCAGGCCCCCACTCATGTCCTACTCATGTCTCCCAGCACCCCTACCCCCCACCAGTCAGGGGCACCTGTCAGCAGGCCCCCACTCATGTCCAACTCTTGTCTCCCAGCACCCCCACCCCCCACCAGTCAGGGGCACCTGCCAGCATGCCCCCACCCATGTCCAACTCATGTCTCCCAGCACCCCCACCCCCACCAGTCAGGGGCACCTGCCAGCAGGCCCCCACTCATGTCCAACTCTTGTCTCCCAGCACCCCCACCCCCCACCAGTCAGGGGCACCTTCCAGCAGGCCCCCACTCATGTCCAACTCATGTCCCCCTGCATCCAGGGGCACCCTACACCAGGCCCCACTCATGTCCAACTCATGTCCCCCTGCACCCCCAGCACCCTCCACCAGGCCCCCACTCATGTCCAACTCATGTCCCCCTGCACCCCCACCCCCCTGCATCCAGGGGCACCCTCCACCAGGCCCACTCATGTCCAACTCATGTCCCCCTGCACCCCCACCCCCCAGCACTGTGGGGCACCCTCTACCAGGCCCCCACTCATGTTCAACTCATGTCTCCCAGCACCCCCACGCCCCACCAGTCAGGGGCACCTGCCAGCAGGCCCCCACTCATGTCCAACTCATGTCTCCCAGCACCCCCACCCCCACCAGTCAGGGGCACCTGCCAGCAGGCCCCCACTCATGTCCAACTCATGTCTCCCAGCACCCCCACCCCCCACCAGTCAGGGGCACCTGCCAGCAGGCCCCCACTCATGTCCAACTCATGTCTCCCAGCAGCCCCACCCCCCACCAGTCAGGGGCACCTGCCAGCAGGCCCCCACTCATGTCCAACTCATGTCTCCCAGCACACCCACCGCCCACCAGTCAGGGGCACCTGCCAGCAGGCCCCCACTCATGTCCAACTCATGTCTCCCAGCACCCCCACCCCCTACCAGTCAGGGGCACCTGCCAGCAGGCCCCCACTCATGTCCAACTCATGTCCCCCTGCACCCCATCCCCCTGCATCCAGGGGCACCCTCCACCAGGCCCCACTCATGTCCAACTCATGTCCCCCTGCATCCCCACCCCCCAACACTGTGGGGCACCCTCCACCAGGCCCCCACTCATGTCCAACTCATGTCCCCCTGCACCCCCACACCCCTGCATCCAGGGGCACCCTCCACCAGGCCCCACTCATGTCCAACTCATGTCCCCCTGCACCCCCACCCCCCAGCACTGTGGGGCACCCTCCACCAGGCCCCCACTCATGTCCAACTCATGTCCCCCTGCACCCCCCTGCATCCAGGGGCACCCTCCACCAGGCCCCCACTCATGTCCAACTCATGTCCACCTGCACCCCCAACCCCCTGCATCCAGGGGCACCCTCCACCAGGCCCCACTCATGTCCAACTCATGTCCCCCTGCACCCCCACCCCCCATGTCTCCCAGCACCCCCACCCCCACCAGTCAGGGGCACCTGCCACCAGGCCCCCACTCATGTCCAACTCATGTCTCCCAGCACCCCCACCCCCCCACCAATCAGGGGCACCTGCCAGCAGGCCCTCACTCATGTCCAACTCATGTCTCCCAGCAGCCCTCCCCCCACCAGTCAGGGGCACCTGCCAGCAGGCCCCCACTCATGTCCAACTCATGTCTCCCAGCACACCCACCGCCCACCAGTCAGGGGCACCTGCCAGCAGGCCCCCACTCATGTCCAACTCATGTCTCCCAGCACCCCCACCCCCTACCAGTCAGGGGCACCTGCCAGCAGGCCCCCACTCATGTCCCCCTGCACCCCCATCCCCCTGCATCCAGGGGCACCCTCCACCAGGCCCCACTCATGTCCAACTCATGTTCCCCTGCACCCCCACCCCCCAGCACTGTGGGGCACCCTCCACTAGGCCCCCACTCATGTCCAACTCATGTCCCCCTGCACCCCCACACCCCTGCATCCAGGGGCACCCTCCACCAGGCCCCACTCATGTCCAACTCATGTCCCCCTGCACCCCCACCCCCGAGCACTGTGGGGCACCCTCCACCAGGCCCCCACTCATGTCCAACTCATGTCCCCCTGCACCCCCACCCCCCTGCATCCAGGGGCACCCTCCACCAGGCCCCCACTCATGTCCAACTCATGTCCCCCTGCACCCCCACCCCCCTGCATCCAGGGGCACCCTCCACCAGGCCCCACTCATGTCCAACTCATGTCCCCCTGCACCCCCACTCCCCTGCATCCAGGGGCACCCTCCACCAGGCCCCACTCATGTCTCCCAGCACCCCCACCCCCCACCAGTCAGGGGCACCTGCCAGCAGGCCCCCACACATGTCCCCCAGCCAACACGTCATCACAATATAGATCCCTGGCCCTTATGGGCAGCCTCCACATGCCAAATACCCACCCAAGTATTGCATCCACCCACTTAGAAATGCCAATTACATGATACAACCCCAATGGCAAGTATGTAAATGAATACATGTCCCTCACATACACACAATGGGTGTCAGTGAATGTCAAAACCCATATCATGACATGCATGAAACCAATGAGATGATACTACACATTGAAGTATGATGAAAAAATATGTATTAAAAGCAACATAAATGGAATCAAAAATAAACAAACGAAAATGGGAATTAAAAACAAAAAGCAGCATGTTCGTAAAATAATGTAAAACCACAAATCATAATCCAAAGGAAAGGTGTCCAAAGTCACAGTTCACAAAAGTAAATCCAATTGAAAATTAAAGCCAAAAACCATTGCTCCATGGGTAAAATAAAAATAAAAATAAAAAAATCCAACAGTCAGCTATATACAGATAAGCAATCCAGGGTCCATGATCCCAACAGAAGAAATGAAACCTATCTAATAACACTACCTAATAAAATAATCTATATACAAAAATGTGGTCCATTGTCCAAAAGGTCCAAAAAATATAAAAAAGCAAAGGAAACCTAACACTAACTACAGAACTATTTACAAGGGCAGCGGGCCAGTCAGACGGCTCACTTCGGGATGTTCCAGGCCAGGGCATCATCGAACTCCTGCTCAATGTCCCGGAGGTGGTCCTCCTCCATGGCCCCAAGGGTCCACAGGGCCGACGACATGTTCACCTTCAACTCCCTGCGGATTGCCTCGAGGCACTCGGCCCGCCTCAGGGCCCTCCGCATGGAGTTCTCTGCCCTGACCATCGTGAGCCGTGCCTCTTCCGCCCGCTGCCGCTCCGCATCTATGGCGTGGCCCAACCACTGCCACACGGAAGACACTTCCCGTCCTGGGTCCTCCTGCCCTCCGGCCGATGCCTGCCCCTCCGATGTCGAAGGCCCCGAGCCATCATGGCTCCCACCTCGTAACTGCTGCTGCTGTTCCTCTGCCCGTGCACTGACTCCTGCTGCCTGCACATCCTCCGCTGGCTGGGGTGCAGTCGTTGATGTGGCCACCCCTGCTGGACGTCCGACTCCCGACTGTGGCAGGGATGCCTCCTCCACCAGCCTGGCCGCACCGTCAGAGGCAGCTCCACAGGCCACCCAGGTGACTAATGGGTGGGAAGATGGCACGGAGGACGACTGGCGCATAGGGGGTTCAGTTGAGGAGGGGGTCGTAGCAAACCCCATCAAACGGAGGAATCCGGCCTGGGTGACCTGTCCCAGTTGGCCGACGCGGTCAACGAGCCATTCGAGATGACGTGCAGTCTCCTCATGAAAAGACTGCAGGTCACCTTGCATGGCCCGTTGACGCAACGCCACACCAGTCAGGACAGGCTCAACCCGTACCTGGATAGCCACGTCCGCAGGCAGAGGAAGGCCAGTTGTTATGAGCTCATCCCCTGCCTGAAAACGGGTCTGGACATAGGCATCCCTGCTGGTGCAAGATGATGCAGTGACATGATCATGGACAGGATTGCACACAGGCACCTCCGCGGCGGCCTGTGCTGCCTCCTGTCCCTGGTCCTGCACTGCACCACTAGCACCAGTGGAATCCCCACCTCCAGACCCCGTCTCTGTCACTTGCACGGCCTCCTCCTCCACCAAACCCCTCACCAACCTGGATGACTCTGTGCCATCTTCCCCCATTGGGCCCTGTGGGGTCCCAGCTGCCCCTTCTGCTGCCGAGGAGTCCAACTCCGACCTCTGCCTCTTGGACCTCCCCCCGGCAGCTGCGGCCTGGGACGCGGCACCAGACTCCTCACTCCCCGACGAGATCACAACCTGGGAGGGGAGCCGGGCCTTGCGTCTCTGGCTGGCGGTGCGATCCCGACCGCTGTGCTCCACAGCACCTTCTCCGCCCTCTTCATCAGTTGACGCTGCAGACAGGGAGAAATAAAACACAGGCATCAGGGCACTGTACAATGGACACATACACACATGACAGTTGTACATGAGTGGCATTGGCAAACCTCAGACATGGCATCACAATCGCAAACACACATGTCATTTCAACTCGCACACATGAGCCATACCACAGCCAATATCGCAACAGCCAGCACCATCCATACACATACAACAGCATGAGCAGGCAAAGGTGAGCCAGACATCACATGCAACACAGGGAGTGCACTACACCTGCACACACACCACCACACTTGCATGCATGTGTACACCTCTGCCAACTGTCACAGTGTTCAGATTGGCATCCATGTCACATCTGCCAATCAGGCTTCCACATCCCGCTGTCACATGCATCCATGTTGCATCACTGTTGCACCCTTGTCAAATACACACACACATGCACATGTACACAGTGCTGATACATGCAGCTGAAAACAACATCCATGTGTGACATCACGAACATGCCTACTTACATACATATTCATCCATACATGTGTGCCCACACAACTGCATTTGGCATGCAAGCCTACACACACAAGCACCATCCATGTCTCACACATGACAGCCCTCGCATGTGTTAGCCTCACGGCCCTGTACACCCCCCCATCCTTGGCGCCATAAAAACACATGTGCAACCTGCACACTACTGGCACATCACCACACGCACAGCTCACAATCATGATGCATGTACACTTACCTCTCGACTCCAGACGGGTCTGCCTCTCAAGGACCTGGACGTGGAGCGCTGCGGGTATGCGTTCCAGGACCCTCATCTGACCGTCCGACAAGTGGCCCAGGCGCCCCTTAGCATCTGCTGCCTTCAAGAGGCGCCGGGCCTTGTTGAGGGTCCTGGACCTGAAGTCCTCCCAGCGCTTCTTGACATGATGGAATAGTCGGACTGCCACCCCCTCCGCGTTGATGGCAGTCACGATGTCCGTCCAGATCCGAGTCCGTCCTTCCTTGTCGGCGCGCAAACTTCCGAAGAGGGCATCATACTGCCCCAGGACTTGCTCCACCAGGACACCAACTTCGGTGGCAGTGAAGCTGGTGCCCCTCTGCCTCTCTGGCCGGGGGTTGTCAGTGGTGCCAGATGTTGCAGTGCCCGACATGATAACCCCAGAGGCAGGAGTGGGTGGGCAACTGGGTCCAGTCGGGAGTCTTCGGTGCCAGCAGGGGTGGTCACAGCAACAGCACCCCTGGCTGATGTGCAGGCAGCAAATGGCAGGGCACGTGGGCAGCAGGCAATCAGGCAGCAGCAGATGGCAGGTGGGAGCGTGCTCGGGGCTCTGGGGGGCAGTAATTCGGCCTTCTGGGCAGGAGCGTGGTCTTCCGTGTGCTTACGCATGGCCAGCTTGATACGGAGTGATTTGGCACGTGAAAATCCAGCATGTCTGCGTGTAATTCGAGGAAAGTGCCTTAGCGCGTAAGCGTGTCAGCACATGCACGCGAATTCATTGTCCCAAATGCCACCAGCGCATATGCGCGTCTGTGACGTACGTGCGCGGGCGTTTCCCTGTATACGGGTGCATGTTACACGTCCAATGACTGCACGTCAGAGTGTCAGCTCGTGTAATTGGAGGATGGGGCCTTAGCGCGTACACGCGGAAGTGACGCTGGACGTATGGGCATGTTTAAAAGGTACGTGTAGAACGCCATTTCCTTGTACGTGCTTTTCGTGGAGAGCGAGTGGGTGAAATCTGTACTTCTTGTCGGTTCACACACGATTTACTTCACAGCGTTCCAAGTTCGTACTCCCTGTTACCTCTGACAGCTTTTTCTCTTCTTGTCTTTTTATTGGGCCTATTTCCTCAAACAGCGTTCACTTCTCCTGTTGTCCTGTCTCCTCAGACAGCGTACAATTCTTCTTTTGGCGGGGGTGTTGCCAACGTGCACACGCGTGTATTTTTCACGTGATTTTTCCTGGCAGACGGTGAGTCGCGCACGTATTTGACATCTGTGCTTGCCCCGTGTGTAGCCTACCCCTTCAGAGGTCAGTCTAGCTGCGTGTGACACGCATACGTTTCATTTTTGTGTTTCTGGGTGCCACAGCGTAGTGCAGGTTTATTTTTCCACGCACGTGGTCTAGGAGGGGTTGCGTGCACATTATCTCCCTTTTTCGGGGTGCCTGTGCATTGCGTGACCCGTCATCTTCCCCCAGGGGTCACATACAGCCTTGCTAGAGCAGTAGGGTACGAATTCCATCTAGTACCCTACCCCTTTGACCACCAATTGCCCAGGACAAAAGTTTACTGCAACTCCCATACGCACAACAACATCAGTGCCATGGTTGGGAGGCGAGCACGCGGTAAGGGTGGCAAAGGTGGGCAAGCCACAAGAGGTGGCCGTGGTGGATACGGTAGGGGACGTGGCCGGGACTTGCAGGCTGCCCCTAGCCCCCCATGTGTGGGTGACGAGTCAGGGTCACCCATGCCCCCCCCCCTGGTTGAGGGTAACGTGGCTGACACCATCCCTACTCAGCCCTTTTTGGACCAGCCCATTGTGGCACCAGACCTGGTACAGGGTGACTCCATGGCTGACTTCCAGGTCAGCAGGTCTAGGTCATATGTGGCGGTGCACGTTGGTGTCACCAGCCCACATGGATCAGGGGCAGCTATGTCATCTGCTGCCCCGAGTAGGCAGGGTGGGGAGGCTGCAGGGGCAGCTGCGGCTCCATCCACTCCAGCTCTGAGTCTCCCAGCCAGGACAGTGTCGGTCCTAGTCCATCCTGCTGACGTTCCCCCTGACTACATCACACTTCAGCTAATGCCTGCACCAAGTCCCATGGTGAGTGTTCATTCCCACACTCCTAGTCCACAGTCCACCGGGGCTCCTGCCCCTAGTGTCCAGAGCGGCGTAGGACACTCAGTATCACCACCACCTTCCAAGCGGAAGAAGAATAGTGCTCGTCCAGTACAGGCTGATGCCCCAGACATGGCTACACAGTCCGGCCCACCAAGGAAGCCCAGCTTCAATCAGGCCGAACTTGGTGCACTTGTGGAGTATGTGTCCGCACATGACAGCGAAATGGTGATTACTGCAGGATGCAAGACCACACCTGCACAACGTCAGGCACACTGGCAGACCATCGCGGACCTCATAAGTGCCCTTGGATTCGTGAGGCGCACAGCTAATGATTGCTACAAGCGCTGGAATGACGTGAAGTGCAGGGCAAAGAAAAAGCTGGCCTCAAGTCATGCCGCAACTCTAGTGACTGGAGGTGGGTCTCCAGCAGAGGACATAGAGCTCACTCCACATGAGTATGTTGCTGGGACCTACGTCATGGAGGAACAGATCCAAGGCGTGAGAGACCTGCCAGATTACGAGGCATTGTCCGGTGAGTGCACATGCATGTGTGTGTCATCCATGTGCATGGTGTGTGTGTGAGTGCTTCTGATTGAGTGCCAGGTGAGGGGGTGAGTGCCTGAGTGGTTTGGGTCACCCATGTGCTTCATCCAATACATTCTGCGCACCAGGATTTGGGTGTTGCAGTATCCCTTCTGGCAACAGTAGACATTCAGCCGCACCTCACGCCAGCTGCCCTTGAAGTGTCATCTTGCCATAACATAGTTGCATATTATTCTGTGTTCATTCAGGCTGATTGTCTGCATTCCACGACTTTCACTAGGCATTTCTCAGTCCTATTGTCACATGTGTGACATGGCTAGGGTACATGCCATCTGTGTGATGGCATGTATCATGTATGTGTATTGGACATGCCAATCACAGGCCAATGTGTAATGGCACTGCTAGCCAGCATGCAGCAAATTTGTTGGTCTTCCATCTTGGTGTCATCAATGTGCGCCATTTGCCTCCCCTTCATACGCAGTGACAGTGCATGCATGGGAGGGTTATAGTCATGTGGGACATGTGTCAATTAAGTACTGTTTCTGTTGCTTCTCAGCCCTAATTGTGTGCCATGGTGCTAATGCCTGTTCCCATTTCTTTTCTTTCATGTCGTTGCAGGGGATGACGCACTTGATGCTGCTGGGGTTGTGGAGATGGTGTAGACCCAGGAGGGGTCTCAGGCCCGACCGGGCACCAGTGAGGGACGTGGTGTGGTGGTGGGTGAGAACCCACACTTGCTGCAGACCATCATCTCAAGGGGTGTCTCTGGGTGCACCTCCCCCGAGCTCTATTCAGGTGTTGATTTGGATGATGAGACCTATGTGCCGTCGCAGGTAAGTGTTTCTGGGAGGGATTCTGTACTGTCCAACCCACCTGCACCAGGGGTAGAACCCTCAATGGGGATGTCAGTGTTGGTAGGTCCGGCTTTCGGTGGTTACGGATGCAGGGTCACACTCCGCTACATCTGATCCTGTTCCTGGGCCAGCAGATCAGAGGGGGAATGCAGTCCTGCAGCCTCAGGCAGTGCCGGCACAGCAAGGCGCAGTTCGCCTTGCCCCAGACAGGTGTGGTGACCGCCGACGCTGTGGCCATAAGCCACCTGGCAATACCGCATGGGAGCAATCCATATACGGTATGGCAAACCAACAGGCAGCATCAACTGAGATGATGGCTCAGGCCATGGATAGGGTGGCCACTTCCATTGTCCCCCAAGAAAGGCTGATTGAACAACTACAGCAGGCAACAGACTCCATTTGCCAGTCACACAGGGAGGACATGTTGGCGTTCAACAGGAGCAGGCGGGCGGCACTGGAGACTCTGCGGGAAGCCATTTCAATTGAGTCCCAGGGCCACAGGGAAGCCCTGAGGGTGGAACTCCGTCAGCTCAGGGTAACTCTGGTTGAGCTTGAGGCTTCAGCTAACACGAGGACAGAACAGCAGCTGGAGCGGCTCACACGTATGCTCTCAGCTGAGATGCAGGCAACTAGGGAGGAGGACCGGGCATCCCGTGAGTTGTTGCATGGGGACCTCCACACGATTATCCTCCAGAACCAGACTTTCCACACCCACATGCTTGGTGCCATGGAGGACCAGACTAGGGATTTGCGTGGGCTGCCTCCCATAGTGCCACCATCTCCTGATGCAGCTGCAGAGGGTGAGGAGAGCGACAGCAGCGATTCTCCCACAATAGAGTAGACGTGCAGGCCATGAGCCCATGGAGGTGTTTTTTTTTTGCAAGATCCACACAGGTGGGGTTTGGTGTGCACCCTGTCCTCGGACCTCCTGGGTGGCCTCCCCCACCCCCCTGCCCATTCATGGCCATTTTTGATTTTTGATTTTTGATTTTTGTTTTTTGATTTTTGATTTTTGATTTTTTGGACAGTGTGTTGCCTTGTGTGGCTCCCGTGGGCATACGCTGTATTGTGGCTGGGCACATGCAGGCTTGTCCTGAATTTGGGTCAGATGCTTGGGTTTGTGTGACACACACCCCTCCTGCTTCCCGTTTCCATGGGCTTGCAAAGGGTGTGCCCAAGTGACATTGACTTACACAGTGACGTTGGACTCCCATTTGATGTGTGGGCAGTCTGTAGTCAATACTGTGTATACATTCCTAGTGCATATTGTTGTTGTATTGTACACTGCATGGTGTATTGAAATGTGCCTCTGCATCCATCTCATCCTCCTAATTTGCAGGTACATTTCTCATGTCTTCACAAGGCGGTCTACTTTGGAAATGGAGTCCATGTTGTAAGCAGTGCACCTACACTTTTGCGTGGTGCTAACACTGTACAGTTGGAAGTGTTCCAAGTGCTGGCATTATCAGGTAGTGAGGCTACCAATTTTTAAAGTCCGTACTGTCATGTTTATGGTCGGTTGGAGGTTGTGTAGGTGATTAGCATTATTGGTAAATATTTGGTAATGTGTGTTGTTGGTCCTGCATTACTGTGAGCATTTCATGTGTGGCCAGTTTCCATTAGGGGCACTGTAGTTGGTGACACTTGTGTCATGTTGTGGGGATTAATTTGTTTGCTCTCACATAGCATGACATGCCATGGTGTGTTGTGTGGCGGTGCCGGGGAGGGGTTGGGTGACATGGCACTGTTCCCATGTTGTATTTTGCAAGTGGGTATTCATTTTTGCAGCATAGAAGTGTGTCTTTTGATGACACTGCATTGGTGGTGTTTGTGTAGGTAGGGATGCACACATTGTGACACTTCCAGGTGAAAAATCTCAGGCTGCTATGGTTCTGACAGTTGACTGTCCCTTAATTCATCAGAATTGTCAGATTGAGTCATCATTGATTGTCAGATGGTATGTGCCATGGCTGTGTGCACTCCACAGGGGTGTGATTTCTTTGTGAAGTAATTAGCCACCAGCTGCGTACGGGCTGCCTCACCCCGTGCACTTTCCCCTCCCATGCGCAGCGGGCGTGCATGTGGTTTGGGATGGGGGGGCACCACCATGTCCACAGCCAGGCCCCAGCGTGTTGCAACATTGTGCAGGACACATGCTGCCACTATGATCCTGCACACTGCTGGGGAGCGTATAACAGCTGCCCGCCAGAACGGTGAAGGGAGCGAAAGCGTGACTTGAGCACTCCGAATGTGCGCTCCACTATGCCCCGGGTTGCAATATGGGCTGTGTTGTATCTTACCTCGGGAGGCATGATGGGGTTCCGAATTGGCGTCATCATGTGGGTGCTCAGAGGGTAGGCACTGTCCCCTGGGGAGGTGGTGATGGGGATCATTAGTGGGGTAGTGACATTACTCTGTATCTGTCATGCATGCGTGTGCTGTGGCATTTATACTCACCAAGCAGCCATGCATCGCCATGCCGCCCCGCTTCCATGTCCTGGTTTAGGGTTGACATCCTGTAAATGAAGCTGTCGTGGGTGGACCCTGGATAGTTGGCATATAATGAGGTGATGATTCCCTTGGAATCACATACTACCTGGACGTTGATGGAATGCCAGTGCTTGCGGTTTCTATAGATGTGCTCAGATGCCCTGGGGGGACGTAGAGCCACATGGGTGCAATCAATGGCACCTAGCACTTTGGGGAATTGTGCCACCCTGTAGAAATCGTGGCTGACAGCCTGCCTTTCTGCAGGTGTTCTGGGCAGGTATATGTGCCTGCGGACTGATGGGCGTGCAGTGATGATGGCCAACACCTGGTGTAGGCACCTTGACTGCGTGGCCTGTGACACCCCCCCCACTATGGCACTTGTCCGCTGAAATGATCCGGTAGCCAAGAAGTGCAGTACATTGAGGACCTTCTCCAGGGGGCTGAGTGCTTGGGAGCACAGGGTGGGTGATGTGAGGTCATCCTCCCACTCACTGACCAGGTCGAGTATTGTGTGGTGGAAACCTGTACCTCCTATACACCTGGTCATCAGGCATACCAAATAGGCTGGTTCTGGGTGTGAAGATTCTGGCCCTGACTATCCTCCTCCTCCTCCTGCGGTATCCCACGGCCACTGCTGCTAGGAACGGTATATTCATCCTTGCGTCTGAGCTTGTTTGTTGTTTGTGCACTCTTTTATGCTGTGCACCGTGTTTCCGGATTGGACCTTTTTTTTGGGCGCGTTGTAGGCGACCGTGTAAATCTTCCCGCCCACCCCAGGAATACACGTGACACGCTCTCCCAGGCCCAGTCGCAAGGAAATATTCCCGCCCACCCCATGACTACACGTACCCCACTCTCACAGGCCCAGTCGCGTGTGGAAGTTCATGCGACACACGTAATACACGTACCCTGCTGATATCATGTGTGGAAGTTCACGCGAACCCATAATACATGTACCCTGATGAAATCGCATGTAAGACTACCCGCGGACCCCTGAAATACACGTACCCAGGCAAATCGCACTGCTGGGGGGTGGGGGGGGTGGGAGACATGAGTGGGGGCCTAGTGGAGGGTGCCCCTGGATGCAGGGGGGTGAGGGTGCAGGGGGACATGAGTTGTACATGAGTGGGGGCTGGTGGAGGGTGCTCCTGGATGCTGTGGGGTGGGGGTGCAGGGGGACATGAGTTGGACATGAGTGGGGGCCTGGTGGAGGGTGCCCCTGGATGCAGGGGGGTGGGGGTGCAGGGAGACAGGAGTGGGGGCCTGGTGGAGGGTGCCCCTGGATGCTGGGGGGTGGGGGTGCAGGGGGACATGAGTTGGACATGAGTGGGGGCCTGGTGGAGGGTGCCCCTGGATGCAGGGGGGTGGGGGTGCAGGGAGACAGGAGTGGGGGCCTGGTGGAGGGTGCCCCTGGATGCAGGGTGGTGGGGGTGCAGGGGAACATGCGTTGGACATGAGTGGGGCCTGGTGGAGGGTGCCACTGGATGCTGTGGGGTGGGGTGCAGGGGGACATGAGTTGGACATGAGTGGGGGCCTGGTGGAGGGTGCCCCTGGATGCAGGGGGTGGGGGTGCAGGGAGACAGGAGTGGGGGCCTGGTGGAGGGTGCCCCTGGATGCAGGGGGGTGGGTGGGTGGGGGTGCAGGGATACAGGAGTGGGGGCCTGGTGGAGGGTGCCCCTGGATGCAGGGGGGTGGGGGTGCAGGCATACATGAGTGGGGGCCTGGTGGAGGGTGCCCCTGGATGCAGGGGGGTGGGGGTGCAGGGAGACAGGAGTGGGGGCCTGGTGGAGGGTGCCCCTGGATGCAGGGGGGTGGGGGTGCAGGGGGACATGAGTTGGACATGAGTGGGGCCTGGTGGAGGGTGCCCCTGGATGCTGGGGGCTGGGGGTGCAGGGGGACATGAGTTGGACATGAGTGGGGGCCTGGTGGAGGGTGCCCCTGGATGCAGGGGGGTGGGGGTGCAGGGAGACAGGAGTGGGGGCCTGGTGGAGGGCGCCCCTGGATGCAGGGGGGTGGTGGTGCAGGGGGACATGAGTTGGTGGGCAGTAGTGCAAGGTGACATGTGGGTTGGCTGGGGGGCATGGCCATGGTGGATGGGCTGCCTGCGGGACATGTGTAGGTGTGCAGGGTAGTCCCCTGTGGTGTGGGCCGCCTGCAGGGGCCGTGGAGGGTGTAGAGGGGACAGCTGGGAGGACCCACACGGCCAATTCACGTGTAGGACTCTCCGGCACCCCGAAATTCACGTAGGCTGCTGGATTCGCGTGTGGAATTTCACGCGCACCTGGAGTACACGTACCCTGCTGAAATCGTGTGTGGAACTTCACGCGCACACCGAAATACACGTACCCTGAGAATTCACGTGTGAAACTTCCCACGCACCTTGGAATACACGTACCCTACTGAAAATGCATGTGAAACTTCCCGCGCACCCCGGAATACACGTACCCTGGCCAATCGCGTGTGGAAGTTCCTGTGCACCCCTTAATACACGCTATTTTTCACACAGCGGGTGTCCGTGTTTGTCGGTGCCCCTTTGCACCTCATTTGTCCTAGAGGGCCACAGTATGGATCATTCATCATAGCTGTATATAGGTGCTTTTTGTTAGTGCACATTTTGGCACACATTTATTTCAGGCGCAGGGACGCTACTGCCTGCTTTATTGTGGCAGACTTGTTTGGCCCTGTGCGCGTCTTTGACCGTGCGCTGGTTTGCACTATTCGATTCCATGAATACGAGTTGTGGGCGAGCGTGTGGGCGTTCCGCGCACTTGCCTCCTGTACTTCCCCCGTGACGCCCATATTTTCACACGTTGTTCCCCATTCCGAGTGTTACGCCCCGTGTTCCGCCTACTTTTGTTATGTGCGCCGCGCTGTGTGCGTTTTCGCAGCGGCCGTGGCGCACGCCGTTGGATGACCTGTGCGCCGGCGTGCGCTGCGCATTTTTTCAGCGCACATCCAATATTTTTCTCACGCACGGACTTCCATGAATTGATGTGCGCTGGTTTCCCTGCGATTTTCGCAGTTGCACTGCGATTTTCGCACTTTTACTGCGAATCGCACGTTTTGGCACCTCTGCGCCGGAATTTTCGGCGCACATTAATTCCATGAATTGGCCTATTAATGTTCACTGAGTAAACACAACTGCTTCACAAAAAGATCTGATACAAGTAATTCCGAAAATAAATGCTTTACATGTAGGATACTGGAAATCAATACCTGTTCTTACACAGTGGCGAGCTAGAGAAATATAGAGTGCGAAGACCAGATGTAACAAACGGACCGATCAAGAGACGGTATGTTACTGAATGAAGAGAGAGAAGAGAGAGAGAAATACCCAACGTTTACAAAAAACACTGAGTTCATGCTGCAAACTGTGCAGTCATATCACGGTAACACATGGTTGCTCACCAACAAGGTCTTAATATCAATCCCACGCCAAAGCGTGCTCCAAATATTACTTCTAGTGTCCGGGTGAAATACTCGCAATTCAATGCTGTTCCATTAGGTACGTGTGATAATGGAAGGGGAAACCGCTGAAAGTAGTCAATTTCAGCATTGATTAATGGCACTAAACAAAGAAACAGAAACCTGCTCATTGCCACAAGAGAAACACTCAGCATATATTGCTGTGAACTATGCCACTCACCTCAAATCCCTTTTATGGTTGAAACTAAGGACGGCGTTCAGCGGCGCACATTCCAAAAATGGAGAAAAAACCAGTGCGTGCAATTGTTGAGCGACCTGACAAATAGAAGTAAAGCAACACTCCTTAGCAACTGCCCAAATAGATTTAACCCTTTCAAAATGCTAAAGCAGCAAACCCTCACTAATAACACTCACCAGCAAAATGTTAATGACTGCTCCTAGTCAGCGCCTCGATGCGCACATGTGTCACTGTTCAGCCAAAAGGTTGGCAAGTAGTGAAGGAACTCCATATATACAAAGGTATAGCAAAAACCTGGTGTCTGAAATATTTATACAGGATTTATAAATTACATGGGGCAGTTATAACAATTGGACCCCCATTTCACAGAAACACATGAAGTTCACGTTCTTTGTTTAATCCAAGCTTCAGACATCGTATTTTGCATATAATTCGTGCCTCTTGCTGGCGCAGCTGTAGTTGGCGATCTCCTCCCCATGGGATGTTGTTTCACTACTTGTAAACCAACAAAGCGAATATCTTGGTATTTGTCCAGCTGATGTTGTGTCTGCCAGTGATTAGCCAAAGGGAGTTTATTGTCCTGGTTGTTAAAACTGGAAAGGTGTTTTCGGATCCTAATCCGCAGTTCCCAAATGGTACTGCCGACATATACCTTATTGCACACGCACACAATTCCATATATGACAAATTTGATTTTGCAGTTGATGAAGTCAGTGATTTCCATTTGTAGTCCTTTTTTTGTAGGTTTTTGTGGGTGATAGTGCACATTTACAGAAATTACAAGAACCAAAATGGTGGAAGCCAGAAATGGGATTACAAAGCCAATGCAAATGTTTTTTGGTATCAGGTCTGAGGAAAGAGGGACTCAATTTATTTTGCAAGGTAGGTAATTTGGTATATATAATCTTGGGTCGATCCGAAATGTACTGTGTGATGTCACTGTCTAATTTAAGAATGTGCCAGTGTTTATTGAGCATGCGGGGATTATGCATCATTGCTGATTGTTACAAGAGAATAATAGAAAGAAAAATGAGAACAGGAAGGTTGAGGAAGCCAAGTTAGTTCAGAAGAAATTGGCAAAATGAGCAATAGAAGGGGCAGTATTGACAAGTGGAGAAGAAGGAGGAATGCAAGAAACGTGTGCATCGCAGATGAATAATGTACATCCAGTGGATAAAAGTGGGTATGGGTTTTGGCCACGAGGTAAAGGTGGAGGATTTAGAGGAAGAGGAGGTTGATTTCAGAACACCCAAGGCAGATTTCAAAATGCCCAGGGTGGAAGTCGGAAGAGTCAGGGAGGATGAAATGCTGGGTTTGCCAGAAGGCCACCCCAATTGTGCTTGAATTGTGGCATAGTAAGGCATATTGCGTGTGTATGTAGAAGCTGAGGAAACATACAACAAAATGGACACAATCCAAGAGGGGGGACAGGTCATCGACCACCATACAGCACACAAACGCAAGAGGGCTGTGCCCAGGATCACACATCCTGTCAGACACAGGCGCCACAAGCACAGCAGACACAACAGCAGAGGCCAGTGCAAATGTACCCACTGCAAGGAAAGTCACAACAAGCACCTATGCAGAAACAACAGAATGCCAACACAGGGAAACCACTAGCACCTAGGATAGGGGGTGTCACTGTAGTAGGAGGGAATCCTTTTACGGGGACAGGGATGAATTTGTACCCTCAATAGAACAGCCCACAGGGTGACTTGATGGGTTCAGTACTATCAGTAACACTGGACCCCCTAGAGGAACCAAGGGTCAATATGAAGATAGGAGGCAAATCTTTTTCTTTTCTTGTCGATACTGGGGCAACTCTCTCTTGTAAAAGGGATGAAAAATACCAAATGTTAGGTATTGCCATGAATGCTCAAGGGTTCTCTGGAGGTATGCATTTCATTCCTTTTACTGATAAATTACCTGTTTCTATAGGGGAATGTGACATGTCTGTCCCCTTGTTCTATTCGGAACAAGTGCCAGTTAACATTCTGGGCAAAGATTTGATGATGAAACTTAACATGACGATTTCATTCACTGATCAAGGAATAGTGTGCTCCACTCCAGGAATACTCTGTTTAAACATAGGAGAGCTTACACTAGCATTTACAGGACAAGTGGCTTCACGAGGTGTGCTGGTAGATCTGGAAATCTTCATGTATGGGGTGAGCATTTCATTAACGTGGCTACCAGGATTAGTAGGGAACGTTGTGAGGATACCTGATGAATTTTTATTTAGACCACAAGTACCTAGGGATGAGGAAGAAGGGCATATTATTCCCATAGAATTGGAAGAAGCTATAGTACGAGGGGAAATAGCAATGCTTGAAGGAGTAGATGATGAAGGCAGATCATGGAATACAGCACCTACACAAAACCACTTTTGCAAGGACTTAAGAAAGGACAAGTTGGTGAGGAAAGATAGAATGGACTGAAGAAATGGAGGAAGGTTTTGAGGAATTAAAAATAACAATTTGACCAGCTCCACTTTTGGGAATCCCCAATTTTAGTGAAGAGTTTTATTTGTTTTCACACATTAATGGATCCGTTATGACAGCACTGCTCACACAAAGAACAACACTAGAGTATAAACCTTTGGCATATTACAGTGGGATTTTAGATCCAGTTATGAGAGGACATTTTCGATGCGAACAATCTTTGGCTGCTGCCACGTTTGTGATTGAGAAGTCCACAAGTATAACCATGGGCTGTGCATTGATGCTAAATGTAGAGCACGCCTTATTTTCCATTTTAGAGAAACCCAAAAGTACACTGACTACACAATCAACATCTGAAAACAAAGTAATGACTTCTAATTCAGTGATTAAAATTGTGAGATATAAAATAGGGAACCCAGCCACATTTGTAGCTGAACCTATAGAGGAAGGTGATCATGTATACGATACCACTAACTGTGTTGAATTCTATGATGATATACCCTGTGTGAAAGAAAATGCTTTAGCGGGAGGGGAGATTCTTTTTATTGATGGTTCGTCAAAAATAGATCAGACTATTGGGGAAAGGCATACAGGATCTGCAGTTTTAAGACACAGATTAAATGGTGAATTTGAGGTGGTGGCGAGTACAAGACAACCATCCCATTTTTCAGCACAGGCAGCAGAATTGGTAGCGCTTATTGTTGCACTAAAAAAACACAAGGATCAGGAAGTGATGGTGTACAGTGACTCCCCCCGATATGAGGGGCTATCTACACGCCAACGGCACTCCAGTGCATCATGCATCTTTATTGGACAGGCTCATTAAGGTACTACAACTCTCAGTGACCATAGCAGTTGTAAGAAATGTGCGGCACATAATAAATGAACAGACTTTATTTCTCACTGAAATGAAGCCGCAGGTAGCGTATTCTTCAGAAATTTCTAGTTTCGAAACTGAAAGTATCAAATAGGAATATGCTGATACAAGAGGGGTTTAATATGCTGTCAATCATGAAACTAATTACAGATACACGGTAGAGCCCCACAAGAAGAGCAGGAGCTATGGAGATGTAGGGGGTGTTCTTTATCCCCCACGGAAGCAGTATGGAGACAGGAAAGCACTAAAAAGTCAGTGATGCCAGTGGCATTACTAAATGTCGCACTTGAGCAGCTGCATTACCCCACGCATATACCCCAAGAAAGTCTTGCTGCCACTATTGCAGAGGACTGGTTTGTTCCCAATTTATTGGAACACGTTGCACAGTTCATTGCGAATTGCATTGTGTTTCAGAAGTGTACAGCTGGGCCTACACTAAGAACAATCAGAGCAGTAATACCATGTACAAATGGCCCATTTCAGCAATTACATATTGACTACGTCAATATGCTGCAGACATGTAATGGATATAGGTATCTATTAGTGGTGGTATGTCCCTTTTCTTTATGGATCGAGTCCGGTCCTTGTACACATCCTTATGCCACCTGCGCAGCAAAGTTCTTAGTGCACAAGGTATTTCCGAGATGGTGTCTGTGCAAAGTATTAAGGTCTGATAATGGGCCACACTTTGTTAATGAACTGTTTGAACAAATATGGCTTTTATTGAACCTACAGCATATGTTTTCTTCTGCTTATCACCCACAAGCAAACGGGATCTGGTGAGGCTCAGTGTCCTTCTGAAGAAGAGAATAGTAAAGATCAATTAACTTTGAAAAAGGGATGTTTATATTGCCTACCCCTAGCCTTGTATGGCCTTCAAAATCAGTCAGGCTCAGACCATCCCCTTACGTCCCATGAATTAGTAACAGGGTGCTGCATGAGGACACCCCTTACACCCCAAGTTAAGAGTGATGCCCAGAGTGTAGCGCAGACTCTAGGTGATGAGATGCACTATTATTTGACATGTACGACTACCAAAGTTTCTTTCATTTTAGATCAAGTCAAGCACAGAGGGTGGGGTTGAGGAACACGGAAGAGGACGACCCAGTAACCGATCTAAGTGAATTATTGCCACCACCAGAGTTGCATGTTGAAGATCAAGTGCTTATCAATAACTTTACACGTAGATGGCACAAGCCCAAATTAAATGGACAATACCAAGTAGAGGAAGTTTCCTCTACTGCAGGTAGGGTGTCTGGAAGAAGAGCTTGGTTACATTTGGGCCACTTAAAAAACTACACAGGTGAGACCCTCACTCTAGTACCCGCCGACTGGGAAGCAAGACAAGAAGAAGAATTGCCCTGTGTGCAGATTCTATTGGACTGGAATTCATTGGACACTCCTTAAGATAGTAACAGGAAGTGCATGGACTTGCAGAGAATTCCAGAGTTTAAACATACTTTTTAGAGATTCTTTGAAAAAGTAAAATCATATCTTCACTATGTCCAAAGACCAATTCCTTATTAAAAACTGGAAGAGAGACCAATATCCAGATTCATTTTGGGAAAATATATTGCAAGAATAACACATGACACCAGTCGATAGTGACATACATAGGATTGTGCTTGCAGTTTTTATGTTTATACTTCATTCATACCCTACCTCATTAGGAGAGATGTTAATAGTCTCAACTTTATCCAAGATCCAAAGAACAGCCCAGTTATAAGTATGCTTTTGAATGCAATAATCAAGCAGATTGTTCTAAGAATGTGATTTGAGTACATGTATTAAAAATGATTCACAGAGACGAAAACGCAGCTGCAAGAAGGCTAGCAATTCAACAAGAAATGGTGTGACACGCAAATGTTTTTCTAGACTCTTATGCATGATATATTTATATGCATGCACTTTCCTTTCTTCTTTTTGTATCTTACATTCCGAAGTCTTTATCATTCTGACGGATCAATTGGAAACGTGACACATGTGATATATCCCGGTATAAGTACAAATGATGATCATTTCGTGGACCTATTTGGGCATTTCAAATGATGTAAGAAGGATGCAGAAGAAGATAACCAGGGGATAAATACCTATCTTGATAATTCAGCTCATTTGGGGAATAATATGTGGTACAAACATATGAAAAAGTTGGGGAAGAGAGCATCTGATGAGAGCTGTTATGGCAGCTCTCTCATCCCCTATGCCATGAGTACAGTAAGAACATTAATTTCAAAAGAGATACCGGCACATAATGCGAAATGCCTCAGCCATCTAGCAGCATGTACTACGAGAGGACAGTTCCAAGGGAGCTTGGCAACCCTGTAATGGCGATCAAGACAGACACATCCCATACCAGGATGATTATATCAAGACAAAGCAAATGGAAGAAGAGCCTGGATTGACAGCCAAGATGCTTGTGTATCCTTCAGTGGTACAAGATAAAGTATTATTGATGAAATGAAGAGGATAAATTGTTCTGAAAAACTGAAAAGGCTGGAATGCCTGAATGCTGGGAACATTCACAGCTGTTAATCTATGGACGAATGATTGTGACCAAAGGCTGGGAAAATGGGATACTGTCCCGTGCAGGTCATCTGCGGAGGAAGGAAGCAGTGCACAAGGTGCAGAACGTGAATTATGAGTGCCTAAAGTCATGGGCCAAGAACTCTAAACTGCTGACATGGGCGGATGATCAATCTGGACCAGTGTCTGTTGTCCAATTGATTAATGCAAAAATGTGCTTTCAAAGCAAAGATAAAGTCTGAATTGGAGACAATAAGGGGTGCAAGAACATAAATTATATCCCAGGAATGAGGAGAGGGACTGCTGTCCGAATGGATCTATATTGGGCCTGTGGATCCAGAGCCTATACGAAGTTGCCCAGAAACTGGGTAGGAGTGTGTTCCATTGTACTCATCCATGTTCCAGCCTTGCTGATTCCCCAGAGTGACCTGAATATCGAGGGATTTCCAAAAGTGGATGAGCACCTGCGAAAAAGGTTACTTGTACTCCAGCAGATGAAAAGAGAGAATGATTTCTCAGCTAAGTCAATAGAAGCTTACAATGAGATGCCAGAGAAGCACAAGTAGTTCAGCAAGACCGCTACGATAATGACATCTATATTTATGACTGTACTCCAAGCAGTGGTGAATGCCAAATGGTTGAAGATCACCAGATGGGAGCTGTTATAGACAATCAATGCCACTATAAAAGGATGTAATGCCATAAAGAAAGAGTTGAGGTCCATAAGGTTAATGACCCTCAAGAACAGGTATGTCCTTGACATGATTACAGCAATGGAAGGAGGTATTTGCGCCAAGGTAGGGCCTTCTTGCTGTACTTTCACACTTTCCCACGATGGTGAGAATGGGACTCTGGTGGATGCTATAACTATGTTGACAGAAATGCACATGAAAATGAGGGAGGAGACAGAGGTTATTGGAGATTGCGATTGATTCTCATTTCTATTTGCATGGATTCCCGACCGCATGACAAATGTGTTCAGGTTCTTGGAGCAATATTGGTGATGATAATGTTCAGATTCTGTGCTATAAGGATAGTAATTGGAAAGCATCCTCGAAACGCGTCGCCCATTGAATTGGATTCGACTATGTCTTCGAATTTGCTGTGATCTATTGATGCAATTCTTGCTTCTTTACTTTGTAAAATGTTTTTTTAATGCATTGAACTACATTACTGCAATATAAATTCTTATTTTATCGTATAGAACTTTGCCTTTTGACATTTTTTTTAAACAATGTTTATATATAGTAGTGGACTTAGTCCAAACATTTGAAAGTGTGCAGGGGACGGAAGGATTCCTAGGCTGAATCCTCTTTGTTATTGTTTTCTAGTGTAGGGGTTTTGTGCCATGGTCCCAGTTCATCCCCGCAACTAAAATTAACTTAATACATTCTTTGAATTATATTACAACTCTCATTGAATTCGAGGTGTGCACCTATGCTCAACCTTTTTTTTAGTACTTGGACAATGCCAGAAAACAGCAAAGAAAGCAGTTGCAATGAAGATCATGATTGATGTGAAGGATAAAGCATGTACCCAAGAGATCAAAAGAATTATAGGAGAAATGGGTCTTCTGTACCCCAAGTGGAGAATGTAATTACATGACCTGGAGTGTGGACGAACACATCAAAAATGCAGGCACCCTGAGGGGAGTCACGGAGATATGGATACCAAAGAAACCCTTCTTCAAAAGAAGATTCAAAGAAGCAGGAAACCTTGAGAAGGTGAACGAGGACTCGACCAGAGGGGGGAATGTAGAAGAGCAGACGTACACATCCGCAGGAGATCCTACACCTCTACATCTCCTGTATTGGAGACATGAGACTGTGCCCTGTCTAACACCAGCTATTGTACCAATACCGTACCAAGTATTTGGAAGACACTATCCATTAAGACAACCATATCGAATGTACCCTTGAGTTGATAACAGCTTGTAGGAGGATATCCCTGAAGGGATATGAGAAAGAGCTAAGAAAATGGACTGACAATATCATAGGAAGTTGTGCACAAAGTCCTGAAATACTGAATGAAGACAATGCATGAATCTTAGAAGAGAAATGACGGAGTAAAGAATCAAGTGAACCTTACAAGTGTAAAAGAAGATGATTACACTTTAAAAACTCCTGCAGAAATCAGAAGTATAATGAATGTACATACGCTGAAATGCAAGGTTGATCAAGTCATCATATAGGCTAGCTACAAATAGTGAATAGAATGCAGGTGGAGCCATCATTGTACAGAAACTGGACCTTGGTATTATGAAATAATTAAGCCAAAGCACCATAGAGAGAAAATGAAAGGATGTGTCGCAGTAGAATAGCAGGTTGTTGGAGCTGTGTTGGGAGGCTGCCTGGCCTGGAGCCAAGAACTAAGAAGCCTAGGTCAGCTATCTATGCTGAAGAGGAAAATGTGTGCGGAGGATGAATCCCCTCACGTTAAGGTGCAAGAAAGAACATAGAAGATGGCAAGTCTTAGGTCATTAAAACATTTAAAGGCTTGCAGAATGAACAAGAATCGTGGTCTCTTCTCACGTGAGTCGAGACTGAAAATAGGGCTTGAACTTGGAGTTCCAGATATGATAGCGAGTGCCCAAACTCCTGTTGCATTCCTAGTTCCAAAGAAACACTGTGTAACTGACTTTTCTTAAATGACATGTATGAAGAGTTAGTCATAAATTGTCCACCTGATGTCTGACAGCCAATAAAAACCTAGCTCCTATATGACTGTATATCTAGATGTGTTCCTTAATCAATCCCAACCGTTGATAGTTTTTTACTATTGCCACATAGCTTGATGTCATTCTGAGAGTATATCATTGTATTACATGTGGAACCCGCTGAGGATGAGCGTACTTTGATGTTCGTTGTAACTCCCTGTTTTAGATAATTGCTAATAAAACAGCAACCTGCCATCTTCTTGAGTTGGTCCAGTCATTTGGACACAGAATTATTATGGTATAATCCTATCCAGTAACAGATGCATGTATCCAATGGCCATTAGCTCACAAGCAGCATGAAAATGTGGTTTACAGAGACAATGCTGGCATATGTAATGAAATGGCCTAATATTTTAATTGAGCATAAAATATGTAGCAAAATGTTCCCATCTACTGTTTGTGTCCAGGGGCCTGTTAAAATTGCATGTAATGCCCTTCACAACCGAGCACACAATCTATGGCTTTTTAACAATTGTTCTGAGATCTATACTGCAAAATGCAACGTTTCCATCCAATATTTTAACAAGTGTACTTGGGGAACAAACTCCTTATACACCACTGAGTCTGTAAGGACTTGCTTGCTAATAGGAGAAATTTAAGGGGGGACAAGGGTGTTTGTCCCCCCCCCATTTTGGTGGCACAACAATTTATTCCCCTCATTGTATGAGGTGCAAAAGGGGGCATGTTGCCCGGACCAGTGCACAGTCTCCAGGACCTGGTCTGCGATGCTGGCCCAGTGCCTCTCCTTCACCCTGGCTGGCCTGACTAAAGTCAGATGCCTGGGTGCTGGATTTGGTGGTGGTGGGGCCCGTTGCAGCTGACTACTGCCTGCCTATAGCGTGACACTCTCCGGTAATGCAGCAGCATTTGTGCCCCAGAAACGAGGAAGCTTTCCTGCAGAGCATCCTGGTTTCTGTCTGCATGGAGCTTGTGCATGGAGGAAGTGGGGATAACAGACCAAGGAAGACAGAGCATTGAAGTGCCGGCACCGGAAACACAGTTATGTTTATTATTTACATTTGTGAAAATGTGTGTGTGTGTGTTTGTAATATGTTTATGTGTTTGTATGTAAATATGAATGTGTTGTGTGCACAGTGAATGGAATGGTGTGCATGGGTGTGAGTGTCTGGCGCATATTTGTGTCTGTGTGAATGAATGAGAATGCACTGTGTTTGTATGTTACGGGTGTGCAGTCAGAACATGGAGAATGAAATGTGTGAATGTTATGTTGTGACTTCTGGGGACGTATTTAAGAGTCAGAAAAGGTCATACTCAGGCGTGGCTGAGTGAATGGGTATGAATGGTGATCATGTGTGTGTGTATTCAAGAGTTGCTGGGGGCTCAGTGGGCAGGCTGCAGGCATGACATGTATTATAGCCATCTATGATAAAGCAAACATGTTAATTGTTATTACATTGCTAGACTGGCATTTTGGTGCAGCAAGTGTCTAGCCATTCTTTCTGTGCCATGATGACATTTTATACTGGGCATGTATGATAAAGAATTCATGATAGATGTTATTGTTGGGTGTCTTGACCCACGTTCAAGTTATTAAGCTACAACATTTGTGCTGTGGGCTTAGGAAATCCAAGAGGGCAGAAAAGCCCACATTTGCGCCAGAATCCAGGACAACCATGCAGTTTTGCGCACACCAAAATGGTCGCCTGACCTGCCACCCACCAGTGCGAGCGGTATAGGCCAGAAGCGCCATGAGTGAAATGTGGTGCCAAAGGAAAAACAGCAGTGCCTGTTAGCTCAGAAAGCGCTTTGAAATCACCTTTGTTTCTCTGAAATGCAAGCTAAAAATGCCTATTTTAAACATTGCAAGATATTCAAAAATCTCACTGAACACCAACAGACATTTGGCAGAATGTAGTCTTGTGTGCATACAAAATCTGGGAAAAGAAAGAGCCTAAAATAATGTTCATAATGAAACTGGCTGAGCTGTGGATGTCAGCAGCCTAAGTTAAATTGGACTGAAAGCCACTAAAATCTAAATGTTTAAAAATAAATGAGTGACCTACTGTTGAGTGTCACATAGTTTGCAACTGTTAAATGTCATAGTTTTGAACGTAGAATCAGCATTCTAGCTGCATGTGTAAAAATTGTAAGTTTGTTTTGAATGAAGAAAAACTGGGAACAAAAGTGACATTTGGCTGAAGCCTGGCTTGAAGAGAGGGAATTCTGCCGGCAACTACCCCCGACAGGAGTTGAAACTTGCTCAGCCACTCTTCCCAGGCCTGGCTGCATTCTGCTGCCCCCACCAAAAGGAGATGACACCTCCCTGATTGAATCAGGGGAGGAGCACCTAGGACTGGAGGGAAACAGAAAAATGAGCCTTCCTTGGCTCAGGCAAATGTTAAATTAGGGGGGGGTCGTAAATGGCTTCCTCTTGAGAGAAACGATGAGGGGCAGTGCCTTTGTGAGCAACTTGAGTTGGAGGAAGTGGACAAACCAGAAATTCCACCATGTGCTTTGGGAAACCACACCCCTCTGGGACAGACATGAAAAGAGCCACTGGAACCAAGGCAGGGACATTCACTTTCCACTTTCTTGCGGGACGCTTTGCCGGGAGACTCCAGACTTCAAATCCATCAATCTCCAGAGACCAGAGATCCAGAGAGACCAGAGATCCAGAGAGACCAGAACTGTGCAGTGCTGAGAGCTGACCCAGATCGCTGTGCGCAGAACCAGTACCAAGTGGCGAGAGAACCGCAGTCAATCCTGACCCGATCCGGACGAAGTCGCATTCCTGTCCAAAATATAGTGTGAGTACTCAGCCAGAACTGTGCAAAACCCAATCTCTTAGTTTAAAATAATCTAATTCAAACTATTTTAACCTATTGAGAACTGCATCCTAGAAATCGTGTAATTCTGTCATTCTAAAGCTGCAAAACTGTCATTTGTCATTCTGAGCTTTATTTTAATTTCAAGGATCTACCTTCACAAAATCGTCCATATCTCCGGAACCGTTTGTCCTAGGAACGGAATGTATTCATTCTGCAGCTAAGATTCTAAGCTTTCCAACAAGCTCTAAACCGACTTGCTACTCCTTATACTTCCTACGTAATTGCGCTCGACGCACGCGACTAAATTGCCGCGATTTGACATTTTGCTTCATTCCAGCCACGTGTAAAAATATTTGTCTTTTGCTTCCATTACGGAATTCCGTTTTCAACCTGGTAACCATCCCCGAATCATTGATAAGGCTGGCCTGAAATGATTTAAAGTATCTCTCACTCACCTTGAACCTCTAGAGGGAATTAAAATGATTTTTAGCCTATTTTCCCTTCTTTGTTTACCACATTTAAAGTACTTTGCCTGTGTTTAAAATCATCTTTGTGATCTAAGCTTGCTAGGGGGGAACTGAATTCGGATTGTACTGTGATTGTATTCCTGAAGACTGTGTGTGTTACTTCCATCTCCTTACATTGCATAGGGGGGGGAGTGAATTGTCAGAGAGAAGTAATCATATTATCTTTTGGTGAAGTCATATCAAATTATTTCTGTGTTGCATTCTGTCCCACCTTGCATTTCCTTGTACCATATAAAGCATTCTCAGCTACCTTATCCTCTATACTACTCTTAAGTAATTAAACCAGTGTGCTAGTATAACATCATCCATTGTTTTGTTTTTTTGATAACATATTTTATTGGTATTTAAAACAAATAAACTGTTAAACAGACAATACATGCACACTGCTGGTAAGGGTCAATGGCTGTCTCTGATCGATTTACACATCTATTGCAAATTGGGTCATCCATTGTTGATCACTCACTGTCATATGTCTAAGTGTGATATCAAATATTAATTTATTATAAAAGTGTGATATATATCTATTGCTTAATTTTTCAAATAAACCTTTTTAATTTGCAAAACAAACCTATTTCTTGGCTCAGTGGGGTCAGGGAGATTCTAAGAGAGGGGCGTTATATAACTTGTCATAAAAATATATAAATAAGGGCTTCCCTTGAGCAATCCCAGACAAGACACTGACCTAGTGGGAATGCTTGATTGGAGTCATTAACATTATGTAGCTTCACTAGCATTTTGGTACAGCCAGTCTCTAGGCAGTTTTACAGTCTTACTTAGGCATGATGACATTTTATGCTGGGAATATATGGTACAGCAAGCATAATGCATGTTATTATGTGGCTAAATTGGCATTTTGGTGCAGTCAGTCTAGCAATTTGTACAGTGGCATGACATTTTATAATGTGCATCTACGATAAGGCAAGCATGAAGAATGTTATTAAATGGCTCCAATGGCATTTTAGTGTAGCCAGTCTAGCAATGCTTACAGTGGCATGACATTTTATACTGGGCATCAATGGGAAAGCAAGCATGATAAGTGTTATTATGTGACTATGATGGCATTTTGGTGCAGCAAGTCTCTCCATCTCTTACTGTGTCACTGTCATGACATTTTGTACTGGGCATTATCAGTCAGCAACTCCTGGGGGAATGGTGGTGCAGTTCTCTTCCTTAAAGTGCTGAGTTGGAGAGACCTTAGCATGGCAGCTCGCTCGTGGATGATCAAAATGTTCTCCTCGCAATTCGACTCACTACTTTAAGCAATGTTATGTTGATGAAAATGAATGCCGTTCTGATCATGATCAAGTGTGCACTGACTTTCTGCACAATACACGGTTCTTTTAGTTTGATTACTTTTTTATAAGTAAGAGTTTAAAGCATAGCTATTTTATGTTTTCTTGTGCTACACTGTTCTCCAGAGACAGTGATTATTTTCACCAGATAGTGGGAGCTCCCATTGTCAGCATTTCACCTCAAAAGTTTGCACCAACTTGTATTCCACATTTGGGTTCATTTAGTTAGAAAATGCATTTTATTTGCTTTTCTTATATAACCTATTCTTGTGACCCGAGCTTTGAGTCACATGCAGAGATTAAGCAACGAAGCACAGCTCCTACATCCTGCTATCTAAATACATGTCCTGCTTTGCTGAATGTAAGGGGAAATTCAGCTATACAGGACTTGTCAGGACTTGTCATGGAGAGCTAAATTTTTACTTACATTCAGCTAAACAGGGCATATTTGCCATGTCTTTAGAAATGAACCCTAAAGGCACGACATTGTTATAACTTTCATATGACTGGGGAGTGTCTTTTATGCCAGTGTTATGAAAGTTATAACACAGCATTGGCAAGGTACTCCTGTGGTCTGGTGGTTAAGTGTTATCCCTCACAGCCACACTCCGCTCTTGTGCCGACCCTGCCACTTTCCTACTGATACCATGTCCCCCAACAAAAATGTTCAGCAAAGTTCATCCACTGCACTCACTGCTCTTGATCAATCGACCAAATTTCAGGAATACTTTCACATTACATCACTTTCAACATTTCTCAGACGCCAGTGGGTGTAGTTGCGTAAGTGTGGAACAACTGGTTATTTTGGAGAAAGCGCAACATAAAGGGGCTCATTCCAAGTATGGTGGTGCAGTAAAAATGTGCTGGTAGAGGTGTTATTGGGTTTTATTACGAGATTGGTGGTAGTCATGGCGCTATTTGCGCCATGACTGTCACCAATAACGTGTCTGGCACCGACTTACCGGTGTAGTCCGACCTTTGTGGGACCGGTAAGTCCCCATTGAAAAAGCCATTCCCCATTCCCCATAGGGCTCAATGCGGTACCGTTATTGGCTCTGAATTTCCTTAATGGGTCCCGTCCATAACGCCTGGTCAGACCAGGCGTTAAAGGAGGGACCCGCTAAGGGAACACGTAGTAGGGCGGTAAGGGATTACCGGCACCGGTCTCTGTACCCCTTACCACCCCACTCAGAATGAGGCCCTTGTCACTTTTAATCCAATGCCATATTCTAAGTTGGGATAGAAAGTGGAGGAATATCCTTCTGCCCTTGACTGCAACTTTTTCCTCCACTTTACCTCCAGAAAATCGAGGAACTACGGATAGCATATTTGCCACTGGTGATTATTCCCCCAAAACCCCAATGTGATCCCATGAATGGAGACTAACAACACCTTACACTACCTCATCATTTACCAGATTTACCACCAGCATCAGTGACAGTAACGCTCACCAAATATGGCAGAATTGCAACTTGGGGTTTGGTTGATTACTGCAAATCTTTTTTGTTGTTGGAAATTTGGTCGCAATTTAATTTTGTGACAGGTACATTTTGCCGCATATACCTCCCTTCACCCCTTTACATTAATTATATCCCTATAACCCCCCACATATATATGCAGCACAATGCACAAACAAAATTGCCACCAAATCGGATGTGCAGTAATCAACCAATCCCGGAAATGAAGCCATACTCATAATGTGGCACAAAATATGGTAATGTAGGTAGTCAGTTTGGTTCTGTATGAAGAAATGTACTTGCCTTCATATGAAATGCAGTCTTTCTCCTCCCCCCGTGCCCCTATCCATCTAGTTAATTCCCTCTCACTCCTTCAGCGCCATGTCTAGCTTGTGGGCATTCATAACATGCAACAGCCCTGATAGCGGACGGGGAAAGGAGTATGCACCAAAGTGTGCCACTGACTCTGCCCTCTGTGACTCATGTCTATGAGGAGTCATGGGTCACTCAAACGCAGAACAGTGATAGTAGCAGAAAAACAGGAACCCTCGTTGTGTCATCATCCCGGGACAATGCTTGCGTAGTGTGGTTGGGAAGGGATTGGGAGAAATTGAGCAGGACAGGCCTGAAGGGAGCAACGCTATACAGTACAGAGAGCTCCGGTGGAGCCAATGAGAGTTAGAAATGATTGGAACTACACAGAAACAGTGGTGGAGCCAGGAAGGGGACTGGGAGGGGGTGGCTGCCTCCCTTTGCTCCCCCGGTGCCTTGTGTACCCCCAGCCTTCTGCTTGCGCCCTATTAGCCACCCCCACCCTTCCTCCCCTCGCCACAAAAGATGCCTCCATTACTGCACAGAAAGAGGAGGGAAAACAGGGACAAAAGGGGGAAGGCACATGTTTTGTGTCAGCTATATACCCGTCAATCACTTGGCATTTGGATGGATGATTCCATGTTCTCCCATTGCTTTTAAACCAACAATCTGATTTGTCCTGTATGACTGATCTGATGATATTAATACGTTGGTATTTTCATTGTAAGCACAAGACCACGATGTATTTGCAACATTCATTTTTAGAAACAAGAGAAACAATTCCCTTATTTTTAAATTGGATTCTGAATCCCAGTTCGAAAGTACCCCCAACTATACATGTGGGACAGAGCAGGAGAAAGCTGGGAGGTGGCTGAGAGGGAGTTGAAGTAAAGGCATGGGTAGGACCCCCCCATAACACCAAGGGGAAGGAAATGAAAAAAAGCTGCATTCGAAACTCTCTCATAGGGCCTCATTACGACTTTGCCGTAAGCTCACGTACACACTTATTTCTGGACCGGGAAGGTCTGACGCTGCCGGGCGCAGTGGGCACGGTAGGCAGACTCTTCACGGAAGCACCGGCAACAGTGCCCGTGCTTCCGTGAACCCATTACCATGGAGTCCTATGGAACTCCACAGGTATGGGGAACAACATTTACCGGCACCTACCTTACCACTCCGACGGGACTTGTAATATCCCAGTGGCAACAGCAAGGTAGGTGTTGGTAAAAAGTCACGAGTCCGGCGGCAACCCGCCGGTAGCACTGGCAGGGTTACGGCCGGACTCATAATGAGGCCCATAGACCTGTAAAAAGAGTCTATCTCACAGGTTGCAACGTGGGACACATTTTGGTCTGTGCAGTTCACAAGAAAAGTAATTTGTGGGCTGGAGCATTCCAGGAGCAGGTCATGGGTCCATTAAAAAAATGAGCCTTATCAGGGACAAATTGTTAAGTGAAGGATGATGACACAAAAAAAAATCTGATGTGGTGTGGTCACCTGACCACTCATCCAACAATTGTGCAGCCACCCAATCAACATGAGGTTGCAACACGATCACTAAGGAGAGGACGTCACCTGTGGAGAGAGAATGGAGCACATGTGAGGCTAGTAATTAGTAATCCTTGCTTGAACGTGGCTTGAAACGGCTTGGGGTGCGACAGCTGAATTGGGATTAGAGAGGGGCTTAGCAGTAACTAGTGGCTCAGACCCAGGCAATCAGAACAGCACCACACAAAGCACAGTAGAAAACCTCTTGCACTTATCTTTGGACCCTCTTATTCACGAACTGTGCGCAGCTGGCACAGAAGCTGCCAATCCTCCATACTCTTCTTCACCAGCTTCTGAATTCACTGTAGGTAGCCGCAACATAACATCTGGCTCTATGCTGATTTTTACGATTTGGCAGTTTACTTGATACTGTTATTCCTTCAACTTTGAGGCAATTCATTCCAAGTACATTGGCACTTTGCTCCTCCGGCACTCAGCACGTGTACCAATGGTGTATGATCTGTGAGCAGCGCAGTTTGTTCCCTATAGAAATTCTATAAAGTGTTCTGCAACCTGACTCCAGCTCAGGCTGCACGATTGAGTCATGAATAATTTGTCTATGGGGCCTCAATGCCCGGGAAACAAATGCTATCTTGTGTGCCTTGATGCCTATTCTGTATTAGGACCACCTACAAAACCCCTTCAGTGGGGGCTGTGGTTGCCCTTTCAGTGTTAAAAGGTGTCCGTTTCAGGGTGGCTAGAATGTCTTTCTCCCACTGCTCAGGCTCCCGATCTAGGGAGACCACAACTGGTGAGACCAGCCAATCGCATAGGACCTAGGAAAATCACATCGAAGATAAACTCCATCCGAGCTTAAGGTAAGTATACAATACACCACTGCTTGGGTTCTCAGTCTAGGGAGACCACAACTGGCGAGACCAGCCAATCGCATTGGACCTAAGAAAATGACATCAGAGATGAACTCCATTTGAAGTATACTTGCACCACAACTGTGGTCAAAGGCACGGCAACCTATCCATGCACCACAGAATGCAGCTATGGCTATGCAATTCCGGTCTAGCAGCTCGCATAGCCGTCCACACTGAAACCTCTGACGTACCTCAACACCTCTGCCATTAGTACACAGAGACAACCTACGAAAGAAGTCAGTCTAGCTGGGCACACATCGAGTCTCCGGCACTAGCACTCTATCCTAAACCACCGACAGCACCCACCCACGTGCCTGACCTCTGGACTGCTTACTGGAACCTAGCCAGCACACCTAAGTCCTAACCTGGCAAAATGCACAAACGCATCCTAAAAATTAACTCTCAGAATCTGCCACACATGGACTTCGTTCCCAGAGGACGTTCCTACCACAAAGCGCATTGAGGCCATACAAATGGGGAAAGGGCGCTATATAAATGGTGAATACCATGTAATACAATGTAGCACCATGTAGTGTATATCACCTTCTGGTCATACTTTTTGTTTCCCCTGAAAAGTCTCCACAAGGGTTCTAACATGCTAGCAAAATTTGCCAAAAAAGCATTGTGAGAATTCATAAAAAAGACATCCATTCCTCTTTGTTAACTTATAGAGACCAGTTGATCACGAGAACTGACTTCATTCTCTGTGATGTACCTGCTCCGGACCGAGTGTGCCCTGGGTACCCTACTTCTACCACCTACCACCATCACTTCTCAGCCTTAAAGGTTACCCACATTGCGACAAAAGGCACGGCATCTTGCTCAACACTGTAGTTTATTCTTGTGCATCCTCGGTGATAATCAATTTCTCACTTGTTTCAGTTCTCTTATCAGATGACTCACTAGCGGCTGAAACACTGCTGCTGCAAAGGAGAGGCCATGGTCATTTCTCCTAAATAGGACTCGAGCAAAAGATAGTACGAATGTTGTTCAATACCCCTTGATTCTACTCAGAATGTAAATTCGAAGTAGGGAGCATTTTAGCTCTTCCAACTCTGAAGTGGCTGGCAATCTACTACAATAATGGCACCGAGACTGTGAAAATCCACACAAAGGTGAGCTCTTTCATTAGATTTCTGTCCCAGTACAAAAGGTGCAGTCTACTCTGCATGTTCTGTCTCCTCAATTTTACCCTTTATGAACATTCTCAAAACGAACCCTGCCCACTGCTAACCTGAACTTTGTTCATGCAATGTATTACAGGTAGAGTGCCAGGTTTTAGTTTGTTTTAATCAGGTAACCAAGCGAAGTACCAGTGAAGTATCGGTTGTGCCCGGTTGCTGTGCGTTTCCTGCTCCTTTCAACTGGATCTCCCATTGCTGACGGTCTGCATTAATATTCAACGATACCTAATGAGGGCGTTTTGAGTGGCTTCCTTGTTAAACACACAGGCTGCGCCCCCTTTTTGGTACTTGCCTTTAAAAACAGGCACACGCGCACACCGAATGAAGTACAGATGAAGCATCGCTTGTGCCGGGTTGATGTGCGTTTCCTGCTACTTTCAACTGGATCTCTCATTGCTGACGGTCTGCATTAATATTCACCGGTATAAAGACTTTGGGCCTCATTACGATTCCGGAGGTAGCCGTGCTGGAAAAACCAGCAGGCTGTCGCCGGATTGGTAATACCATTGCACCTCAGTGATTGCCGGAATCACCGTGGCATTACAACCCCGGTGACCCGGTCATTCTGGAGGCGGAATTCAGTAAATCCCTATTCCCATCATGGGGATGGGGACCATGGAAACACTGGTTCCGTCTATGACAGAGCCGGTGCTTCCATGTCCACCTGCAGGCGGTTGGTGTTACTTCCGCCAGGTCAGACCTGGCGGGAGTGACACCTGCCGCCTGCAGGACTCAGAATCAGCCGGTCCGGAAACAACGGTGGTGGCGGATTTACTGCCACCATTGTTTCCAGACCGGCTGACTTGTAATGAGGCCCTTTGCCTTCTACCATCATTGAACTGACACATTATACTGGATTTGTGGCACTAATACCATTGTATTTCTATCTTTTTAGATACCTAATGAGGGCGTTGTGAGTGGCTTCCTTGTTAAACACACAGACTCTGCCCTCTTTTTGGTAGGTGCCCTTAAAAACAGGTACCCGCGTGCACCAAGCGAAGTACCAGTGAAGTACCGTTTTGCCACTTCGGCGGCTTTGTCGCAGAGACACAGCAACGTGGGTGACCTCTGCCGGTACTTTCGTTTCTCAGGACTTCTGTCTCAGATTTGGAGTAGCTGGTCGGCTTGGTGGGTACACACTAACATGGCTTTTTCACTAAGATCAGGCATGCCTCACCCTTTCGAGGCACAAGCACAGTATGCCAAGATATGCTCTCCAATTTCCAACACACGGAAAAGAGCGGCGACGCACTTGTGCTCCACCCCTAGTGGCTGACCGCATCTGAAAACCACCAAACTGTTGCGAAAGCCAGAGTAGATTGAAAGGAACTCTGACATTAGAACCTTCTGCAAAGACCGACAACGTCCTGTCGAGATAGACCCTGCTCCTACTGTTACACCTGTGGCTAGTTCCGTTATAGGTCCATCAAGCCACGATTTGGATAGTGCGGTAAATATGCAGCAGGCTGAAAGTGGGCATGGGGTGGATGTGGGTGATGGAAAAGACATCCCTAGAGGTGTCAGCACTCTGCCATCTGAGCACGAAGCTCCTTTACCCGCTGTGGACAATGCAAAGAAGCCAACTAACTTGACCAATACATCTCATTCAGACAGTATGATTTTGGGCGCTGCACCAACATCGCCAAATATGGTGGCTCCATGTACATCAGTTGCCTCAACTCCGAGTGACATGGCGGTTATTGATTTGGAGTTCAACAGTTTCTGTTTTTCTGCTCATGCCTTGCGAGAAAATCTATCTGGATCTCCAGTATTATTTGCTGAGTTTAGTCATCCTTATTCTAATCTGTCAGGGTCATACATAGCTCCCACACCAAGGAGACCCCAGAGCTCTGATAAACATACTGACTCAGGGGGAAAAGAGGTGAGCACACAAAACCTACTGGAGATTACACTCCATGCCACGAATGTGGCTTTACAGTCTCTAGTCAATCTTTTTGGCACTTTGGATGCCAAATTATTATCCCAATGGCAAAGATGTTAATTTGGCAAGAGGACATTACCAAGTCATTGAGCCTAGACACAGGTTGTGTTGGTCTTGCATTAAACACGAATGTAAAGTGTATTGATTGATTGATATTTTATTTCTATCGCGCTCGTACACAAGTGTTTCAGAGCGCGACAAGGCAAGGGAGGGGAACAGGGGAGAACAAAACAGCGATCTTACTAGGCCCAGTGACATTGAGAACGCGCAAGTGCATGGGAGAGGGGGAGGGGAAAAGTGCATGGAAGGGGGAGAGGTGGAAAGTGCGAAGCAGAGGAGAAACAGATAAATAACAATAAATAAATAATAAAGGCAATTACAACACAAACATCTGTAAGTGAGGAGCTCTTGGTACAGGATGATTTGGAGAGGGAGGCGTCCATGGCACAGGATAGCCTGGGGTCAGGGGAATACGTCCCCTCCTTGCTTCCTTGTTTTGATAAAGGTATAATGGAGGGCATATATGGGGTCATAGATGCGCCTTCAGAGCAGCCACTAACTGTTGGACAGGGAAAAGAAGCCTACACTATCTTTGCCCCAGGACACTCTAAACAGAATGTTTCCGCATCCAAGGCAAAGGTGAAGAGAGGGCTACAGAACAAATTACCTAAAAATCATTAAATCTTTGAAGAGCTCTAAAGTAAAGAAGTGAAAATAACGGCTGAGATAGGCACAGCTCCTCTCTCCAGAAAATCAAAGGGTGGAGACGGAAATGACGCGACCCTTGACCTTCCTGGCTGGCATGATCCAAGGATTGTTTCCTGTTACATTTCGATGAGCACCAGGGAACGTGTGTAAGTGCTAGTCTCTTTTGTTGATACAATCCAGATTTGTATGCTTGCTGGCTTTTGCTGTGTTGCAAGTTGTTGCTCACCCTAGTGGAGACTGTCGAGGGCCAGGTGCACGAGACTCCTTCTGAGATCACCGAGGATTTTGGCATATTTTTGGGTAGTGTCTGCGCTGCGTTTTAGGACTGGACTGTGAAAGTGAGACCTAAAAAGTTAGGTTTCATGTTCCTGTAATTCTGCTAAACGGATAATCCGTACCTGCGCTGTCCGCGTAGTGTCGGAAGACCAGCCTATCAAATGTAAACCCGAGGCAATGTGTAATATTACAGTCTCCACATGGGATAACCACATACACTAGGCAGGCCGCTCAAGGCCCATTGTCAAAGATCAAGGTTTTAAACACACAAACGGGAGAAGCATGATTTACCGTCTCCTCGGCGTATCTGTCCCTCTTCTGTGGACAGCATTAGGAAGGTCCATGTCACCAAACAGGCTGTGCCTCAAAATGTTATCAATTGTTGCTTTCTGTAAAAATTATTATCTCCTGGTGGTGGCAAGTTACAAGTGTCATTTTCAGAAGGTTTATTTAATTACGGATGACACGAAATGTAAGTATCAGGAATCACAACATCTCTGTAACTTAACAAATCATAACGTAACATAAGCCTAATGTAATGTAATAGGCATTCATATTGCAACGGTTCTTTTTATTTGGCTTACCTTACCCCCATAGTGGCCTCCTGGCGCTGAGGCGTATCACATGGATATTCCGCATCGTGTCCACGCCTGGCTTTCCAGACTTCGGACTGTGGTAGAGTGATTTTAAAAAATAGGCCTCCTCTTGCTGCGCACCTCGTCTCTGCAGCCAATCAAAAATGCAGATCCGAAGGGCCCCCACCACCCTACACTTCAGGAAGGACATCCCCCAATTGCTGAACGCTCATTCAACTATACTTCCCCCTGCCAGAGCTGCCCCCTCGCGTGCTTCCCTCAGCCACCCCAATTACTTCTGCTACCCCCCCTGCCCCCCCCCGCCTGACCTGTATTCTCCCGAGTGCATCGCCCAAGTAAAGTACTCGCTTGCTTCTCAGCTTGCTCTGCGCTTTGCAGTGCTCCGTTTGCACACAGAAATAAGTGGCAGGGCTTAAACTGTTGATAATGAAATGTCCACTCGCTATTGCCATGGGTGGGCCAGTGTCATCGCTGGTGCGGCCTAATTAATTCCACCGCGGGTGCGGCCCGTCTTCTTTGCTCTGGTCATGCACCGTCACATAACGCCTCTGCCAGCGAGATATCGCCCACATATTCATTCTCCCACCAGTCGCGCATCTGATGGGAGAATGAATATGGCGAAGGAGAGGAGTTTAAATTCAACGGGCACAAACCTATTATTACAAAAAGACATTAACGCAGTTGACATGCAGCAAAATAGATGGTTCTGGAAAGGGGACATTGCACTGTGCTTTATTTTTTTAATGTTATTTGTAATGGGTTGCACGGTGTGCCCCATAGCACTCCGTTTTAAAAGTTTACTCGCAGAACATACTTACTTATTTGGCTTTTTACACACTCACTGGCTGTCCATGGCCATGCTAATTCCTATGGCCATTCACAACTACCCATTCCCACTCTAAACACAACCTCCTGGGATCTTCTTTACCTAGCTGTATTGCGCGTTATTTGAGCTGTCATTTTATTTTTAAGCAGCATCCGAGAGTTAGTGGCTTAATTGCAACTATGAATCAGCTGCTAACGTAATAAAATGTTTTCATCAAGTGTGCTTTCAGCCACTTTATTTATAAGCAATATGTGTTTACTTGCATCTGTTCGTTGCACTGAAGTCCTATTAAAAAGAGGGATTAGAAAAGCCAACAATTCTGTCTCATATATAAGTAGTTGCCAGGTACTGCTATCATATATCTAAGTACTGACACCATGTTCAACCTATTGTTATCTTAAGATAAGGGAGTACCGTTGTGGCACAACCTCTAAAGTGCCAATCCCATGCCTACACAATAGCGTTGGCTTTGTCAAAGCTTGTTGTTTCTCTTACCATTCCTCAATGGCACTCCACACTGCATATACCTGTGATGACTGCGTTACCTTCAGAGGCCGTCTTCATGACTGTTGTAAAACAAATGCTATACGGCTCAAACTTTTAAGTTTGGTGCTATTTACGTTCAAAATACGCCCAGTAAAGTTGTTTCTTATGTTACATATATCAATGCCTGTGCTCCCAGATGACAGAAATTTGGTTTAATCAAAAACTGAAACCATAATCCTTAATGTTGACAGTTTTGCAATGTGTGCAGGTAACCTCATTTGAATCTATTTTACAAAGAATACGGCTGAAAAATCGAAAAGGTACGAATTGGAACTTGGATGTAGGGTAGGGCTAAGAGGTCGGGGAGGCCACAAGTCTCCTCTGAAAGTCGTTGCGCTGGATACATTTCCGCGTGCTCCGTTTGACCGAATCAACCTTTTAAATATAGATAACAGCTCAAGATAACAGTCCCATTCAGTGCTTGTGCTGCACAAGATGTCAAAGGCGAGGCCAAGGCAGCGTCTCCCACTGCAAGAACCGGTTTAAGCAAAGCTGATATGGACTGTGCTATTTAAAATGGGTGGATGGATGCTTTGAAGGATCGTGTGTGCTCCTGTGCTCGAAACACATTCGCAGGTTACAGTCTCCGGAGAATCTTGAAGGGTTAAATGCGTAGATCTTTTTGATAAAATTACAGGTCTTGGCCTGAAATATAAATCAAATAAATAAAAAATAAAAATAATTCGCAATGCTTAAGTAGTGTTTATTATAACACCATGCCTTTGTCAACGTAAACCATGTTTGGCAGACATGAGATGAATCAACAGTAAATGGCGTTTATATTGTCAGAAGACATTTCATAATTACGCGAGTGCAATGAATAATTGTTGTTATTGTACTGCAGGGTGCAATACCTCGGACCAAATGTGGGAACATGCGTCCCTTTATAATGAAAACAGTTGTCAAGGAATGGAACTTGATTGTACTTAAAAAGTTCAGAGTACTTCTTTTTTTTTAAATATGAGTCCCTTTATGGCGTTAGTAGCAATTGGAGAGAAGTTTCTATATTGAATGGCAAAGAGTTTTAGCTTCCCTTCGAGTTCCTCCACAGTCAGAAAGTGGGTCATTTGTGCACATGCCGGTTTGGAAAAGCAAGGATTGTCTGATAGGCCGGGGTGGAGCCACAGCCGTACCATTGGTGGCATTAGGATGCCACGAGTTGGCCTAACTTGTAGACGTTGCTGCCCGATTCCAGCCAGCATTCAAATGTGCCTGCCTGTTGGGAATTTAGACCGAGCCCTGGAGGGCAATCTGAATACTAATTTTTATTATTTGTTAGGCATACCAGTCAGGGCGTAGTTGCTGGCATCATTTAAAGTGTCGGCAGTGGCACAACCAGCTGCGTCCACAAAACGGCGCACTACAGAACTCCTTCAATCTCCAAGGAGGATGCTGCAATGAGATAATTAGGACAGGTGATGCGGTCCGCGGAGATCAACATTATGTTTCCACGGTGTGACCGCAGTGGATTATATAACATAGTACTTTGCATAGCTTAGAAAGGGTTGAGCACTTTGTATGCTGGCATTGGTAGGCCTGCAATTCCCACGCAAACAATACAACCACAAGTCCCAGAATGCATGGTATCATTGGCTGGAAAGTCAGGGCAGATGAAGGTGTCACGGCCACCTGTGAAATGTGGCAAGTATGCATTCATCTTGTTAGATTAATGACCAAAGCAGCTGCAAGAGGCATGTGTTTAGTGCTCCCTCAGTGAACAGATGACAGGGGAGACCTGCTGCTTGTGTGCGTGGAGGGGATGGTGACAGACGAGCACTGTTCTGCTTTGCACACTTTTATTGCAGTTACTTTTTCCAGTTTAACTACTCACCTTTTCTGACGGAGTGTGTTGGATGGGTCACAGCTTCAGCTAGGGCTGGCCAGAAGAAAGTCCCATGCTCTCACTGCACCAAGGGAAGGCTCGAAAACCTCTGTGCCAGATATGACATAACCTAAACCAGTAGCACTCAAACTGTTAATGCCGCGCGCCCTGCGGAGTAAAGACATTTTTACCCCCCCCCACCCACTGATGCCATAGCTGCTTATTTTTTCTATTGAAAGTGTATAGGAAAGCAGATGTACACGTCACTCATGGAACCCACCTCCTCACCTCCGTCAAATTGGAAGAGCAGCAAGAAAGCATTATGCATGACACCAGGTATCATCCCAATATTGCATCGAAGATATGAAAGACGCTATGCGCTCAGACAACTGTACTGAATGTACCCTCAAACTGATCTGGTAGAAGGAAGTCTGCAGACACCACGGGACATAACATAGAAGAGCTATAAGTGCTATAAGTAGAATCTGACAGGTGTAAAATGACATCATGAAGAGAAGAGACGAGGACGCACTGAAACGATACACAAATACTTAAAGAATGAAGATGTGACTGAAGTAACAAAGTAAACGAACATGTGGATACAAAAGAAATCATATGAGAAGATACGTGAGAACAGATGCGTTATATATATATATACACGTGAGAACAGATGCAGCAGATGTATCTATGCAGAAACGCAAGGTAGATGAGATATATAGAAGTTTCCTGCAGTAGAAAATATAACACAGGTAAAGAAGCCATGATAACAAAATGGACGTCGACGCTGTATACTAGTAAGCAAAAAAACCCAAAGAGAGACAACAAGGCTGTAGAGCTGACAGGCACTGATAGGCACTGGAATACAAATTTGTGCAAGAACAAAGAATATTTGTTTGGCTCAGGATCGAGGATGCCTCAGAAAGAAGCAACTACCAGGCACGAAAGGAGTCAAAGAGGATAAGCCATGTACGTAGGACATATTTCTTAATTAAGCAAAGGAGTAAACATCTGCGAGTGCCAAGTATTGGACAATTAAACATGCGGAAAGCATATGCAAGACAGAGCAACCGTTTGGGTCATTCCGAGTTTGGAGGTAGCCATGGCGCTATTTGCGCCATGGCTGCCTCCAATACCGGGTCCGACACCGATCTTGTTCAATGGGGACTTACCAGTGCATTCCGACCCTGGAGGGAACGGTAAGTCCCCATTGAACAAACCATTCCCCATTCCCATTTGAACCCCCATAGGGCTCAATGGGAATGGGGAGGGCGCTAATAATGGGCTTGTGACTAGCAAGCCCGTTATTAGTGCCCTGGTCCCTTTGCGGGACCCGTAAGGGACGTGTGGTCAGACCACACGTTCCTTACGGTTCCAGCTAAGGGACCTCAGAATTGGGCGGTAAGGGATTACCGGCACCGGTCTCCTTAACGGTGCCCGGTATCCCTTAACGCCCAACTCGGAATGACCCCCCCAAGTCTCCAGAGGCCACGGAGAGTAATAGCACCCAGTGTAATTGAATCAAACAGCACTTAATAGGAGGATACAATGGACAAAATGATGGTCTCCTCACACGTGGTGCAAGACCAGAAAACAAGGCCTATTCATAATGCTCCAGATGAAGATAGCAATGTACCTTTACTCCCTTTAAAGTGTGAAGGAAGAGAACAGTGAACAAGGTAAACTACAAAGAAGAGGACTTGGCTTAGACCTAACCGATGAGAGATGGTAGGCTAATTGGCCAAGTGGGCAGTTGTCTGACATTCCCCGCACCTGAGTTTCATTTTGCTTACGTTCTGCTAACGAGGCCAATGTCCAAGGTTGGAAGAGGGTGGCAACCAATCAGGATGGCCTATGTGATGACGGACTTTACATTGTTGTAGAAGCCAATCCGTTGCTGTTAATATGCTATTATCTGTATTATATGTAGTTAGGGGTTGTTCCATGCGTGCCTACTTTATAAGGGGGCAGCCAATGATGTTACTAACACCTTAATATTCTATAGGTATATATTTTCCTTTAACCTATCCGTCCCGCCGATAGGTTTTCACTATTTGCCACGATGGATGATGTCATAACTGCCATATATTGAGGTATAAAGCCTTTGAGTAACTGGAATATATTGGAGGGTGTGTGAGCTGCGATTTGGAATGCTTGCCAGATTTCCCTAGTTTATTGAACTGATAATAAAATAATTCTTTGTCATATTCTATGAGTCTGTCCGGTTATTTGTGCCTGAAATCAGTTATTGTGGTAATCCCGTCCAGCACTTAATACGCTCCAGGTGCTACTGCACAAAGGCCGTCACCAACACTCCCTTTCTGAAGAGCCTAGGGCCCCCCTGAACATCCTGTTTGAAGACCATTGGCCTAAACTTACTGAGCCATAAACAAAGGTAATTGGCTGCAGGAGGTTGCAGCATGTGTGCAGCTTCTCCCTGTCAAGTGTTTAATTATGCTGAGCTGTTTGATTGGATGACACGTGAAGAGGTTGGCCAGCAGGGGCAGAGCCTTTGGAGAAGCTAACCTCATCCATCAATATCGTTTTTCAGATGTCAGGTCCATGTTCCAGGCAAAGCCCCTGGAGGCGCTTGCGCAATCAAAATAAAACAAATGCACAATGCCCACAACAGCATGATGTATTTTGACTGCTACACACAAAAATGAACAGATGTGTGTTGGGCATTTCCCTCCTTTCCCACTCTCAACTGCTGAAAGAAGTGTCGGTGCTCAGCCCAGGCTCCAAAATATGTCCCAGGGCTGGGCACCGGCAAACACCAGCACAAATTAAGCACTGGAGCTTTGTAAACCCCACATACATGAACCTGAAAGGCGGCAAGCCTGCCTTGCTGGGGAAAGGTTGCCAAGAACCCTCAGCAGGTTGCTGCAGATGTTTTATGAGCCTGAGGATCCAGGGCCAGTCAGCAAGACCTAAAAGACTTACAAGGGCCAAGTGTTGGCCACAAAGGGGCCAGCAAGAAGCTCATATTAACCAGCGGATGACCAACACAAAGTTCCTAAATCATCCCCAGGAAGGTGGGAGACCTTGCCAGGCACTGGTACAGATTTGGGCTAGCATGAGCGTTTTCATCGTGAAAGGAAACACTGACCCTACGACATCCCAGTGGAGCCCTCATCAGACACAGCCTTGTGTCCTTCTCCAGTGGGGAGGTTTTGGCTGCATACCATAGATTAAGTCAGAAGGTAACTGTGACACAGAGGAGGGCCCTGTCCCTTGATTCAGACTGTTCATGCTCGCAAGTCGGATACCTGCCTAGGACCAGGCCTGGAGAACCAGACAAACAAGTTGTTACATTTTCTGATGTGTTTAAATCTTGCTCTGATTAATATGGATCGCCATATAAACCCGTGCTAATTGTGATCGTATTGACTTCATTCGCGCATTGTCAGGCCGATTCATGTAATTCCTCACAAAAGTGTCGCACGCGGCTGGCGCACAGCATGCCCGTGCGAATGTCTGCGCCAGCCGCGTGCGATAAAATCAATTTCCGCGCACAGCGTATTCATGGATTCTCACCTCCAAAAGCAGACGTGGCGCAGAGTTGCGCAGCGACCCTGCAGCAGCGCCAGTTACGCCCCCAAGAACGTCCTCGCGCAAGGAAAAGCCATCAAGATCGCAAAACCATCGCAAAGGGCTGCGCCAACCCTGTACCAGTTTACCGGACTGGCAAACAGCAAATGCAAAGCGGGGAACGAGTATTACGGGTGTCGGTGACACGCGTGCGCGAGAAGTTTCACACGCGATCTGGCCTGGGGGAGCGTGTGTGTGTATTCCAGGGGTGCGCGAGAAGTATTACACGCGAATGGCCTGGGTGCGTGTATTTCAGGGGTGCGCGAGAAGTTCCACACGCGAATGGCCTGGGTGCGTGTATTTCAGGGGTGCGCGAGAAGTACTACACGCGATCGTGAAGTTCCACACGCGATCTGGCCTGGGGGAGCGTGTGCGTGTATTTCAGGGGTGCGCGAGAAGTCTCACACGCGATCGGGCCTGGGGGAGCGTGTGCGTGTATTTCAGGGGTGCGCGAGAAGTTCTACACGCGAATGGCCTGGGTGCGTGTATTTCAGGGGTGCGCAAGAAGTTCCACACGCGATTGGCCTGGGCGCGTGTATTTCAGAGGTGCGCGAGAAGTTCCACACGCGATTGCCCTGGGCGCGTGTATTCCAGAGGTGCGCGAGAAGTTCCACACGCGATTGGCCTGGGCGCGTGTATTTCAGAGGTGCGCGAGAAGTTCCACACGCGATTGGCCTGGGCGCGTGTATCTCAGGGGTGCGCGAGAAGTTCCACACGCGATTGGCCTGGGCGCGTGTATTTCAGAGGTGCGCGAGAAGTTCCACACGCGATTGACCTGGGGGAGCGTGTGCGTGTATTTCAGAGGTGCGCGAGAAGTTCCACACGCGATTGGCCTGGGCGCATGTATTTCAGAGGTGCGCGAGAATTTTTACACGCGATTTCAGCAGGGTACGTGTATTTCAGGGGTGCGCGAGAATTTTCACACGCGATTTCAGCAGGGTACGTGTATTTCAGGGGTGCTGGGGAGTCCTACATGTGATTTGGCAGTGTGGGTCCTCCCAGGTGTCCCCTGTACACCCTCCACGGCCCCTGCAGGCAGCCCACACCACAGGGGACTACCCTGCATCCCTGGTCATGTCCCGCAGGCAGCCCACCCAACATGGGCATGCCCCCCAGCAAAGGCACATGTCTCCTTGCACTACTGATCACCAACTCATGTCCCCTTGCACCCCCACCCCCAGAATTGCGTGGCACCTGCCAGCAGGCCCCCACTCATGTCCCACTCATGTCCCCCTGCACCCCCACCCCTCAGAATTGCGGGACACCTGCCAGCAGGCCCCCACTCATGTCCCACTCATGTCCCCCTGCACCCCAGCTGCCAGCATTGCGGGGCACCTGCCAGCAGGCCCCCACTCATGTCCCACTCATGTCCCCCTGCACTCCCACCCCCTAGCATTGCGGGGCACCTGCCAGCAGGCCCCCACTCATGTCCCACGCATGTCCCCCTGCACCCCCACCCCCCAGCATTGCGGGGCACCTGCCAGCAGGCCCCCACTCATGTCCTACTCATGTCCCCCTGCACCCCCACCCCCCAGCATTGCGGGGCACCTGCCAGCAGGCCCCCACTCATGTCCCACTCATGTCCCCCTGCACCCCCACCCCCAAGCATTGCGGGGCACCTGCCAGCAGGCCCCCACTCATGTCCCCCTGCACCCCCACCCCCCAGCATTGCGGGGCACCTGCCAGCAGGCCCCCACTCATGTCCCACCCATGTCCCCCTGCACCCCCACCCCCCAGCATTGCGGGGCACCTGCCAGCAGGCCCCCACTCATGTCCCACTCATGTCCCCCTGCACCCCCACCCCCCAGCATTGCGGGGCACCTGCCAGCAGGACCCCACACATGTCCCCCAGCCAACATGTCATCACAATCTAGATCCCTGGCCCTTATGGTCAGCCTCCAAGTGCAAAACACCCACTCGAGTATTGCATCCACCCACTTAGAAATGGCAATGACATGCTAGAACCCCAATTGCAAGTTTGGAAATGAACACATGGCCCTCACATACACCCAATGGGTGTCAGTGAATCTCAAAACCCATATCATGATATGCATGATACCAATGAGATGATACTACACATTGAAGTTTGATGAAAAAAATGTATTAAAAACAGCATAAATGGAATTAAAAATAAACAAATGACAATGGGAATCAAAAACCAAAAGCAGCATGTCCGTAAAATAATGAAAAACGACAAATCATAATCCAAAGGAAAGGTGTCCAAAGTCACAGTTCAAGAAAGTAAATCCAAGGTAAAAACTAAACCGAAAACCATTGCTCCATGGGTAAATCCCAAAAAAAATGTAAAAATCCAACAGTCAACTATATACAGATAAACAAACCAGGGTCCATGATCCCAACTGAAGAAATGAAACCTACATAAAAATACTACCTAATAAAATAAAACTATATACAAAAATGTGGCCCATTGTCCAAAAGGTTCAAAATAAATAAAAAAGCAAAGGAAACCTAACACTAACTACATAACTAATTACAAGGGCAGCGGGCTAGCCCGACGGCTCACTGGTTGTTGTCATGGGCCATGGCATCATCGAACTCCTGTTCAATGGCTTGGAGGCGGGCATGTTCCCTGGCCCCGAGGTCCCGCAGGGATAATGCAGTGTCCATCTCCAACTCCCTGCGAAGACCCTCGAGGCACTCAGCCCGCCTCAGCGCCCTCCATTCTCCGCCCTGACCATTGTGAACCGTTCCTCCTCTGCCCGCTGCCGCTCCGCACCTATCTGCTGGCCCAACCGCTCCCACACGGAAGCCACTCTCATTCCAGGGTTCTCCTGCCCCCCGGCCGATGCCTGCACCCCTGATGTTGATGGCCCCGAGCCATGATGCCTCCCACGTCGAGCCTGCCGCTGCCTCCGACGCAAATGCCTGTGCCAGCACGACAGCATCCAGGCTGATGGAAACCACCGACGCCGTTGTGCACGTGCCCTGCCCGATGATGCCGTCACATCCTCCATCTGCTGTGGTCCAGTTGCTGGTGTGTCCACCCCTGCTGGACCTCCGACTCCCGACTGTGGCAGGGATGGGATCCCCACCGAGGTGTCTGCATTGGTCGGGGCAGGTCCACAGGGGGCCCTGGTGGCATCTGGGCCAGAAGACGGCATGGAGTACGACTGGCGCATAGCCTCCACAGAGGAGGAGAGGGTCGCCAGAGTGCCCGACACATGTACGAGACCCCCGACCATGACCGCTCCCAACTGGGCCACGTTGGCATGGTGCTCTTCGTGATGACGTGCGTACTCCCCCCGGGAAGCACGCACCTCATCACGAATGACAGCCGTGCGCAACGCGACACCAATCAGGACCTTCTCGATACGGCCAGGGGTCCCCTCGTCCGCAGGTGGAGGGGAGTCAGATGACATGGAAATCCCCCCTACCTGCGGACGGGCCTGGGATGGGGCATCCTTGCTGGTGCATGGTGGTGCAGTCACAGTGTCAGGGACAGTGACATGCACAGGCACCTCCACGGCGACCTGTGCTGCCTCCTGCCCCTGCCCCTGGACTGCACCACTTGCACCAGCAGGGATGCCCCCACCAGGCCCCATGTGCGGCTCAGTAGCGGCCTCCTCCTCCTCTGTGGAAACCACCAACCTGGATGGCTCCACACCGTCTTCCGCCGTTGCAAGCCCCTGTGGGGGCTCACTCACCGCTTCCGCTGCAGCCGTGGGGGCATCCCCGCCGCTTAGCTCCACAGCGCCGTCTCCGCCCTCTTCTTCACTTTGCGCTGTGTAGAGGGAGACATAGAACACAAGCATCAGGGTATTGTACAATGGTCCCCTGGACAGGAAGCAATAGCAGATGAGTGGCACTGTCAAAGATCACTTCCATCATGTCCCTCCACAACACATGGGTCAGTGCAGGCAAAACACATGCAGTAACAAGCATGGCGCATGCTATGGACATAAGCAAACATGTCCAAGGGACTCTAGAAGCATACAATGTTGTTTTTGGACTCACATGCATCATGGGTCATGCCTATCACATGCACACACTTCAACGTACTTTCATCCATCTGGACTCGTACACCCCAGACACAGTGGATGCAAGGATAACTAGGCTGCATCAGTGAATCTGAACATTGTCACAGACATGTGTCATGCATCCATGGCATCCACAAGTCACAGACACACAGGTCAGAAACACAGACATGGACACCATACATGTACATGGCATCAGCACCCATCCCTCACCCACACCCATGTCCAGGAACAGAGACTAGCATGCTCTCATGTGTCCATTCCGCATAGGGCTCCCCATGTTACATTTAAACACATACACCAATCGTGTGCTTCACACATTACTGGTCTCACATGCATGACCATGATGTCCCTGCACACACACACGCGTACATGGCCTATGTCACACATACAGGCAAGTATCAGACAACCAGCACGCTGCAACATGCCCTGTCTCACACAGCAATGCTTGGCCACTTACCGCTCGACTCCAGACGGGTCTGCCTCTCAAGGATCTGGGCATGGAGCGCTGGGCGTACGCGTTCCAGGACCCTCAGCTGGATGGTACTCATGCTGCCCCGGCCCCCCTCCACGAGGCGCCGGGCCTTTATGAGGGTCCTGGACCTGAAGTCCTCCCAGCGCTTCTTGACTTGCTTGATGTTGCGGGTTGCCACCCCCTCCGCGTTGATGGCAACCACAAAGTCGTCCCAGATCCTGTCCCGTCCTTCCTTGTCGGCGCGTGGTGTTCCGAAGAGGGCATCATAATGCCCCAGGACAAGCTCCACCAGGACACCAACTTCCTTCTGACTGAAGCTGGTGGCCCTCTGCCCCTCTGGCTGGGGGTCGCCAGTGGTCTCGGATGGTGTTTGTCCCGACATGGCGACCCCCGAGGCAGGCGTGGGTGGGCAACTGGGTCCTGGGGCTGGGCTGTGGAGCGATGGTATCCCAGTCGGGAGTGTTCTGTTCCAGCAGGGGTGGACACAGCAACTGGACCCCTGCAGATGGCTGATGTGCAGGCACCAAATGGCAGGGCACGGTGGCAGCAGGCAGGCAGGCAGCAGCAGATGGCTCGTGGGAGGCTGCTCAGGGCTCTGGGGGGCAGTAATTCCGCCTTTTGGGCAGGAGCGTGGTCTTCCGTGTGCTTACGCGTGGCCAGCTTGATACGGAGTGATTTGGCACGTGAAAATTCTGCACGTCAGCGTGTGAATCGAGGAAAGGCCCTTAGCGCGTAAGCGCGTCAGCATGCATACGCGATTCCATTGGACCAAAGGCCCTTAGCGCGTATGCGTGTCTGTGACGTATCGCGCACGGGCGTTGCTTTTCGTGGGTTGCGGTGCGTGTGTTTTGCAGGCATTGGGGTTCACACGCTATTACTTCACAGTACGCGTTCTTCTACACGCAGGGCAGACGGTGAGTGGTACCCTGCTCCCCCAGGCCCGATCGCGTGTAAAACCACCCGCGAGCCCCTGAAATACACGTATCCCGCTCCCCCAGGCCCGATCGTGTGTAAAACCACCCGCAAGCCCCTGAAATACACGCACCCCGCTCCCCCAGGCCCGATCGTGTGTAAAAACACCCGCCAGCCCCTGAAATACACGTACCCCGCTCCCCCAGGCCCGATCGCGTGTAAAAACACCTGCGAGCCCCTGAAATACACGTACCTCGCTCCCCCTGGCCCGATCGCGTGTAAAAACACCCGCAAGCCCCTGAAATACACGTACCCCGCTCCCCCTTGCCCGATCGCGTGTAAAAACACCCGTGAGCCCCTGAAATACACGTACCCCGCTCCCCCAGGCCCGATCGCGTGTTAAAACACCCGCGAGCCCCTGAAATACACGCGCCCAGGCCAATCACGTGTGAAACTTCTCGCGCACCTCTGAAATACACGCGCCCAGGCCAATCGCGTGTGAAACTTCTCGCGCACCCCTGAAATACACGCGCCCAGGCCAATCGCGTGTGGAACTTCTCGCGCACCTCTGAAATACACGCGCCCAGGCCAACCGCGTGTGGAACTTCTCGCGCACCTCTGAAATACACGCACACGCTCCCCCAGGCCCGATCGCGTGTGGAACTTCTTGCGCACCCCTTAAATACACGCGCACAGGCCAATCGCGTGTGAAACTTCTCGCGCACCTCTGGAATACACGCGCCCAGGCCAATCACATGTGGAACTTTTCGCGCACCTCTGAAATACACACGCCCAGGCCAATTGCGTGTGGAACTTCTCGCGCACCCCTGAAATACACGCGCCCAGGCCAATCGCGTGTGGGATTTCTCGCGCACCCCTGAAATACACGCGCCCAGGCCAATCGTGTGTGAGAAACTTCTCGCGCACCTCTGGAATACACGTACACGCTCCCCCAGGCCCGATCGCGTGTGAAACTTCTCACGCACCTCTGAAATACACGCACACGCTCCCCCAGGCCCGATCCCGTGTGAAACTTCTTGCGCACCTCTGATATACACGCACACGCTCCCCCAGGCCCGATCGCGTGTGAAACTTCTCGCGCACCTCTGGAATACACGTACACGCTCCCCCACGCCCGATCGCGTGTGAAACTTCTCGCGCACCTCTGTAATACACGCACACGCTCCCCCAGGCCCGATCGCGTGTGGGCCTTCTCGCGCATGTAGGACTTTGGCGCACATTTTTTTCCTGCGCAGGGACGCTACCGCCTGCTTTCATGTGGCGGACATGTATGGGCCTGTGCGCGTCTTTGGCCGTACGCTGTTTTTCCCTATTCGATTCCATGAATACGTGTTGTAGGCGAGCATGTGGGCGTTCTGCGCACTTGCCTCCTGTACTTCCCCCGTGACGCCCACATTTTCACGAGTTGTTCCCCATTCTGCGTGTGACGCCCGTGTTACGCCTACTTTTGTTATGTGCGCCGCGCTATGTGCGAATTCGCTGTGGCCTTATCGCACGGCGTTTGATGACCTGTGCGCCAGCGTGCGCCAGCGTGCGCCGCACACTTTTTCAGCGCACATCCCACATTTTGCGCGTGCACGGACTTCCATGAATTGATGGCCGATGTTTTCTTTGCGATAATCGCACTTGCACTGCGATTTTCGCTATTTCACTGCGAATCGCACGTTTTCGCACGCGTGCGCCGTTTTTTCAGCGCACATTAATTCCATGAATCGGCCTGTTAATGTTATTTTCGTGTTTTACCTTTTATTGTTGTTTTTACTAGACTCTTCCCACGATAATTCAGTATAAAAATTCGCATTCCATTTAACTTCATGTGAACAATATCAATTTTAAAGACTTTTTCGCAGTTTGAGTTTTTGCGCACTTGCAGTTTTTATGAGTCCATCTTGAGGTGAGCCCAGGTAACCAAAAGTAAGACAAGCGATATTATGGGGGCCTGTTGGTTTGCTCCTCTTGAAACCTCACTCGCAAAAGGGGCAACTTCTTACATAATGTGTTTTTCTCTACACCCTGCTTGCAGCTCAGCCATTTCACTGCCTGCCTTGCCCTGGGGGGCTCAGAGTGATGTCTCACAGAAAACACTTTGTCCCGAGATCTATCGGATTTGGGGGGTACAAAGATCACCCATCTCCTCTAACTTAGGGAATACATATATATCCTATAGCCAAACAGAAGTACTTTGTTAGGATATATATATACATGGTCTAAGCCAGCCCAAGGGTTAATTTTCAAGGGTGCTTGTTGTTCAAAAGTCTAGTTCACATGTTTTTAGTGCGTTCTCTGCGACATCTGCATTTCTTGCTAGTGGCTATTTATAATTATAATGGAATGGAAAGAAATAATTTCTTAATCAATTTTGTAAGTTCCATGTTTCTGTCACTGCAGCCTGGGAACCCTTATAGCCCCTGTTAGAAAAATACATTCAAAGCCCGATTTTATTTGAGAGGTGCATTGTTTCCAATAGAAATGGTCAAAATCCTTATGATCTCAGTTGAAGAGTCACGATCTACCCTGGGAATATGGTGACATTCTTATGACTGGTTACATTTTGCTGATAGGACCAGCACACAACTGGGGAATGCAATATAACCGAAGGGCATTCCATACATGTAAGATGTAATGAATATTATACTTAAAGCATTTAATTACCATTTAAGTACATACATGTAAATGTAATTCAAATGATCATATTCAAGAGAAAAAAACAAACTGATAACATTCGCAAAGAGTTTGCCGAGAATCTGCATTAACATAGGAAAGAAACAAAAGGGTGATGGCAGTCCAGGCCCTGATCACCCCACACGCTGATGAAGGGAGCATTATTTATTTATTTGCATTTATAAATTACGCACACAGCCGGGGGCATTGAGGCGCTGCTACAAGATAATGGCTTAGTTACAATACATAGAAAGGTGGTTGGGTTATATTGGCTCGGAAATAACATGGCTTGGTTGAATTACTTAGGTGGGAGACTAGATTACATTTGCCCATACCTAGGTTTAGATCTGAAGGATTGATTGGTTACACTAGTGATAGTGCAGTAGGGGTTACATGTTCAGCTGCATATTATGCTTCATTGTACAGAGGATACAGTTGTTTGGCGCATGACCAACATGGTTCAGTGTCTTGTTATACGGATAGCAGCCATTTTAAGCGAACAGTCTGGTTTTGATTGCTTTGCGGAATGCTTCTTCTCACTAGCATCCTGACACATATCTGGCCCCCCATAGGGCCACTCAACATGCCACTGCACAGCTTCTAGCAGGAACTAAGACATTTCACCCCATCTCTCCCAGCCTAATAGAATTGCTCTGGCTACCTATCCCAGGCATATACAGGGGAATATTCTTCCAAACTGCCTGCGCCAGATGTAAGGCAACTATTGCCCAAACATCCGCCTGCCTAGCCACAAAACGTATGGGGGGCCCGTTCCTCTAGGAGCCAGACCGTTGCGAGACTTGAGACTAAACATGCACGCAAGAAGAACACTAGGAAACAGGCCTTTGCTTGATACAGTCTTGTAGTCCAGGACCCTAATCTTCAGGGAGTACCTAAGTATATAACACCCCTGAAGTATGGGGTATGCAAGCTACTACAACCTGCAACATCCCCGTCTACCAACCTATTTCTAATCCCAAATGACTTGCTTGTACAGCACTCTGTTGCATCCTAGATAGGGTCTCACTATGTAACACCAACTAAAACACAACTATAAATACAAATTCCAATTAAGGACGGAAAGAACAAGATTCGAAAAGCGCACTGTACGCTGGGAATGGATACTGTACTGTCATGTTAGAAAGGGACGTTGACTGGAGCAGCTACTTAAAATCTGCTTCACTGACCTAAGGGTAATCTCAAAAATGCAGGTATCTAAATGCAAAGCTATTGGAGTTGCATGCATAAACAACCAGTCCTTGGCAATGTCAGCAGGATTCCCAGTAATGTTGCGTTTATTGGGTATGTCATATTTACGCCAGTGCCTGCTATTACAGCCGTCTCTGGGCATGTAGGCACCTAGGTATATAAAGGCTGGCTACCCACACTCTGGACAGCGCTCCGCTGCTCTCGACCTAGGTTTGCACTTTAAACAATACAATACAAATAAAATAGAAAATTAGTGTAGGGCTGCGATGACACGTGCCCTAGCAAGACAGGACAAGGGATTAAGCCCTCACGGCTAATGTCTTTGGGTATCCGACACAGCAGTGGATTGCAAATCAGCAGGGCTGTCTCTGCCTTTCATCCTTCCATGTCAAACTATATCAACATTGAGCTAGGCAATAGTACTAGACATGGTAACAAAGTGAGGGCCAGTGCTATATAAAAACAAGTGCGAATATTAGGGGGGTGTAATCCCTCTCAACACAGTTTGAGTCAATCAACAGAGTGCTCACTCAGTATAGTCAAGGGAACTTATCATCGATCGGGGAGGGGCTGACTGTTGTGAATAATGTAAGAGGCAACTGATAGGCTTTGGGGGTAAAAAAATACTTTCAGGATTCCATTGTATCACCAGAACATTGTATGGGACGTAGATGGGAAACACAGAGAGATGTACATAGGGGACACATCCAGGGGGTGACAAGAAGGGTGCTGGCCTCGGCTGAGATGCCATATTTTTGAAGCGACAGCGCATGCAATTATTAGGCCTGCTATACTTTAACCAAACGTCGCCTACACTTATCAGCGGGGCCAGGGGCGTAGCAGACACATCAAATCTGGGAAGGACAGGGGACTTTGCTACAGACAAACCACAGAGTAAAATCTGCCAATATTTCCTTTTTAAACTAGCTATCCCCTCCTTTAATGCCCCGTCCAAGAGCGCACCCTTTCCAGTGAAGCAACCGTTACTGTTGCTTACCACTCCATATGGAAATACCCCCTACCTCCATGTGATACCCTCTCTTACCCAAGTGAGCCTTTGGCTGCTGGTCCCTAACCATAGTGTCATCGTCCAAGTACCTACTCATCAGGAAAGTGCCTTACACAGAACTGTTTCCTATCGACTAGTGTCCCTGGCCTCAGTCCACAAGTACACCCTCCCCTCCTGCCCCCTGTACAAATGGGTCTTCAGGAACAATATTCTGTTACATGGAATTTTCAGCAAACTATGGGGTCCTTCCTGCTCACCCCATGGGCATATACAGCACTTGCCTTTTTTTTCATTCACTCCCTCCCTAACATAGGAAGATGTGCAATGTTAGTGCCACCCTTTACTGGTGTGTGTGGGAGATGTTTACTGCAGTTTTATGAGTGTCCACTTGTTTATTTCTCACCTATAAACTGGGGATTCTGCAGTAATAAGGGACACAAAACGTAGCCTTGTCCCACTTTCCCATACAAGCAGGTTATCTTAGAATGGCGATACCCTGCCCCTGTATAATCCCCAGCCACATGTGGTTTGCATGCTTTGGAATACCTGATCCTTTAGGTCAGGCCCTTGGATCGTTTTCACTTTCTCGGAGTTGTGCAATTCCTCCAGGTTAAACACAGAACTCTGCAGTAGGTACAGCAAACCGCTGAGTTGTCTTTCCAATCGAAACCCAGTAACTTTCAGATTAGCGGCAGATCCCTGAGCTTGTGTAACCTCTCTGCAGTCTGCAGCAGGCACTCTGACCGCCTGAGCTACCTAAGTGGTTTGGATGTTTCACCTACAGAATATACACAGCTATCTGAAGTCCACCCATTAGTATTTTGAGCATGCTGGGATTCGAACCTGTTACCAACCTGTGATGCACATTTCTCCAGCAGGCATATTAGTGCTTGAAGCTAGGGGAGTAACCTATTTTAAACCCTCTCCCCTCGTTTTTGCAAAAATGTAGGTTGAGGCAAATGGCGATGGTGATGTTCCCAAAATCACACATATATATGGTTAGTTTTTTTTGTCCAAGTTAACCCCTCTGTGGTCAAGTGGTATTGCAACGTTCACAGAAATGAGCAGATGATTAGTTAAGGGTCATAATGACCCTTAACTAATCATCAGTTTTGGTCACTTTTCTTTTGTCCCGTACCGGCATGATGCCCCCGGGCGTGCGTGCACTTTACAAATTCTGCTAACATAACAGAGTGGGGTAGCCAGGATGAGCGCACAGCAGGGGAGTTTCCACCCTCCGGGAGACCATCTCTGCAAGGTTCCCGTGTTCCTTCCTGCTCCCCAGAGTGTATGCCAATGGTGTGGTGCAGGATGCTTGCAAACGAGCTGAAAATCAATGCAGCTAAAACTGAGGCGATCCTGGGTCATACTAGTCTGCGTATCTGATTGCACTTTGATGAATTTGGGATTTTTGAGAGGTTCTCGGTTTTCCCCTGCCTTGTGCCCAAAGGGCCCGCAAAATCATGATTAGCCCAGATTGGAATGGTTATGTTTCTTTGCCTCAAGACACTGCAGTAAATCCAGCCTACCTTACTCTACCACAGTGTGCCATAGATTGCCTGCTGTTGTTGAGCCCTCCGAATAAACGTACCCATCTTCTTCTCAGAGTCCCTCTATGGGCCCACACTACTCTTTCTTTTGTCAAGGGAACTGAGGGCCCGGTGGGCTAGTCTGTTGATTTTAAAGCATTGAGTCAGGTGCACAAGACCACCCCTTAGCACCAGGGTTCCCAAGCTTCTTTATTAGGAAATGTGCGCCTTAACTTCTCTCTCTCTCCCCTAATCCGCTGCTGCCTGTGCATCCCTTACCTTCGAGTCAGCGGCGGCAATTGCAGTTGCTCCAAACGCTGCAACCATCTTCCACCTCAGTTATGCACCCCGTAAATCATTGAAATCCCACCTGTTTGCAGTGGTGCCCACTGTGCATCCCTGTTGACCACCTCCAGCCAATATTAGCATGTCAGGTGTGATATATAGCATCATAACACAATAATAAAGTGTCCAGCCCGCACTTACTTTTTCATACAGGCAGGCAGACATTTGTCATGACTTAAGAGTTAAAAAGGGAGTGCCACAACAACAAAAATAACCCTCTCTTTTTTATTTCAAAGAGACAGAAATCGTACAACTGTACCAGCCAGATTTGTGAAGTTTAAACAAACTAGGTTTGCACCTGTTTCTTGAAAGAGTGCAAAGGTTGATTGAACATCTGGGGCATTCTAGGGAGCTTGAGAATTTAGAGGGAGGTGGGACTAGGCCAATGACATAAAACTGTGAGCATGTCATCATGCAGCATGATATATATATAATAGGGCGGGTGAGTCGGAGACACATAGGAACCCCTCAAAATTCTATTGTTAAGAATCTTTGATTCGAGGAGTAACAGATTTGACTGAAATTTCGAAAGTGATTGTCTGCGGGCCCCCACAGACTACAACATTTCGTAAAGATTTGTCCAAAGATAAAAAAGTTATTAAGCATCAAAATAATATTTTTTCTTCAAAAGTACGGCCTACTTCCCATTAATGTTTTCGTAGACAAAAAAGGTCATATTTCAACCAGTTCCGTATCAACTGGGACACAAAGCATTGACTCGCACGCCATGCATGGTTTGGGGTTATTCAGTACAGTAGTTATTTAAACATTTGATGGAGAAGAGAGTGTCCCTTCCCCAACCCCAAAAAATAGAGATATCTCCCATGGTGCATTGCAGGATCATGGTTTCAGAAATGTAACGACCGCCATCTTGTTTTTCTTTCGATGCGAGAAATATTTGCAGCTACAACTGAGGTTATTGGGAAATGAAACGCAGTAAAAAGCTACAGACAGGTAGTAAAAAATACAAATGCAATCAGGGTAGAGGTGAGAGGATGGCTAGAGGGCACTGAGTGAAATTTGGGAGTTGGAGGTGACCAGGGACCGAGGTGGCAACCCAAAGCTTTCTGTAGACTTGGCTATAGCCGCGAATAGCTGACATCTGAAAGCAAACTGTGTCACAGAAGCAGCGTGTGTTCTGGGGTGAAAGGGAGAGGGCAGGGGAGGTGAGGCCATCTGGGGAGTAGGGGGAACTGGCACAGATGAGGGGGGCACTTGGTGGTGAAGAGTTTTTTTTTCCAGTCATTTTCTGATATTCGCTGCTATACCCGAAGCTACAAAGGACTACGGATACCTGTGGGTAGAAGTAGTTCTTTATTTGCGGCTATATTGTTGGGGGTGTCTGTGTTTCATTTATTTTCTAAAGTTATTTGTATAGGTATAGTGACGTTGGGGGTGAAAAATCACTGCCCATGGCCAAAGCCATGCCAGTGACCTGGTAGGTATTAGAGAGATTTATTTTAATTTTGGATGTGTGTTTTCAGACTTTTGAGCATGTGAGATCTTTAGGAAAAATAGAAGATAATAGTTTAACAAAATTAATATAAAAAGGAGCAATTGTAGTATAGTTTTAGATGCACCATACAATGTATTTTAGGTTGTGTATTCTCACTTATGGTATTATATTGTGTGGTTGTGAAATGTTTGCCTATCTAGTTTATTGTTATGTATTTTTCTATGCTTATTTTTCATTTACTTTACATAAGTACATGAGTAGTGTTGTACTGTATTGATCATTTAAGGTGGATTGTAGTATAAAACTTGAAGTCAGTCTGCCTTTCAACTGCCTTTTTGTAGCCGCAGTTATGGTAAAAGTCAATGAACTGTAGCTTGTGGGTATTATAAAAAATGTTTTTTTATTATTTATTGAGTTTGTGTATTTATGTATGATGAGTAGTCCTTAAAAAGTCTGTTTTGGGGTACACTGAGTGTAGAACATTAGCACATCAGGAGTACTGTTTTGATGTTATGAAGGAACACTTCATTTCCTTCATCGGTTATGTGACTCTGTCATGTCTATAGAAATTGGCAATGTTGAACTTTATGTTCTTGTTCGAAATCCATCATTGTTTGTGGTCTGTCATGAATGGTGAAACTGTTTTATTGACATTTCTCTGGGATTTCTCAATTTTACCATTAAATCTGGTGGCCCATCTCCATTTTTGCCTTTGAGTGAGATTGGAAAAGATAAAGATGTGTGAGGAAATACTTCCATTAGTTTTCCCATGTCTTGTTTTATCATTAAAGTAAGGGACACTTCTTGTACATTCCCCAAATAATGGCCTCCACAATGAATAAGTATGACGTCTGGGTGCCCTCTACTTCTCATACTTAACTATTTTGGAAAGACTTGGAACCAACACATTCCTCGCAATCCAAACCATTTAATTGTAAAGTCTCTCAAACCTAGGTCCATGTGAATATTTTATTTCTTACAAAAAGCCAGTAACCACAACAGCCAATCAGCCACAGAGTTTTCAAATTCAGCCATGATATCTGTAGTATTTTTCTGTTTCCAGGAAAATGATTCCCAGTTTGATTTTCTAGTAGTTTGTATGAGCAGGGTATGTATGGTGTGTGTGTTGTAGTTTCTAATTGGTTTATGGCACTGTTGATATTATTTGTGGCCATAAAGAAACCACCCAGCATGCAGCATTGCTATTCTTGGGTAGATACCCAAACCCACGACCCCCTCTGCAGCTACGACTACATTTGGGCAAATGACACATTTTGTGCATGTGAACGTGTGATAGCCACGGCTATCTGAAATTTTGGGTGGGGTGGCATCTTATATGAATTGAGTGGGGGAGTCTAAGAGACTAGGACAGTGGAGGAGGACTATGAGGAGTGGAGGGGGGCTGGTAGGTATGTTGGGGACGGTTCCTGGAGTTTGGTTGATTGGAATGCATTTTTGAACCCATAGTTTTTGAGATTAGCCGCGGTTATCAGCAAACGTCCAGGATGGGCTTTTTTTGTGTAACTGTGGCTATGAAAATCACGTGGCATGTCGATATTATTCTGCGTTTCATTTGTTGTGGCTGTACCTACGGGTATATTTAAAGTCACATCTATAAATATACATCTTCAGTGCAATAATCTTATTTTTATGTGGATGATAAAGTACAAAATTGTATTTGTGTGTGTTATTTTATGTACTTAGTTGCTCACTTATTTGATTTGAAGGTTTGAAGGGCAGTTTACTTTGATTTGGGGCTTGCAGAAAAATGTGCGTGTAGCCGCGGTTACAAACCAAGATCAGTTTGTGTAGCTCTCTGTGAGAGGTTGTGGGGAAAATGTGTCATCCATTTTAGTCGTTTTATTAGTATATAGTCCTCTTTTCTTGGTGTTTATTTTGGAAAGTATAACAGCCACCATTTATTCCAGTTTTATCTTTATGATTCCAGAACTCTCACTGCAGAGGTGGCAGGAGTGTGACTGATGTGAAAGTAAGTGTTAATACATTTTATTTATTTTTGAAGGTGTATTTGCAGTCTTGTGTGTGTTAGTTGTATTTGCCATTATGATTTTTTTTCCTCTGCTTTGATTGTGAGGCATGTATGTAATATATTTTTCAAGTTTTAGAAATATAAAATTAGATTTGTCAATGAATTACATTTATCTGCAGGCATTTAGTTTTTGTATTTATGTTAGTGAGGTTGAAAGGTTTATTTGATTGTATTTTTTGTAATTGTAATGCACTTTCAGGTATGCAGTACTCTTAGGTGTTTAGTGTGTTTGGTGAGGTAATTTAATTGATGGTGGTTTGCAAGTTTATTTCAGTCATTTCTTTGTGTGTATTTTATTGTAGCTGTGTCGATCTCCTCATCCCAATGGACTCTCACTAGATGTTGTACAATTAACTCCCGTGAAAGGTCAACCTATATACAGAACATAGCGGCACTGTTGGAGATGGAGCAGCTGGTAAAATTGGAAAAGTGCAACTGACACTGCTGCAGAAGTTGAGGCTTTTTTCAGTGTTGGTTATGTTGTTTTGGCGGATGCAGGTGTTGGAGGTGGTGCTGATTTTTGTGCACGTAATGCATGAGCCTCATGCATTTTTATATTTTGTGATGTTTGTGTGATTTCCGATAGGCATCATCCACATCTTTGCAGTGGATTCGCAGTAGATGGTTTCTCATTATTGATGTTCCTAGTCTTTGTGATAGGACATTGGGAGTGGGAAAAAAAAATTACCACTTAAAATAAAAAATTATGGATGACAGGTAATCTGGTGTTCAGTGATTAACCTCCCCCATTCCTTAAAAGTGGCACCTTCCTTGGCTACCCATTCGAGGCATCGCCTACGCATGACTTGCATCATGGAACTATTGGGACTGGGTAAAATTGGAGGTTTTTCAGTTGGCAATGCTGCTGAAGTTGAGGCTTCATTTGCAGTTGGTGATGTTGTTGCACTGGTGGGTGGAGGTACTGCAGGGGTTGCTGATCTTCGTCTACGCAAGGAATGGGACCCATGGACTTTTCTTTTGTGATGTTCGTGTGATTTCCGATAGTGATCATCAACGTTATCCCAGTGGGCTCACACTAGATGATTAATCATAATAGATGTTCTAATGTACAAAGTACCTCCTCCCTCTTTTCTGGAACAGTGTTCTTTGACTTTCAAGAAGCGCCAACTGACAGCAGTGATTTTCATCGTTGTTGCTTTCTTCTTGGGTGGCAATGGATTGGGTACCCAAACGATAATGTAATTACTTGTACTCACGTTGTCAGACATGTTGGAATGTCCAACCGGGGAGGAATATGTAAAACAATAACATTGACAACACTAAAAAGACAATGGGCCTCAATAGAAGTAAGCCGGTTCGGAAACAATGGTGGCTGTAAATCTGCCGCCACCATTGTTTCCGGACCAGCTGATTCTATGTTCTGCAGGCGGGAGGTGTCACTCCCACCAGGTCTGACCTGGCGGTAGTAACACCACCCGCCTGCAGGCGGACATGGAAACACCGGCTCTCTCATAGACGGAACCGGTGTTTCCATGGTCTCCATAGTCCATGGGAATGGGGCTTAACATAATTCCGCCTCCAGAATTACCAGGTCATCGGGGTTATAATGCCCCGGTGATTCCAGCAATCACGGAGGCTGAATGGAATTACCGGTCCGGTGGCAGCCTGCCGGTTTATCCGGCATGGCTACCACTGGACTCGTAATGAGGCCCAATGCCTCTATAATGTCAGCTATCTGTAGTGGTATTCTTTTAAGTAAAAAAAATGACAGTACAAGTGTTGCTACCTGTGTGAATGTTTTGTATCCCTCGTTCTCCAAGTTGTATTATCCCACCCGGCTCTCTCTTATTCTCCAAGTTTACTTAACCTTCCCCATCCTCTGTCCTGCAAGCACCCAGTATAATGTTCTTTGTTTATTCTCACCCAAGTTATATATCCCTGTTGGTTTATTGTAATGGTATTTTCTTATAGTTTTGTATATTGTTGTATGGGTTTTTTAATCCAAGTTGGATTTTTTTTCTCCCAATGACCCAATGATTACTGTGTCCAAAGAGAACAACAGTGTACTATGCACTAATGTTGTATTTTATATAGTCCATGTGATGCACTTCATAGAAAATATGAGGGTCCTAAAAACTTGTGTATTAAATTGTGCTTATTAAAGTGAGTGTGTCATTGAACAGATTATGTTTTTTTTTTCAGATAGAAGGATATTATTTTTCTTTAAAACATAGATGTATAACCGTGGCTACGTTTGAGTCCAATGGGCTGTTGGATGTTGGAGATGCGGTTAACCTCAGCAACGACAGGGAGGGGTCCTAGCCGCGGTTTCGATGACTGTAGCCAAGCCTATGGCTGCAATGTGTAAAAAGTGCATTATTTAAGTACTCTTATTTTACTGTGTCTACTGTTATTGATATTTTGGGCTAGGTTTATAAAAAGAAACACGCAATAGCATAGACACGGTTGTGGAATTTGGGGCCACTGGATTTTTGGTAACAGCAGCTATGCATCATTTTTGGGGAACAAATTAAATGTGGAATTTTTTTTAAGATGTATTGAGTGCAGTGTTTGTAACATTTGAAATACATTTTATTCATTAATAAGGCATATACATGCACATACTTGAAAAGGGTAATTAAATATTCAAACACAGTTTGTTGTAAACAGATATATTTGGGGGGATGTGGCTGTGTGTTTTCTTTTTCTATTAGTTGGAACACATGATACTTCTTCTTTAGCCCAATTATCTGGATTTTTACTATTCATGATTTGTCTTAAATGTTGAATGCCCTTTTTCATTGATTGTATTTCTTGTAATTGTTTATTTATACAGCGCTTATACACAGGTGGAGTGCTGCAAAGCGCTTCAAGGTGGGAAGGGAACAAGGGAACATCTGAAATTTCCGAATGATCTAACAGAAAAACTAGCATACTAGGTCTGACAGCATTTATGAAATGATATGATATGATATTTTATTTGTATGGCACTCATAGACAAGTATTTCTCCTAGTGCATGACGTTTTACAGTTGCAACCAAGCTAGAGAGGGGAGACAAAAAAAGGGGAGGGACAGACAAACTAACTAGTCCTAGTACATTTAGGTCATGCATGTGTACAGACAGAGGTGCGAGGAAGGGGGTGGGGTGGGCGGGAACAAACAAGGCCAGTCCAGCGGGGCCCTGGGTTCAGTGCAGAGAGGTTGCCCCGCTCATGGAGCATAAGCTGAAAGTGCAATAATGATGAACATAGTGAAGCGGCATGGAGGCAATTACAAAAAACTGGCGGAGAGTCTGGGACCTGTAAGGCTCTGGAGGTGAACCAGGCAACCAGTCAGCAAACTGAACAGAGTTAGGGGAGAAGGAGGGTGGAGAGAGGTTAGCAGGGGAGAGGGAGAGAGAAGGAGAAAGAGAAGAGGAAGGTCTTGAGGAGTTTTCGGAACTTAAGGTGCTCCGGCTCATGACGGAGAGAGGCAGGGAGGCTGTTTTAAGAGGGAAGCACCTGCAGAGGATAGAGATCTACCCCAAAATCTCTGTTTGTGAAAGCGGCTAACCCACAGAGAGTTGGAGGAGGATGAGCGGAGGACTCTAGAGAGAAAGTATTTAGGAAGAGCACATTGTAGATAGTGCGGGCCCCGGACCCAGAAAGCCTTGTGAATTATGCAGAGGGTCTTGAACTTGATCCTTGCTGCTATGGGGAGTCAGTGAAGGGACTACAGTGCCGGAGATATGCGGTCCCTGGGCTTGAGGCCAACGATAACTCTCCCAGGTCTGTTCTGGATGAGTTGTAGAGGACGGAGAGTAGAAGTAGGAAGATTGAGAAAGAGGCTGTTGCGATAGTCCAGGCTAGAAAGAACCAGGGCTCTCAAGGTGGTGAGCCTCTGGTGGAAAGTGAAAATACCTCTGAGGAGGTGCATTTGGTAGTGAGACTTTTGGAGATGTCTGAGATGTGAGAAGAGAAGGAGAGAGTGGAGTCGTAGATTTGTTGCCTCATTGGTAGGTGAGGGCACAGGGCCAAGGGAGACCGGCCAGTGTGAAAGTGTTGAATATTAAGTAATAGTTCTTTTAGTTCTGTTAAGGAATCCATAATTATATTTGTGGGTACTTGTTGTGGTACTTCCTGCTTGAATCTTCTTGCGACTTGAATGACTTCTTCATCTGTTAGAAAATATTTGAAATATTTTCTAAACAATTGAAGATATAATACATTTTTAAAATATTTGTGCTGGCTGCACATACATTTAAAAGTAATTAGATAAACTAACTGTTTGGTGACTGATGTTTGTTCAATAACATATTATTGCTAGTCTAATTTTACATGAATATAAACAATGTACTCACAAAATCCTGAATGTGATGTATTTTCTTTTGGTTCCTTTTCTTGAGTATCTTCTTTTTTAATTTCTTCCTCTGTAGGATAATTATCTTCCAGACATTCCATTTGATTTTCCATTGCACTGTGATAGACACAAATACTGCTTGTCACCTTAGATATTAGAATTAACACTGGAGGAAGATTACATGAGGAGAGAAGGTGGAATTTCTTGTATTTACTTTCTGATTGGTTGTTAATTGTCTGTGTGGTGAGCATCTGCCAATAGGATGTCAAGTACCTCAGATGCTGTTGAATGTTGATCCTACCAGAGTATGTATTTTTTGAGTGGTTTATATACGCCAATAAAACTGTAGATTATATTGTATTATTATATTAAGAGTTTTTCTACATAGTAGATTTTTATTGTTGGAGAATGAGGTGTACTTTTAGGAGATAGGGCTGTTTTGGAGTATATTTATTGTTTCATTTGGATATTTGAAAAATAGAGCCAATTTCAAAAGGAGAGGAATCTCTTTGTTCAGAAGACTGTGGAAAATGTGCGGATTTTGAGAATGGGGTCAATAGTGATGTTGAGGACATAGGTGATGAGTTTTCAAAGTATTGGCTTATAACGTTTTTTTGGTTTTATAATATTATTTTAGACTAAGTGTTTGAAATGATAGGTATATGTTGCGATTGTTGAGAAATTCTTTTGGCCTGTGGGATGTTTTAACCCACTAGTCCAGGCCCTGCAACATTACTGTGCACTGTGTGCATCAGGAACATCAGAATGGCAGCCGGAAAGCATTATGCATGCCAAAATCACCCAAAAGTGCGCAGGAAAAACCTGAAAAATAGGCCGCCAATCCATTTTTGCCTATGTCAGTGGTAACACAGGAGACCACTGCCAAAACCCACCATTGGGCTACCCACAGAGCAGCCTGAAACTACTTAAAAAAGCAATGCTGATTGCAAAAGAAACACAGAGCTGTTTGGAAATCCGTTTTTCTTGGTTGTCAAATTTGCAAAAATCATGGTTCACAAACCACACAAAAGATCTAACCTCCTTGTTGGATGTTAAACATAATTTTGCTTCAAGAATCCACAGAAATATAATATCAGCAGAAGTACATTCATCAGAAGAAAATCCACATTTAAAGATGCTTGCTCGGGGAAAATATGTTGAAAATAGGTGCAATACCGCTACTCGCCTCTGTCAGAAGCTGGCGATCTCTAAACCTGTCATGTTAAACTTGTGTCTCAAAATCTAAGTGTGGGGAAAGATGGGACTGCCATCAAATGCAATATAGGTTGCCACTATTGATTTTCATGTTGAAAAAGACTGTAATTCTTCACAAGGTCCAATGTCACAATTGACTATAAGGTAACCTGATTCAGCTAAAACTTCAAAGAGGTTTTCCCCCCACTGAGAGCACACCACCCTTTTCCTTCCCACCAAAAGGAGAGGATATCTCATTTGGATGCTAATGAGAAGAGGAGGAGACTTGCTCTGCTGCTCTGGTAAAGAGACAATGGGTTTCTTGAACTGAAAGAAAATGCTTATTCTGGTGTGACAGAAACCAACTGCCCAGGAGGACAAGCCCATGTGACTCGCTATTGTTATTATGTTAGGAATATGAACATTTACAGGGACATGCCCAGATGGTATGTGCATGTATGGAAAAAAGTGGTACAGAACTGACACTCAGTAACCGCCGAAAAGCAAAAAAACGTCATTTGTGTACCAAAACTCGTAGGAAGATGAGGCTTTGACAGAAACGTACCTTAGTTAATCTGTAATGTAAATATGTATTATTAACAAGTTGGGGATATTGGAAATATGTTTTCTAGGAAAAATAGATTTTCTGGGTAGAAACAAAGGGGAGGGGTTTTCTCTGGACCATAAACACAGTGTCACTCAGACACATGATGACACATCATGACACACTGTTTCCCTCTCAAATCAGGGGAGAGGGAACTCTCTGACCTATCAGATTCTTAGAGGGTTGGGCATAGTATAATCAGCCTCCCCACCCCCTGGGAAAATACATAAATAGGGACTGCTGAGGACGGACAGGGACACACATTCACCCATCACTGATCTACCGGAGAAGCGCTCTGCAGGAAGAACCCATATCCAGACTCCAGAACCCATATCCAGACTCCAGAACCCTGAAGCAGAGGCCCAACCCAAAAAGCTGAACCCTTCTCAGCGGGCCTTTAAAATCTTGCAACCTGATTTTAACCCCTAAACTTCCACGGGGCCTAACCAATTCAACAGCCTGGCTGTGCTGTTTTGGCTGCTTCTGGCCAAAAACCCTTGCTAGAACCCAAGATCCAGATCAGTCCAGCAGAGCTGTACCCAGAACCTACCCGTCAGATCCAGTCCAAGAGGCCGTGCAGACCAGAGTGCCTTGCTGAGAGCAGATCCAAGTGCCTGAGACCTGTCCAGTGACGAGCAAATTCCAGCCAAACCTTTGACCAGATCTTTGACGGGCCCATTCTAAACCATAGTTGTGAGTATTTAGCGTAAAACTGTCCATAACCAACCTCTTAGTGTTAAGTAATCCAATCCAACCCATTCCAACATATCCAGAACTGCATTATAGAATCTCTTTTGTCTATCCTGAAATCTTTCTCTCATCAATATAATCCTGTGATAAATTGTAGTGATAATCATCTGTGCACTGATATTTTTCTGAAGAAAGTCAAGTGTCCTGGCGGACAAAAGTCGGAGCGGAGGCGCCACTGCTCTGGTGGCTGGCTGTTGGGTATCTTGCATCTTCATAGCCCCTTAGTATAAGCCCATCCTTGTTGGTAAATCTTCAAAAGCGCAATCTCATTTGTAAAATCTTGACCCTTTTTGAGAAAATTCGACCTTCACTAAAACCTCTGTAACTTCTGAACCGTACATGCTAGGAACGAAATTCAAACTCCTTATAGTTTTTCCGTAATCGTATTTCTCATGCGCTGAAAAATTAGCCGCGATTTTGCATTTGGCTCAATTTCACCACATGTAAAAACAGCTATTTCTTGCTTTCAACCTCTGAATTTAATTTCCTATCTGCTAATCATTCAACAATCATTGCTAGTGTCTACCTGAAGCAATCCAAAGAAACCCTCACTAGTTCTGAATCAATTTAGCGAATTAAAGTAATTTTTAGCATTTGTCCTATTCATTTCAAACCACATTTAAAAGCCATTGACCTGTTTTAAAATCATTCCTGTTCTCTCTAAGCTTGCTGGGGGGAATCGGGATTGAAACTGCAATTGTTGATTGTTATTCCTGAAACCTGTGTGCCCTCATTCCATCTCTTCATATTGCATATTGGGGGGAGTGAGTAATAACAGGGGGAAAGAGTGATTACCTTGTCTTTGATTGAATACATATCAAGTTTCATTTCTGTGTTGCATTAATTTCATATCATTGCATTTCATTTAACCCACACAAGGTTTTATTCTCTGCTACATTATTCTTCTTATCCATACTCCTAATTGATTAAAGAGATTGTTGATTATTGTAATACTACCCATTGCTGATCATTGTATTCATATTAATAAATGTGATATATAGATATTATTCAGATTCATAAAAGTGTGATATATATATTGTTCAATTCATCAAAAAAATCTTTTAACTTGCAAAACAAACCTATTTCTTGGTTCAGTGAGACCCGGGGGATTCAAAGAGAGGGGCGTTATATAAGGGTACATCATCCAGAAATAAAAACTTTTGACATAAAAATATATAAATAAGGGTTTCAATTGGGCATTCCATACTAGGCATTGACTTAGGTTGAGTGCTGGGTTGAAACCACTTACAGACTGGGAGCACAGTTTTTTTTTCTCTTTGGGAAAAGAAAATGTGTGAATCATCTAAAGAAAGAGCACAGACAAGGTATTCAACATTTCTTTAATCATCATAGAGGTGAAGAGTATTTCTCTGATTCAAAATATATTTTTGGTGATATGTTGGTAAAATAACACAATGGCTCTTTTTAGAGCCACCCAGAGAACTTTTTAAGTATACTGGAAAAGGAAAATACTTTGATGCCTTTTCTTTTTTAAATGGCCGTGGTTACAATAGCATTTAATGAAACATTGTGCCCTGTCAGATGTATTATAGCCATGGGTATTGAATGTAAGATGGGTAATAGCAGTGGGTACGAGCAAGCAAAGGAGACGTTGTGTATTTTTGGCGGGTGTAGCCGCTGCTCTAACTAACGTCTAAGCCTTGTGTATGGATGCTCCAAACACATGTCGGGTTTTTTGGCGGTCTTTGATAGCTGCCAGTACCAACCGCAAGACGGGTCATAGCCGCAGGTACACGCAGACAATTGGCATGTTGTGTATTTTGGCTGGTATAGCCACAGCTATAACTATCGTGCTTAGCCACGGGTATAACGATTCCAATTTCTATGCATTGATCATGTTGCTCCATTGATTTTACACAACACAATTTCACATGTGTTTCTGATTCCATGCTCTCATGTGTACCTTTATGCTGTTTGAATTGCTACAGCTTGTCAATATGTCTTTTTGAATTGGTGAAAATGTTTCGGGTAGCCACGACTACTGGCAGTTGACTCAATCCGTGGATATGAACGCTCGAATCACACATCATACTTTTTGGCAGTCTTTGATAGTCACACGTATAAATCCGTTTGCTGTATCTGCGGTTATAGCTGATTGTATTTTGGTGCAGTGATCATATCATGGATGTTTCAGCTCAAATTTGTACATCTGTTTCTGTTTGGATGTTCTCACCTGAAGGCTAATGTGAATTGATTTTGAAATATTTGTAATATGTGTTTTTGAGCGCATTTGAAAAATGTAAGTGTAACCACATCCATAGGTGGGTTTTCGTCGTGTAACTGGGGACATAGCAGTGGTTATGGTATTTGGAAAAAATAAAAAATGTTTTAATATAGTCTGTAAATATTGTATAAAGTATTCTTTGAAGGATTGTGTTGGGGTTTATTGATTGATATTGGTTGTAATAAAAATGTGTTTAGCATTGTATTTGTTTGCTTTCTACAGTCTTCTTTTTGTGCTATTGATTTGTGAAAGCTATGAAAGTGACCTTTTTGTGAACTTTTGACAGTCTGATCCCAGAACGGAGTGTGCACATGTTCTGTGTTTGGCTATGGTGAAGATTAATTCATTATTTGGAGCAGCTGAAGGTGAGTAAAAGTGTGTTTTTATATATTTTATATACACATTTTGAAGTGTTGTATTTGTAAAATAAATGAAGTATGTTTTAGGTGTCTCATTTGGTCAAGTTTATAAGTATTGTTTGCAAAGTAGAGTTTTCCATATTTTATCTCAGTGTTTTTAGGAGAGTGATGAAGCAGTATGACATGCTCTTGCTTTTGTTTAACAGAAAATATATTTCCAAATAAAGGTTGTTTCTCAGTGACATTGGAAGATGTGATATGAATGAGGGTGCTTAAGAACGCCTAGTGTGAAACAAGCAGTATAGCTCTACCCTTGAAAAATATTGTGGCTGTGTGTGTGCTTTGTAGTTGGATATTAAGCTGTTTTTTGTGACCCGATATTGGTGATTTTCTACTGTGCTAGAATTGTGGAAGTGTGAAATTATGAAGTGAAGAAGGTAAATTTATAGTGGCTAAGTGGGTAGGGTTTGATAGTATATGGGGCATTTCTTTATACTGCAGGATGCCCACTGTCATGTAATTGTTGGTAGCAATTTAGAAATAATAATGAACAATCATATTTGGCATTTTTCCAATTTGCTTGCAAACGGTGTGGTTTGTATGGGCAGGAATCAATTTGGATTACATGCTATGCAATGCAATATGTTGTTATGCAATGCACTGACATAGGGAGATGTAAAATAAATGGGGGTGCATAGTGTGTTGGGGAAACCGTATTATTGATGAGGATTGCTAAGAAGGTTTTCTGGGGCTGCTTAGGGCACATGGGCAGTGAAACATTAGTGGAGTGGGGATGGACAGTGAGGGGAGGATATATATGCTGATATCGTTTGTTGAGTAGGAGTAGTAATCATTAGTATGTAGGTGAAAGGTAGGATAGTGGATCAGGCTATTGACTTATTATGCTGAAATAGGTGGAAACAGGTAGTTAATTGTGCATGTTTTTATTAGGATGGCTAAGGAGGAGTCATTAAATGGAAGGAAGGATGTGGTAGGGCCTAGTTAAGTGACCACTACTAACCTCAACGGTGTGTGCCTGGAGTTGGGGTTCAGCTGTTAAGTACAGAATTGTGAGGTGTGAAAACTGGAGTCGGGTGAACAAACTAAGTGGCAGTGCATTATCTTGGTGCTATGTGTTCTTATCACATTGCTTCTGAATTGAGGACAGACTAATGTATCAAATCCTGAAGAACCACCAAGACGAAGTGAAAATGAGAAAGTGCAGGAAGTTCTCAAGGGATGAAAGAGATTATTGAGAAGATTGGGTATTTACATTCCAACCCAAATTTGATAACCTCCATAAGAAAACATCAAGAGAGAGCAACCCCAACATCCCACCGGCCAGCTCAGGCGCAGAAAGCGAGACAGAGCCAGCAGAAATGGAATCCCCAGCTAGACCAACACAGACAATAACTGGTGAAGCAACAAGTGGAACCAACAGCAGATGCCGAGGTTACAATTTTTTAGAACAAATACCTAGATACAAACGGGGAACACGATCATCCAACCTAAAATGCGTATGCTTCCAGGAACCATTAGTAGATACTACACCCTTGAGACAAAACACAAGAGAGGCAAGAGAAGAGTACGAAAGCGCTATAAGACTGAGATGTTTACAGATGCAATTACAGCAAAGGGAACTGAGACGCTGAATCTTGTGCTGAACATGTGCAGCAAACCCCTTACAACCATGGACATCAGCATGCTCAACAAGGGTCTTTCTTTTGCTCCCACTGCATCAGCACATCTAGTTGATGCACATATAGACCTGTTAAAATATCCAAGAAAACTCAAACTCAAGAAATACTTTGCAACAAAAGTTAACTGGCAGACTAAGAAGAAGATCAAACCTGTTATAAGTGACTTCAACATGGAAAACGTTGACTTGACACACTTACTCGTCAACCTGGAGAATGACTATGCTACTGTCACCCACTCCAAAAGAGACATCCTAAAGGACCTTAACATAGTAGAACAAACCACTGGTTTTCAGCCAGCCTGGCTAGGTCACCAGGTTTCGGCCAAAATGACTAAATATAAATGACCTACACCACCAAAAGTTCTAAAATAGATAATACTAAATGTCGTACTGACTAAATGTTCATAGAACATTTTGTAGTATCTTTTTGGTGGTGTAGGTAAAAAGAAAAGGCTGCAGGGGTGTCCCCCTGCAACATCCCGCTTACTATACTATAGAGTATAGTGAGCAGGGGTTGCGGAGGACAACCCTGCAGCTGACCTGACCAAAAATAAAATAAAAGGAAAAAGGCTGCAGGGGTGTCCCCCTTAACACCCCGATCAGTATACTATATAGTATAGTGAGCGGCGGTTGCGGGGGACACCCCTGCAGCTGACCCGACCAAAAAAAAAAAAAGGACCCTGCAGCTCAGGTTCCCCATCCCGAAAGTGAAAGGGAACCAGCATCGCAGGGACACAGCGCATCAGAATGAAAGGTAAGAGGGGGTGTGGGGGCGGGTGGTGGTGTGGGCGGGGGTTAGGGTTTCTATAGATTTGGGGTTGTTTTACCGTGGATGTCCGAATGGGAAATGTACGAACAATTTTGTATAACGTACATTTCTCATGCGGTCATTTCCGTCACAAACATTTCCACAGCTGTAAAAAAAAAAAGAAAAATGGTCACCGCCATCAGATATCCATTCAGACATCCTCCTTTAGCCGTTCAGCTAGCACAACTATCTTGTGAATATCAGATAACGGGCCACCCTGCACATATTTAAACAGTCTCGGTCCTGTCGCGTTATATTTATTCAGCATTTTACTATACTTGTTTGCAGCCTCATGCAGCATTATACATTGTCAATCCTCTGGTAGTAACCGGGCATACGTCCACATTTTTCTTGTGAAACTCAGGTCACTTGCCTACATTACCACACTATGTATATTACTATATTTTTTTGCAGCCTCATGCAGCATTATACATCAACCAGGCATACTTCAACATTTTTCTATGTGAAACTCAGGACACTCGCCTATATTAAACACACTAACTTGGGACAACGCCAACCTCTACCTGATTAGCTCCCCTCTCTGGGGAACATCCAATCTGCTTACAGCTTACTAAGGACTGCCTGGCCACTCAGCAAGCTTCTCTTATGTAATACAGCAACAAGATGACGGACAGGATTGGAAGATCACTTTGACTGCGCATCTTGTTTCTGCAGCCCTCCAGGCTCCACAGGTAAGCACTCCTAATAGCCCCTCATCCCACCCAAGGTGCACATCTAATTCCCCCTCAGTTCTTGCCGCAGCCTTGCCCCACTTGTGCATCCAACTCACTGTGCTAAGCCACCCGTTTGGCACCTATCTCACCCAGGGATCCCACTGATTTTATCCGGTTTACTCTGCATTGGCATCCCTCACTAGATATCGCATCTGCACGCTTCACGGCAGACATTGACAACCAACGCTGCCCTCCTCACCTTCCCCCAGTGCGATACACCTCCTCATGAGCCCCACTCACTGCTCCTAACCCAGTCGGCACTGGCACGGCATGGTCCCCATTACTAAATGGCAGACGCTTCTTCACGTTTGACAAGCGACAATACGACGCATTAGCTTCTTACCATCGGCCTCCTTCAGCAATCCCGCTCACGCGGCTGCTCCTGCCTATGCCTGGAATCCTTGCCCTCTTAGCTATGGTCTGCCGTTCGGGTCCACCATACTGACCACACCACAGATCCAACAGCCACTATGTCACCACTGCGACTAGCACAAGGTCCCTGCTGGGTCTGGCACTACATCACTGAAGTTACCCCACCACGGATGCACCCCACCACGCTCGTGCCTGGATGTCCTTAAATGTCCCCCTGCTACTAACAACCCCCAGCGTGCACTAAAACTTGGAGCCCAGGCATAATGCTGTTAATTAACTATATACTTGCACTTTTGCACCTCAAAGGCAATGACCTTTATCTTCTAAGGCACTATGCACATCCTATCAGGTCATGTTACCAACCCTCCTTCACCTTAAGCCTCAAGAACGAATCCAGGCACAGGCCATGTTCCTCTGTGATCAACTCTCACGTCAGGGTACTAGCATAGTCCGGAATCTCCCCTCCTAACACTACTACATAACCCGGTCCAAAAATGTCTTTTTTCTCCTCCAGTTGCTAATCAGCACCCCAATCAAGGATCTCACCTACCCATATAATCTGGTAAGCACTCCAACCAGCTACTAAGTATCTTTATACTATTTTTAGTGATCTGTGCCACTAAAGGCATTTTCCTCCCTCTTCTCCCCACAATCCTTGTCATGACTTTCCTTGGTGCAAAAAGTGTTGTTTTTGAAATACAAAAAAGAATTCTGTTTGTTTTATAAAAAGCTATAACCATTCCAACATGAATTATACTCATGTGTATAATGAAAATGGGTGTTTTAACATGTCACAACACAATTCACCACACCATTCATATAATATAACATGGAACATGCCTTGTTATATCACTCCATTGGATGTCTTGTAACATGCTGTGTCGCGATATGTCACAGGAAATTAACTACGTCACCACAATACACTCGTACATCACCACCAACTTGCACAGCCTTGATAAAGACCTACGGTCAAAACACGTGTTGGTTTTCCTCATGTGATCTCTGATTAAATCACGACTAGATATGCATTCAAGTGTCCTGACCCTTGATATATTGGAACCAACCAGATGTGATTATTATTCACGATCCAGCGTCGATACACACAGGGTTTCTGCCATCCTTCTTACCTCTACCTATGAGAATCTGCAAGCTTGTCCCCTTGAAACCCTGTAAAACAGGCAGCAAGAAAATGTAGGCACCTAAGAGAACCAATCGAGCGCAGGGGTCCACCTTTCTTATAAGCTTGATAACACCTATTGCACACTGAATTGAGAACATAACATAGATGAATGAATAGTTGGTGGGTATATGAAAGCAAAGCTGTTTTACATATTAATTTGGAATACCTTTCCAAATGTGAATGAAGAAATGTCATATTTCTAGTGAACATTTCTTCTATTTAGAAGTTGTATGGGAATTGTAAGTAGTGTGTAGTGGCATGGGGATTATGGTATTATTGATTAGGTTTGGTTGCGTAGTTCTATGACGCTGCCATGGGACTTGACCATTCAAACTGCAGTGATAGTGGGGATGGGTAGTGGAAGGAGGATATACATGCTGATATGTTTTGTTGAGTAGTAGTAATATTAGTTTAAAGGTTCCTTTCTGAATCATGGTTGCCAATTTGGAACATTTTCTTTTACGTTTGCTATCATCCGAAAAGGGACCCAGTCTCTTTTTGCTTTAAATCATGGTGGCAATTTATTTATTTTTTCTGATGAGACGTGTACTCCATTTGAGCATATCTCTTGTCAGAAGAAAAAGAAAATTATTTGCACCACAGCCAAATCCCAGGGTACAAATAACTATTACACCTGGGCTGAAGACACCGGCTTTTACGTCTCGCAATTTTGAATGAGTCTCTTGTTTCGCTTGGCCATACAAATCCTGGGTTGGTGGGCCATTAAATTCCATATCCACCTATTATACTGTGCTTGAAAGTTATATTATATATTGAAAATATAAAGAAACACAATGTGTGAACTTAGTCATCCCAATTTTCTTTTTATACAGCTTTTTTTATATGATGTCATCATGAAAGTAACAACAACGCGTCATAAGAAAGGGTCATCTGCAGGGAGAGTTCTAGAGTATCATATTTCATAAAAGTAGTATTTTCAAATATGTATATACAAATCCTGTAGATAATACAACAATACCTGGTGTTGATGATAGTTTTAAAAATGTGCAATTTCAAATAAGAGATATGCCAACACAAAGTATTGCTAGAACCGAGAATGCTTTTCTTGAAAGTTAAAACATGAAAACATTTATCAAATGTGTTACCAGCTAGTAAAAAAAGGAAGATTTTTAGAAAAAAATGTAGTGAATGGGTTACCAATTTGAGACAGAGGAATAAAGATATATATAGGAAAATGAATCACTCCCAAGTTTTTACAAATCTTTAGAGAAGTGTGAAACCAAAATCTAGATATGTGGTAAAACTTTTTTTTGCAAAAGAACAACGTAGAAGTAATATTTAGGAAAGCTTTTGATATGAAAAGGAAATGTTTCATTTTTGTATTGAATAAACTTTAGAAATTACTTAAGGGGACTACACCATTCTATACAAAAATAGAAACAGTTCATTTACTTACACGTGACAACTTTTGTGATTTCTTTGGTGGAGAGTGGAAACACACTTCTCATACTGAAAGATTTTTTTACTGAGGAGAGTTACATTCAAGGAAAGAATGTTTCACTAGCTATTGATGAGAGTGGACGTAGCTATGAAGTCTGAAACGATTCTAAAAAAGAAGAAATTATACAGTGTAATAATACAGAAATGCTAAGTGTAGGTCATTAAAAAAGTAAACGAAAGAAGGATTGTGAGGTATGGACCTGCTTTTTTTTTGTTGCAATATTGATACGTTTTCTTGTAAAGTTTGTATTGCACAAAAATTATAATGTTCAAAGACAGATGAAGATACTACAAAGAATAGATGATTGTGAAGTTGGTGATAAAATAGGACTTTCACTCTCTAGCTTGTCTTGATAAAAGTAGATGTATGAGCCTATTTCATCATATACGGATGCTGGCTGCACATCATACTAAAATGAGATACCTTCTAGTTAAACTGTATGAGTGCAAAACACCAAGTATGTCTCTTGCACTTTTAAATTAAATACTTTTGACTGGAACTGTAGAAAGTTTAGTTTCTACCATGCAAATGATAAATATGATGCATTTAACAGAGTATGTGTGCGTATCTGAAACACTTACAGGAAGTGGAAATGATGATCCTATGCTTTCAAAGGATCAGATTTTTCAACAGTATAAAAGAAGTATTGCAATGTTTGAGTTGTCTTCTACCGAAAAGACCTGACATTGTTTGTGTATCTTGCTGACACACTTTGTATAAGTCTCAAGTGCAACTAGTGTATTTTGAGAACAAGATCAAATATACTGTAGAAGATGTTTGGAAAGAACTATATCTGTATTTGTTTGTAGAAGAATGATTTGACGCAAGTGAGGTACTTTATATTTGTAGACACTGTGTTGGATTTTATAATCACACATGTATTCCTCCAAGATGTGTCTTAAACAACATGATAGTGTCTGTTATCCCTGTTGTGCTTCAAAAATTGAACATGTTTCAAGTGATTGCATTGCAAACTGTTCATCCGTTGCAAGTTATTTTTAGATTGCAAAGATGTCAAACCTGCCTAAAAGGTCATTAGTGCAAGGTGAGAGAGGCAAAGTTGTGTATTTATCTCTGAATTTGGAAGAAAATGTGAATACTCTAGGACTGAAGCGTGACATTGCAGATTTTTTGTTTGTTATAGTAAATGGTGTTGCCACTAAAGATAAGAGGATTTGGCATCGATATTCAAAAAGTGAAAAACGCATTGGCGTTTCTATTTGTGCACAATTATTTATACAAAGGCAGTTTGACTTACCAGATTTGTCTATTCTTGATGTTGAGTCAACAAACAAAAGCAGTGGTCTCTTTCATCGTCTATCTGTTGCAGGAGGGAATGGTTTGTATGAACATTACACTTTTCATCCTCTACAGTCACATGAAGGCATGGGCAACAGTTTAGAATTGTTTAGAAAAGCAATGAAAGGTGCACCAATTAGTATCTGGGAAAAGAAATTAGGAGCCCATTGTTTCCCTATGATTTTTCCAACTGGTGCTGGAGGGAGAGTGGATGATCGGAAGGTGCAAATCTCTGCTTCAGAATATCGTTCCACAAGAATGTATTCAGAAGATTCATGATTCCACACCAATGTTGAATCTATTTTTCACTTATTGTATGGAAGGGAATTTTCAACATTATGTTATGCTGTTGCTCATACACTTCAGACCGGAGCTAGATTTCAAAAACCATCTGCATGTGAGATACTGCAACAGGTGAAAGAAAAAGATGAAGTATTAGAGGGCAAATTTACGAATATTCTTGCTACAATGAGAGCAACTAAAGAATATTGGTATAGTACACACTCTGAGGTTAGATGCATGATCAGAAACTAGGGCACTCCAACCTGGTTTGTGACACTGAGTATGGTTGGGATGATCTTGCAGAGTGGATTCGGGAAACTAATGCAGAGAAAGAAAACATGGCCAGGAGAATTGTGTTCTATGGACCCTGTAAGTGTATCGCATTTTATTCATCACAGATTTATATGTAATAAAGAAAATGGTCCACTAGGCCCTGTGGAACATTGCTTTTGGTGAAAAGAGTATCAGGCATGTGGGGATCCACATATACACATGCTGTTGTGGATTAAAGATGCTCCTCAGTTTGGTAAGGAAAGTGATGGCTGTGTGATGGAGTTAATTAAAAATATGTTACTTGTTCTATTCTAGCTTACCACATGAATGCTGATCTATTGAACAAGATAGAAAGGTTTGCAAAACATTCATGTGGAAAGTACTGTCATAGAAAATACAAAAGTAAAGACAAGTAATACACTCAGTGCAGATTTGGCTTTCCAAGGCCTGTAACACCAGTTGGTCGAGTGAATAGTTAAATGTCATCTGTTCGACACCATGTTACTGGTAAGTCACTGAGAAATACCTATCATTTAAAAAGAAATAAGGAATGCCAATTCATTAATTATTACAATCCTGTCATTGCTCAGCCATGGAATGCAAATAATGATGTACAGTTTTTTGCTGATGATTCAACAGCTTTTGCTCATTATGTTACAGCATACATGACAAAAGCAGAAGAGAGTAATGCAGCTGAAGTATGGGCAGATTTATCAGCAGATAAAAGTCTATGTCAGAAACTTCTGAGCTTTGGTTTGTAGATGTTTCCACATAGAGAGTGCAGTAGCTACAAAGCTGCAGATCGGCTAACGAGTTTGCCTCTCTATGGATGTAGCATTAATGTAGTTTGGTTAAGTCTTGGACCACTTAGTACTAGAAATCGGGTATTGGAGCCTTTGACTGGAATAGAGCAGTTAGTTGAAGCAGCACCTGACAGTACAGAGCTTTTGAAAACCAACTTGATTGATACATATTATCCAAGTCAATCTGAAACGTTGTAGGATCTTTGTTTACATGAAGAATATAATAGGTTGCGTGGACTGTATGCTCCTCCCCTGAACCTTATACCTGTACCTGTGAAACACCCATCCAGGAAATGTAAGCAGTCAGTGAAAGCATATTCAAATGAAATCAGTCATTGTAAGACTAAAAAACAAGGGAATTTAACAGAGTTGGAGAGTCATTCAACTATAACATACTCATATTGCAGATTTAGTAATGAAACCGGAGTTGAACACTATTGTAATGCAGCTTTGTGTATGTTGTTTCAAATAACTCCATTGATGCAAGAAATAACTTGCACAGGAGAGAAGCAGCTATGTGTGGAACTTTAATTTCCTAAAACATCTGTAGATGAAAATCCACACAGTTTACATTCTGCAAAGTCAATCTGAAATATAGTAGCTGTTGCAAGTGGATATCAACAATTTTCTCAAAATACACAGGAAGATATTCAAGAATTGTTAATGATTGTCTTTGATTTATTAGTGAAGGAAACTGTTACTGTAGATAGGCATGTAGGAATTTGTGGAATTGTATGTGTCCAAAATATAAGGAAGGTTATTCTACTCCAGATCTCTATGAAAGATTTGTGTATCTGCATGTGCCTGATCAGTAAAACGTACACTTTTTTGATCTTGTAATTAAAGCATTTCTTGACTTGCAACGCAGTGACTGTGGTTGGAAAATACAATCAACACTGCAAAATCTAGTTTTAAAACATGTGCAATTATTTTTCATGTAGGGGCATCCATTGAATGTGGATATTTCACAACATGGGTGCGTATAGAAGTAGATTGGCTTGTTTTTAATGACTCTGTAGTGACACACAAAGCTAGATTGACAAAGGGTTTAAAGAATGCTTACTTAATGTTGTTAGAAGCAAAGTTTTAAAATATATGTGTAATATTCTTTGTGAACATAAACATGCAAAATACAAGTTTGAAATAGAAAAATAGGGTAATACGTGTTTTATGTAAAGTAGGAGATGGATTGTTACTAGGATGTACTTTAAAAACAGTACTAAATAAATGTAGAAGTGATATTCTGAAGATTATATAAATTAGGAGAGAAAACGGCTTTCTGCAATCGTCTTCTGTTTTATTGTGTAAAACACTGTATATTTTTTATATGTACAAGTGTTCCATATAAGTGATAGGTTACATAAATGGTTACATGCACATTATTTTGGGTGTGAGGGAGTGTAGAAAGTCATGACTGTTTAGATATGAAACAAGTAAACAATAAGTTGTAGATACAAAAAACATATAAAGCAATGTTTGAAAAAAAATGAAATGTAACTATTAATATGAGTTTTGGGGAAGAATTTAGATATACTGGCCCTCATTACAACCCTGGCGGAGTGGGTTTACGCCAGCGTTATTCGCGGCGGACCCGTCCGCCCTACTACGAGTTCCCGTAGCGCCATGGAACGTTTTCCGCCTGGTTTTTCCGGGCGGAGAAATCCATGGCGCTATGGGACCTTGATGTTAATTACGCCACCGTATTTTGCGGTGGCGCAATTAACGCCTTCCCCACTCCCATTATACCCTATGGGGCAAAAATGGGAATGGGGAAGGGTAAAATGGGGAATGGGGATTTACCGCCCCGCCAAGGTCGGCATGGGGCGGAAAATCCGCCAACCTCCATGGCGCTATCGGCAGCTTTCCGCCGTGCTCCGCGGTGCATTTAGCACCGCGATTTCCGCCAGGGTCGTAATGAGGGCCACTGTGTTTACTCATTATGTGTATGGGTGCTGAAAATAAGTATGCACACAACGTTTTTTAAAAAGTATTCTAATTAAAATAAAAAATTAAAATACCTTAAAAGGTTAGTTTGTTAAATGGGTACATATGTTCTATATGCAGTGTGAAGTTTTCAGAAAAGTCAGGTAATCTATTCAGTCATTAAACCGTGCATGTTATTTTATTTTGTATGGTAGGTTTAAGAAAATTGTCATCATCTTCTTAGGTGTATAGGTGGCCAGAAAAAGGATGCACACCAAATTATGAAAGAAGTTATGAAATGGCAATGTAGATATAATTTGTATAATTTAGAATTAATTTTGATATAGTAAAAAAAGGTATTCCACACTGCATAGAAGTATTAGTGCTAACCGAAGTTTATATAATAATGTGTAGATTTACATTTTTTTAAAATATGATGTGTACAATATGAAATTCCATTACGAACCTCTCATGTGTGTAGGTGGCCAAACATAGGACACACACAGATTGTATACGAAGTATGGAAATTACTGTTGTTAGCGTATTAGTGTCGTTTTTGCCAAGTGTTAATATGTTTACACAGAAAAGCTTTTCTGTCTACATAGTATTTGAAATACAGGTATGACTATACTTTCAAAAGATTAATACTCAAAATAATGTTACAGTGTTGGCATGCCTTCATTTATTTATTTGTAAAACTGAAGACATAGATTATATGTCTTGGGTTCCTGGTGAAGGTTGCATAAAGTAATCTGTAAAAAGTAATGTTTGTATGGTATTGTGCCATCTATGCATTGTAGTCAAATGCCTTTATCGGTGTACGAACAATGGATGTTGTGGGCAATTCTTTTTTGAACTTGCTGATGCAAAAACTAGTTCATAATGACCTACATGTTAAATATTTAAAATAACAGAAGAGAGTTTTTTTTTCTCCAAGGAGAAGTTGTTTCCCTCTATAGCATGATTATTGAAAACAGCCTGTTGATAGTTTTGAACTTGGAATACAATCAATATTCTTTTACTATCATTTTGAGAAAAAAACATAAATAATTGTGTATTTATTTTGTTATGATGAACACCACTCTTGTGGTGATAGTGCGCGGTATAAATGGCCATTAACATTCATATTAAGTACAGTTTATTTTGTTTTAGAGTTGGTAATTTGGAAGAAAGAGGCAAACATGTGTTAAGGTATTTTGGTAAGACATTTGAGAAATATATATGTGTAATGCATATATGTACATACAAACAGTTGTATATTTTTTTTAAATAATATTATTTCTAGCCTCGGCTACAGTATTAGCCAATGACTCGCAGGATTTTTCTAGCACGGCGAAAGTGAGCAGCGACTTGAGTACCTTTCTTTGCGGCTAAACTGTTCCCCCTGTTAACCCCAGCTACAGACAACAATTGGGAATGTTGAGTACTGAAACTGCATAAAATAAATTACAATAGATATTGTAATATATTTTTGCAGTCTGTCTTCAATTTGATCTGTTCTTGTAACATAAAAGGTGGCCCTTAAAAGGGTTGTTTTGCGGGATGGAAAGAGTACGTGGAATAGTGGAGTAAAACACATAAGGATGAAAATTATAACAAAGGGTGTTAAAATTAAAATAAACATAATTTAAGTATTTTATTTGAATTTATTGGGAAAAAAGGGGGAAAATTGCCACTTACAAAAGAAACTAACGATGGCAGGTAATCCGATGTTGTGCAATTAACTTCTGGCATTCTTTAAATGTGGCATCTTCCTTGACTACCCATTTGCAGCATTTTATACACATGACTTTCATCATGGTAATATCGGGTGTCAGTAAGAGAGGAGTTTGTGTAGTGGATACAACTGCTGATGTAGAGGCCTCATTTCCAGTTGGAGTTGTTTATGCACTGGTGGATGGAGGTTCTGCAAGTGGTGCTGATCACCTTCTATGCAAGGAATGGGCCCCATGCATTTTCCTTTTGTGATGTTCGTGTACTTTTCGATATTTGTCATCCACCTCATCCCAATGGACTCTCATTAGATGATTTATCATTATTGATGTTCCCGCCTTTGAGATGGAACATCAGAAGGCCCACGGCATAGAGTCTTATTACAGAAAGTGCAGAGTACCTCTGCTACCTCTTTTCTGGAGCAGTGTTTCTTCACTTTGAATAAGTGCGAACTGTCAGCTTTTTTTAAATTCCTGTGTGCTTCTTCCTTGGTGGTGATGGATTGTCGACCCAAATGATGACGTTGTCACTACTCGTGCTCTCATGTTCAGACATGTTGGAATGTCTTAGTAGGAAGAAAAAGTAAAACCTTCAAAAAGACAAGACAAAAAAGACAATGCTGCAAAAAATGAAAAAAGTGAAGAAAAAAAAGTAAAACACTAAATAAACAACCTGAACACATCCCAGTACAAAAGGAAATAGGATTAGGGGAAAGGTAGATAAAAAGGATTAGGAATTTAAGGGGTAAAGTGCCAAAAGTGATTGCAGTTACTGAGAAACCCTTTCACTAGCAAGTACAGAAAGCAATGATAAATATTAACTTATTTTTTGTGGTTGTGGTGATTATTTGCGCCGTCTGATTGGACAGTCTCGAACGTGCAGATGTCGTCAACCGGTGTGGATGTAGCCATGACAATATATCACAATGTTTGATTGGGTCATTCATTGACGCGCTTAAAGTCACGTGTAGGTGTGGAGCTGCAGTGCATGATTTCATTGTTTGGTGGATCATGCGGGAAGATTGGTAGCCAGGTTAAAGGAGTTTTATGTCCTATTGGCTCATTTGCACATGTGGGTTATGTCAGACGGCATGAAAGCCACGTTTAGTGTGGAGCCGCAGTGCGTGATATCATTGGCTGGTGTATTGGGTGCAAAGATACATAGTGGCGTTGAAGGATGTTGATGTCTATTGGCTCATTTCGGACAGGCGGGTAACCCCCCAGTCATTGCTGCATGTAGCCACACATGCATTCTTAGTAGATGCTGCTATAAACCCTTTTTTTTTTAAAGTACATATATCTACATATATATGGGCAGTAGTCTTGTACATATTTATTTTAAAATATACTGAGTGTAGTCTTTCCACGCAGATACTGTAACACTTTAATAACTATTCATGAACAGTACATATACATGTACATACTTTAAAAAGTTAAGTACACATGCAAACACATCTTTTGTAACAACAGGTTTATTTGGAGGGAATGTGGTTGCATAATTGTTTTTATTTTACTTTCTAAACATAATACATTGTTTTGTTTAGCCAAATTGTCTGTATTATTAATGTTAATTATGTATGGAATAACAAAACTCTTGAAATACATGGAAAACACTTTAGTTGCCGGGACGTTAAGGTGAGAATTTAACAAAACAAAACCCCTGAAATTCAGCTAAAGCCACCTTAACATCACAGATCACATCACTGGTGACATCACTAATGAAATGTTGTATGAGAACAATGATGACATTACAAATCACATCACTGATGTCATCACTGGTGACAGCACTAATTGCATGGTATATAACTGATTACATCAATAATGGAATTAGACATAACATGATTTATAAGATAGCTCATGAAAGGTTTGATTACCTTAATAATAATTTAGGCCATGGACTTGGCATAGACAAAGACTGCGGTCACTGGACAGCACCAACAGCCTTTGCTAGTGGTCAGTTGGTGTTCAATAATAACAATGTGCATGATTAAAAGCCATGCATGCTAAGTAGGCCATCACTGTTTTAAAATATACAGTGGGTAATGTTGAAAGCTGTAGTCAGTGGCCATGGCTAAAGGCCATAGCTAGTGCCCATTAATATGTCAGAATATACAGTTGGCACAGCTAAAGGCCGTGGTCACTGATAGTATTGTGTTCAAGACCATGTCTAGTGGCTGGTTGGTGTATATAATATACAGTGGACACGATCAAAAGCCATAGCTAGTGGTTGGTTAATGTTGTGTAATACACAGTGGGCACGGCCGAAGGTCATCACTTATTGCATTTTATTATTTTAAAATATACAGTGGACATGGCTAGTGCCCTATTTATATGTTAGAATACATAGTGAGCACATCCAAACATTGTGGCCAGTGTCCAGTATTGTGCTAAAGTCCATGGCTAGTGTCTAATCTGGTTTAAAGCTGTATCCACTGGCAAAGTCCAAAATCTATGGTTGGTAGCCTGTTAGTGCACATGAATGAAGGTTGTGACCACTGTCCATAGCTGAAGGCCATGACTAGTACCCATTCATGTGTTAAAATATATTAGGCCATGCAAACTGACCATGGCTGAAAGCCATGCTTAATGCCAGTTACTGTTGTAATGTAATTAGTGATGTCATCAGTGATGTGATCTGTGATGTCATCACTGTGGTCCTTGGCTGCGCAAGAGGGGGCCCGAAGTTCCACACACCCGAGGGGCCACACACCCACCAAACTTTACTGAACAATCAATTGGTCTGCTCATTCTCATTTGCATGCCTCGCCACTCCAAAATCCCCGTATGTAATACCTGATGTCCGCGGACTACCGCCATGTCCGCGGACATATTGTAACTTGGGCAGCCCTTCTACCATTTCCACTTCACCTTCTGTGCCATTCCCTCATTGGATACAGCTAACCAGTCACACAGCCATCCACCAATCACATACAATATCTCTACATCTAACTCCATCATCAGAGTTCAGCACTTCAAATGTACTGTAGATTACTCTGAGTACAAGTCTCATATCATTGGAAAGCACCTACTACAAAAACTACTGTACAAGTCTCCAAGATTTCTACTTGCAGCTGCATGCATATCCACATGCATGAATACAAACTACAGGTATGCATATTTTTGCATAGTACATGTACAACTCTTATAAAGACTATAAACAGACTAACTGCCACTTAACCTATATAGCCTATAAAATGAACGTATTGTCATTTTTCCAATCTGCTATAATCAACTATCACTTTCAAACTTATCTACTATCTAAACATTTTTTTACACAGAACAGTATAATTGTAGAAAAACACTTATTAGTGTATTATAAAACTACACACAGCCAGTATAAGGTCATGCACCTGCATACACTCACACAGATAGACACTATCATTGAAAAACTCCCAACTGCAATAGCACCACTGCCTGTAAATCACATCCAACTGATTTATTACCCCCATCTTCACATTCCATGCTTTTCTATACAGTATCTGCAATTTACCTTATAAAAATAGCAAAATAAGAGTATCATTATTTTTTCTTTCTCCTAACATTCAATAACGCAGCCTTTAGAAACCAAGCGAGTTTCATACACTTCCTATTCTACTCATTTGCAAAGCATGCTAAACTAACATATTTAAAACAAAATATAAAGACTGCACATAATCAAAGGAAATCAATGTCTAAATTAACATCAGTGCTATATACAAAATAAATTACTAAGTTCTTTCCTTTACAATTGCAGTGAAGACTACTCTCCTGAATAGCAGCAGATTCCGAAGTACAAACAACAACTCAGAAGAAACCTGCTCATTCCACACACAAAAAGTAAGTACAATACTGCCACAATATTCTTACTGTTACTCAAACAAACTGTGCAGTTGATTCATGGTATTTGTGCACCAAAAACAAAGATTAGTGCCCCATTCTGCCCACAAATCCCCATTTGTTAAACAGGGATTTGCAGACAGAATAGTGCACAAATCCCTGTTTTTCGGCGCACAAATGACATAACTCAGCCCCCAGAAAGTTAGTATTGCAGAACAAAGAACTGTTTTAATTCTATACCATTAGATTTAGTATTTGTGCTTCTCCTCACCACTAGCTTGCTTTCTACTGTCATCTGAACCCCAGTATAGTAACACACAAATACAAGAATAGCCTTCCCAACTAGTTGTAGCTGCCCCATGCACAATCTCACACCATCACAAACATCTCTACCATCATACTCAGACACTCATGCACACAACACACATGCATAGTAGAACAGCCCATCCCATATCTTCTTTAATTTTTTGAACAGACCCCAAAGAATGCATACCAAAAAGCAAGTCCGCAGAAAACAACGTAGAAGTAGAGCAAATGAAAAAAATAAGTGTCCAAAATAAGCATCCATCTCTAGCAGAATTTGTACAAAATGTTCAAACAAAACAGCTAATACATTCATTTAGCCAAACAAAACAAGCTTCAAGTACAGAAACTTTGCCTCCTCTATCAAAATGTAAAACAAAACAGAAAACTATTATCAAGAATTCAGCTACCACTACTGCTAAAACTGCTCCTATAAATCTTGATATAGTGGCAAGTAAGTATACCAAAAAAAGTATTTTAGCAAAAATGTTCTGCCACAGAGTCCTTCTGAATCTTATAAAAACAGGAGAGAAAACATACACAACCCTTAAAACCTACCATAGAAAATTAATCTTAGAAGCTTTGATAGACAGTGCAATCCTTCTCAAAAGAAAGTCATTTATTTTAGTGTTAAACAGAATGAAACCACTAACAAAACTAATTACTAAATTACAAAAAATACTTTTCAATAAGCAAAATATCAACAAAAATAACTTCTTAAATATCTGTGGAGGTGAATGGAGTCACACCACAAGCACAGAACCATATTTTAATGAAGAAGCATACAAACAAAAGCAAACAAATACAATTGCTATATATAGCAGTGGACCAGGTTATGAAAAAATGCCATAATGGAACAAGAAATACTGCTTACAAAAAGATCCCCAGAAAACTCAGAATTACCTCTCCATTCAACTGGACCAGAACATCCAGTATACAAATGGCCATGCACGTCAATGTACAACATTCCCAAGAAATCTTTCAAATCTTTACGCCAATTCCTCAATCAGTATGTGAAAGGCAAAGACAAAATCAAAATGAAACTGCTGCAAAATATGGATACCTGTCCAGTGCGTAAATATACAGGACAACAAGGACATTCATTAGCCTGCATTTCAGGACCTATTTGCAAAAGCATGTTCCATCATATCAAAATTATATCAACACATTATCCAACTATAAGAAATCTAGTCTATAAACTGTACTATGCTAAAAGTCCTGCTTTTGCAGTAGCCAATTTAAATAACAATCTACAATCTACAGCCAAAGAGCTACTTGAAGAAATCAACCATATCCAGAAAAAATATTTTGGAAGTGAAAGCTACTTACAAAATGCAATAGCTTTACAACAGACTAGCAACAATTCTACACACAGCAACCTTCTACTACACACATACAAAAAAGAAATACTAAAATTTAAAAGTACATCCACTGAAGTACCAAACCATGTGTGTGTGTGTTGCCGCAGAACTTTTTACAAAACTAACACAAAAACTATAGATGTAATATACAAAATAGAGGACAATGAAAATTCTAAATGGTTTGAATTAGCTCTCTAGCTTATAGCAGAATACAAATACGAAATAACCAACCCCTTCATACTTTGCAGTTACTGCACTACAAAACTTGACAACAACCAAACTCCATCACGTGCTATCACAAATAACTTGGAATTATTCCCACTACCAAAACCCCTACAATAACTCAATTTATATGAGAGCATCATAATTCAAACAGTGCACCCATTTCAAGCAATAATAGACCTTCAACCAAAAACAGCTAAATTACCTCCATTTGAATTGGTGAAAGGTATTCATGGCAAAGTAGTTTACTTAGCATTAGATCTGACAGAAAATGCGCACACTCTAGGAGTGCAACGTCCAATAGAGCAATCTTTAATTATCTTAGTAAATGGTGTACCTACAAAAGACAAAAAAATGTGGCAACAACTCGTCGATTTACATAAAGTTAGACAAGCCTTGCAATATTTAAAAGACAATAATGAGTACTACAAAGAAATAAATATTGAAGAAAACTTAAGGGGAACAACTGAAATAATTCAAGAGTCACCAGAAACTGGTCAATATCAACTTCTGGATCCTACTGCAGTATCCAATATTTTAGACCATTATACAATTCATCGAATGCACTCTAAAGACAGCATAGATGATGCACTAGAAACGTACCAAATGTGACAAACCAAAGGATCACCAATGAGCATATGGGAAAAAAGTATAGAAGCACGTGCTTTTCCTCTACTATTTCCTACTGGCAAAGGAGAAAGGTACGATGATAGACCCACTCAGATAACAGCATCAGAATACCGCTCACTACGAATGTATTCTGAAGATCCCAGATTTAGACAAAATGTAGAATACATATTCCACCTACTCTTTGAAAGTGAACTAGCAACTCTATGTTACGGAGTTGCACACATATTAAAATCGGGAACCCACTTTCAAAACATTTCAGCTATGCAATTAGTACAAAAAGTGCAATAAAAAGATGAGGTTTTACAATCAAGTATTACAAATCTGTTTGCAAACATGCATGGTACTAAAGAATACTGGTTCCGACGTCACGGAGGTGTACATTGTATGATCAGAAACCTTGGCCCACCCACTTGGTTTTTTTACATTAAGTTGTGCAGAATATGCATGGGAAGATTCACATGATTTCCTACGCATATCAAACAAAAACAAAACAAACCTAGATATACTAACACCTGGAGAACTTTGCTCTCTAGATCCTGTTAATGTTTCAAGATATTTCCACCATCGTTTCATTGCTATGCTACACTTTATTTGTAATAAAACTGTTCCTCCCCTCGGAGAAGTGCAACACTTCTTTTGCAGAAAAGAATATCAAGCCAGAGGAGCACCACATATCCACATGCTTTTATGGATTAAAGATACTCCTAAATTTGGTCAGGACAGTGATACCACTGTTTTGCAGTTCATCCAGAAATATGTCACTTGTGAAATCCCTTCACAAACGACACATAATGATCTTCATGCACAAATTGTACAATTTCAAACACACAAATGTGGCAAATATTGTCGTTGCAAATACAAGAACAAAGGGAAATACTACACCAAATTTCGCTTTGGTTTCCCTAGACTAGTTACAGAAACAGGTGAAGTAAACAACTTAATGTCTTCAGTTAGACATACTCTTAAAGGTAAATCACCTAAGAATATGTATTACATAAAAAGAACAGAAGAATCAAAATATATCAATGATTACAATCCAATCATTGCCCTCTTATGGAATACAAACATAGATGTGCAGTACATTGCAGACAATTCCACTGCAGTTGCACGATATGTTATAGCCTACTTAACAAAAGCAGAAAAAACAGAGCTTCAAGACCTCTGGAATGAACTATCATCAGACAAAACAGTATCTCAGAAATTGTACAGCTTAGGCATAAAAATGCTCTCTCATAGAGAATGTGGCACCTACGAAGCTTCAGATCGTTTAACCGGTACTGCTTTATATTGAAAATCTGAAAATATAGTATGGCTAAGTCTTGGTTCTGCTAAATCTAGAAAAAGAGTTCTCAAATCATATGACGACATAGAAACAATAGCCAAAAATGATCCCAACAGCCAAGACATTTTGAAAAACAATTTACTAGACACATACTACCCGAACAGGAGTACCACTTTGGAAAACATGTGTCTATACCACATAGCCCAAAACTGTGCATACACAACTAATATAAAACCCGATGAAAATAAAGGTAGATATAGAGTGACAGGTTGTGAAGGCAGCTTAGTGAAACTTACCAAACAAAGCTTAATTAATCATATCAAATTGTCATTAAAAACTCCTCAACAAAAAGAACTATATTACATGTCCCTGCTACACCTTTTTAAACCATGGAGAAAAGAAGAAGAGATATTAGATAACTATAATAGCTATGAATATGCTTTCAAAGCAAACGAAAGCACTATCACCGATATCAACTTTACGCAGTACAAAACAATGTTGCACAATGAACAGCAGCATGAAGAACTACTCCAGGCCCAACTAGATAAAGACACTCCCGACAGTAGTCAACCTTCTGTAACAGGAAGCGAAGAACCACTGGGACAGCCACTAATAGCAAATGAAGCAGAATTAGCTATGAGAGAAGTAAAAAACACCATGTGTCACTATGAAGAAGATACAGAAAACTTAACTGCACTACAATCAAAACTAAACAAAGAGCAGCGCACCATTTTTGAAGAAGTAACAAAAGAAATTGCACATGATGTACAAAATTACAAACCTATATTACTATACGTCAGTGGTGAAGCTGGTTCAGGCAAAACATTCTTAATCAAAATCATCAGCAAATTCCTTCAACAGTTGACAAACAACAAACTGTCAGCTGTTGTAACTGCCCCCACAGGTTTAGCTGCCTACAACATAGGCGGTGTCACTTTACACCGATTACTACTCCTTCCAGTAGAACACCAAAACAAATTAGACTATTACAAACTTTCTACAGAAGCTGCAATGGAACTACGCAGAGTTTTGAAACAAATGAAAATGCTACTAATAGATGTTGTCTTTGATTCACCTCAGATTGAACACCTGCTGCAGTGTCGGCAGGAGCCCCAGCAGCCCCTCCTCGAAGCCCCCCCACGTGCATCTGCACGATACTATCCAGCCGCCCCCCTGATGTGTACCTTCACCTGGATGCCCCTCTCATTTCCACGTGTGCAGTAACAGGCACACTATACCCGCGGCAGCCCTCACGAAGCCTGATCCTCACATAAGATCATCGGATCAGCTGACGAAGCTCCGCGCACGATGACCTGTCTAAAATGGCCACCGCACCAAAAGCGTTGCTCCGTTGCTAGGAGACGCTTTGTATAACTGTATCCAGCATCCGCCCGCGAGGCGGAAGCCGGCCCTCCTGGGATAAGGCCTGACGGGAAAAGGCCTGTTTCCGTGCCCCTAGGTCCCATTTGAACACCAGCTGCGGTGTGGGCAGGAGCCCCAGCAGCCCCTCCTCGAACCCCCCCCACATGCATCTGCACGGGAATATCCAGCCGCCCCCCTGATGTGGACCTTCACCTGGATGCCCCTCTCATTTCCACGTGTGCAGTAACAAGCACACTATACCAGCGGCAGCCTCCACGAAGCCTGATCCTCACATAAGATCATCGGATCAGCTGGCAAAGCTCCGCACACGACAGCCTGTCTAAAATGGCCGCCGTGCCAAAAGCGTCGCTCCGTTGCTAGGAGACGCTTTGTAAAACTGTATCCAGCATCCGCCGGCGAGGCAGAAGCCGGCCCTCCTGGAATAAGGCCTGATGGGAAAAGGCCTCTTTCTGTGCCTGTCTCGATTCTATGCCGCGTTGCCTACTGTTTATTTAAACCTGCCTATTTTGCATAATCTTTGCTAAAACGATTCTGCCTACTGTTATGCACATCCTGCTTATTTGAACCTGCTTATTTTGCACAATTTTAGCTAAATCGAATCTACCTACTGCTTCTGAGCAACTGAACGTCTTTGCATATGACTTGCCAGTCTTTTTTAGCTATTAGCCCTTGATTAATTGATTGCAAACCCGTACACAACTACACCGCCTACTGGCCAGTATAGTTACACCACACCCCTCAGTTAGTTAGACAACCAGACTACGTCATGTGGCTACTGCCACCTGCCTGTCATCACTTCTCTTACTTGATCACCTTTGTGTACCTAACTGTGACTCACTGCATCTCCCCGATTAGCACTGCTAAGACCGCCCACTACTACCCCTCCATACACCCTTGCACCATGTTGCACAGCACCAACATCTTAGCCAACCCATACCTCAATGACCCAGCCTTGTGGCTTCAACATTTCGCTACTAAACCCACACCCAATCAACCATGCACTCTCCAGTCTAGGAGTCTCAGACTCAGATCCAGACTGCCCCGCCCCCCATGTGCATAGCGCAGCTGCAGCAACACCTCACAGTCCACCACACAGATGACACCTCACCTCCCCACCTCTATTAATGAACTCAAGGGAGCCCTCGTCAACGCCAGATCCATTACGGCCCATGCTCTGGATATTACTGACTTAATTACCGTCCATAACCTTGACTTCATTGCTATTACCAAAACCTGGCTTCATGCAGACTCCGGCCCACTCCTCGCCCTCGCCATCCCGAATGGTTACACTATCAACAGAATTGACCGACAGTCCTCCGCATCCAAAGGAGGGGGAGTCGCATTCATATATAGAGACAACATCACTATGAGAACCATCCCCAACACTCAATTTAGCTCTGCCGAATCGTTATCGGTGAAACTTACCCTATCTCCGACTAACACTGCAACCATACACCTCATTTACAGACCTCCAGGACCACTTGGCTCCTTCACAGACGACATCACGTCCATCCTGACCGACAACACTAAACCCAACTCTCAGGTGATGCTACTAGGTGACTTTAACCTCGGCCTAACCGATATTAAGGACCACCTGGCCACTGAGGTCGCTACCACTCTTGTCAACATAGGCTTCCAGCAGCGCATTCTTGAACCTACCCACAACAAGGGCCGAACCCTTGACTGGATTGCTGATCTCAATTGCAGCATTTCGATAAGCTCTAACCATGCCTGTGCCTGGTCAGACCATCACATCATTATCTTCCAATTACCAGCCACCAGCCCCCACTCCAAACCCACCATAGCCCCTGCCATTCCTACTAGGAACAAAAAAGACATTACCAGGGACAAACTACTCCCTCTCATCCTCCCCATCCTCAAAAACTGTGCATCTCAGCACAAAGACCCTACTGTCCTAGTAGACACCTTCAACCGTACACTGCTTAGAGCTATCGATACTATTGCTCCGCTCAAACTTTGGAAAGACAAACAACGAGTCCATCTGAACTCTTGGTTCACCCCACAGCTTAGAGTCCTGCGCAAAGAAAAGCGCAAAGCTGATGCTCTTTGGAAAAGTTTCCCATGCGAATCCAATAAAGACCACCTTGTTATCACCTCCCTTAACTATAAGGAAGCGATTTTGCACGCCAAAAAAGAGACCTACAATCAGCGGATTTCCCAAGCAGAATCCAACATGAAGGAGCTATTCACAATTCTCGAAGAATTAGAATCCCCTTCCCCTGCACCTGATACCTGCAGTAAAGACAGTACATGGTGCAACAGCATCCAATGCGCTCTTCTCAACAAAATAACCACCTTACAATCCAAAATCAATGCTAAACAAATTACCCTCTTTACTTCTCCCCTATCCAAACTAGTGTCGCCCCCCAAAGCCTCCTTTACCCACACTCCTTTCAGCTTCACCCCACTCACCATCTCCGAGGTAGAACATATTATCTGCAACCTAAAACCATCCAACTGCCAAGGCGACTCCTGCCCAGCACCTATCATTAAGGAATCGGCACATGACTTGGCGCCCTTTATAACAATGTTTATCAACTCATCGTTCCAATCAGGAATGGTACCTAACAACTTGAAGGATGCGTGGGTCATCCATCTCCTAAACAAAACGACTTTAGACCCTGAGATACCCACTAACTACAGACCCGTCACTACGGTCCCATGTCATTAGATAGAGCAGCACATTTACAGATACAGAACTATTTGGAAACGAACAACCTCCTCGGCACACGACAATCTGGTTTTAGACCAAAAAACGGGACAGAAACAGTTCTCTTAGACCTTAAAACTCAAATTGAGGATCTAAAAGACAGTGGCAAATTAGCCCTCCTACCCTTATTGGACTTATCCGCAGCCTTCGATCTGGTCAATCACCAAATTCTCTGTCAGCACCTGAAATCTGCAGCCCATTTCTCGGACAATGCCACTAATTGGATTAGGTCATTCCTAGACAATAAGTATATGAGAGTTTTTTCACCTACCTCCTCTGCTGAACCCGCTTCAGTCCCCTATGGATGTCCCTCAGGGGTCTTGTGTCTTCCCCACACTTTACAATGTATTTACCAAACCACTGTTCGATGTGCTTGACTATCTGGGTGTCACATACACTAACTATGCAGATGACACCCAGATACTCAATCCCATTACCGGTGACTACATTGCCGACTACAAAGCTCTGAATGACTTCTACCAAGTCATCCAAGCTTGGATGGCCCAACACGAGTTATGTCTCAATGATGATAAAACAGAGTTACTCATCTTGGGCACACAACAGAGATTAAACAAACTGAACCCTCTGTTTAGCACTTTCAATATCGACGGCAACTCCATTAAAGTATCTAAAGATATTAAAACCTTAGGAATCTGCCTTGATTCCACACTCTCCCTTACCCGACAAACCAATGCAGTTGTAGCCGCCTCGGCCTACACCGAGCCTGCCGACCATTCCTCACCACACAAAATTGCATCACCATAGCCAGGACACTGGTTATGTCCAAACTGGACTACTGCAATGCTATATACCAAGGCACCAATCAACGGAACATTAACAAACTCCAGATAACCCAAAACAATGCCATCAGAGCCTCCCTCAACATTCCCAGATCAGCCCACATCTCAGAAACTAGGAAGAACCTTCTCTGGCTTTCAGTCTCCCAAACGATATCCCTGAAAGCATTGGCCCTTACCTACAAATGCGTAAATAACCAGGCCCCTACTTATTTAGCCTCCCGCTTCACCCAATACATTCCAACGCAGTCTCTTAGATCTGCCCAAACTCAAGGTCTCACCATCCCCAGATTTAAGCTGCAATCAGCCGGAGGTGTTAGATTCCCAGTCCTGGCGGCTAAACTCTGGAACACCTTGCCACTCTCTATCAGAAATCTACCTTCACTGAACTTATTCAAACACAAAGCAAAGCTCTGGCTAGCCACCACACATGAACCAATGGGTACAGCCTGACTCTCTCAGCATGACCGTGGGACTACTTACTGCTTTGTATGATACTGTTCCATTGTATATAAATTGTTTGCAATGTTAACTGTAACTCCGCCTTGATTGTTACCACACTGTTATTCATCTGATTATGTCTTTTTGTAACTTACTGTCGAAGATATGCGCCCGGTTGCCTTCGGGCCTGGCTGCGCTATACAAATAAAACAAATACAAATACTTAAAACAAACTACGAACAACTGTTTGGAGGAAAACACATTATCATTTTTGGAGAACTTCTTCAATTGACACCAGTGAAAGGTGAACCTATTTTTAAAACCTTAGGACACAAACTCTGCCGTAAAACTATTGGCAGTATAGCAAATGTCAACCTTTGGCAACATTTCCAATACAAAGAATTAACAGAAAACATGCGCCAATCTGCAGATCTCACTTATGCCAACATCCTAAAAAATATTAGAGTTGGAATATTATCTCAAGAAGCACAAGTAATATTAAAAACCCGGCACATTCATGCACTTTATGGCCATAACGCATGTGCTACTGATGTTATGGAACAATTAGCGCACAAAAATGTCAATTGTATGGCCTTAATGCCAACTCTTGCAAGCTGTTCCAGATTCAATGAAACAATGTTAAAAAAAGAAATGCAACCAATAATTGAAATTATCCTTAAGCTGTAGAGTAATGCTTAAACGTAACCTTGATGTGGATCAAGGACTAGTTAATGGAGCACTGGGTACAGTTGTTGGTTTTCAAACATACCCACGTGACAACAACATTCAGTTTGTCAATATTCTCTTTGACAAACTTTCAGAATTAAAAAGGATAGGGCGCTCAACAGCTCGATTCCTTCTCTTCAAAGACATGTATGTATGTAGAGAACAATTTTCTCTCTTGCATATGCAGTCACCATTCCTAAATCCCAAGATCTTACCCTAGACAAAGCATTGATAGATATTGGTAACACAGTCTTTAAAGAAGGCATGAGCTACGCAACACTATCACGCTTACGTACACTTGACGGTCTATTTCTAATCAACTTTGATGCAAGTAAAGTCAACGCTGATATTCCTTGCATTCTTGAATACAATAGACTACGTTCACTGTACACCACCCCCATCTAAAACAATATCCTGTTCCACAAAAAGGAGAACGTTGTAAAAGAAAACTAATTCAAACTGAAATGCAACAGAATTTGACTGCAAATCCTCCAAAGAGAATACAAGAAGCTAATACTTCATCATTTACCATAACTAAAGAAGAGCCTATTAGTCAAAGTAAATCAGGTAGTTCTTCAGAGAAGCAACACACGCTCCGAAAAAATTACTTGGACACAGAACAATCTGGTCCATTCAAATTTTCAAATGTAACTGGTGTAAGTTGTTACGCAAATGTAGCAATGAATATTCTATTTCAATTGCCACTAATTGCTGACAACATTTACTTACAGAGTATAGACCAATTGCGTTTGCAAATGTTAGTCCTTCATAGAAACGCAACAACCAATCCTGACAACACATATAGTGTTCACGGAATAAGACAAGAATTGGACTACTGTGCTGGAATGGTGAAATTCACTATAAACTCACAAGAAGATCCACAAGAATTTCTAATGTACTTACTACAATAACTGGAAAACAAAAACATACCTATGAATGAAATCTTCCAGATTTCATACATGTGGAAACATACCTGCACTCTCTGCAACAATGTTACACAAGAACAAATCCCTAATGAGCACTTTGTGTATGTATCCATACCCAATTGTGAATCCGTTCCATTTCAGCAACTTGTGCAAAATGCAAACCATGGCAGATTATGTACTACCTGCAATTCTGATAATCGCTCCACCTTACTAATACAAACACATAGTAACTACTTAATACTAATGCTCCTACGTTACAAAGCAGATGGTACCAAAAACAACGGCAAGCTGACTGGATTCACGCACAGTCAAGTATCACTTGGTAAGAAAACCTTCACAACAATAGGTATAATCTACCACGCAGGAGCCACAACCAATTCAGGTCACTACACTGCATATGTTAAAAAGAAATATTGATGGTTCGAATGTAATGATAGTACCATTACTCTAAAGCAGAGATTGTCAGCAAATCTTACAAATGCTTATTTAATCTTCTTAAAACCAAAATTTAATAACTAACCTGTACTTCAACATTAACAAAAATTCTGATAAAAAACTATAAACAGTTAGAATACGCCAATAGGTATCTAACTGGCCCAAGATCCTATAACAACCAAACAGATTAATGAATAAAACTATTATAACAAAAAATAGACAGTTAGAAAACACCAACAGGTATCTAACTGCTTCAAAATCTGCAACAAAAATGTGGACGGTTCGAATGTAATGATAGTACCATTACTCTAAAGTAGAGCTTAACAGTAAATCTTACAAACGCTTATTCAATCTTCTTAAAACCAAAATTTAATAACTAACCTGTACTTGAACATTAACAAAAAATCAAATAAAAAACTATAAACAGTTCGAATACGCCAATAGGTAGCTAACTGGCCCAAAATCCTATAACAACCAAACAGATAAATGAATATCACAAAATAGACAATTAGAATACGCCAACAGGTATCTAACTGCTCCAGAAATCTGCAACAATCCAACAAAAACAAACAAATAGACTGTAGCATAACAAAAGAAGTGTTTTTTTAATCCGACAAGGATTTTTTTTTCCCACAGACCCAATGATTTGAAAAACAAACACAGAAACTGAGCAGAATGCACATTACACTGGTTTGTAAACCAAATATGAGTTTTAAAAAAAAGCTGAAATGTCTATTATGCAATGTAATAAGTCTTTATACAACATATACACTAACATGCTCTTTTCTTTTATCACAGAAATTGAAAAAGAATATTTCCTCCTGGTACCAAACTCATGAAAAAATATATCCAATCTCAACAAAGCAAATAGTAAGTATAATTGCAAACATTTGATAGATATTCAAATCTGTAGGTGTGATCTATGGCTGTGATATGGTGCAGTGCTTGTGGTCAAGGCCTAGAGTCTCGGGTGCATAGCCTACAGCTTACGGCCTTTGCCCATGCGCCCAACATTCTACGTCCTGCCCACAACCAGCACACTATATGAAACCCATGGTGGCTTATAACTTAAGTACTTATAACTATGGTCTTGCGTAGGCCCTGCCACAACCACCACAACATATCACACCTATGGTAGCTTATAACTTCAGTACTTGTAACTTCAGTCTTAGGTAGACTCTGGCCACAAAACCACAACATATCACACCCATAGATCACACCCATGTTTGATTCTATGGGTGTGATATATGGGTGTCATATGCTGCGGTGGTTGTGGCCAGGGCCTAGAGTCTTGGGTGCATGGCCTACGGCCTTCGGCCATGCACCCAAGACTCTAGGCCCTGGCCACAACCACTACAGCAAATCACACCCATAGATCACACCCATAGAATCAAACATTTTTAACTATGCAGCAATTTTATATGTCCGCGGACACCTTGGGTGTTCTTAGAACAGTTTCAACTTGTCTGCGAACAATACGGACAGGCATAGTGTCCTTAGGACACCTCCATTTATTTGCGGACATCCCGGACACTGAATGTGTTCTTAGAACAGTTCCAACTTGCCTGCGAGCAATACGGACAGGTTTAGTGTCCTTAGGACACCCCCATTTTGAATTATTACGGACATCCCGGACAGCAAGTGTGTTCTCAGAACAGTTTCAACTTCTCTGCGAACAATACGGACAGGCATAGTGTCCTTAGGACACCTCCATTTATTTGCGGACATCCCGGACACCTTGGGTGTTCTTAGAACATTTTCAACTTGTCTGCGAACAATACGGACAGGTATAGTGATCTTAGGACACCTCCATTTTCATTTAATTACAGACATCCCGGACACCGTCTGTGTTCTTAGAACAGTTTCAACTTACCTGCGAACAGTACGGACAGGTATAGTGTCCTTAGGACACCTCCATTTCCATTTAATTACGGACATCCCGGACATCATGTGTGTTCTTAGAACAGTTTCAACTTGCCTGCGCACAGTACGGACAGGTATAGTGTCCTTAGGACACCCCCATTTTGGGCTATTACGGACATCCTGGACACATTGTGTGTTCTTAGAACAGTTCCAACTTGCCTGCGAACAATACGGACAGGTTTAGTGTCCTTAGGACACCCCCATTTTGGATTATTACGAACATCCCGGACACCGTGTGTATTCTTAGAACAGTTTCAACTTGCCTGTGGACAATGCAAACAGGTATATTGTCCTTAGGACAACCCCCCATCTGGGTCTTTTTGCGGACATCAAGGACAGCGTGATTGTCCGCGGACACAACAAACACAAACGGCAGTGCCTACCGCCCAAATAGATACAATTTTTGAACATCTCTTACTCCCCACCCTCCCCAAACACTGTTACAGGCCAACACACGTACCAAATTTTATTTCTCCACCATTTGTCGCTGCGCTGTCCGCGGATGTTCGCGGATACAAGATGGCGGGCGCTCACAAAAATCTGACCCACTTCACGCTCACTGCCATCCAATCAGCGGGCATGCCACATGTCCGCGGACATGACGCAAGCCGATTAGCCAATCAGGACACTGTCCGTGGAGTGAAAAGGCAAGTGTGTCCATGGACCGAACATAGATATCACACATTTTTTGTGACCTACTTTTTGGTCATTTTTAAAAAAACTACTGGACGGATTTTCACCAAATGTACAAAAGCACGCTTTCGGGACCAAGCCGCTGCCCCTGCCACAAATTTGGTGAAAATCCGTCCAGCGGTTTGGGCTGTAGGCGTGAGCAAAGTTTTTTCCCCATTCAGTCTATGGGAAAAAAATAAGTTTTGGGACCCCCCCATAACTTTGCCCCCCCTGGACCAAACCTCACCAAACTTTGCAAAAAAATTCAGAGTGGCCCATATACTTCTTTTGCAATGTTTGGTGAGAATTTGTCCAGGGAGAGTGGAGTTATAGGCCGCCCAAAAAGTGTTCTTCCTATGGAAACAGCAATTTAACCATAACTACACAGCCACTAAAGTGGCTGTGTAATTACATGGCCTGCGGTAGCGGCCGTGTAATATTTATATCCTTAAGTTGCTCAACTTATAGGAAGAGCACTTTTTGGGCAGCTTATAACTTTGCGCCCCCTGGACGAATCCTTACCAAACTTTGCAATAAAATTATATGGCCCGGTCTGAATCTTTTTGGCAAGTTTGCTGAGGTTTCGTCAAAGGGGGCAAAGTTATAGGGGGGGTTCCCAACATCTTTTTTTTCCATAGACATAATAGAAAAAAAAGTTTCTCATGCCTACAGCCCAAACCACTGAATGGATTGTCACCAAATTTGCACAAGGAGTGGCAGCTTGCTCCCGAAAGCGAGCTTTTGTAAATTTCGTGTAAATCCATCCAGAAGTATTTTTTGAAAATGAGCAAAAAGTAGGTCCAAAAAAATGAGTGATATCTGGGTTCGGTCCGCTGACCCATTTCCCTGTTCGGTCCGCGAACAGGTATCTGAATGGCCTAGAGGGTGCCGTGATGTCCATGGACATCGGATGCGCCCACTGATTGGATGGTGAAAAGCGTGAAGTGCATCAGATTTTTGGAAACGCCCACCATGTTGGATTTGCGGACATCCGCAGGTGTCCGCGGACACCGCAGTAGAAACATATAAAAAAACACATCCTTGCCAAACCTATAAAACAATATCTGGGGAGGTGAGGAGTGTTGAGGATTGGATGGGATATGGCGGTAAGAAGCCAAAAAACAGGTGTTTTTCACCCCCAAAGTCCGCAAACAGTCTGGATGTTTGGGGGCAGTCATGTGATGTTCACGAACAATTCAGATGTTCGGGGACATCTATGCCTATTTCTGCATTAAAGGGTTGATGAACAGCAGTGCTTGGATGGCTTATAACTTTGGCGCCACTCAATGAAACTGCATGACATTTTTGAACTTTATTCTAGACTTGATTCGGAATGGTTTTGGAAAATGTGGAGCAGTTTTGTCAAGAGGGAACAACTTTAGAGGGGGGGTCCAAAATATTGTAAAGTCTTATAAATGTGGTGCCATTTGATGAATCTGCACAAATGTTTGCAAAACACTTTTAAATCTAGATATAAATGTTTTGTAAAGTTTGGTGAGATTTTCTCAAGATGGAGGCTAAATTAGAGGGTGGTCTCTACATTTTTAGATGGCTTATAACTTTGTTGCCGTTTGACGAATGTGGAGAAATGTTTTCAGCCGTTTGACGAATGTGGACAAATGTTTTCAGAAAGATTATAGACCCAGCCTATAATTGCAGGGGCTGCAATTGAGGATAATGGTCTGGAGCCCTCGTTATTTATTTATTTATTTATTTATTTATTTATTTATTTATTTAT